>NC_137983.1:38933209-39578209 GCF_963924665.1 Micromys minutus | reverse complement strand
AATACACAGTAATGATGGTGCTTAATTTGTTTAGATATTCAGGATGCCTTTTGTGATTTTTTTCCTCTAACAAGGTTATCATGAAGATGTTTTAATGTGTTTGTTTCATTAAAGAGATGGTTTATTGTAGATGTCTAACAAGAGTTGCATGCAAAAGAATAAATGAGAAATTATAAACTGGAAAGAATGAGACAAAAGGAAAGGATATGGAATTCACACATAAGCATATTTAGACTCAGTAGACATAGAAGATTTGTCTGAAGATGAGGGGCTTCTAACCTAAAAGAGATTCAGTTGAGCATTGCTCTTGTAAAAAGTACCTCAAGAAGAGGAAACAGAAGGTTCAGGTGAAAACATATAGCTGAAGCGTAGAAAGCAAAGGGAAGAGAGAGGATAAAAATCAGAAAAGAAATGTAGAAGATCATACTGCATAGTTTTTAATGGTAAAGGGTGAAGATCTCAGTTTCAAATATGATATCAAGTACAGCAGTATTTTCAGTAGTGCAAAGCCATGATATAATAAGCATTCTAGAGAGGTACTTCTGAGTTTAGCATATCAAATGGAAAGTTGGGAGCCGGTAGGAGGACACGTTTATAGGGTGTTTTTTATTTCTATGTGACAAGTGAAGATGACACAGTAAAGGGTGGTTGCTGTGGTTGTCCTCAAATTAGACTAACAGAATAGCAATTTGTAAGGAAGAAAACAGAATATTAAGAGTAGAGTTTACGGTCATTTTGAGCAGCTAAGAGAAATATGCTGCCTTTGGTTGAGATGGGAAAATTATGATAGAGCAGGGTTATGGCCTTAAGCAGAAGAAACAGAGTCATCTTTCTGTCTCTCTTCAAAGATGCTCACAGTTTTTGTTTCTTTGTTTTGGTGTGTGTGTGTGTGTGTGTGTGTGTGTGTGTGTGTGTGCATGTGTGTGTGTGCAGAGAGGTGACTCAGTAGTTAATGAGTCCTGGTTGTTCAATTTTCAACACCTACATAGTGGTTTATAACAATCTGTAACTCCAGTTTCAGGAGATCTGATGTCCTCTTTTGGCTTCTATGGGCAAAACATACATGTAATGCACATAATACAAGGAAGAAAGACTTCCACATACAAAAATAAAAATAAATCATAAAAACACAGAGTCATTTTCTGAACATATTAATTTTATATGTGTTTTAGAGGTTAAAATTATATGCCATGTAAATGGGGTGATATACATTTCAGGAATCAAGGAGAGACTAATGTACAAACATTTCTTTCAACTATTAGTCATTATATATTTAGACATCTAATAAAATTTATTGAAATTCTTGAGGGCAGTCACTATTCTTGTAGATAAGGTAGACGTATAAATACAAGTTTTTGATTGTGGTAACAGAAAAGTCCTTGCAATTATAGACACAATAAATTTCTCTAATGTGTAGTCATGTTATGAGTATTCCTTAGAAGATTCCAGGACTGAATTGAATACTGGGAAAAAGTCCATATCAATTTGAGCCAGACAAGATGAGTATAGTCCTAGCATTCAATGGAAGTTTAGTTCATTAGCCAGAACAAATTAAACATTTAATTTCAGTAACAGTGACAGGTTTGGAAAGCACCTTAGATATTGTGTTGCTTATATTTTCTTCTAAAGGTTTTGGAGGACTAGAAAGTATTGAAATCAAGTTTTTCCTTTAGAAATTTTTTTTTCTGGAAGCACTTTTGTGTCTAGATTAATGGGGGTAATATTAAATGTTGCTTAGCCAATATTATCAATATTTTGTATCAATGCATAAAACAACACTACATATAACAATGAATTAACAACCCAATCTATTTGACCACAGTTGTGTTAGAGATCTGGATAATCCTGGGTATTTTACTTAATTACAGTATACCAAAGTTGAAAGCAAAGTTAAGGTAAGATATGATATGCCTCTGTCCGGAGGCATTGGGATAGCCACAGCTCTGCTTTCTTGTTGAGTTTCTTTAGAAGTCTAAAAATATAGGTGAGAATCCAGATGTCCTTCAACAGAGGAATGGATACAGAAATTGTGGTACCTATACACAGTGGAGTACTACTCAGCTATTAAAAACAAAAACAATGACTTTATGAAATTCCTAGGTAAATGGATGGAACTAGAAAATTTCATCCTGAGTGAGGTAACCCAGTGACAAAAAGAAAACACATGGTATATACTCACTGATAGCCCCAAGAGCTTGAAATACCCAAGAAACAATTTACAAACCTTATGAAGTTCAACAAGAAGGAAAGCCAGAATGTGGATGCCTCAGTCCTTCTTAGAATGGAGAACAAAATACTCATAGGAGGAAATACAGGGACAAATAGAGGAGCAGGGACCAAAGAAAAGATCATTCATCTCATATGCAGCCACTAAACCCAGTCACTATTGCTGATGCCAAGAAGTGCTGACTGGCAAGAACCTGATATGGATGCCTTCTCAGAGGATTTCCCAGAGCCATACTGATACAGATAAGGATGCTTGCAGCTAACCATCAAACTGAGCACAGGGACCCCAATGTAGGAGCTAGAGACAGGTCTGATAGAACTGAAAGGGTTGGCAACCCCATGGGAAGAACAATATCATCTACCCAACACCCCCCACCCCAGAGCTCCCAGGTACTAAAATACCAACCAATGAGTACACATGGAGAGACCCATGGTTCCAGTTACATATGTAGCAGAGGATGGTATTATCTGGCATCAATAGGAGGAGAGGCTTGTTTTCCCAGTGGAGAGGTCCAGTAAAGGCTAGTTTTCCCAGTGGAGGGGAATGGCAAGGAGCCGAGGTGGGAGTGGGTGATTGAGAGTGGCGGCATTTTCATGGAAACAAGAGGACTGGGAGGGGAGATGGTAGTGGAGGTGGAGGGAATAACATTTCAATTGTAAATATCAAGAATGTCTAATAAAATAATATTAAAAAAACCCCAGGACAAAGAGTAGTCACTAGAACAATAGAAGTAAACTCTGATACCAAAACCAAAGATATCACATAAAATGAAACTATACAGACATGCCATTCATAAATATAAACATAAAGTTGTCATGAAATACAAGCAAAGTGAATTGAGAAGCATAGCAACAATTATACTACATATGCAAATCAGGTGTTTTTGTTTTTGTTTGTATTCAACATTGTTTACTATCTAGTCAGCAACTAGGTAGTTAATGCCCCTTGGTATCAGAATAAGAGGCAAGAAGACCACATAATAAATACAGAAGAAATAATAGGCCAAACAAACAATATATTGTTCTAGTTCATGATTTAAAACAACATTCATGTCATTGGGAACCAAGCTTCTACAATCTGAAAAAGATCATTTGAGAACAGTGTAACAATATCATCAACAATTTTGAAAGATTGTATGTTTTTTCCCTAAAATTAGATGGCAGAAGCTTGTATATGAAGAGTATTTAAAGTATATACTGAAAAAGCTTTTAGACACAGTAAGTTTAGTAAGTCTCTGATACAAGGTTAGTGTATAACAGCCATCAGTATGCCTTTACATATGCAATGAGCAATCTGAAAATTACACTATGAAAACAGTTTTACTTACACTTTTAACAAAAAGACTTAATATCCTCAGGAATAAGTTTAGCAAATGAACAAAATATACACCGAGAGTTTGAGATAATACTGAAAATGTTGAAAATTCTAAACAAAGGAAAATGTTCAATGTTTATGGATATAAAGACTTTATATTTCCAAGACAGAAATATTTTAACAAATATATTCAGTGTAGTTTCTACCATTATATTTGAATGAAACTGTTCATAAAGAAAAAAGCTTTATAATAAAAAACAAAGTAAAAGCTAACATCAATTCTCATTAATATTTAGTTATATTATTTAGGTAATATGTAAATATATTTTAAAAGTAGTAATTTTGGTAAATTTTGTCATGATACAATTGGTAAAGGTATTTATTAAAATTCTGCAACCCTTGTTTATGTGCGGTAGAACAGGCCTCTTTACTTTTGCTATGTGTTCTACTGCTGCACATGTGGTATAAACCAAGGCTGTCTTTTTACATGAGCATATTCATAACCTCTCACTGGTGATTTTTCTACCATGTATCAGAAAAAGCATCAAGCTATCCTCTACCATTTTAAGTAACTGATTTCTTATTTCTTGGAAAATGTGGGGAGTATCTTCTCCCAATCTCAATACAGTTCTCATAATCCCTTATTATAATTCAGCAGTCTTTGTACATCAAGCTCCTTGGGGATATGTTTTTCTTTTCTCTTAAATTTACACATTCTTTATTATTCAAATCTCACACTAAAAACATTCTTTCTATTTTTACACACCTACCCAGTTGGAACTTCTTATTCTTTGTTCATTCCGTGAGTGGTTTCTTTTCAAAACTGAAGACAAAGCCAGTGTCGATAAGATTTCATTATTTTCATGAAGCCATGAGGACAAGAGTGGAATTCATTCTTTTATGTTTTCTAAGCATTACCTTTTTATTTTGTTTTTATTTGTTCAATATTTGGGGTCTAATTCAGAACTTTGTGCATGTTAGGAAATCACTCTTGAGCTACATCTCCAGACCTGCCTTTTATCTTTCTGCATAACTCTGAAAGCTTCAATTTTGGTGAATTATCTTGAGTTCGCATTTGACTTTTATATTAGTAACAATAATAACAATATTTTCTTCCCATTATTTTGGAAACAAGGTGATTCTCTGAATGATTTCCATGTACTTTCCTACCTTTTGCTGTATAAGTTTTGCTTTATATGTCTGATAAACCAGACTAGCTTTTTTATGTGAATCCATCTTTTCTCTCCTCTCTTTCTGGGTAATCGACAATGTATTATTCACCCACAGTAATTAAAATGTTCTATGGTCCATCTTCTTTCTATTATCTTCATATGGTTTAGCACATTTGTTCATTAACAGTAGGCCTGTTATGATCCTCATTATTCAGATGAAAATATGAAAATAAATGTGATTCAGCTTCCTACCCTTATCCGGGCAGAGAGTGGAGTTGTCTTGATTGTGGGGAGGTGACCTGAGACTGGTCACATGCTTACTTCACTCAAGCCCACGTCCACCTCCCTTGAGTGTGTAAGGGGAGTTCTGAGATGACTTTTTCACACAGTGTCATTACACACATCCTAGAATGAAATTCTTCCCTTTGTTGTTCCAAGAACTTAAGATTCTGTACCATCACTCTCGGTTACTAAGATAATTTCAAAGATAGACAAGGAGATGCAGACTTAAGAAGACTAGGTGCACTTGACTTATAGTATCTTATATGGCTATGTCAGTGGAGTTTGTAAGTGTAATTTAAATTTTATGGTTACAGACTATCAGTTATATAAAAGTATTATTTATGGTTTGCTGGAAGAGCATAGAGAACATCTGGTGCAGATGTGTTGCTGGAAGTGGAGTAGATTATGTGGGAATGAACTGTGAAAATGAGCTTGCAGTATTTCCTTTAAACTCTGGATAAAATATATCAAATCATATTTGAATTTTAAAAAGTCTATCTTTAATTTGAGGTCATTAATATCAAGGAACAATTATATATCACATAAGAACTCATAAATTCGTGTATGAGTAAAACATTTACATATATAAAATATTTTATTATCATAGTAATAATAAATATGGCTAGGAGTATAGTTGAGTAGAAGAGTACTTATCTTACTAGAAGAAAGCGCAGTAACATGCACACATAAAATAATGTTACTAGTATTACTACTACTACTACTGCTGCTGACGACAATGATGATAGAAATTAACGATTATAGTTAGAGTAAAGCAAAATGGTTCTGGTACAGAAAGACAAAAAGATACATATGAAAGAAAGAAGAAAGGAAGGAAGGAAGGAAGGAAGGAAGGAAGGAAGGAAGGAAAGAAGGAAGGAAGGAGAAGGACAGAAATTGAGCAACACAGAAAGAAGGTAGAAAGAAAGAAATGAAGGAACAAAAGCTGAAAGGAAGGGAGAGGTAGTAAGAAAGGGGAAGGGGGGAAGGAAAATGTAGGAAGGGAAGAGAATGGAAAGAGAGAGGAAGAAAGAAATGAAGGGGAAAATGGAGTGAAGTGTGGAGCCGTGGCCTGTGAAGGGTACCCTGATTCTTGGTTGAGATAAGTTGAAGCTCCAGAAACCCAGGCCCCTCTCCAGTAGCTATAGCCTCTCTCCAAGCCCACTGTAGAGCCGTTTGAGTTAATTGGGTCACACCCCAAGTTCCTCCTCCAGATGAGTACTTACTTGACCAAGTATCAACTAGGTTCCAGAAAGAAGCAGGACCACACCCCCAAATATGTAGATGAGGTATTCCCAAGCTCTCAGGCCAAGCCAATAGGCAGTACCTGTTGACAGACTCTGAACCATACGAAGCCTGTATGTAAGAAGCCTATGCAGAAATATTAAAGATGTGCAGGAACTACTCCATCATTTGAGAGCTTCCGTCATGAAAGCTGTAACAGGGCCACTTGGGAAGAGATCTGCTCTCATGAAATCACCGCCCACAGATCCTCCCCTGCGCCTCCGGACCCCAGCAGAGTCTCCCAGTGGTTCATCCTGGCTTGACATCCCACTACAGCCTTGGAAATGGAGGCAGGGCAGTGCCAGCAGCAGAGGCAGCAGAGGCTATTCCCATCTCTGCTGGAGCTCTCTACCCTTTACCTGAAATCAGAACCCGAGCAGAAAGCAAGAAAGGAAGAGAGTAATAAGGAACGGACAGGGTGGGAAGAAAGGAAGATGTCACAGGGTAAACAAGATTTAACTCAGGACTATACTCAAAAGAGAACTTCAGAAACCCTCCAAATTACAGCAGAGAAACATGACAGAAAACTTCCTACTTGGAATATTTGGGGCATATGGGTCTTTTAGAGAGGACTTTATTTAGAACAATAGTTCTCAGTCTGGTGGTCACAACAGGGGTCAAATAACCCTTTCACAGGTGATGCCTAAAACCATAGGAAAACACAGTTATTTCTACTACAACTCACAATAGCAGCAAAATAAGTTATAAAGTGGTACTGAAAATAATTTTATGGTTGGGATCACCACAATATGAGGGACAGTATTTAAGGGCCACAGCATTAGGAGGAAGGTAATAGACATTGATTTAGATGAAAGTATTTTTAAATTTATTCCTACCAAATAAAGTTAATTGCCAGAAGAAAACGTCAAATATCAGATCTGAGGATATTCATTAAAAGGTAAAAGTTGGAATTTGTTATATTTAGGATTTAAATTAAGAATTTGAGGATGTGGTTGTGGGTTATATGGTCATGCAAGATATGATAAATGACAGGAGAAAAATTTAGTAAAAATAGAAAGCAATATTAGCTTCCACATACTTAGGTCCACAATGGATGTAGGTGTGTGCTGAGAATTGAGGGCTCAACTGCAGTGACTGTATTGCTTCCTTTTTTTTTTTTCCTTACAACTTTATTTTAAAATGAAGAGAGATACATGTACAAATTTTTAAAAGCATTTGGGCATAAAACTATATGAATATATATTGTCAGTACTTGATTTATTTAAAGGTTTGATAGTATGCATTGAAATCTTACTAGTTACCATAAGCATAATGAATGAAGGGACAAACACCTTGCTCTCTGATCATCAAGCCCTAAACTGTCTTTGTAAAAGTAACTTTTATTCACCTAATATAATTATCATCTCAGAGGCTTACAGCTGGATTAGTCACCTCTCTAGCTCTTTCTGAACTCTGCCTGGCTGGTTCAACTCAGCTCTTCTGAACCAAACTCCTCTCCAAGCTGACTGATTTGCTTCTCTCCGCTTCTGACTGAATTGTTCTCCTCTGCCTCAAACTAACTGTGCTAGTCTGTTCTGATACACTGTCTGCTTCTCATTCTCTGGTTTGTTCTGTTGTCACCTGACCTGCACTGAATTGCATGAACTGAATTCATTATATTGCCTGAACACAACTGAACTGCAATAACTGAGCTGCCTTTCCATCTTGTGATTCATTGTTTGGAATCAAAGGAATGTACTGAAGGTGTTTCTGTATTCCAGTCAGAGGAATTAAAGGGGAATCTGCATTCCAGCCAGTACAGCCATGTTCCTGGATTAAAATTCTGCAATTCTTCTCTGATATTGAAATTGCCAGAGGGTGCTCCTGCTCTACCTGATATCTTTGTACTCATCTTAGACCATAAATGTGAACTTCATCCTATATTTTGGATAATAATAGTAAAGCAGTGACAGAATCTTATCTTTAAGTCACCTTCATTACCTATTTGTCCATTATCTATAGCATAAAAGATTGCTCTGTTTGAGTGATGTTATGATTCTGAGCATGTTTTTAGAATTCTGGGCAGGCTTTGTTGATTTGACTAGAGGTAGAGCTTCATGAGTATTTTGAGAAGTCAAATAGCATAGCAGGCAACACTGCCCACCATGCCAGGCTGTTGTTAGCTAGCACTATGATAGCAAAACTGAACCTAAAAAAAGCCCAGGCTCATGATTGTCAACTTGGCCCTTCTAACATCCTAGACATTAATCAGGTTAGTGAACTTGGAATGTCCTTGATCTTCCCTGGCAACCTTACTGCTGAGCTTGGTAAAGCTTTCAAATGGCTGGCCACAGGCAACTATGATTGAATTCACTTTGTATTTATTATCCACAGTGCTCAACTGCCAGGATCCACTCCATTCTCAACTTCTCTGCAAGGCTGTGCTGCCAGACTCTCTGTTATAACTACATTTTTATGTGCATGTGCTTCTTCAACAATTAGGATAAATCTTCATGGGGGAGGGTAGAAAATGCTTACTCTTCACTTGAGGGCAGCTTTTATTTTATTTTATTTATTTATTTTGGCTATATGGCTGGATTTGGGGAAGGCACTCAATCAGATCTTTTGATTGATCAATTTATGTACTAATTTTTATCATTATTATAGACGCAGGTTATATAAAATGGAAATACTAATGATTCCTTTGCTTGTGGCATAAGGATTTTGCAAAGATCAAAGCAAATATGACAAAGAAAAACTTGCCAGTTGGGCTGAGCTATTACACAGATGCATTAGATTAAAAAAGAGAAATTTAGTTAAAGTGGTTCCATATCCTACAGGATGCTTTGTTGCTTCTTGCTTTGGAGTTTCATCAAAACAAAGCAAGCAAGCCAACAAATTATGAATACACAACATGTGGCTTGGATCTGGTTATAGTTATACTAAAACTGAAAATTTTTTACTGAATTGAGCTAACTTACAACATAGGGACACATCTGCAGGCCAGGAGATTGTTATGGAAATTAAAATATGTATAATAGAGGACATTATTTTGTTTTCAGTTAGTTTGTATATATTTACACAGTAGCAATAATGATCTGAATATGATGTCCTAAAGACAATACAATGTACAGAAGGAAACTACTTTTGATTTTGTTCTGAGGATTTAGATTTTTTTTCTCTGCATCACTGCTAATACAAGTGAGTATTATTTCTCTAAGATACAAGCAAGGATTTCCACCCATGGAGTCTAGTTCTACTGATTTTCCACATCAGGTCATGTTAGCATCCCTTCAATTACACATATCTCTGTGAAACTTAGGGTGACAGAGTTATGGGGATAAAGACTGCATGAGAACTAATATGAATAGGAAGAAAAGACAGTAGGTATGAAAACTGGTTACAAAGCCTAGAAAACTGTATCACACTCAGGAGGTAAGCACATTGCAAGACCTAGTACTGAGGTTAATCATGAAATGACCATATACTTTATTTTACATTTTATGACATGAATATTTCCTAAGTTGCTTGGATAAACTCTTTTAAGAAAGTGAACAGTTAGCTGTAATCAAGAATCTTCTAACAATTGACTGAAAGCTCTGGGAACTAAGAATGATTGACAATTTCTAGAAAACTGCCATCAAGTAAGACGTGTTTCGACAAGAATTCTATAGGTAACTACATTTTCATGTTAATTCTTTTACTTCCGTATATATCTAGCTTGTCCATTGTATTTAAATTAAACACCGCGTATATGTCTCTTACACACCTACTGTATATAGAATTTTATCTAAGAAAGTTCCACGTTGAATGAAGAATGTCATATCTTTGGGTGGCTGTGATCTCCCCCAAGTTATGACATTAGAGTATAAATAATAAAAATGTCCCTTCTTTCTAAGTGCTAAATACTCAAAGAGAAGAAAGGCTCATCAAGCTTGTAACCCTGTTCTGGTGATCTTCTGTTCACATTCAGGTAGTGAACAGGGAGTCTTTTGGCTGGAATTGTAAGAGAAGTTTGTACAGATGCTGATGTGAACATTGTTCAAAGTACAGGGTACACAGAAAGACAGTGAGTGCTTCAATACTCATTACTCCCTGATCATTGTGGGATATGCAACTCTAGATTTTACAACTTGAGTTGTAGGAAGGATACAGTGGGGGAAATATTTGCATTTTTCATATTAATATCCTCAGAACTCAGTGCCATTCTTACAAATGTCCTGTAATTCAACATATATGTATGTAAATTAATGTATGTGTATATAATATATTTATATGTACTTATACATAGATATTTCATATATGCACATATACATATATATGAATAAGAAGTTCAAAACTACTTTCTTTTGATACCGAAGTATCTCAAACTTCTTCCATTAAAGGGTTTCCATTAAAATGCATACCTTAAGGGAGGAAGAACACTTTAAAGTGTTTTCAGCCCATATATTTGTTGAGGATTTGACTGATATCCTCAGGGACAGATGAGCTGGGAATAACACATTCATGGATTGACCAGACACAGAGGCATGTGAGGTAGATAATATATCTAAATTGTGATTATACATCAGCAGGTTTAACTCTCTGTATATTTATCCTGACACAAAGGTCCCTGAAATGACTTTTGTAATACTGCAAATAACTGCCTTTATACTTGAATAAGCCTTTAATTACAACCTTAAAATACCTTTGTCATCCTGACAATGCTATTTAAAGTGATATTGAATGCTTTCTCAATAGAACTTAAGCACTACATAGCTGCAGGGTGTGTTTCTGTTCACTCCATCACCCTCTACCCTTATGCTCTGAATAGCTCCTATGCCTTCCCTGTGTTGGTTAATGTCTGTCACTCACCCTTTTTATCCGTTCTATCTCCATCTTCTTAGCTCCTCTGTGGGCTGAACTTTCAATTATTTTCCTTTATTTTATATTTTGGGCCTTCTTTAAGATCTTATTCTCCTAGTATGCAATAAGCTGTAAGTTATTTTTGGTCTTTGCAGACCTTTCCTGTTGTCATAATCTTTTAGTTTTTAACACTTTGTTAGATATTTTAATTTATTTTTTTCAAATTTATTTCCTTTTATGCAAATAATTTAAAAAATCAGCTCTCTTACTTTGTTTTGTCTCTGATATTTCTTTGGCAATTACTATACATATTTTCCCATGGTTTCAGTATATTTTTTGGGGGGGGGGGCATCACTGAATGTAACCTTTGTCCTTCTTTTTCTATTTCTCTGATTCTAATACTCTGTAATCTCTTTCATTTTAGACAATTCGTTCTCTGACTTGTTGCTTTTTCCTCCCACTTTGTTTTGATTTATTTCATTGCAAAAAATACAAAATAAAAAAATTACATGTAATAAAAGGTTCAAAATATAGCTATAGTCACTATATAGACTACCATATCTTTACTCCTACAACTTTATGAAAAGTCAGACTTGAGAGACAAGAGATAGAGAAAGCTAGGGTCACATGCACATATTGAAGAAAGAGCATACAGTCATGTTGGGTTGACTTTTTATATATATATATACTCAAGAAATACAAATTGACTTTTAGGTTTCTAAAATTTTAAATTTCCTGTCTCTAGTGGAAACAGGAAAGTTTAGTTTTCTGACTAAGCTATACTACCTTAGTTGAATGTATGGGCAAGTTGGATTATGTAAAGTATTTGAGAATAGAAAATATTTTTCATTCAAAGCAATATATTTTTGGTCCACATTTTTTCTCCCAGTAAAATAAAATTATACAACCAGTCTATACTCTCCCATCCATGATAATATGGCTTTTAAGTGTTTAATAGTGGTTACCATTTTTCTTATAAAGTGTAAAAGGTCCACTCCGGAAGTCTACACATCTTGCTCATAGATTCTGGGATGATGAGGTTTGTCCTGCTGTTGTTGGATATGAGCACTGAGTATGGGGGCAGGGGATCATTCTCATTGGAGGTGAGGTACTGTGACATTTTATGCAGAGCATTCTGTTACTGACTGCAGCAATATACGTCCCTGTCTGAGTTATGGACCTTGGGTTGTGAGGGGGGACCTGCTATTTTCTTTGCACCTTCTAATTTTGCCCATCTATAAAATGAATTGTCTGTTCTCAGTGAGCTCTAAACCTCTTTTCAGCATCGTCTCCCTTGTCATAATGCTTCAAACATGACCATTAAACATTGATTTCTTTTGGTTTTTCAAGGCTTTTAGGTTTTCAAGGGTTTCCATTAAAATGCATACCTTAAGGGAGGAAGAACACTTTAGAGTGTTTTCAGCCCATATATTTGTTCAGGATTTGACTGATATCCTCAGGGACAGATGAGCTGGGAATAACACATTCATGGATTGACCAGACACAGAGGTTTGCTGGGATCTGGGAGAAGTCCAAGTAGAGGTAGCTGAAAGACATGACACCTGCAAACACAGCAGCAGCACAATGACAACACAAAATAGCAACAACAACAACGTCTTTAAATATTTAGTACAGGGAGAAAAACAAATATAGTTTCAACTCTAAATGAAAACCAGGAATAAAGCCATAAAATTTTAAGCCAAAAATCCCAACCTTCATAACAAGTTTGTTTTCCTCTACTTTTAAAGATCTATTCTGTATGTATGTATGTATGTATGTATGTATGTATGTATGTATGTATGTATGTATCAATCTTTCTATTATCTATCTGCCTATCTATCTGCCTATCTATCTGCCTATCATCTATCTATCTATCTATCTATCTATCTATCTATCTATCTATCTATCTTTCTATCTATCTATCTATCATCTATTCATTTATACAGCATTATACCTGCATGTATGCCTGCAGAGCAGAAGAGGGCACCAGATCTCATTATAATTGGTTATGAGCCACCATGTGGTTACTAGGAATTGAACTCAGGACCTCTTGAAAACCAGCCCATACTCTTAACCTCTGAGACATCTTTACAGCCCCAACAAGATTGTTTTTCATATGAAACATCAAAAGTTATAAAAAAAGCAATAGCTCTCAGAAGAAGGCTCCTCTGGAGTCCATATTCTCTGCCAATGTCTTCCTTCTATGGTTGCCTAGTTTCTACATATTTATTGTGACATTTAGCATTTCATTGACAGTGTACTGCAAAGGAAACATTATTCCACAATGACTATTCCCCTAGGTCTTTATCAGTGTTTTTAATCAGTCTTCCTACTTCTCAGAGAAAGACTCAAATTATTCAGTATTTTGACATATACTGAGCATATAAGCAACATGTATCAATGACAAGGAACATATGTATATACATATGTATGTGATCTTATGGCTAAAAATAATGGTGAAAAATGGTGTATGGATTCCTTTTCCTTAATTTTCACCAGCAGACTCTTTTCATTTTCATTTAAAATTGTTCTACTCTTTGCTATGAAAGTCAGGCCAACCTATCAGGCATACTTGTTTCTAATACCTAAATGTAGCCCTGCAAAATGCTCATCAGGTAGAAGTATTTTCTGTCAAACCAGAGGGCTAGTGTTCTATCTGCAAAGTGCACATGGGATAAGAAAAGAATCAAATCGCAAAAGTTGATTTCTGATCTCCAGATGAGTGCCACGTTGTACATACTAAATAAATAAATAAATGCAACTTACCGCACAAACCTTAAAGATGTCCTTTTGCAATCACTCATGCCACATTTAGCCACTAGCTACTCATTAGCATAATAATCTCTGGAGTCTATACTTATTTTTTCAATATCACTGGACAATATTAGAGAAATTATGTCATTTTTCTCAGGCTAGTTTTCGATTACCTTGAAACAAAATGGTTGTGCTAGAAAGTCTCTAAGATGCCCTTCAGCTCCAAAATAGCATGTTAATGCCATGCCAAAACGTCCATTATTCTATTTGAAAGGCCTCCAGAGCAGATAGAGTGCCAAAGGGTGTGTTAAGACATTACAAATACAATTCTTTGTAAGTCCAATACTATGCGGTGAAATCCTGAGGGAAAGCTAGTTTTAGCACAACATATATTTATGTTTGGATGATTCTCTACATATTCTCACTGCATCTTGTCTATCTATCCTACCTTGCCTGTATCTGATCTCAACCTGCCGATCATTCTGCCGATCTCATATCATATTGAACTGATGCTCTTCCTCTTTCCCATGGCCAGTGTTCTGCTATATCTTCAGATTTCCTATATCCACCCAGCTCTTAGGTTTTCTAGTTTCTCCTTACATACATGCTGCTATAGTAGAGAATGATATCGTTCATTGGCAAAATACTTCATAACCAGGTGTATTTAAGGAGTCTTTTATCTTCAATTATGTTGTTGTATACAATTTTAAAAAATGTGGAGATAATAGAGACTTCGGGATAGAGGAAGAAATAAGGCAATAGAGAAAGTATTGACTGTGATATTTTCAGGCTTCCTTATTTTCATGTCTGTTCATTGTGCCTTTGAGCTACTTGAGACTTAGAACTGCAATGCAAATATATTCATTGGCTGGATAAGAATTTTATTATCACCTTATTTATACTGTTTGACATTTATCCTCAGAAAAATTTCTCCACAGCTTCTGGACACTTACTCTCCTGGCGATTCTGGCTTACCCCTTGCTGACCCTCTCTGTGCCTGTGATAAGTCTAATAGCTATATTTCTCTGGTTTTTCAACCCTTACTCCTTTAAACTTCATACAAATCTAGCTATTGATATTCCCTTCTTTGTATTCCATATCTATTACTCATATTTAAATCTAATTACTCAGGCTAAATTTTTCTAAAACACCTTCCTTTTTTGCTTTTACTACTACATTTGCACAGCTGAGTCCATTAGCAAATACTATTAGCTCTTCCTTAAAATGTATTCTAGATACAATATGATCCGATGTTCATTTCTGTATGTCTGTCATAAACTCTTCACGTGTTGCTGTGATAAAATTCTCTAACCAAAGCTACAGAAAAAAGTCTCTTCATATATCTAATTCAGTGTAAAGCCAATAATGGTTAGGAAATAAATGAGCAGGTTAAAACATCTGCTTACATTGGAAACAGAAGTAGAGAGTGATGTATGTCCTTTTGATACTGCTCAGCTTCCTTTCTCCATTGATACAGTCTAGGATCCCAGCCAAGGAATGAAACTACTCACAGTGGATGGGTTTTCCTACCTTTCCTAAATTCAATCAAGCTACTATTAACAATCACCCCCCCCATGTGAGGGTAGATTCTTTCAAGTTTACAATTAAAACTAAAAAAAAAAAAAAAAAAAAAAAAAAAAAACAAAAACAAAAAAAAAAACCAACTTTATGTCATGCCAATTTGACATCTAATTTTTAAGGCATAAATCTGTAGATAATAAATGTCAATGGCCTTTCCTTCTTTGCTCGAAATGCCCTGTCCCAGGTATTACAAGACAGGGTTTGAAGGAATTTGTTAAGAAGCATTTCCCCTAATTGCAGGAGGAACTGGCACATGTCATTCCATGGAAATCACTTGTTCTATTGACAGACTTACTTTAGTAACATTTGTCATGGCTTAAAAACTATATTCTTATCTACATCATTATTGTATCAGTCCTTTACTAGGTCTAGACTTTATAATAGAGACCATTTTTCATCTGGAATAGATCCAGCCATTAGAATGCATAACACATATTTGTTAAATGTTGAAGCAATGGGGGCAGTAAATTCTTTTACCAAAGTTACAAGTGTGGTCCTCAAATGGAGGAAGTAGCTGAGAACAGAGAATAACAATTCTAAAAATATAATTTGGACTACCAAAATTTCAGTCTTATCATTTTTTACCTCCTCAACAACAGAGGTGTTTATACTCTCCTTCCTCTTGTTTTAAATTACTGTTGTCTTATTTAGGAAGGTTTACACAGAGCTTATTTTATAACTAACTAAAGTGATCATCTAGGATAAAAATAATTCAGCATATGGGAATACAGTGTAGATGTCATGGATTGCACTTGGCAAAGAATAGCAACAACTGACCAGAGTTGAGAAAAAAAACTTGTGGAGTATTTGTATAGATAGGAAGACCACACTGTTTAGGAAAAAAGAAAATGGTCTGATAGGTTAAAGTCTAGACATGGGAAATGAGAAGGTAAGAGAGAAAGTGAATCATGAACATCCTTGTTATGTCTCTTCATTTATCTGCTGATGAGAATACAATAGAAGTGCTAAGTCACCTAATGTTAAAATTTTAATACAAGAGTATACTTTCAACAGGAAAAGCATGAGTTTTTTTTTTTTTTAACTTTTTCTCCTTATAGCTGCCTTCTTTCCTTCTTTCTGTAGTATCACTTAATAATCTGTTGTGTATATTTTAAAGTGTTCATCTTCGGAAAGTCACCATGTTCAAGGAAGTTACTGTTGCATAATGACTGGATGTAGTTATTGGTATATATTAAACACCCTAAATATTTATGGTACATAAGTTCAAAATATTATACATCATTCACCACTGTATCAGGCACTCATACCTTTGATTCTACACAGAAAATTGATCTCTTCCAAGGAACAGAAGGAAAAATCTTCAAGTTACAGTACAAGTTTAAGAGACACTACACTCTATTGGCATTGCCAATATTCTGGTAATGTGTTATATGAAGTAACTCAAGCTACCAAAATTACAAATAATTCATTTTGAGCAAATGTATAAGGCATATTGGTAAAGTCCCTGATATAAGAAGTTTATTCACTAAACAGGCTATTAAAAAAAAAAAAAAAAAAAAAAAAACAGAGAGCCTGCCTGACAGATTGAAATGGAGTCATTCATGCCCATTCCCTTTATGAACACAATTGAATGAATGCCTTCAGACACTCCAAGAAATGGGATGACAGAAGT
The DNA here is from genome assembly GCF_963924665.1 of Micromys minutus. NCBI lineage: Eukaryota > Metazoa > Chordata > Mammalia > Rodentia > Muridae > Micromys > Micromys minutus. Next base: position 39,561,180 of record NC_137983.1, on the reverse strand, counting down.
GGAATAAAAAAAAAAAAAAAAAAAGCAAAGTGTAGGTTCTCTATCATCTGTGTAATTCTATTACCACTGTGGTTATTAATGTCTCAGAAACTGTTATGGACTTTACAGTATTATCTATCAGAGAATCTTCATGCACAATGAAGTGCTGGAAACCACTGGAAATTTTAGAAGTGAAGGCTTCCATAAGGGTCATGATTACACAACTAAATGCGTGTATAGAAACAAATTTATCTACGCATTCTGGGGTATACTTCAATAAAATTTGAAAGTAGATTGGAAGTGAGATTTGTCAGTCTATTATTGCATTAAATGTACAACAATTTTGTCTGTTTTTTCTAGTGCATGGTGCTGAAAAATTGAAATCAAACCTAGGATCCAGTTCATGTTCTATATTCAATGCCATTGAGGTACAACCAGAAACTAAAATTGCCTTTTAAAACACACCTATCCCAGTGATAATTCCAGTGCTCTAATGAGCTAAGCCAAGTAAAGAGAGCTCACCTCTAATGCCCATTCAATGTGTCAAGATTCTAGCTAAAGAAGCCTTTTCCTCTCTGTGTCAAACATATTACTCCATAAACTTGAGAAAGGGTCCTGATGTATCTGTGAGACACTCCTTTCCATCTTTCCTGGCCAAGGCTTTCAGGATTTATTAAGAGTTGAAAATATTCTTTTAATCTCATAAGCACCCTGTTCTTTTGCTATGGCTACTTTCTGTGTCACTCTTGATATGGTCCTTGTGAGAGCATTGTGAGGTGGCTGTTATGCACATACTCCTTCAAATGTCAGAAAACACAGGCAAGCTCTACAGACACTATGTCCTACTACAAAGTCTCCACATTCCATGAGAGGACTCCAGCTTTTCTACAAAATATTGAATTCTTCTCCCAAACCCCCTCTATTGCACTGGCTAGCTGAAGCCAGAGTAATGTGTAGTTTGTGCTAATGACATATTGAATAGAGAGAGGAAAAAAGAAGAAATTGTATAGATGTTGAACTAAGTTCCAAAACAGTAACTTTAATTGGTTTTTCCTGTCAAAGCAGAGTCATATAGAAAGATAGCTGAGGTAAGAATGAACAGAGTACTTTGCATTGATGAGACCAGCCCAATGACCATTAATGGAATATTTCATGGTTTGAATTGCCCCAGATTCATTCAGAGACTCCCCAAGTTATAACTTCATATTGCATAAGTGTTTGTGTGGTTTTATTGTGATTAATGACTAGCATTTTTTTTGGTACCTATAATACCACTGGGCCCCTAAGCAGTTTCAGGATGATGCATAAACTCTAATATGAAAACTAATTAGAACTAGCTCCTTTGTCCCAATCAGATATAGAAGGAAGATAAAAACACACCATAAATGCATCAAATTTGACACTGTTGGCAAAATAAGGTATAAAGGCAACATTATAGCAGTCCTGATAAGTAATTGCTTGAAAACATCTTAATATTCCCCTTCTGTATGATGATAATAGACTGACCTTGTGGTGTCCATAGAAAGGGTCCTGATGTAGTATAAGCATCAGATGAGGCCCAGTCGAGGGACTTGCTAAACTTTGGTCAGTTTAGTGTATGTTCAATGACAGACAATTTGAAAATATTAAATTTAGAAAATTAGTTAATGTGCATTTCACAAATTTACCAAAAGAAGAATAATATATATGAAGTTTATATATATTGTACTGATGTACATAATAAAACCTGTCTCAAAAATCATACAACACCTTTCTGTCATTATTTGAACACATAGAATTGTAGGGTAGCTCTTTTCATCACCTACCTTTTTAGGATATTAGAAAGGAGCTGTATTTTTCATGAAAAAGCTGATGTCTATCTCAGACAATAGGGGACCATATAGTTACCTGCAAATATCCCTGTCTATGTCTATGTCTTTGTCTATGTATCTATCGATGTATTTGTCTATCTATCTATGTACCCATGTATCTGTCTTATCCATCCATCTATCTATCTATCTATCTATCTATCTATCTATCTATCTATCTATCTATCTATCTATCATCTATCTATCTATCTATCTATCTATCATCTATCTATCTATCATCTATCTACCTACCTACCTATCTATCTATAATCTATCATCTATCATCTATCTCTCTCTCATCTATCTATCTGTCTATCTATCTATCTATTTAACTATCTATCTATCTATCTATCTATCTATCTATCATTGTTTTAGAGCACATAACCCTGGGTATAAGTTGATTGACTCTGTCGTTGCTTTGGGAACCATATTTGATGCAGCATACCCTGTGAAGGAATGATGATGAAGCAAGTATACTTCCTAGAAGATTGGAAGAGAAAAACTGGAAAGTAGTATCCTCCTGGTTTTGCAGGCATTCTCTCAGTGACTAGAAGACATCCTACTAAGACTCATATCTTGAATAGTTTACCATCTCTCTGCAGCACCAAATTCAGATGATGCCTTTCACAAATAGATTCCTTGGCGGCGGGGTTCTGACTTAGGTATAGGAATCCTCATAGAGAAAGAGGTGAAAGTTTGATTAAAGGCTTCCCCATGGAAACTGATGGAGGTGTGGTGAAGGTAGAAACCAGACATCAGTGTAGCTTACAGTTGTAATGAGTAATCATTAGGTCATTCTCCCCAATGATTCTAGGCTTCTTTATTTTATGCATACCAGAAAACTGGAGAGTGGCATATGGAAAGTCATATCATCTATCCAATGTCAGAATGAGGTGTTTATCTTAGTCTAAACTTCACTAATTTTAGCCTATTTCCACCAGTATAAACTAGTGGGAAGTGAACATACCACCTCTCAGGGATAGGGATAGGAATTCCTATTTGTGTTATATTGTGATATCCTAGTTCCTAGTATGTGTATTAAAATTCCTAGTATGTGTATTAATGTTGCTATTTTATGGATGAAACATAGATTTAGAAATACTAAATTCTCCAAGCTCACACAGTTAAAGAACTCTAACACAAATACAGGTCTAATAAATATTCATGCCTGAACTTTTCTTCACACCTTGGGGCTTCCTTAGAATAAATCCTCAGATAACTCTTGCTGAAGAACCAAACTGCCTCTGAAGTATGTAGAAAACCTCATTCATCAAGCCAAAGAAATCCAGTTTATCTCAAAGGCAAAATTGCATGCCAGGCTAAGAAATTTGATGGGTATTTTGCTGAACTCAATGGTGTATCTAGTGACCAAAGACTGACTAAGCTTTTTATTTATAGTCCTCAATTCTGCCCAGAAATTCATTCACTTTTACCTGCATAGTTGCCTCATGATTTACATATAAGCACAATATATAAATATTTAGCATATATCAGGTCAGATATTAAGCATATGGTCAGAACCTCTCTGAGTATATGGATATTTTGTTCTTTTCTATGCACTGAACAAAGAAAAACTTCTATGGAATCATTTGGGATATCAGGCGACACAATAAACTCATTATGATCCATGTATGAGGGAAGAGAATTTCCTAAGTCACTGGCTCCTGTGCACGCAATGTCTTCTGTGTTTGGGATTATTTGGGATAATCTTAAGAATTGCCCCAACATGTTTTGCAGCTAAATTTTGAGATGTCTCCATATACACACTGGAACCTCATCAGAATGCAGAAAATATTCCAATATGACTAATGAGAGCAGATGACCCCAGGGAAGGGGCTGCTAATTCTTGAGCATGGTGGTCAGAGTGAAATGTTACAGAGACCTTCCTTCTTCTTCATGTATGGTAAATTCATTCACTTCTTACAATTACCTGTCTTAGGAAAGCCAGGGAGAAAGATAATCTCTCATCTCTTGCAGTTTATTTAAAATGAACCCTTTAAGACTTAGACTCTTAATTTCAGTCTTGAATAAAGGAAACATTTGATGCCTAGTACAGCCAAAGACCTTCTTATGTTAAATACAGCTATCCAAGTTGTCCTGAGTTAGGTGGTGAGAAGACTTAACCTACTCTTCTTTTTCTTCAGATAATAACAGAAGGGTTTTGTATTATTTTTGAGACAACCTCTATTGTATAACCTAGGCTGGCTTCCTTTAGAACCTGGAATGCATTTGTAGGTGCTTTATAGATTTTAACATTTTCACAGAGAATTTTAATATTATTTCAATGGGTTTTATTTATTTCACTTTATTTCACTTGCAGAATTCAAATGAATTGATTTGTTCTGTATACTTATTTTCTAAACTATGATGTGATATGTGGTTTTGTTGTTGTTGTTATTGTTGTTTTTATCTTGTCTCTTTACAGTTTTGTGTGTTTCTTGTATTCGGGTGAGTGCATCTATTCTTAGTCTGAAGAAGTTTTTCTTCTAGAATCTTTTGAGGATATGGCCTGTGCCATTGACATGGAATTCTTCTCCCTCATTTCTATAATTAGAATGTTTGAATTTTTTATTGTGTCCTATAGTTCATGTATGTTCCTTACCCATTTAATGTGTTTTCATATTCTCTGCTTTTTTCTTTATTCTTGAGTCCTCATATTCAATCTCCTACTAAATTAATTTTACTTTTATTTGAACTATCCAGTTGTGTGATTGGATTTTTCAATTCTATATTTTATTCAGCTTGAGTCTCTTTCAAAGTTTGTATCTCTTTATTAAATTTCTGTTTTCAAATCTTGAATGGCCTTTCTGATTTTCATCAAAATTCTTTATGTGTTCTTGAGTATCATTAAAATATTCACCATTTTTAGTTCTTTCTTTTTAAGTTCACTGAGCAGTTTCTTTGTGTCTTTTTTTAAACATATTGAATCATTTGATGAAGTGTATGACTTAAGTTTGGCATCCTAAGGTTCACCTAGGTAATTGCCCCTGGTTACATTTATAAAGGATCAGTCAGTAGGGAAGATGCTGGCTTGATCTTTCAAACTGTTCCTAATTTTTTGATGAGATCTGGATAGAGAAAGATGGACAGGATCAAGCTGAATATAGAGGTTGGATGTAGCATGAGAGAGGTTGAATGTAAATGGGAAAGTTTGGATGTGGATGGAAGTTGGATGTAGGTCAGGAACAGTCTGGGTTCGTTTGCTGTGATGTAGACAGTATAGTAAAAATGGTCGAGGTGGATGTGAGGCCTAAGCTAGATCTATGGTGCTGAGGAGGATCTTTAGAGAGGAGGCTGAGGTGGACTTATCCAACTGGACCCTGGAGAAGGGTGAATAGTCACAGCTCAAGTAGTGAATTTGTTGTAAATAATACAGTCAACTTCTAGAGACATTTTAGATATTTTCTAGAAGCTTTACTGGCTTCTGTTTCTTTTCTGAATTATTTTTCTTATTTATGCAAAAACTGTTGAATATTGGCAGAGCATCTCAGGTTCATTTCCTGACATTTCATGATTGTTCACTGAGTCATTTACCTGGTAAAGGAGATTTCAGGAAGCATTTCTGATGATGTGGCTACTTCCTGGCTAATAGGACAGTCCCTTCATAAGTGAATGGAAATGAAATTTACACTTGGCAATGGGAGGAACAAAAATGACACAAACACAAACCTGTTTCCATAAGTGTTTATGGCCCACCTGTTCCAGTCAAGATCAAAGACAGAATGGAGCTGTCAGGGCAAGGGTAGGACAGAGCTGCTACAACCTGTCAAGGTTAAGAGCAGAAGGAATGGAGCTGCTGTAACCTGTCATCTTTTGTCTCTTTTCTGTCCTTTCTGTTGCTACTGTTTAACTATTACACTTTCAGCAAACACTTTACATTATTTTAGAAACTTTCTTTATCCTCTGGCATACCATCTTAGTCTGGTTAATACATACCATTATCATTCTTTTCTTCTTTTTTTAAAACCTGTTTTTCTTTGCCTCCTGTTGACTACTTTTTTTCCTCCTATTCATTTTGGACTATTTTTCATTCAATTATTTTAACAAAAATATTTATTCTTTTAATTCCCCTTTCTTAAATGTATTTAATTCTTTCTTAAACTGCATTATTTGATATTTTGCATCTTCATAAGCACATTTTTAATCTCTTGCTCTTTCTTTCTTTTTTTTTTTTTTTTTTACTACACATTTTGCTTTCACTACTTTGGCTTTCTTTCAGTATTTTCCTTTATCTTGAGTGGTTCCATATTTGTGCTTTTTGCAGCCAGTTGCTTTCTCCTTAGTGGGTCATGCTGGTGTTGACCACTTAATAATAGTAGGCCAATAAATTAAAATATCCTAAAGTAAAGCCAAAAGAGGAAAATCAAACTGAAAAGATATTCGAGTTAATCAATACCTATGTCATATCACAGAAACCAAGACAATGAAAAACACATAATTCAAGTAAGAATTTGGCATTACCAGGAATCATACAAGGTAAAGATTTGAAATATTTACTACTTAAGTGATATCCAAAAAGATTCAAAGAAATTCAATCAAGGATATGGAGAAAAATTGCAACATAGAAAAAGTATCAGAAAGCTATATAAAATAATCAGCAATATTGATGAAAACTTTAGCAACATACAAAAAATTCAGGAAGCAAATTGACCACTAACATAGATTTAGGAATAAAATTCTCACTTAATCAAAAATACACTGTAAAGTGGAATCAATGCACTTGATTAAGATAAGGCCCTGAATCCACTGAGCAAAATAGAACCGAGATAAAGACTAATGTCATAAATAATCTATGCCCTGAAATCACAGTCAATATTTCTTTACTTCTAGAGAAAGAGGTGTATCTCCAAACACAAGAGATATTTAGAATCCCACATAGGCAGAACAGAAATGAACCAGGAAGACATGGCCTGTTTTAGTCAAAATGTCAAATAATACAATATATATATATATATATATACATATATATGTAAAAACTATAATGAAAAACAGAACATGCCTACAAATGCAAATATCTCACAACAGTGTCAGTTTTCATGGGCAATTATAAAGTTCAAGAAGCCATGAGATGATATATTCCTAGTTCCGAAAGTAGTTAATTGCTAAAAAAGATTGTTATACTAAACAAAACATCTCTAATAGAGGAAAATCTATGTATTTCCAAAAGACATAAATTAAGGAACCGCATGGCCACCATGCCAGCATTGCACAATACTATTCACTCTAAACAGAATACTGCACTAGATGCAAAAGAGAACGAGAGTCTCAACAGTGACAGAATAGAAAATTACAAATTTCAAAAGTCATTAGATGTATAATGAAGAATTTGGGAGGAATGTATAAAGTCTAACATTGGAAGCCAGTAATAGTGAACAACCAAACAACAAATAAATCGAACCTATATTCAATGCTTTGCTCTTTTGAAAAAGCATACTTTCCTGTCAAATATAACCACAACATGAGAATTGATGGGTAGAAGGCTATTTATTAAAAGAATAGAAATAGAAAATAAAACATATTTTAATATAAGGCAAATCAGATCTCAAGCTAAAATGAGTAAGAAGAGAAAAAAAACACTGAAAATTAATAAAGGAAGAAATCTATCAAAGGCACAGTTGTAAAATCATGTTCTCAATGTCGGTGCTCCTAATTTAATTTAAAAATGCTAATGGATGTGAAAGGTCATCTAGATTATGGTAAAATCACAGTGGGTTATTCCAATACTCCTCTCTCACTTCTAGATAGCTCAGTCAAATTGAAAATCAACAAGAGCTTCCTGTCTAAACCTAGGATCAGGACAAATTTCCCTCCACATTAGCATATCTATTGATACTGGTATTGTTCCAGTCTTCTTTATGCAGCCATTTCTAGGACAGACTTTCTGGTATTTAGGGCCTTACAATCTTTCTACCCTGATGATCTATGATTTCTGATCTATATATTTAGAAACTGGAATGTATATGTATCTGTTAGGATAACTTTCTTTTAGGGGGAGGGGTTGTGCAGATAGCTTTCTTAGAAGCCATTGTGACTAGGGATTGGTAGAAGAAAAATATGTTTGTCCCATGGGTGTATTCAAAAGATAAACAGGCTATAAATTCAAGGGAATATGTATGGAATGTGTTCCAGAGAGTAACTAGGAGAGACTGGTGGAAGGTAGGGGAAGGGGATACATGATATAACTTCATTTCAATAAAATCAGTAGAAAAAGCAAAACAAAAACATTTCCTCAGAAAGAAAAATAAAATCGACAAAGAAATTTCAGAGTAACCTATGATATAAAACAAAAGAAATTAATAAATTACAGAATATTCTCTCCATCAGATACAGAACACATATTTTCTACAGCATACTATAGCAAGTTTTTTCTAGCATAGACTTCATACTAGGACACCAAAAAAGTCTGGTTTTTCTCTTTACCTGCTAATTTCTTCATCTTCAAATCTAAATAATATTCCATTGTATAAACTTACCATAGTTTCCTAATCTTTAAGTTGATAGACATCTAGGCCCTTTACATTTCGAGCTAGAGCAGCAACAAGCCTAGATGGGTACTGATCACAATAGTAGGAGACAGAGTAGTTGCGGGGTATATGTCCTAGAGTCAGATGGAGTTATGTGGGACAGCAATTTCTAGCCTTTGTTCTCATTTGTGTTTTAAGTCTTGGCCATTTTGACTATTGAAAGAAGAAACTTCAAGTAGTTTTAGTTTGCTTTCTCTTGATAGCTAAAGATGTTGAACACATACACAAACACACTCATTTTTACACACACACACACACACACACACAAACACACACACACATATTTTTCAATCATTTGGCATTTGAGAACTCTTTAGTTTTATGTCTCATCTAAAATTTTGATTTGTTTTATCAACACTAATTTTAAATTGTTTTGTTTGTTGCAGATATTAACTTTCTTTCAGATGCACAACTGGAAAAGATTTTTCCAAGTTGTAGGCTGGATATTCACTTGGTATAGCTTCTGCTGTACAAAAGCTTTGCTGTCTCAAATCCAATTTATAGATGATTGGTCTTAATGACTGTACTTTCAGGGTTTAATTCAGAATTCCCTTTTCTGTGCAGGTGAGTTCGAATATATCTTCTACATTCCTTTTTTTTTTTTTTTTTTTTATCAGAGTCAGATTATATGTTCTTTTGCTGAGGTCTTTGAAGTAGTTGAAGTTGAGTTTTGTACTGGGCAAAAGAAAAAACTTTGGTTTGATTCCTTTGTGTGTTTTGTAGATGCAAATTAAACTGTTCTGCAAATTACAAGGTAAAATAAAAAGAATGCTTACAAAGTTAGTCTCTCTCTCTCTCTCTCTCTCTCTCTCTCTCTCTCTTTCTCTCTCTCTCTCTCTCTCTCACTCTCTTTCTCTCCCCCCCCCTCTCTGCATGTGTGTGTGTCTATCTATCTCTCTGTAATTTGTGAGTGTGAGCAAGTGTGTTCACAATATTCTATTGAAAACTTCTTGGAAAAATTAAATTTCTAGAATCAACAAAAATGAAATAACTTAACAGAGCCTTTAAATCGTAGTTAAAGCATTTCCAAGAAATTTCATATGTATTATGCATGTATTCAAAGGGAAAGAGTTTTCAAACAAGTAGGTTAAAGTCCAAAGTTGTAAATGTCAGGAGACAGCAAAGACTGTGGCATTAATTAATGACACTAAGACAAAACAGAATGAACACTCATGTACACCCCCCCCCCACTTATATATGCTACCTTCAGGTTAGCATTCAGCTGAATACAATCAGCCTTGAAATTCCCCTGCAGTGTTTTAGTATTGATAAACTGTCCTTCATAATGTATATGTTATCAATCAAATAAGTAATTCTTTGTATAGGTAAATGAGATTGAGCATTTGGGGAGATGAGAGAGAAAGAAAGAGAGAGAGAGAGAGAGAGAGAGAGAGAGAGAGAGAGAGAGAGAGAGAGAGAGAGAGAGAGAGAGAACTGATGGAATTAAGTATATGCCAGTTACAATGGATTCAAATGCAGAAGACTCCAATGAAAGTGTTAGAGAAAGGACTGAAGGAGCTGAAAGGTTACAACCTCATGGAAAGAACAATGTCACCAACCTGCCAAGGCAGAGGGAACACTGTCATGAAAGCAAATTGAGGGGAAGAAGGGAGAAGAGTGTGTGTGTGTGGGGGGGGGTTATAACATTTGAAATGTAAATAAGGGAATATTCAATAAAATAATAAAGAAGTGCTTTAGAACACATGTTCTAAAAATACTGGAATATCTAGAAGAAAATAATAATGTTTTTCACAATTTTAATCTATCAAAATTAAAAAATCTATATACAAAGACTTAAATTACTTAAATGAGTTAAAAGGAATGACATTTTTCTCAACAATAAAGGGTTTCCTGCAAAGAAAAGTCCTTAGGTGCTTGGATTCAGTTGCTGAGTGCTGAAGTAAGAAAGTGCTAACAATACACACTGTTAGACAACTTAGAATGGAAAGGATTTCTAGAAAGCTCACTGGACAAGTCTGGAATTATCCTGATAACAAAACCAGAGATGGTGAAAACAGAAAGAAATTAATTTAACTGGTTTCCTGATAAATATAGTATACATTTCTCACACACACAAAAATGTAAATGCTATTCAAGAACTCATTAAGAGGATCCTGCGCCATGTCTAAGTTCATTTCACCCTAAGGAAGAAAGGATAGCTCAAAATATGTTACTCAATAAATGTAATTACAGAATTCAGACTCAAGAATATAAATAACCTGATCCTCTCAAAGGATACAGGAAACACATCTTTCAGTATCATTTCATAGTAAAAGTCTTGAGGAAACTAAGCAAAGAATGAACTTTCATCAGTATAATAAAAGTTATATATTGCAAACCTGGTTCCAATGGACCATGGGGACAGCACTGGAAAAGTCTTATACTTGATAATAATCTTCTGTTATGTAGTTAGATAAAGACTATCAAGATACACAAATCAAAAGCTTCTTTATACACAAAGAAGAACTTAAAATGAATATCAAAAATATTTGCACAGTAGCTTTGAAAAATTAAGAAGAGTCCAACAAAGGATATAAAATACTACTGCAATGGAAATTTTGAAACACTTAAGAAAGAATTTAAATTATGAGATGAAATGAGCCAACTCTACCACTTTGATTATGTGTACTCAAAGGACTGTGAGCCAGCCCAGCAAAGGCACATATCTCATTCATGTGTATTGTAGCAATATCTATGTGAAACCAGATAGCCCAGCTGCTCATCACTAGGTGAACGGATAAAGAAAATCTATATTACAGAATATGTGTTTTTTTTTACCACAGTGAAAATCTAAGTCATGATAGTTATAAGAAAACAGATGAAAACAGAGATCATTATGTTAAAAAAAGTAAGTCTGAGTAGAAGTGAAAATATCACATATTTTCTTTCATTTATAGAACCTACATTATGTATGTATATATTTAATACATATGGCTAAGAGTGAGGGAAAAAAAGAAAAGTAGAAGAGGAAGGAAGGGAGCAAAGAAGAAGGAAGTTGAGGAAAAGATGTGTGAGTGAGAGAGAGAGAGAGAGAGAGAGAGAGAGAGAGAGAGAGAGAGAGAGAGAGAGAGAAAGATAGGGAGAGAGAGATAGGGAGAGAGAAAAAAAGAGTGAGAGAAAGAGTTTTTAAAAGGGGTGCTATGCTGTCAGATCATGGAGAGAAGAGAGGAAGGGAAGAAAAGAGAAGTTGTTGAATACATATGACATGAAAACAGAAACACATTATTTGAGAGAAGGGGTTCAATTGAGAAGAGGATCAATTGAGAAGGTACCTAATCAGAAAAAAATAATGCGTATGTATGTAAATGAATACATAGAATATGAAGACCATAATGAAGCCAAAATGCATTAAATTTGTAATAAAAAAAGCAAAGTGTAAGTAAGTCCACATTACACTTACAGAAAAAATATTTTTTTTTCAGTTGAAATAAAATAATAGAAAACATGACATAAATGTTTCAAATATCTCAGAATTACTTTATATGGTCATGTTTTAAGGATGGACATTTTGTAGACTATCTGATATATGCCCTTATTGTATTAAAAATATATTTCTTTTGTATTAAAACAGAAATGTATTCCAAATTTTTACCATGTATAACTCTCCTCAGAACCTACTGAATTCTCTCTCCAACTGCCTGAAGAGCAGGTGCATTTCCCAGGTCATGATGGATACCCTCCCAGTTCTACAAAGTGAGTGAAGAAAATGTCAGAGCACTCCATTTTATTCATAAAATTTGATGGTTTCTGGCAGCAGTGGACACACTCCCATCTGCCTGGCTTTGCTCTCTTCCTTTCTCCTCCATGTCTAACCTGGACCCTGATGATAAAATCTTGACACTGGCACCACTTTTCTGTGTTGAAAGACAATTCTACACAGTTCTAAGCCTCATTTATCCCTCCTGCAGGGATGTAGCAAAATAATTACATCTAGAAATCTATCTAGAGACAAAGAAATGAATGTGATACAAAAAATAAATCCTAGGGGGCTTTAAATTAATTGCCATGCAACTTTAAAGGCCTTTAAGCTTTTTCCAGTTCCAACAGTCCCTAACCAAATTCAGAAGGCAATGCAAAGAGACCCCTGATACCATTCCTTCAGTTTTTCATTTCTTGAATTTGGCAGGTCTGTGTCAATTGAGGCCTTTCATGGGCACAGGATGTAAACTATTGAATAAGACAAACCTCCAAAGCTTTTTTTGGGGATACCAGTGGAAGGTTAGGAAACAGCATCTTTACCATCATCACCTTCTTCTTCAACCTCAACAATAGCAACAACAGAGGTAGAAAACCTCATTTTTATAGCTGACCCTATAGTTAACCCTCCACATCCTTCCCTCTACCGCCCTCATAAAAATGCACCTTTCTGAAGGTATTCAGTTACACACTTCTATTTTTTCTTAACCCAGAACCAGATAATCTGGCTCACGTTACTCACAAATTAAAGAAAAAAAAATTAAGTGTGATTTAAGTTGAGATTCATGATCATACCACACATTATAGAAATTGTTGTGCTACTTCACCTTTACTTTCATGATTCCAAAACACATTGTAATTGAATAAATATTTATTTGAGAGAGAGACAGAGACAGAGAGACAAAGAGTATAGATGCCGAAATGAGCAATTGCATGTTTTCTCAAAAAGATAAATGATTCAGTATTTTCTTATCATATCTGATTTTCCCCCAAAAGATAACAATTACCTCTAATATGTCATTTAAAAGAAAAACAGAAAAGGAATTCATGCAAGGCCAGTGATAGGTGGAGTTAGAGGAAGGATTAGCTGTCAATATCTCAGTTCTTTGCTAGCTTAGCATCCTTGGCTAGTGCCTGTTTTTTTCTGAGAACACAAAGAGCTGGTTATGGATTTAATGGCACAAGGAGACAAAACTGAAAAGTTCTGTAGAAAGTGAGCAGAAAATATATATTTTTTGAAAAACATGCCCTCTGGGCTAAGCCGTGGAGAGGCTATATACCCTTACAAACTCCTGAAAAAGTATTTGCCTTTGTATTCCTAAGAGTTTGTTCAAGCCCTGGTTGCATTGACTTTCACAGATCCCATGTTGGAAACCATATCTCAGAAGGGTTCATGTTATCAAATCATCTTACTCTCGGTTATTATTGTCCATGTATAAATATAAGCAGCAGTGAAAACTCTAGGTTATATCTTCCAGTGTGTGAAATTTCTAGTAGCAAAAATTTTAAAAGGCCATTATACAAATGCTGGTCTTAAGGATACAGGGAGCAGATCATAGCAGGAATCAATTGTCTCTGACATAAGAGATAGCTGAGCAGCAGGTTACTACACTCAGTTAACACATGAAAATAGTGCTTTGTTGTTGATGTTTCTAGAAGCAGTTGGCTTCAGTCAAGACATACTGGAATCCACAGAATCAATGTTCTATGTTATCTAATTGAGTAATGGTACTTGGGAGCTAGAATAGCTTCTGGAGATTAGATAGCTCCTCCAACTTTCATTTTTTGTAGTATAATTTCTTCTTGCCATTACTTGACCAATATTAACTTGATACATAGTTTACTGGAAACATTGTTTTAAATACTTTTGACAAATTCATGAAATGAATGAACTGGGCACTGTTGTGTTAGGTATAAAAATCTAAGTAGAAAGCGAAATAGCCCTCGATTTTTCTCCTATGAGAAACATATATTTGTATAAAATGTATGTCTGCCTGTATATGTTCAGATATAAAGATAACTATGAAATGTCACTAGGGATGGAAGAATTCTAAAAGCAGAGAAAGTGAAATGAAAGAAAATTAACAAGAAAGAAAACAAAAATAATGACAAATATTGTAACTTATCTCTGTCATATTCAGCATGTTTGTGTGTACAAATGTTTGTGTGCATACAATACTCATTGAGCATTTCAAGGGCATAGGAATAAATGTCCACAGTCATATAAAAGGAGAGCATTATTATCAGGGAAGGCTTTTGACAGGATGGTAGATGAATTCTGGAATTTGAGAGACAAAGTTTAGATATATGTACCTGTCAGAAGACAGTGATATCTGAGAAAAAGAGTGGAGGAAAGAGAGGGCACATATGGGAGGGAAAAATGTTATGATGTGATAGGGAGTGAGTAGGAAGTGTCGGCTCACAATGCAAAGGTATGCTGAGCATAAATAGAACTTTAGTTGTATCCACTTGATTTACCTGTGACAGTGATGCCACCAGGTTATTTTTTATAACACCCTGTGGTAGAAGTTGACATATGAATTTGGCAAAGATGTGCTGATGGTCAAAAAAGAGCTAGACTACTGTTAAAACAACTGATGAAAGGTTGACATGGTTGTTAGCTAGTCAGGTTGGGTAGAAAGGAGGTAATGGATTCCAGATGTATGAGCCTGCTAGCTGAAAGTTGCTGGACAAGTTGACTAATGCTGTCTCTCTGGGACAATGTCCATTTATGTGAAAACAGCAGTAGCCATTTTGGAATAATAAAACACTACAAGAAAATCACCTTGGGGCTATATTCTATAGTCCCTATGACAGGTAGTAAAAGCCTTGTGCACCCAGCTCCTAAGTCGTACTCCATAGAGATCTTTAGCAGCAATAATAAAAGCAGAATGGGCTGCAAGTAAATTATAAATGTCTCTGAAGATGGGGTTTTACTGGTGCCACAGACTTTCCCTGATGCTTTCTATGCTCAGTCTTCTGTGTACCCGTGTGACATGTCAATAATCAGGCTCTTCAGGAAGTGTAGCCAAGAGCTGGTGCTTCACCTTTGGGTTTACTACATGATGCTTCATATTTATTCACCACACACTGACTTAGAACATGAACTGTTTTTACTTTGTCTTTCTCTGAAATATTGGAGCTAGAAACACCAGATCTGTAATTTAAATCTATAGTTGTGTAGGTTTTACGGTTTTTGAATTATATATACACATATGAGATGCTATGACTATGGTCTACTGAAGCTAATGTCATGTTATGGCTGATTTTAAAGCAGTGCCCTAACTCAAAACCATATTATGCATTTTGCTTCATTGTTTATTATTCTTGGATATTTCTTCCTTGACAAATCTTTGAAACTCTAAACACCATGATACCTGAGATTTTATAATTTAGATTCTGACATATTGATTGTATTTCCAAGCTCTTTTCTTTAATCTGTAACATCTCTTGAAAACTCATACCTTTTTAAATTAAACTTTTAGCATGATTTTTATACCTTTTAGTTTTATTTATGATTGGTTTATTTTAATTTTATTATAATTACTATTACGTTTGTGTGTGTATGTGTGTGTGTGTGTGTGTGTGTGTGAGAGAGAGAGAGAGAGAGAGAGAGAGAGAGAGAGAGAGAGAGAGAGAGAGAGAGAGAGAGAGAGGAGGGAGGGAGATAGGGTGCATGTTTTCTACAGTGTGTATGTGGAAATCAGAGGATAGTTTTTGGGTGGTTGGCTGTCTCTCTCTTTTCACCTTTATGTGTATTATGGTGATTGAACAGAAGTTCTCAAACTTATTGATAAGGACTTTTACCTTCTGAACTATCATGCTATGCCTGGTCCTTATTTTCCCCGCTAACCCATAAGTCTTAATTACACAGTGATTTTTACATTAGAAGATCTTGACCAAAAAAAATTTATTTAGTTGCTGTATGCCATATATGACATATACCAGATCAAGAAAAGCAAGTCGAATCACAAGTCTTTTGGTTGTTGTGCAGTGAAACTATAGCAATTTTGGTTATTCCGGGTGAGCTAGTCTATAACTATTACTAAGCAAATGGAGTATAATTTTTTTCAATGCTACACTTCTAACCCTGTACTCAATCCAAATATGGTTCAGATTTTAGTGAACAGACATTTAATACATTCCTCCTCAAATGATTTTTTTTTCCTCTGATAGCACATCACATACAAATTTTGGGCAGTCACAATATTCACCAAAAATATGTAATTTAGCTTTGACTAGGGTTTTGCTATCTTACATGAAAACAATGAAGGTGGTGGTAGTAGACCACCTTCCTGGCATCTGCCATTTTAAGAGGAATTTAAAAGGAGAGTCCTATTAATGAACATCAGTCAAGAATTACTGTATATGAACAATTCCACCTTATATGATTACCAGTGACCCAGTGAATATGTAGAGGAGATGGTTGACTTTTGTTTGCACAAGAATAAATCTAATTGCACGTGGTCATCCATGTGGAATGCTTTTGAAATGAAGGAGAATACTTGCCTTCTTCTCTCCCTACTTGCAGCTATTGACTATGGTAATTTAAAAACATGTATAGCAGAAGCTAATTTCCTTGATGTGTCTTACTTCAGGAGCATTCACAGAATAACCAAATGCATGCTCTTCCAGAGTTATCATAACTGTGACGGAATCATATCCTGGAGATATCTATGAAAGTGGCTCAAGTGATGTGCTTCTAATTATTTCTTCTCTGATTCTTCCAATTTCACATTTTCCCAGTTTCACAATCAGCACATAAGGGATCTGGCCACTTTTAACACAAATACTGATTATTGATGTGATACTACTTCTATTTCTCCTGCATCTTTAAAAATTAAAATAGTAGAACAAGGTGGTGGTGAGATGGTTCACTGAATAGTTTGCTTCTTGCCTGTTTATGAGGTCATGAATTTGGATCACTAAGACCCACAAATCTGTAATCTGAATATTGGTATATTAAGAATGAAAGAATGAAGAGATAACCAAATTTCATGAGTGTAGAGGACCAGTTTAGATGACTTAGTAAATTTTAGTGTCAGTGACACATTATCTCATAAAATAAGTGGAGAGCAATAAAGAAAAATGCCAGGCATTATCTTCTGCCTATCTATATGTGCTTGTATATATGTGTGGACACATGCATATACATCACACATATACACCTCTACAAACATAGTATAAAACCAAAACAATTTTTTTTATTTAGAACATGAAATGCTAAACACACAATGAGCTGAATATACACAGAACATTAGGAGTGCCAGCTTCATCCCTCCATGCCTGTGCTACAGGAATACCACCCCATTAGAGGAAAATCCTTGAACTAAGAACTGTTCTTTAGAGTCATATATATCATTCTACTTTAAATTGATGGAGATTGACACCTGCCAGAATCCAGACAGGCTGCCTGCAGACCTCTTCTTTCTCTGCTTCCCTAGACCCAATTTCTCAGTCTATTCCCTAAATACCAGCAGCAGTTTTCCCTCACTCCTGCTCACAACTCCTGTGGTTTTATCCACTCCTAACCTCCCTCCATCCTGTTGCTTAGTCTAAGGCCCAATTTCATCAGAAACACTCTGCCAACACAAAGGCTGTTCCTCCTATGCAAAAGTAGGGTGAAGGCAGACCCACACATTTCCTACTGCTCCTGAGATCCAATACTCCCATTCTCACTACTATCTTTGTATCTGGAAACTCTCTCTCATGTCATTTTCTACTCTGACCCCCATCTCCAACAGATCACATAAACCTTCTCCTCCAACCTTCATTCTCCCAACTCATTCAAGTTAACCATTCTCCAATACTGAGGGTACTCCCTGTGAATAGATCAGTTTAAAACACTAGAAAGCAGGCAGTGCACAGCCACACAATCTCTGAAATTCTAGAGAGAAAACAGAAACCAAACAACAAAATAAGAACTCATCAAAGACAAATCTCCAAAATAGCACTTAGAACGTTTATTATCCAAAACCCAAATGCATAGACACTAATGTAAAGATATGACCAGGACATTATGTCTCCACTGGAGGCAGGGTATCTTACCGCAGCAGGCCAAGAATTTTCTAACATGGCTGACACACAATAAAAAGACCTTATAACTGCGCTTATTAATCTGATAGGTTTCATAAAGAGGAAATAATTAAATCTCTTACAGAAAGCTATGAAAAAAAACCTAACCAGTGTAAATAAATAAATAAAATGCTCATGTCTTTGAATCAAAAAGGAAAACCACATGAATGGATTCTGGAAATGGAAAATTTAGGAATGCAAATAAAAACTATAGAGTCCAGTCTTACAGCAGGATATAGGAAATGAAAGAGAATCTTTGGTATTAAAGACATGATAGAAGAAACGGATACACTGGTCAAAGAAAATTAGAAATCTAGAACATTATTGACATAAAACATTCCAGAAATTTGGGACACCATGAAGAGAGTAAACCTAAGAATAATAAGTATGAAGCAATGAAAAAAAAAAAACCAAGGTAAGAGGCACAGAAGATATTTTCAACAAAACTATAGAAGAAAGCATACCTTACCTAAAGACAGAGATACTTAAAAATGTAGAAGAAGTATACAGCCTAACTTAATCATGGTGAATGATGTTTTTGATGTGTTTTTGTTCTAAATTTGTGATAATATTATTGGGTAATTTTTTGTCAATATTGATAAGCAAAACTGGTCTAAAGATCTCTTTTTTGAGGGGGCAGGGATCTTTGTGTGGTTTAGGAATCAGAGTAATGTGGGCTTCATAGAATGAATTAGGTAGAGTTTCTTCTGTTTCAATTTTGTAAAATAGTATCAGCTCAGTTTTGAAGGCCTGGTAGAATCCCTCACTAAAACCATCTGGCCCTGCTCTTTTTTTTTTCCACAGAGAGGAGGGGGTTGGAAGATGCTTAATTACTGTTTCTATTTTCTTAGGGATCATGGGACTTTTTAGATAGTTTACCTGATCTTGATTTAACTTTGGTCCATGATTTCTCTAGAAAATCAGCCATTTCATCTAGATTTTCCACATTTGTTGAATATCACTTTTAGTAGTAAGATCTGATCATTTTTTTTAAATTTCCTGTTTTTGTTGTTATAACTAGCTCTTCATTTTCTCTTTTGTTAATTTGGATACTGTCTTTGTGCCATAAGAGGCTCCTAGGACTCAACTATGGTGACCTTAATCAAAATGTCCAACAGTAGGAAGATAGAATCTGAAGAAATAACCTCCGGTAGCTAAACAAGGCCCCAGTGGAGAGACAGGGATACCAACCCACCTTCAAAACTTTTGAATCAGAATTACTTCTATCTAAAAGAAATGCAGGGACAGAAATGGAGCAGACAATGAAGGAATTAACAACCATGAACCGGTACAACTTGGGATCCATTTCATGGGTGGGCACAAAACCATGATACTATTATTGTTGCTATGTTGTGTTTTGAAAATAGGAACCTATCATGGCTGTCCTCAGAAATATTCTATCAGTAGCTGACTGAGACAGATGCAGATATTTACAGGCAACCATTGGACTGAGATCAGGGACCACTAAGAAAGAGTTAGGGTAAGAACTGAAGGAGATGAAGGGAGTGGCAACCTATTATGAAGAACAATAGTGTCAACTAACCTAGACCTCTGGGAACTCTCAGCGACTAAGCCACCAACCAAAAAGCATACAGGGGCTGATCCAAGGTTCCTGGTACTAATGTAGTAGAGGACTATACTGTGTGGCTTCTGTGAGAGAAGAGATACCTAATCCTGTAGAGACTTGATGGTCCAGATAATCGGTATGGTATGGTATAGGTACCCTCTCAGAAGTGAAGGTGTGAAGAGACCAGGAGGGAGGCAAAAATAAATCATGTAATGACTCATATATACACTGATATATAAGAAGGTTAAATACACCCATATAAACACAAGAAATAATCTCACATCAGTAAAAACAAAAAAGGGAACATATGTACTTTGTCTCTCTTTTCTCTTTCTCTTTCTCTTTCATGCATACATCACCATTACCAATATAATAACAGATATCAACAATCACTGGTTGTTGTGGATTACTGTCTGTTTTTTCTGCCCCCTCAAAAGGGATGTCTATATGCAGGTGAGGTGAAATCTTATTACTCAGATAAAGCTAGGGCCTGTGATTGGGCAGTGGAAAAGAAAGGCAGAGCTGAAAGTTTTAGAGAGGGAAGCAGGGGAGACATAGATGGGAGAGGCAAAATGGAACATATAGGAGAGGATAAGGAACCCAAAACATGTGGTCTGTGGAGCCATAAGTAACTGGGGCCTTCATAGATATATGGTTGAGTAATATAGGGCACATTTGTCCAATCTAGGTGTAAAGCTGGAATCAATATCAACTGAGTTTTAAGTATTTTGTGTGGGAATTTTGGAGTTGGAGATTTGCTGTTAACAATCTGGTTGTAAAATTACAAGCCTCTAGAGTTTTTTTTTCATTTTTTGGGCTTAGGGGATTAGTGCCAGTGGCATCTAGTGTTGTCAGGCTAGCCATAGGGGATGGTTCAGCATTGGGGAGACTGCCTTTCCTGAGCTGGCATTAGTATGTATTGTTCTTTATAATTACACACTACAACTGGTCCTTTGTATCTCTCAATATCAACATCAACAGTTTCAACTCTCCAATAAAATGGTTCAGACTAAGAAAGAATGCAAAAGCACAACCCATCTTTCTCCTGCATCAAAAAACCACACCTCAATATTAAGGTAGATATTGATTGCCTCATGGTATAGGGTTGGGGAAAGATATTCTAAGGAAATAAACCTAAAAAGAAAGTTGGTACAGTCAATTTAATATCCAACATAGACTTCAAATTAAGACTAATCAAAATAGAGATAAAGAAGAATGAATCATATGCATCTAAGTAAAGAGTGTAACAAGATGATATTTTAATTTTTAATATCTTTGCTCCAAACACAAGGTGATTTATGTTTGTAAATAAAACACTACTATAGCTTAAGCCACACTTTTGCTTTTAACCATTGGTAGTGGGAGAATCCAATACCCTACTCTTAAGAATGAACAGGTTATCCAGAGAAAAACTAAACAATGACTTACTGGAGCTTGAATACATTATAAACTAAATGTGCCTAACAGATATTTACAGAAGACTTCCCTCAAACACAAAATAATATATCTTCTATCATTTCCCTTATGGAACTTTCTCCACAGCTTACCTCATATTCATATACAGTATAAGCCTCAACAGATACAAGAATATTAGAATAACTTCTTGCATCCTATTAGACTATCACAGATTAAGGCTGGATATTACCAACAATAGAAAACTTAAAAATTTATGCAAACCGAATGAAAATAATATACTGAATAAAAAGGTCAGACAAAAATAAAGACTTTTCAAAATTCATTGTAACAAATACTCAATATATTCAAACTTATGGAATACAATGAAAGAACTCTCACTACAAACCTAAATTTTTTAAAAAAAAAAAGGTGAGATTTCATATTAGCAATTTAACCTCTAAAACAAAAACAAAAAAATAAAAACAAAAAAACAAAACAACAACAACAACAACAACAACGACAAAAAAAAAAAAAAAAAAAAAAAAAAAAAAAAAAAAAAAACTAATCATACCCCAGAGAAGTAAATGACAAAAAATAATCAAACTTAGGACTGAAATCAATATAATACAAACAAATAGAACAATCCAAAGTCTCATTAAAGAAAACCATTTGTTTGTTTGTTTGTTTGTTTTTGTTTGTTTTGAGGAAATGAACAGAATAGACAAACCCTGATTTAAACCAATGGAAAGGCAGAGAGAGAGATTGTCCAAATCAACAAAATCAGAAAAGAGAAAAGGTACATATAAAAAAGAAAGTGAGGAAATTCTGAGAATCATAGGGCCATGTATTCTACTATATTAGAAAACCTAAACGAAATAGATAATTTTTGAGAGATCCTAATTGACAGAGTTAGATAAAGTTAAACGAATAGATCTGTAACTCCTGCTGAAATAGAAATAGTTACTAAAATTTCCCACCCACTCTCCATTGTCAGGTGTTTTAGCTTAGAATTTTTTTCAAATTTTTAAAGAAGGGCTAACACTAACACTATTTAAATTCTTCCAAAAATAGGAACTGCAGGGACTATTTTCCCAGGAATTTCATATTTCAATGCATGCTATCAAACCTCTAAAAGAATTACCAAAATGCTTTTAAAAATCTGTATACGTATCTCTCTTCTTTAAATAAAGTTGTAAGGAAAAAAAAAAAAAGAAAATGTAGGAACGTTGCTGAATTCATTTTGAGGTCACATTTACCGTAATAGCAAAATCCCATAAAGACTAAACAAAAAAAATTACAGAATAATTTTACTTATGATCACACATGTACTAATACTCAATTAAAATATTTGCAAACCAAATTCAAGAACAAAGATTATCTTCTATTATTAAGACTACTTCATGCCAAAGATGTAGGGATAGAGAAAAACTAAAATCAAAACAAAACAAAACAACAGTTGCACTAAATCTTCAATAAATGGTTCTGGTCAAATTGGATATCTGCATATAGAAGAATTCAAATGGATACAAATTTATCACACTACATAAAAATGTATTCCCAAGTAGACTAATGACCTCAGCATAAATAGACTGAACTTAAAAGAAAAGTAAGTAGGAAATGGCCTCAGATGCATTGGGAAAGGAGATGACTTTCTGAAAGCAACAGAAGTGGCAGATCAGTTGGGGGGGTTGTGGCTTAGAGACATAACACAGGGATTGATGACTGGAATGTAAGGAAGCATTTGGGAAGTGGTTTGAAAACTTAATGGCAATCGAAACTTTCTTGAGTCCATAAAGGTAATACTATTGAGGATTCCTAATAATAGGTGATATAGAGTCACAACTGGCAATCCATTATGGCCAGGCAAGGCATCCAGTGGCTAGACCAGGCTGCATTCAATTGAGTTATTGGCCAAAGAGTTGGGAGAGCTTCCATGGAAATTTGCAAAACAATCCAAGATGTTGCTAAGACAAAATATTCTTATCTGCAAATTGACAACAGGGCCCCTTTGTGGAGGACAACAACCATGAAACTCACTGGAGGTGAGGAAGTTGAGCCGCTGGTTATGTGGAGTTCTAACTCCTATATTCTAGTCTCTTTGGTGTTAGAAGATACTCCGTAGACTACCAAAACAGAAATGTGGGCACCAACTTAGCCACAGAAACCTTTGACCTGCAGTCTGTCCTGCCTGCATAATCTACTAGAGCAACAATATCACAGAATTTATGAGAGTAGCCAAACAATATCTGAATTTATGTAAGACCCACTCAAAAGATGGAACCCATTCTTGATATTGCATGAAAAACAAAGAACCAGAAACTAAATAAGCCCAGTATTCTAGTTTAATACCCAACACGATTGGTTTAAAAGGATACAAAGTAATAAAATGATTCTTAGCATAATACTGCTATACTCATAAATAAGAGCCTTATATAGTCATCATTAGAGAGCGTTCTTCTGGCAGCAGCTGGGAAAAAATGCGGAGACCCACAGCCAGACATTTATGGAATGCCTAAATGGGAATTCTCCATTACAGTCTCTACTCTCTGACGCCAGGGAATTCAGCAGAATGGACTCTATATATCCTGAGAGATAGAAGGGATGGAGCATACCAAGAGCACAAGACCTTCTGAACCAACTAAGTAAAGCACAAAAAGTATGAGCTCACAAAAACTGAAGCAGTTGGACCCATGTGGGTCTGCACCACTTTCTCTGCATGTATATATATGTGTATGTGTATGTGTATGTGTATGTGTATGTGTATGTATATGTATATGATGTATATGTATATATGTATGTATATATATGTATGTATATATATGTATGCATGTGTATATATATATATATATATAATAGCTAGTAGCCTATTTTTGTGGGACTCCTGAGTATAAAAATGAGTGGATGTCTGGCTCTTCTACCTGCACTCAAAATTCTTTTCCTTTTGTTGGGTTGCTGTGTTCAATTTTGATATGATAAATATGATACTTTGCTTTCATGTTATTATATTTTATTTTGTCATTTGCCTATCATCACTTATAAGCCTGTTTTTAAATGAGAAACAGTAAAGAAGTGAATCCTGAAGAGAGGGGAACTATTATCAGGATATATTATATGGAAAAATAATCTCTTCAATAAGTGAAAAAAGTTAAAAAGTATTGTCGTTTGTAATGTTTTTTTCAAGTCTTGAAAGATTCTTAATATCTTTAGGAAACAGTGTGACTTCTTCCTCTATGGAACAAATCCATACCTAATATGTACTTACATTCCAACTGCTATTGCTTCTTTGTTTCTGAGATGGATGTCTTATGAGAAAGTCTGCAAACCAAGGGTAGATTGTGATTTCAACATTGCTTTATCATAAAACATCACATACACAATGGAGAAATAGATGATCCAGATTTGGGAATCTAGGGACCAAATCTGGTGAGTAGTAGGGTTTTGTCAGCTTCTTTTCCCTTTCAACTTCTTTCCTTGTGAGAAGGGTATTCATGGATACTAATTCTACAAGTACATCTCACCAAGGTGTACTAAGGTAGAAAAAGCAGCACACTGAATTTTCCATCTATAAATGCTCTTGATATTCTTTAATTAATGAATTCCCAAGAAAATTGTATTTATAATCTCAGCACTACCATAAAAAGTTCAGAAGATTTAAAGTACAGAGCATATCACAGAGATGCCCCTCACTCTGATATTCAGTCTCCATTTTTTTTTTTTTTTTTTTGTACTTAGGCCAGTATGTTTCTCTATCAATTGATCAGTTCTAAGTGTTTTTGTTGTTGCTGGTCTTTTGTTTGTTTGTTTGGTTGGTTGTTTTCCTGTATAAATCCTGCAGATGCAAAAACTTCACAGTTACTTGTCAATCATTAGATCTCATTTCAACCACGCTCTTGACAAGTTTAGCATAATACATTCAAAGAATTCTTCCTATGCTATATTAATAAATATCAATTAATAATTGACATCAACTCATATTAGGGATAAGAACACTTAATTCCTATATAACTTGTACTAAATATAAATTTATTTTAAGGCCAACTGTCCATTTTAAAAACAGTACCTCCTACAATTTCTTTTCTCCAGTGATGTTGATACAAGGGATTAGTGGTCCATTATCTTCAGGTGTTTTATGATAAAGCTCAGAGAGAGTATACATTCTTAATGTACTACATGAACAACTCTAATGAGAAACACTGTCTTTTCCCCTCTTCTTCCTTTTCTCTATCCATACTACCACCTTCTTTCTTTCCTTCTATGTTTTTTTTCTTCCTTTTTGAGTTACATCACCTGTTGCCAAGATTTAAGCTCTGACTTAGAGTGGATGTTTCTATTATGGGAATAACCGATGGCAAGAACTTGTCGTTTTAATGCAATATTTTCAAGGGGCTCTCAACTCAGAATATCAGCACAATAAAGTATGCAAATGAGAAGACAAACCTTAATAGGCATGTGCACACATAAGGGCTAGAAAGGAAATGCAATATTGTTTTCACAGAGCTTTAATGAAATAAATGCTTAATTACTGATAGTTTGGGATTAGAAAAAATATTATTAAAATAAGCCATTTGAAGTTAGTGTTTAAATTTTTTATTAACTGTTTAATGGAGTCTAGAAAGGAAGAATAGATAATTTGCTGTATAATTACCAAATAACACTGAAGATTAAGTGTAATGAAACAGGTTAGTGTATCTCAAGGGGCTTATACTTGTGTAGAGAAGATGATTTTATTATCTATGCTATGATTTCTATTTCATTTAAAATCACAGTAATTTCCTGTAATCTTTCAATCAATGTATATTGTATCACAATATGCAGATGAAAATAATATAGAAGCATAAGCATTTCCATTGAAATAATTACCAGGCTTAACTCAATCTGAATCCATAGAGTTTACCTGTTTTTTATAACAGACTATAAATATATAAAGTTATTTACACTTTTCAGTCTATTCAGTGTCTATAATTATGTTAAATGCAAGAGTAAGAATGATTATATTGAATGTGGCTGATTATTAAATTTTTATTATCTCCTTTTTGTAACTACAAGAATGTGTTCTTTTAAAGCCACTGGGAAAATTTCACCCAAATCACAGTTGCAATAATACACATAGTACTAACATACTTAGCAATGACCCACCTGTGGTGATTTAGAATTGTCTCGTGAGGGTAAGAGTCACAGCATGAGAAGAGGATCTTAATCATTCTTCATACAGGGCTTGTGCTGATTATAAATTCTGAAAACGTTACCAGCAATATCCAGTTACAATCTTCACATGGCATCCTAGTTTCTGAACAGTTTGGTCATTGGTGTCAGGCCCTTCAGTCTTTTTTCTGACACTAGTTGTCTATATAGAACATATGCTTGTCCTACACATGAATGAGGCTTTCTATGAGTCTTCTTCTCGAGCTATCATGTAGATCATTATATTAGAATGAGTCTTATCCAGTAGGTTTCTTCACAGTGAAAGATGCTAAACAGTAACCAAGTAGATGCCTAAGAAATTAACATATCTAATGGATACATTAGATAAGGACCCAAAAGCAGCTGAACTTTTAGACTGGTATAATTGTTTATTAAATGCACAGCTATGATGCCAGCTGCAAGACACACCCATGTCTATGGTAAAATATGTAAGCATACCACCAACATGCTTTGCTATTTTCCTTACAGTCTGTACATATGTTCAGGAGCAATGGCAAAGAATGAGAAAGTGTCTTTCATAGATTCATTTCCAGTAGTAATTTTGTATTGTCAGTGAGCATTTGGAGCCTGGTAATGATCATTGATTAACAAATTCAGGATTCTCATGAAATCATGACTAAAATTTAAGGATTCTGGCAAAACAGAGTGAAAGGAAGAGTACCATGTGATATGTTTATATATATATATATATATATATATATATATATATATATATATATATATATATATATATGTGTGTGTGTGTGTGTGTGTGTGTGTGTGTGTGTATAATTTTATGCAGGAACAAAAACTGCTTGTAATCATAATGTAATACCAAATACCCATAAGCCCTCTGGTATGATGGTATGGTGTGATGTTACCAGGAATATAATCTCAGGCTGCTGTATGAAGGAATGAGTCAGATTATCTCTCCCATACCAACAGCTGAAGGCAGCGAGGCAAGTAATAAAGATTGAGTCCTAGATGCTCCCAGATGCTTGAAATCTTATGAGTCTGAGCATCTGAGTCCAAAACATGCTCCTAACCAACATGGATCATAGAGAAGCAACATGTAGCAATATATGGAGGTCTGGAGGCAGGCTGACTGGATCACTAACTATGGTCATTTAGTTTTTCTGTGCATCAGTTTTGTTAATACCCTTTACAACAGGGATAACAAGGTATTCTATGTTGAAAACTTGTTATTCATATGACATGAGACAATGGAGAAAGTGCATATGAATTAAGAATTAAAGCATTACAGAATGTTATTTTAGTTAATAATTGCTACCTCCAATTGTTTATTGTTATGATCCCTCCTTTTGTATTTTCATATATTTATGTAGGTCAATAAACTGACATCTCTTTTCCCTTTACCATTATATGATTTTATGGTGTCATGTAACTTAGGCAAGACTGGTGATTATAGTTGGTTGTAAGCAAAGTTACCCAAATAGTCCAGGTTCAAATTCATACTTAGCCAAAGGTAATAAATATGATAGGCCACCCACCAGTAGGGAAGTGGATCAGTCGTAATGCATTCATGTCCAAGCATTAGAACTGTTTATTTTATGTAATGAAACAATTCTGGAATTGTAATTTTAAATCTGTGTGTCTATTGATTTTTAGTGATCAAATATTTTAGTTTTGTGGAAAGTTTACCTTTTGATTTTAACAATGTTATTCCATTCTAGCTACATTTTGGTGAATATATTTTTCCTTTCTGAGTGTCTTGGTCAGGGCAAGAAAGCCTATTTAGTCTGAGAATCTCTTCCCTTATCCTCTGAGAGAGTAACATCCTGACCCAGTCTTAGAAACTTGGTTATCCTGACTCAGAGCATTAGCTCATTTGAGTGTGATATAACCCAAACATTTATAAGCTTACATTTAGAGCAGCTAGCTTTTTCTCTCTGTTCATTTCTAACCAGGGCCATAGAGAGACAGGCAATAATCTATAGAAGTTACCAGCATCTCACAAATAAGCATATTCAAATGCTCAGTGAATTTGTAGGTGAGTAAAATTAGTGGATTTCATAGTATGTACCTGACAAGAGAGTAAGAAATGATATTGCAGAGATTTCAGAAAAGAGACAAGAATTTCTCTCATTAAAAACAATCAAACAACAAACAAACCTGTAAGGCACAGTAGCACCCTTTCTTTAACTCTAACACTCAGAACACAGAGGTAGGTCAATTTCTGTGAGTTCAAGAAGAAATGTGGCAAGCCTGGTCTCTAACTTGAGTTCTTAGCATGGTATCAAGGATGATGGAGTGAGATCCTGACTCATAAAACAAAAACAACAAGTCCTGATTTACTAACAAATAACGGAGATCTATGGAAATAAGAAAAGGAAACATTAGTTTTGAAAAACAAAACATTTAGACAACTACTAATAACAATGAAAGCTGAATAAGGAAATGCCAGAGGGGAGAGATGAGAGTTTCAAGGTCAAGATGCACTCTACCTTTCTGAGGAGACATGAGAGATGGGTTCCTTGGGGAGTTGGGGGTAGGTGGGAAACCCCTCTTCTACAGAGTTCTGCTCTGTGTGTAAGTACTTGAAGGTAGGTGGGAAAATGTCTAGGAAGGCAGAAAAGGAGGCAGAAGGCAGAGATTGACAGAGGAAGAGATTCTGGATACAACATGGAAGCTGATGTGTATGCTTCTCTTGGTGCATCTCTAGTTTGATGAGGTTGTTATTATTTCTAAGGGTTTTGATGGGCCTATTTGTCTCATAGAGATGGACAGTTTATATTTTTATCCATTGGTTGTAAGCTTATTATATAGTGGGTTTGTAGATTGACAATTTAACATAAAAACCTATTTGATAAGTTAATGGATGTAAGTCATGTTTGTACTGGGCGCTGGAGGAAAGGAACACACTAGGGCGGTCATATCTCCCTGGGATAGAAGCAGCTGGGTTGTAGAGTGAACCATACCTGAGTTCTTAGAGGTGGCATAGAGTGCTAAGATAGAGATACTCCACAGTGCCAGATGGCCCTGCACTGGAGGCAAAGTGTGGGATAGAAGGTTAAGCCACCTTTTTAATTTTACCACAACACCTGGGTAAGCAGACATCAGAGGAAAACATAAGTATAAAAAGAAATTAGGCAGATATTTTTGAATCTTATATAACAGGCGAATCTTCTATGGTGAACAGATAATCAGAGTTTAGCTCATGATAAGCTGCATATCTGATCTAATGAGGATCATCTTAGGTGATAGAAGTGTGCAAATTTAGAATAACTCCTGGGCCTTTGTCCTGAGCTTGGTATTTTTTAATGTACTGAGAAAACAGAAAACCAGTCTTTCGACATTACAGGAGTGTATCTCATATTAAGTGAAATTAATAGCAGTGACTGAATTGTTGTATATAGCAAACCAGTAATTCTGTTTATAAAGATAGACTATGGAGTTTCCTGGATCCAAATCAAGCAAAGTGGTTGACAATACCTGCACACATAGTTCCACCATGTCTGTGACACATGGTTCAGGGAGCCACTGTGACTATAATGTCAGAAGGAAAAGGACAGGCATATTCAAATATAGTCCAAAGCCCCTTTCATTTTTATGTGCTTTGTGAAAACTCCTAATCCTAGCATTTGTAGTCAGTCCCCTGTGTAGCTTATCCCATAGTCTGGCAGTGGCATATAAAGGCAAGGCTCTACTTGACAGCCATTATCAACCTAGATGAGAATTCTGCATGTCTCCATTGTGCCTCACACCCACAAAGCACTGTGTGGTTTAATCAGTGTGTCTTATTCACTTTATTATTTCTGTGAAAAAACACAGTGGCCAAGGCACCTTATAAAGAAAGCATTTATTTGGCATATAGTTTCAGAGGCTTAGAGTGCATGATGGTGGAGCAAAGTCATAGCTGAGAGATCATATCTGGCAGTCTAGGTTTTAAGGTTAGGAGACATGCTATGGGCCCCAATAACCATTTAGAAAAGTTTAGCATGCATGACATACATACATATAAATACATATACATATACCTATATACTGACATATTTATATGCATTTATCTACATACAGATATATGTATCAGTCTTAGATACTACTAATAATTTATATATAATATTATATGTTTTTGATAGTCTAAGCTTGTTATAAAGCACAGGTTCTCTCTCTCTCTCTCTCTCTCTCTCTCTCTCTCTCTCTCTCTCTCTCATCTTAAGCTTCTCTATAACATTTTTGTATTATCTTTATCTGACAATGAGTCAGGTGTTTATTTTCCTTATAGACCCTAAATTTATTCTTTATAATCTAACCTTTGGAAAATAGCTATTACTTTTTACTCAATAAAATGTGTTTGTATTTATAATGCAGAACATAAATCTTTCATTCTATTTTCTTATACATTTTATGTGAAAGAAAATCGTCTCTTCTTAGAAATTTTTGTTGGGATAAAAAGGTACATTTTTTGATGAATGCTCTATTTTTCATAAATTGACTTTCATAAAACTATGTTACTTGTGTTCACAGTATTAGAGTTTGATTTTTAGTAAGGGTGGGCCAATCCCTGTTTAATAAATGATAAACAAATGAATTGGAACAGCTCATTTACTTTCTTTAAACTTTGATTTTCTTTCCTGTGACTTGGGTCAGTTTTATAATATTTCTTAAGGATATGTGACTATTAAATCTGTTAATACATTATAGATCCTTTTTATAGTTTTTATCTAAATAAATACTAGTTTTGTTATCTACATAATTTAACATAAATAGAGGGCTTGAAAGGTGTTTATAGTCAAATAAAAGTGTAAGATAAATTGTATATAAATGTAAAAGTGCATGCATGTTTTCAATATATATATATGTATATATACATGTGTTTGCTTGCAATTTGAATAAGAAATGATTACATATATGTACACATGTTTATATATAACATTAATAAGTTATGATTAATCATATCACAATATTCTCAATAAATGGGGGTTTTAGAGGTTTATATTTTTCAAATTTACTGCCTATTTTATATAGTAGTCATATACATAATGTTTCTCTGAAACAAACAAACAAATACCCTATTAAAGCTATACCATTTCTGGCTGAAAGAGTGATATGGCTGATCTTGCACAAACACAAGTTTGTGTGAAATTAAACCTGTTTTCCATTTTTTAAAAAAAATATTACATTTGCACATTAAAGATATTTTTAGTATATGGGGAGTCAGTATACTTTTTTTGTTGTAGAAAGATAATATCACAGTGATTCCAATGAAAGAATTAGGGGAAGAACTGAAGGAGATGATCTGGTCTTATCTGGCATCAATGGGGAGGCCCTTGGTCTTCCGAAGGCTTAATGCCTCAGTGTAAAGGAATGCCAGGTCAGGGAGGCAGGAGTGGGTGTGTGTGAGGGGGAGCACCTCATAGAAACAGCACAAGGGGGGATGGGATAGGGGGTTTGCAGAGGAGAAACCAGGAAAGGGGATAACATTTGAAATATAAATAAATGAAATATCCTATTTAGATTTTTTTAAAAGTGCTGCAACCATTTTATTTCTAAGTAACTTACTATGACTTTTCATTTATTTCTTTTCCCATATCTCCCATGAGTAAATCCATACAATAATACATGAAAAAAAAAAGACAAAGAAATAGAAATTTTAAAAATATACTGAAAGGCAATATGTCTTGCTTGAACAAGGGATTTTCAATCTGTTACCTAATTTCTATTACACATGCATTCGCTGTTTTGTATCACTAGGAATCCTGGAATCATGCATCTGTTGTAAGTTAGTGTTTTCATGGAAATGTACGCTTAAGCTTGGATAATTTTTTACAAGTATTTCTTTTTTTTTTTTTTTTTTTTACTTTACCGCTTCTTTTTTTAAAAGAGGGATACATTCACAGATTTTTAAAGGTATTTTGGCATAACATTATATGAGTAATTTTGTCAGTACTTAATATTTTAGAGGTTTAATAACATGCATATGAATCCCACTAGTAACCATAAGCATGAAGTACATGTAGGACAGAACATAACATGGAAACAGATTTCTTGCTGGGTATAAATATAGCCTACCAATCTGTGAATATCAAACATTTCCACAGGCTGCTATCTTAGCTCTTGGATTATTAATGATTTGAGGTCCATGTTTACCACACTCTGAGAGGGTGCTATACACTTTTTTCCATAAGAAGAACTGAGGCTCTCTTTCTTTTTTCTTTTCTTTTTTTTTTTTTTTTTTTGGACTTTCTTTTTCTTGAGCTTCATATAGTCTATGAGTTGTTTATTGGGTGTTCAGAGCTTTCTGGTGTTAGTATCCAATTATCAGTGACTGCATATTATGTCTGTTCTTTTGTGACTTGGTTATATCTCTCAGGATGATATTCTCTAGATGCATCCATTTTCATAAGAATTTAGGTAAGTCATTGTTACTGATAGCTGAGTATCACTCCATTGTGTAAATGTACCACAATTTTTGTATCCATTCATCTACTGAAGGACATCTGGGTTTTTTGAAGCTTCTGGATATTATAAATAGAGCTGCAATGAACATTGTGGTGCATGTATCTTTGTTATATGTTGGATTGTCTCTGGGGTAAATGCCCAGAAGTAAAATAACTGGGTCTTCAGGTAGTACTATGTCAATTTTTCTGAGGAACCGCCAGACTGATTTCCAGAGTGGTTGTATCAGTTTACAACCCCACCAGCAGTGGAGAAGTGTTCCTCTTTCTGTTGCCAGCATCTGTTGTCATCTGAGTTATGGATCTTGTCCAATCTGACTGGTGTGAGTTGGAATCTCAGGGTTGTTTTGATTTGCATTTCTCCGATGGCTAAAGATGTTGAACACTTCATTAGATGTTTCTCAGCCATTCGATATTCCTAAATTGAGAACTTTTTGTTTAAGTCTGTACCCCATTTTTTAATAGGGTTGTTTGATTCTCTGCTATCTCGCTTTTTGAGATTTTTGTATATTTTGGATATTAGGCCTCTATCTGATGTAAGGTTGGTAAATAACTTTTCCCACTCTGTTGGCTGACATTTTGTTTTCATGATAGTGTCTTTAACTTACAGAAACTTTGCAATCTCATTAAGTCCCATTTGTCAATCTTTGACCTTAGAGCTCAAGCTATTGGGGTTCTATTTAGGAAATTTTCTCCTGTGCCTATGAGTTCTAAGGTTTTCCCTACTTTCTCATCTAATAGTTTCAGTGTACCTGGTTTAATGTAGAGATCTTTGATCCACTTTCACTTGAGCTTTGTACAAGAAGATGAGAAAGAATCTATATTCATTCTTCTGCATGCCGAGTGCCAGTTGGACCAGCACCATTTGTTGAATAGGCTGTCTTTTTCCATTGAATGTTTATGGCTCCTTTGTCAAAAATCAGGTGACCATATACATGAGGGCTCATTTCTGGATCCTCTATTTTATTCCATTGATACACGTGCCTATTTCTGTACCAGTACCACGCAGTTTTCAGCACAGTTGCCTTATAATATAGCTTGAGGTCACAGATAGTGATTCCTGCAGATGTTTTCTTGTTGTTGAGGATGGATTTCACTATTCTAGGTCTTTTGTTATTCCATATAAAATTGCACATTGATCTTTCCAATTCCATGAAGAACTGGGTTGGAATTTTGATGGGGATTGCATTGAATCTGTAGATTGCTTTTGGTAGGATGGCCATTTTTAAAATGTTGATCTTTCCAATCCATGAGCATGGGAGATCTTTCCATTTTCTGAGATCCTTCTCAATTTCCTTCTTTAGAGGTTTGAAGTTCTTGTCATACAGGTCCTTCACTTGCTTAGTTAGAGTCACACCAAGGTATTTCATAGTTTTTGTTACAATTGTGAAGGGTACCTTTTCCCTAATTTCTTTCTCCACATGTTTGTCCTTTGAATATATGAAGGCTACTCATTTATTTGAGTTAATTTTATATCCAGCTACTTAGCTGAACTTGTTTATCAGCTGTAGAAGTTCTCTGGTAAAATTTGTGGGTCACTTAAGTACACTATCATGTCATCTGCAAATAGTGATGTTTTTAGTTCTTCCTTTCCAATTTGTATCCCTTTGATTTCCTTTGGCTGTCTAATTGCTCTGGCCAGGACTTCCAGTACTATGTTGAATAGGTAGGGGAAGAGTGGGCAGCCTTGTCGAGTCCCTGATTTTAGTGGGATTGCATCAAGTTTCTCGCCATTAAGTTTGATGTTGGCTGTTGGTTTGATGTATATTGCATTTCTTATGTTTAGGAATAAATGGGCCTTGGATTTCTGTTCTTTCCAAGATTTTAACATGAAGGGGTCTTGAAATTTGTCAAATGCTTTCTCAGCATCTAGTGAGATTACCATGTGGTTTTTTCTTTGAGTTTGTTTATATGGTGGATTACATTGATGGATTTTGTAAGTTAAACCATCCCTGCATGCCAGAGATGAAGCCTAATTGATCATGGTGAATTGTCATTTTGATGTGTTCTTGGAATCGGTTTGCAAGTATTTTGTTGAGTATTTTTGCATCAATGTTCATAAGTGAGATAAGTCTGAGGTTCTCCTTCCTTGTAGGGTCTCTGTGTGGTTTAGGAATGGGAATTATTATAGCCTCAAAAATGAGTTAGGTAGTGTTCCATCTGATTCTATTTTGTGGAATAATTTGGAGAGTATTGGTATTATGTCATCAATAAATATCTGATAAAATTCTGCACTAAACTCATCTGGACCTGGGCTTTTTTTTGTTGGGAGGCTTTTGATGACTGTCTCTCTTTCTTTAGGTGTTATGAGATTATTTAGATAGTTTACTTGGTCCTGATTTAACTTTAGTATATTGTATCTGTCTAGGAATTCATCTATTTCCTCCAGATTTTCCAGCTTTTTGAGTATAGGCTTTTGTTGTCAGATCTGATGATTTCTTGAATTTCCTCAGTGTCAGTTGTTATTTCTCCACTTTTCTTTCTGATTTTGTTAATTTGGATATTCTCTCTTTGCCCTTTAGTTAGTCTGGCTAAGGGTTTATCAATCTTGTTGATTTTCTCAAAGAACCAGCTCTTGGTTTTGTTGATTCTTTCAATGGTTCACTTTTTTTCTATTTGGACTATTTTTGCACTAAGTTTGATTATTTCTTGCTGCCTACTCCTCTTGGGTGTATCTGCTTCCTTTTGTTCTAGAGCTTTCAGCTGTGCTGTTAGGTTGCTGATGTATGCTCTCTCCACTTTCTTTTTGGAAGCACTCAGAGCTATGAGATTTCCTCTCAGTACTTCTTTCATTGCATCCCATAAGTTTGGGTATGTTGTGTTTTCATTTTCATTGAATTCTAGAAAATCCTTTATTCCTTTCTTTATTTCTTCTTTGACCCTGCTATTGTTTAATAGAGCATTGTTTAGTTTCTATGTGTATGTTGGCTTTTTGTTGTCTTTGTTGTTGTTAAAGACCAGGCTTAGACCTTGGTGATCTAAGAGAATGCATGGGAGTATTTCAATCTTCTTATATCAATTGAGGCTCATTTTGTGACCAATTATGTGGTCAATTTTTGAGAAGGTGCCATGAGGTGCTGAGAAGAACGTGTATATTTTCTTTTTCTTTTTCTTTTTTTAGGATGACATGTTCTATAGATATCTATTAACTCCAGTTGGGTTAAAAACTCTGCTAGTTTTATAGTGTCCTTGTTCAGTTTTTGTTTCCCTGATCTGTCCATTGGTGAGAGTGGGGTGTTGAGGTCTCCCACTATTATTGTGTGGGGTGCAATGTATTTTTTGAGCCTTAGTAGGTTTTCTTTTATGAATATCGGTGCTTTTGTATTTGAAGCATATATGTTAAGGATTGAGAGTTCCTCCTGACAAATTTCCCCTGTAATGAGTAAAAAGTGTCCTTCTTTATCTTTTTTGATAACTTTTGTTTGAAAATCTACTTTATTCGATATTAGAATGGCCACTTAAGCTTGCTTCTTGGGGCCATTTGCTTGGAAGGTTTTTTCCCACCCTTTTACTCTGAGATAGTGTCTGTCTTTGTCTCTGAGATGAGTTTCTTGTATGCAGCAAATTGTTGGGTTTTGTTTATGTATCCAGTCTGATAGCCTATATGTCTTTTTATCGGGGAATTGAGTCCATTTATGTTAACAGATATCAAGGAATAGTGGTTGCTGTTTCCTGCTGTTTTAGCTTTTGGAGGTTGAATTGTGCCTGTATGTCTTTCTTACTTTGGTTTTCTTGCTTAGGAGTTTTCTTGTTTTTATTAGGATGTAGTTTCCCTCATTGTATTAGGTTTTCGACCTTTAATTCGTTGTAGTGCTGGGTTTGTTGTCAGATATTGTTTAAATTTAGTTTTGTCTTAGAATATCTTAGTCTCTCCATCTATAGGTGATTGAGAGTTTTGCTGGGTATAGCAGCTTGGGCTGGCACTTGTGCTCTCTTAGTTTCTGCATGATGTCTGTCAGGCTCTTCTAGCTTTCATAGACTCTGTTGAGAATGCGGGTGTGATTCTGATTGGTCTGCCTTTATATGTTACATGTCCTTTTTCCCTTACTGCTTTTAATATTTTTTCTTTACTTTGGGCACTTTGCATTTTGATTATCACGTGTCAGGAGGAATTTGTTTTCTGATCCAATCTATTTGGCGTTCGGTAAGCTTGTTTTATGCTCATGGTCATCTCATTCTTAAGGGTAGGGAAGTTTTCTTCTATGATTTTGTTGAAGATATTTACTGTGCCTCTTAGTTGATATTCTTCTCCCTCTTCTATTCCTATTATCCTTAGGTTTGGTCTTCCCATTGTGTCCTGGATCTCCTGGACATTTTGGGTTAGGAGCTTTTTGTTTTTTGCATCTTCTCTGACTGTTTTGTCTGTTTTCAATGTTGTCTTCAGCCCCCGATATTCTTTCTTCCATCTCTTGTAGTCTATTGGAAATGCTTGCATCTGTGACTCCTGATTTCTTTTTTAGGTGTTCTACCTCTAGGGTTATCTCTTTTAGTGTTTTCTTTATTGTGTCAATTTCCATTTTAAATTCCTTCTTCCATTTCTTAGAGTTCAAGCTATTGGTGTTCTCTTTAGGAAATTTTCTCCTGTGCCTATGAGTTCTAAGGTTTTCCTTACTTTCTCATGTAATAGTTTCAGTGTATCTGGTTTAATGTGGAGATCTTTGATCCACTTACACTTGAGCTTTGTACAAGGAGATAAGAAAGTGTCTATTTTCATTCTTCTGCATGCTGAGTGCCTCTTGAACCAACACCATTTGTTGAATAGGCTGTCCTTTTCCAATTGATTGTTTACAGCTCCTTTGTCAAAAATCAAGTGACCATGTACATGAGGGCTCATTTCTGTATCTTCTATTCTATTCCATTGATCTATGTGCCTATCTCTGGACCAGTACCATGCAGTTTTTAACACAATTCCCTTTTAATATAGCTTGAGGTCATGGATGGTGATTCCCGCAGGGTTTTTTTTTTTTGTTGTTGTTGTTGTTGTTGTTGTTGTTGTTGTTGTTGAGGATGGATTTCAATATTCTAGGTTTTTTGTTATTCCAGATGAAATTGCATATTGCTCTTTCCAACTCTAAGAAAAATTGAGTTCAAATTTTAATAGCGATTGCATTGAGTCTGTAGATTGCTTTTGGTAAGATGGCCATTTTTACAATGTGATCCTTCTAATCCATGAGCATTTGAGATCTTTCCATTTTCTGAGATCTTCCTTGATTTCCTTCTTTAGAGATTTGAAGTTCTTGTCATACAGTTCCTTCACTTGCCTAGAGTCACACCAATGTATTTCATATTGTTTATGACTCTTTTGAAGGATATATTTTCCCTAATTTCTTTCAATAGCTATTTCTTTACATAAGCACATGCTAATGTCAAACTATTCAATGACCTAGAAGATAATATTATTGCCTAACATTTATTGAACATTCCCTCTTTCAGAAGACAGTGTTCTTAAAATTTAAAGTGCATGTCCTAATTTTGCAATCCAAATACCTTTGAATGGAGAGAAATCAAAGTTTAAAGATAAGTGTACAATTTTCTCAGGTCCACCTCACAATCATCATACACTGGACAGTGCTCTGTGTTCACTCCCTAGCAAGGAGTGAACCCCCCCCCACACACACACACAGAGAGAGAGAGAGAGAGAGAGAGAGAGAGAGAGAGAGAGAGAGAGAGAAAATAGGCTTTGGCAGAACATTGGGTCATAACTCAGCAACCTGTTATTCTGTGATCTTAGGTGAAGCCTTCTCTGCCTGTTATGTAAAGTGGTATATCACTCTACCCCATGTTTGAAGTGGAGATTTACAGGTATAGGCAATCTTTTATTAATTGCTAGTTACTGTCATTAGGATATTTGCTGTGTTCTTTTTGGATGCTGATGTATCGTGCTGCCAAATTCATACGTAATTTCAAATGGCTTGTCTTCATATATTTCCTCAAAACTAAACATTTTGATTCATCTTTTGAAAAACTTTTATATGACGCCAAATTAATTATGAAAGCTTGTAGAAGTTAGGTTCCACTTCTTCCTCCCAGCCTAAGGCTCCAAGAAATAAGACTCAGATTTAAAATACATTTACACACACTTTGGCTATAGAGCTAGGCTCCACTCTAGGGAGAAGATACCTTAGATAATCTAATTATTCTAGCCTATATTCTGCCACTAATTACATGTGCTCAGGTACCATGCATCTGTCTCCTCACATCTTTCTGGGTAGACAACTCATCTGTCTCTGTCCCAGAATGTTCTCTGCCTCCAAAGTGTTCTATGTTTACTTTTCTACCTATTCCATTGGCCATAGCCTTTTTAATCGGCTGAATATACATCCATACAATTCACAAGATATTCTTCTGCAGTTCTCCTTTTAGCCTAATAAAAGGCTCATTTTACTTTCAATCTTAAATTTATAACAATAATAATTATGAAAACTATAAGATGTGGTACATATTCACAATATCCAGTTGATAGTATTTGGCAACTGTGGAAAATATTCTGTTGTCTAGTTTACTTATATGTGTTTAAAGTTTTTTACTTAACTAAATTTCTATTCTCTTTTTCATTACTATCCTATAAACATCTTTTTAGACCTAGAACATCATCATGAATATTAAACAACTTAAGCTTATAGTAAGACTATGACCTCA
Organism: Micromys minutus; assembly: GCF_963924665.1. Taxonomy (NCBI): domain Eukaryota; kingdom Metazoa; phylum Chordata; class Mammalia; order Rodentia; family Muridae; genus Micromys; species Micromys minutus. Next base: position 39,521,858 of record NC_137983.1, on the reverse strand, counting down.
TCTTCAAACACATTAGAGACTTGAGAAGGAATAAATAGTCCCTGAGTATGCAAGAAGATGCATCTTCCAAAATTATAGAAATGACAGAGACAGTTGACTGCCTGAACAGTCGCTAACATTCTCTATAATGTTAGAACATCCCTCTGCAGCCTTCTGGCCTGGAATATGTGACAAACCTTTTGTAAAGCAGGAATTATGAAGGACGTGATTATCCTGTCTTTACAAAGCTTGAAAGTCGACTTCCTTGTAGCCATTTGTTCTTTATAAACAGTATTCCGTCTGCAAATCAAGTTAGGGCATTTTCCTTGTCCAGTGGCTAGCTTGAAACAATTAAAGTAACTCCAGATGGAGTTTTTACAATGGTCATCATTTCTTTGAAGTCAAGGCAGGAATGGATACTGTTAGGAGCAGACCTGTTTCGGAGTCAAAAGATCTTTTAATAATGAAATAATTTTAAATGTCATATTCTGCAGATCTCTGAAGTATTTGAAGACCAGCTATCTATCTGTAGTATATCTGAAGTCAAAGATTGATTACTATTCTTTACTAACTGAATAACCTTGGAAACATTTCATTGTAATTAACTAAACTAGTAACTAGTATGACCATTTTTTTTTTTACTACCTACTGATTTGTATTTCTTATTCATGTCTAAGAGTTCATAAGAGTTCTGTTTTTTGCTCATGAAGGAAAGGAGCAATATTGAAACATTGTTGAATCATTCCAGATTTGTCAAGCCCTTCCCCATTCCTGTGAATTCTGAGCATCTATCGAGGAGTAAATGAGTGAACAAATATCCTAAAACTTGCTTTTATTTTGTTCCATGGGAGCAAAGGTTTACTCAGTTTAAGCTGATTATACCCCTAAACAGAACTCTGATGTAATGATTAACAGACAAAAATAGTTCCATTTATAATCCCTACCTAAATTTATCATCTTGAAATTTCTGAATTGTATTGAAGTTTTGTCAAAACATGAAAATTATGATTCAAACATAATAAAAGCAATTGACTTAGAGGGAAACGATATTGAAATAAACATACAGATTTTATAGAGTGAATATCCTGTGTATTGTATTGATGCATCACCTGTCGGTTAAAAAATCTTGGCCTGTAGGTTAGACAGGAAATAGAAGGTGGAACCTTTAGGAGTCAGAAAGGATTCTGGGATAGAGCCATGGGGGGGAGATCCACCTGGGAAGATGTGAGAAGATGGACACATGGTATTTGAATGCCTGTCACCAGTCACATGGCAGAATGTAGGTTAAAATAAGTGGGTTATCTTAAATTTTGATTCTAGTCAGAGAAGTGCCCAGGTATTTGTCAATATATTTAGAGGCTGACTCTAATTACTGGAGTATGGGCTTAAGAAAGAACCAGAACCTCAATTCTACAAATGGAGCCCAATGATATCAATTAGAATTTAAGCTTACAGCCTGAAAAGGCCAAGGTAAAAAGTGAGGAATAGTCAGGCTAGCTGTATAAGAGGTTTGACCTAGGAAAGAAATCAAGAAAGCAATAAAGCAAGACAGAAAGTACAGGGCTTTGCTGTGAATTCATGATACTCACAGAGAAATAGGGAAATAGATATAATATAATGTTGCCAAATGTACAGCTTTGGCTAGGTGATTTAATAGTCAAGAATGAATAGACACATGTAATGCTGACAAGCAAAAGCATGATTATGAGACAGTGCCTGATTCATTTGCACCCAGTCAATCTTACTAATGAGAATGACCTCTTGGTGAACAATACTAGGGGAATAACCATTGAGCTAGAGGGGCTTCCCTGCCCTACTATACACAGCCTGGAACAATTTCTTGTTCTCTCCATTGCTTCTCATGGTCAGGTCTACCCAAGTGGTAAAAGATCACACACATTCATTGTTCCAACAGTTTTAGCTGCCTAACTGACTTCTACCTCAGAATATGTCAAGGGAAGCTTAGATAGACAAAAGTTGTATTAAGACTATGTGGTAGACCTGTAAGCTTAGATTCCATGTCTGAATCAGTAACTAGAAAATATAGAGTGTCTGTGGGTCATAAAATCCAAACCAAACCATACCAAACACACACACACACACACACACACACACACACACACACACTAAACATGCATCACCATTATCATTTCTCCTTTTTCTAGAATGTCTATTCCTTTTCACTCCCTGAAGCTATTCTTATTTTCTCAACTCTTTAATATCCAGTTTAGTTTCCCTCTTCCCCCTGCTCTCTTCTGTGTGTGTGTGTGTACATATAACTTAACACATAGATGTATTAAATTCTTTTGAATATTATCATCCTGATAATAAACATTTGTTTCTTTTGATGATTGCAAAGAACAGATAATCCTAAGAGCCTTTATCTACAGTACATTTTATGATTGGAAATGAAAAGTGTGATTTTTGTTTTGTAATTTATAAGAAACACATTTGCGAATTTCTGCTTTGGTCTTCACACATCAAATCACTACCTCACATTTGTTCATGAAAGCTTAAGGCTTTGAAACTGGACAAATAGTCACAGTATCTACACTGTGAATATGTCATTTTTAATAATGCCAGTCAAAGTGAATACATAAAGGACAGAATATAAACATAATCTTGTCTGCAGAGAATACTCTGGCCACTTGTTGAACATCCTGAGAAAGCCTAAGGCTAGGTTTTTCAAACAGCAGTGTTTTGCACATTCTCCACCAAGAACATGCTCGATTCAACCTTTATCAGTTTGTTTTGGAGAAACTCTTGTTTGTGGGCTATGCAATGAAAAAAAGCAGATATGCTCTGGAAATAGACATTTTAATATTCCAAGCAAAGAATAATGGGCAGAAGTATTCTTCTAATAAGCCAGACAGTATCTCCAACTGGCATTTATACAACCATTTTGTTGTTCTAAGTGACAGATTTGCCATTAACTACTTTGGGAAAAGACAATTCATTATTCTGGTGGCTTATTTCTCTCAACAGTGAAAGACAGTCATCAGTTTAAGTCATTGCTTACATTCCTCGAATCTGAGGGAGAAAAGGTATACATTACAGACGCATACTCCCCCTTTCTCCCCAAGATAGTAGGTAAACTAGATAAAACATGGCTGTAAATTTATTGTTAGAATCAACTTGTCAGCACTGTTGCCATGATTAATTTTGGCATTTTAAAATATTAATTTAACTTTAATAAAATATTCACTATTACATTTTATTATATTCTCAAATACAGTTGATGATTCTGCATACATACGTACACACACACACCACCCCATTCTCCCACACACTCCTACTTTTCTTCTCTTATACCCTTCTTTTGAATAGTAGTTTCTTCAACATTAGAACTTTCTCTCTAGGAAAGCTTATTAAGTCTCAAAATGTTTACCAGATGGCCGTGAACTAACAGGATGTTCTAAGCAAGGATGACCTAAGGTAAAGTGAAACATTATTTTATAGGTAAGCTTCTTCAGCTCAGGAAATAAATAATACGAAGGCTTCAGGGAGCAGTGAAATTTACTGAATTCTAGACCCCACCTTCCCCAGGCTTACATGAGGTATAAGGACTCATAAAAGATACTGTCAGGAAAATTGGAATTTTGAAACAGAGATCAGATGTGCTACCTAGAAAAGGCGAAAGCCAGGTGAGATGACAAGGAGAAACAGAGATCAGCGTAGAAGAAGCAAACTACATAGATGGCCTGAAAAGGGTATATGCCAATCAAGCCAACTGAAGGGACATCCTCTAGCATTCCAAAAGAGAAATAAAGTCTTTCCCAGTATAAACTGAAATCTCCCAGAAGAAACAAACCCCTTGTTGTAGTTTAAGATTTTATGAGATTCACTGAATGATTAGCTAACATCTTTGAGTGTGAAGTTGTATTATTGCAGGTCCAATGTCTAATTACAATTCATCTTGTGTTATATTTGGCCCAAATAATAGTGTCTTTCTTTTTTTACTTATATGTTTGACCTCATATTATTTTAACTGATTTTTGGAGTGTATTATGTTAACAAAATATTAGAATTTAATAACTGAAAGGCTAAGATACTCTCAGGTATTATGAGAAGCATTTGGTAGAGATTTCTCTGATTTGTTCTCATCTATGTACCTAATATTTGCAAACTGTTTTAATTTATGCATTTCTTTCTGTTATTACTATAAAAACTTCATCAAAGTCACTACATAGAATTTTGGGTAACTTAAATCTGTGTTTCTGGGTTAAGGTATACTGAATTTGGCCCTAGAATGAACTATTCTTTATTATCTTAAGATAAAAGATGTGTTTTGAGGTCATCAATACTGACATATTGCTATCTCCTCCTCAAAGGCTAATAATGTTGCTCAGCAGTATCTAAGGCTTATGGAAGATTCCCTCACTTTGCTGAGGCCACCTATCTGATACTTCAACCCATGTCCTTCAAAATTTCTTTGATTTTTCATTTTATTTCTTCCTGTTTCTATAAGAACTGAGTGAACACTTTTCTATGGTGTATTCTTATGTTTTCAGTAACCTGAATCTCTGTACAGTGACTTATATTTGTCTCCAAAAGAGCCTCTCTCATATACTCTTTGAGGCAAGTGTTGTGATCTTTTATTTATGTCAATAGAAAAAATTGATATTTACAGCTAACCTAAGCTATCTAATAAAACCTTAACTTAAATGTTTTTAAATACTTTAAAGCCTTCTATGACAAGAAACAATATAGTTGAGCCAATTAAAATCATTTCAATTAAATTTGCAAACTAGCTTTCTTTGAGATTTCATTAAGATATAACCCAAGTGGGTATTCTAATGTTTGGGCATTGCAGGTAACTCATTTGTATTTAGCATTCATTTCCTTAAATATTCATTAGGGATAGCTTTGTATGTAAAACAGGACAACAGATTATCTTCCTTACTACCAAAATCCTACAGAAGAACAAAACTTCAGTCACTTGTTATTATCATTTTGATTTTGCATTTTCATTTAAAAACATGTCAACTTAAAGCCAAGTTTGTGCCAGGGGAAGTATTTTTGAGTCATAGTGCAAGACTAGAGAGCTCTATCAGCAATGGATAATTAAGCAGTTACTCTGGAACTTAGAAGGGAATTGGTAGACTAGAAACCTCAGTACTGGAACACGGCAAGAGAGAACAGTATATGAGCTATCCATTGTAAATTGTAGGCTTTAATTCCTGGGTGAATGAAGTTCTATTCCCAAAATCTATTTCTACATCTGTTTCTTACAAGGTCCTGAGTATGTTTCCTTGTAGCAGGAAACATTTATTTATTTATTTTTCTAAATAATTAATCATTTATTTTTTCTAATTAATTAATTAATTAATTAATTAATTTTACAGTGCAGATTTTTTTACAACTTTATTTTAAAAACAAAGATAAATGTACAGATTTTAAGCATTTATGCATAAAAGTATGTGAATACATTTTTGGCAGTACTTGATTTTTTTAAAGGTTTGATAGTATTCATTAAAATCTTACTAGTTACAATTTGCATAAAGTACCTGTAAAACAAGATGTAATCTGGGAATAGTCAGTTTTCTTGGTGTGTAAAGATTAAGCATAATGGTTTTTCACTTTTTTTTTCTTTTTTTTTTTGGGAGGGGGGACTTTGTTTTTTCTTGAACTTCATATAGTCTGTGAGTTGTTTCTCAGCTTCCTGGGGTTAGTATCCAATTTTCAGTGACTGCATATTCTGTCTGTTCTTTTGTGACTGAGTTACCTCACTCAGGATAATAGTCTCTAGATGCATCCATTTTCTTAAGAATTTTGATAAGTTATTGTTTCTGATAGCTGAGTAGTACTCCATTGTGTAAATATACCACAATTTTTGTATCCATTCATCTACTGAAGGACATCTGGGTTCTTTCCAGCTTCTGGCTATTATAAATAGGGCTGCTATGAACATTGTGGTGCATGTGTCTTTGCTGTATGTTGGAGCTTCTCTGGGGTATATGCCCAGAAGTGGAATAAGTGGGTCTTCAGGTATACCGTACTATGTCCAATTTTCTGAGAAACTGCCAGACTGATTTCCAGATTGGTTGTACCAGTTTAAAACCCCACCAACAGTGAAGAAGTCTTCCTCTTTCTCCACATCCTCATCAGTGTCTTGCTGTCATCTGAATTTTTGAAAATAGCCATTCTGGTTGGTGTGTACACTCCAGATTTAATTCCATTCTTAATCCACTCTCAGCCATTTCGCATCCCATACCATCTCCCCGTACCCTCCCCCATCTCTACACAGATGTTCTCACCCAACCCATCCCACCGGAACTCTAAGCTCTCTGTGGCCTCCATTCTCTTGAGGGTTAGGTACATCTTATCTGTCTGAACCCAAACATCTGCTGTATATGTGTTGGGGGCCTCATATCAGCTGGTATATGCTGCCTGCTTGGTGTAGGCTTCACATTGTGGTTATCGATCCACTTGGGGTTGATTTTTGTGTGGAGTGAAATTATATTGGGTCAATTTCATTCTTCTATAGTGACATATATTTACCTGCTTTGGAAAAATTCTTTCTGTCCCTCAGTATATATTTCAGTGCCTTTATCAAACAGCAGATGGCTGTAGCTTCATATACACTTGTATGAATCTTCCATATTGTTTCATTGATTTAAACGTAGGCCTTAGTACCAGTAGCATAGGTAGCATAGGATTTTATCATCATAGTTCAAGAAGATAGCTTGCAAATATATAATAGCAATCCCTCCAGCATTACATATTTTGTTCAAGATTACTTTGGCCATCGAGTCCTTTTTGTTCTATATGGATTTAAGGTTTGTTCTAGTTCTGTGAAGAATGTCAACTGTATTTTCATTTGAAATGCACTGAATTGGGATTTTCTTGTTCAAATAATTATCTACACAGTATTAATTCTATTAACTGATCATTAGCATCAAGGTCTGTCATTATCTAGGGTCCTCCACAGTTGTTATTATTGACAGAGTCTTCTATTTTTTGCCACATTTATTTCTTGATATTTCATTTATTTAGCTTTTAAAGACTACTCAGTAGCACTGTTTCATAATATTTTACTCGTTTTGTTTGATATATTGGAATATAAAAATACTACCAATTTTGTCCATTAATTTTCAATTTTGGAGACATTGCTGAAAGTGGTGGTCATTTCTTAAAGCTGTCTGGTGGAATTTTTGGGACCTCATAGATGCAATATTACATTTTCTGCAAATAGGGATGATTTGACCACTTTTACTTGTATGACTTTGATTTTCTTACCTGGCCTTAAGTCACTGCAACCTACCTAATGCTACAACCCTTTCATACAGATCCTCAAGTTATAGTGACCTTCCGAATCATACTTGCTATTTCATAAGTGTAGTTTTAATACTATTAGGAACTATAAAGTAAATATCTAATATACAGGGTATCTGATATATGACTCCCCAGAGGGTAGAGACTCCTAGGTTGAGAACCACTGCCTTAAGTGCTCTAGTATAGGACTTAAAGATGAAACTGAAAGGGACATAAGCTAACAGACAGGCCTAACTCATTCCTGATTCCAATAGAGTTCTATAAGGTTTTCCATTAACGAGAATGCTGGCTCTGGGATTGTTGCATGTAATATTTATGAGGTAGAACCATGTTCCTTCCAGTCTCTAGGATTTTATTCATGAATGCATGTTAGATTTTGTCAAAGTTCTTTTCTGAATCTATTGAGATGATTCATGTGGTCTTTTTATTTAAGTCCATCTATATAATTTTTTATATTTATTGACATATGTGGTTGAACCATATCTGACTCTCTGAAATAAAATGTATTTAACCATCCCTTCATTTCTAAATTGAAGCCAACTTGATTATGGTGGACTTTTTTTTCCTGCATGCCTGAGTTTGGTTTGCAAGTATTTTACTCAGAATTTTTGCATCTACGTTTATCAGAGACATTGGCCTACAGTTTTGTTGATGTTGTATCATTAGAGTAACACTGGTTTTACAGAATGAGTAGCAATGTGTTCTTTATATGTTTTTTTTAAAAATACTTTTTAAAAAGATTGACTTTAAATCTTTGAAAATCTGGTAAAATTTTGCTGTGAATCTATTTGTGCTCAGATTTATTTAGATAAAATTCTTTCTATTACTACTTTCATCTTCAGTTGTTATATGTCTGTTTAAGTTGTATGTATCTTCTTATTGTTACTTTAGCAGTTTGGATGAATTCTGAAACTCATCCACTTCTTCTAGATTGACCCATGTCTTCACTAAGAACTATCTTTACAGCCTCCCAAAATTAAAATAATGAGTGCAGAAATTTTCTATACATAGGCTCATCTGCAACACAACACCTGCATCCAAGGCTGACTGAACATCACAGAATAGGGGCAGAAATGGTATAAGAGCTAAAAGACCTGATTGTCTGCTGGAAAATGACTTCTATATATGTATATTTTAAAGATTTATTTAGTTTATATTTTATTTATATGAGAACACAGTAGCTATCTTCAGACACACCAGAAGAGGGCATTAGATGGTTGTGAGCCATCATGTGGTAGCTGGAAGTTGAACATATGGAAGAACAGTCAGTGTTCTTAAATGCTGAGTCATCTCTCGAGCCCTAATGTCATCTATATTCGACAGAGAACTGCACTCATGAAATTGTGACATTATTGCCATCTAAACAAGACATCAATAAGGCTGGAGATATGGCTCAGCAGTTAAGAGCATTGACTGTTCTTCTATTGGTCCTCAGCTCAACTCCCAGGAACCATGTTGTGGCTCACAAACATCTGTAATAGTATCTGATGCCCTCTTCTTCTCGTGTCCGAAGACAGAAACAGTGTACTCAAATTCATAAAATAAATAAATCTTAAAGAACAAAAAGACATCTAAAATGACAACAACTTGAGATCCATGCCATGATCAGGCACCAAACCCCACACTATTACTGATGTCATCTTGTGCTTGCAGTCAGGAGCTTAGCATGGCTGTCCTCTGAGAGGCTCTACCAGCAGCTGACTGGACAGATGCAGATATTTACAGCCAACCATTGGACTAACCGAATGTAAGCGTTAGAGGTAGGATTGTAACAGTTGATGGGGATGGAAACCCTATAGGACAAAAAAACAACAGAATCAACTAACCTGGATGCCTCAGAGCTCCCAAATACTAAGCCACCAACCAAAGAGGGCTAGGAGCACATGTAGCCAAGGAATGCCTTGTCTGGAGATGCCCCAGAGGAGAGGGAAGCTGCAGGGGTGAGTAGCGGTGTGTACATGCAGGATTTGGGTGGTACATGCAACTAAACAATCAACTAACCAACCAACCAATAAAACGTTATATGCTCTCTCTTTTATGAGCAGCCAGTACAAACTTACAACCAGAACAAAGCAAAACTCAATCTGGTGGTAAAACTATTGCGGTGTACCATACCTGCAATTTGCTAATGAACTTCTGTACTTCTAAGGGCTTGGGTAAAGACATCTCCATCTCTGCCATCCACAGCATAGACAAAAATAATTAATTTTATTAATTAATTATTAATTAATTAATTAATAATTAATTAATAAAAAAGAATAAACACACATTATTGCAAAACAGATTTTTAAAGAAAATATGATTGAAATAAAATTCTCAGAACCACATGATACTGAAATATCACATGCATGAACCCATATGCTGAAAACTGCATGGTACTGGTACAATAATAGGCACATGGATCAATGGAATAAAACAGAAAATCCAGAAATGAGCCCTCACGTATATGCTCACCCAGTTTTTGACAAAGGAGCTGTAAATATTCAATGGAAAAAGGACAGCCTATTCAACAAATGGTGTTGTTCCAACTGGCACTCAGCATGCAGAAGGATGAAAATAGACCCTTATCTCCTTGTACATAGCTCAAGAGTAAGTGGATCAAAGATCTCCACATTAAACCATATACACTGAAACTCTTAAATGAGAAAGTAGGAAAAACATTAAATCACATAGACACAGGGGGAAATTTCCTGAACAGAACACCAATGGCTCGAGCTCTAACGTCAAAGATTGACAAATGGGACTTAATGAGATTGCAAAATTTCTGTAAGGCTAAAGTCACTGTCAAGAAAACAAAATGGCAGCCAACAGAGTGGGAATAGATATTTACCAACCCCACATCAGATAGAGGCCTAATATCCAAGGTATACAAAGAACTCAAAAAGCGAAACACCAGAGAATTAAACAACCCTATTAAACAATGGGGTACAGACTTAAACTAAAAGTTCTCAATCAAGGAATATCGAATGGCTGAGAAACATCGAAGGAAGTGCTCAACATCCTTAGCCATCAGGGAAATGCAAATCAAAACAACCCTGAGATTCTACCTCACACCAGTCAAATTTGCCAAGATCCAAAACTCAGATGACAACAGATGCTGGCGAGGATGTGGAGAAAGAGGAACACTTTTCCACTGTTGGTGGTGTTGTAAACTGATATAACCACTCTGGAAATCAGTCTGGTGATTCCTCAGAAAATTGGATATAGTACTATCTGAAGATCCAGCTATTCCACTTCTGGGCATATACCCCAGAGAGGCTCCAACATACAACAAAGATACATGCACCACAATGTTCATTGCAGCTCTATTTATAATAGCCAGAAGCTGGAAAGGACCCAGATGTCCTTCAGTAGATGAATGGATACAAAAATTGTGGTACATTTACACAATTACACTACTCAGCTATCAGTAACAATGGCTTAACGAAATTCTTAAGAAATTGGATGCATCTAGAGAATATCATCCTGAGTGAGATAACCCAGTCACAAAAGAACAGACATAATATGCAGTCACTGATAATGGGATACTAACCCCAGAAAGCTCTAAACACCCCAGAACAACTCACAGACTGTGTGAAGCTCAACAACAACAAAAAATAATATATTTTAATTAAAATAGAACTGTATCACATCCCCCTTTCCTTCCTACAGCCCCTCCTAGTCTCTCTTCTATTTCCTCAAATCAATAGCCTCTTTTCCTATATTATTGTTACACATATACATATGTGTGTGTATATGTACCCACAAATACTTAATTACAACCTTAAAAATGTATTCGAAAAAAAATAAATAAAAAATAAACATTCATTCATGTCTTTAAAAAAATCTTATGTTAATATTAATATGAAACAGAGTCTAACTTTTAAATACCCACAGTCTATGAAAAGTCAAAATCTCATAACTGTGGGCAATTGAAAAAAATCTAAGACAAAAGAAAACAAAAAAAAAAAAAAATCAACCCACCAACCAACTAAACAATCAACTAACCAACCAACCAATAAAACGTTATATGCTCTCTCTTTTATGAGCAGCCAGTACAAACTTACAACCAGAACAAAGCAAAACTCAATCTGGTGGTAAAACTATTGTGGTGTACCATACCTGCAATTTGCTAATGAACTTCTGTACTTCTAAGGGCTTGGGTAAAAACATCTCCATCTCTGCCATCCACAGCTTAGACAGCTTGCCTCTTAGCTCAGGCTGGGTATACTCCTCTCCAGCTGCTCTCCTTGTTAGTTTTCCTTCATTCCTGGCATGGACAATAATGCCGTGTTCATCAATACAATGCAGGCTTCACGTTCACTATTAGTGTCTCCTGCTTCTTTTGAAGACACCCCTAACTCTGCTAAAGAGTGGCAAGCCTAGACTGCTCTCTGTGACTCATTGATTCAATACCATAACCATGTGGAAAACTTTATTTGTCCCCTCCAACTGCCAGTTTAATAAGTATCCTTGGTCTTTTGTAAATAGCTGCTTCTCTGTGCTGACTCTCAGGTACCTTTTTTTTTTTTTCTCTCTGAAATTTCATAGTCCAGGGATGCATCCTCTTTATTTACTTGGGTCTTATCAAAACTAGCACAAAACAGCACACTAAGCTCTCAGCACTTAGTGTCTGGGACACTTTTGCTATCATACCCACAAAACAATATGATCAGGTTCATCCCAACAATTTACCACAGCCTGAAATTAATTTCTGATGACACTTGATTTCTGCTAAGGTGATGAACTAACAACATGAACTGAAAACATATTTCCTCAGGGGAGGATTCGGCTTACAAAGTGCAATCTGTCATCAAGGGGGAAACTCAAGGCAGAGACCAAGAGGGAGGAAGTGAAACAGTAGCCCTGGGACAGTAATGTGATCACAAATTCCTTCCAGGCCATTGTTCAGCTGCTTTTGTTCTCTTTAGTTTAAATTTCTATATTGTATTTATGTCACTTTTACTCTTTCTGTCCCTCATCCAGCTCTTCCTACATTCCCCTGAATCTCACTGCTTTTCAAATGCATCTTTTTCCCGCTTCGTTTAAATGTATATACACACATACCCATATCATTTTGAAAGGTATGTGTGTGTGTGTATGTATGTATGCATATAAGTAAACTACTGAGTCCATTTAGATTTGTTTATATGTACATGTGTGCCTTACGGTTTCTATTCCTGCATAAAACATCATAACCAAGAAGTGAGTTGGGGAAGAAAAGGATTTATTCAGCTTACACTTCCACATTGCTGCTCATCACCAGAGGAGGTCAGGACTGGAACTCAAGCAGGTCAGGAAGCAGGAGCTGATGCAGAGGCCATGGAGGGATGTTCCTTACTGGCTTGCTTCCACTAGTTTGCTCAGCCTGCTTTCTTATAGAACCCAGGTCTACCAGCCCAGAGATGGCAGCACTCACAAATGGATGGGCCATTTCCCCTAGATCACTAGTTGAGAAAATGCCTTACAGCTGGATCTCATGGAGTCATTTCCTCAAGGGAGGCTCCTTTCTCTGTGGTAACTGCATCTTGTGTCAAGTTGACACAAAACCAGCCAGTACAATGTGTTTAGAGCTGACCGTATAGTGTTAGATAACTTGTGAGGAAACTTGTTCCTGGAGAGCATGGATTCTTCATCTCAGGAGGTATTGATTGCTTGTCAGTTACCTTTCTTATACATTCCAGGCCATGTGCCTAGGATGCTATGCCCTTTACATCCATAAATTAGCCATCAGGAAAATTCCACTCTGACATATCCGTAGTCCAACTGACTGATTGATTCATAGCCTCAATTGAGGTTTCCTCCTCACAGGCATGTCAAGTTGACAGCACAACTATCCAGTCAGAAGAATAAGGGGGAAGTAGAAGAGGCAAATTAAGGTACAATGTTATTAAGACATACTGTATACCTGTAGAAAATTGTCTAAAAAGTCAAAATCTTCCAAAATTAGTGAATGTATAAGATAAAATTAGAAATCTAGCTTCATAAAGCTTATAACCAGAGGAAAGACATACAGTATTTAGAAACATATGTGAAAAACAAATTATTGGAAATTATTACAAAGTATTAGTCCAAAACAATTATTAGAAAAATTTCTATGTTATTATATTGAAATCTGTATGCATAATCATGGCTAGTGCTTTCTTCTGTATAGTTTTTCAAACAAATGAACTTTCAACTACATTTCTACATACAAGATAGTTGTGGATATAAATACAAAGTGTTAAGTTTACAAGTAAAAATGAATGATAATAATCAAAATTAATTTGTGAAGTAATTATAGAGAAGCCATTTTTCTTAGAACCTGAAATTTTAGTAGGGAGCTAAGTGGCTGCAGTTAATCTAGTAATTATTGGTTGTTCTTAAAACAGCTTGTGATTTTGTTAAGCGTACAGAAATGAATCTAGGCTACTTTTGTGACTAAACCCTTCATAATACTCCAGGGAGAGCGTGACACTTGCAGAGACATTTCAAAATGAAACAAAATTTATAGAGCAAAATTACCTATTCTTTGCAAATAAAACAAAGGAGCTCTGCACAGGTAAATTTTTTTAAAAAAAGTCAATATTAAGCCAAAAATGAAAGCATATAGAATTCTCTGAGTCTTTAAGGTTTTCAGAAGCAGGTATGTTTAGGAACAATTGTGGCAAGATAAACAGGGAAGTCTAAAGGTGTAAGGATGCTCCTTTCTCAGACTCTCATAGAAGCTTCTTACTGGCTAAGAATAAAGAAATGAATTATGATTATCAATATTTCTTGTCAAACAAACAAACAAGAGTAACAGTATATCATGCTTAAGGCCAAGCATGGATAGACTTCCTCCTTTCCCATCTAGAAAAGTACAATTTCTCAGAAAACTATGTTTATAAAAAAACAAATGTTGTAACACTCCGTGAAACACTTAACCTGCATTTTTATCATATCATATTACAATAAAATGCATAGCACCTCTAAAGCCATACTTTCATTGAAAACAAATTGGAAAAAGTTTTTTGAAAGCTATTGAGATGCAACTTGAGAATGATCAGAATCGTGTAAGGCTACTGTGTGACTCCAGTTTGGGCAGCTAACTAGGTCAGGTCTTACCATTCTGCTTAACTTCCCTCCTTCAAATACACCACATACTTAAAATTAGGCCAAACTACCTGCTCAAGAATATCATAGTAGCTCATGTTAAAATTGTTTTCCTAAGAAAAGTCTAGAATCCCTGATTCCCCTGAGTTGGGGATAGGAATGGTAATCTCTTAAAAGAAATCTTCAGGATGCTTCAGGGGTCAGCATGAAATGATGGCTCTTGGCTCACATGCCATTGTCCATGACAAGTGGAGAAATCAGAAAATTTTGTGTTGACTTTTACAATAGACACCTGCATGACCATCAAGAGCACTGAGAATTCGAGGGTATATCTTGTCCTTGAATGCATCCCCTTTAAAAAAAAATCCTTGAGAGGTCAAGTTGGATAATTGGAGCACAGAGGTCTCAGCTTAAAAAAAAATCCTATTATGCGTATATGGAGGACTATTGACTCTTGTTAGAAAGCAGTGTCCTACAAGTGTCCTTGGTTAGCTATCCTGTGAAATAATGCTGGTCATACAAGGACCAACCAAGCTAAGCAAATGGTCACAGCACTTCTGTGTTTTAACCCATGCAACCCCTGCCTCTGTGATAAGCAGTGATGTGAAGGAACACACTAAAGGGAATGTGGTCTTAGTACAGCCAGGTGAATCTAGATCTTCCAAGCAGACCAGGTGTATTTCCACATTCCTGACATACTGCCGTTGATATTGTTGTCATTGGACATCCAATACTTTACTTTTACTTCTCTTGACACCTCTGCTTCTACTTTTTCAATATTTTGGCTAATCATAGCTACTGCTTGCATACCAGGCATAGCCATTGGTTGGAGGTCAACTCAACTGCTATAGTGCAGCTGCACTGCGCATGTCACAACACTCAATCCCGTTGTTTAAATCAAGGAAACAAACATGACAGAGTGAAAGCAGATTCATGGGTCAATGATCCAGTAACTTATTTAAGTTCACCTACATAGCTTAGTTTCACCTTGAAGTATGGTTTCCTAGGCTATTCTGATTCTGACTGAAGATATCATGATTCATTAATTTAACTACTTCTCCTTAGTATTTGTCCTGGTTAAATTGTTTCTTTACTTGGCACATGCTAGAGCTATCTTGGTAGAATACACTCAGCCAAGGAAATGCCTCTAGAAGACAGGCAAGTCTTTCGGGCATTTCTTCATTTTGATTAATGTGGGAGGATGAAGCCCACAGTGGGTAGTAACAGCACTGGACAGGTGATCCTGTGTTGTACAAGACTTCAGGGTGATCACATAATGAGGAGAAATGCAGAAGGTAGCATTTCTTCATGGTTTCTCCTTCAGATCTCTCAGTGGTGGAGTGTGATACAAGAATTACAAGATGGACAAAAGCATTTCCCCCAAAATTACATTTGTTCTTGTTTATCACAACAATAAAAACCCTAACTAAGAAACTCTATTTCAGAATGTACTCTTACTTATTTTAAGAATTATGTTAGGTAAAAAATTTATAAGAAACTACTATGACTAATTTTTAAATGTAAAATCCAGTACAGAGATTAATCCAAGTCTAAATTTTATGCCTTCATATGCCACTGAATATTTCAGGATGTCTGTTCCATGCCAACTATTTTCATTGCTCTTAGTGAATTCCATATTTGTTCCTCAACACCATACTATTATTCATTACATTAATTACTATGACAGCTTAGGTCTAAACTAGTCTTGATCTCTGCTTTGAGGCCAGGAAGCTGATCTTAGTGTTTCCAAAAATATCTAATTGTTGAGATTTTAAAAAGGGAAGACACTGGCATGCACTCATGTTTTAAAAACACACTTATTTAAATATGTGTCTTACATATTTTTATCTATGTTCATGAGTATGTGCCTAGGGAGGTCAGTAGAGTTCTAGGGTTTCTGGGAGCTGGAGTTACACATGGCACTGGTTCCAATGTGGAATTTGGAAACCCAAGTTAGGTCCTTTAGAGGAAAGGTAAGTGCTTTAAAGAGCTGAGCTGCTTTTTCAGGCCATTTAAAAATATTGTATCGGTGTACATCAATCATACACAAGAATGGGATTTCTTTTGACATTGACAGATATGCTTACAATGTACATAGAACATATTCATGCCCTGATATCTTACCTCTTCTACCTTCCTTCAGATTTCTTACCTTTTCTTACTAGTAATCTCCCTTATATACACATGCATGCACACACACGAGCATGTGGTATGTGTTTATCCATGTGTGCATGCATGTGTGTGTTTGTGTGTATGTGTTTACCTTTGAATTCTTGAATCCTGAACTCCCAGAACTGATAGTCTCTTTGCATATATGTGACACATGTTGTCAATCTCACTTCTAAAGCTTTTGTGACATTGTTTTGATTCTTTTATAGGCATACATTGATGGATCCTCAAAATCACCAGGTCTCTGAGGGCCTCGCCATCCATTTTATTTCCCTATAAACTGCTAATTTTATTTGGTGGCTACATTTGACTATTCTAACTAGAATGATATTTACTGTTAGATTGCTGACAAATAGGTAATTTTCTCAATTGTATTGCAAGGCAATAGTTCACTTAGAATGTCCTTAACTTGATTGCAGCAGAAAAGGTGTCTCATCAAATATTCAGTAGTCACATAATAATAATAATCAACATTGACTGGATATATGCCATGTTGCAAAGGCTGTTCTCATCGAGTCACATGGATTTAATTCACTTTTTGTTGAATATCCACATTTGGTAAATAGATACTATTATAATTCTTAACTTTCAAAGAGAGTAATAGAAACATAAAGAGGCTTAATAGCTTGACAATTGTAGTCAGCACAGCAGATGCCAAAGTGAGGCCATTTCAAATAAATTTCTTAATGTGCTGTATCATTTGCAAAACAGTTTGCTGATCTGTTACCAAGAAGTTTCACCACTCTAAATTTCCACCAGTGCTAACAAAAGAAAACTTACAGTACTCTTCTCGGTATTAGTAACCAATTGGGGAACACAAGCACTGGAGAGATAGCTGAGTGTATGGGGTGCTTTAAAAATATTACAGAACTTCTAAAATATTAGATTGTTTTATATTTTTGTATTAATATTAATGTGCAACCCTGGGTACAAGAAAAAAAAGAGAAAGTATGTTTTAATACCAGTGTACTTTACGTTAAGTGAATAGGGTGTCAATTGTGCTGGTTTGTTTTAGTCAGCTTGACACATATCTATATATTTGGGAAGGGAATCTTATATCTTAGGTGAGGAATTTCCTCCATTAAGTTGTCCTGTAGATAAGACTGTTGGGTATTTTCTAGACTCATAATTGATGACGGAGGGCCAAGTTTACTGTGGAATATGAACCCTGACATGAATAGTCCTAAACTGCATAAGTAAACAAACTGAGCAAGACATGGAGAGGAATTGAAGTTGTTAGTGCTTCTTCAATGCCTTTGCTTCAATTCTGTACTCCACCCTCTTCCACTGAGTTCCTGGTCTCACTTCCCTTTAAAGATGAACTGCAAGCTGAAATAAACTCATTCTTCCAGAAGATATTATTGGTCAATATAAAACAACATTCCTCATGTTCTTCAAAGTCTCTAGAATATTATTTACTCAATAGTAATGGAATGAATAAAAACATATGAGTTTATATGTTGTTAGACTTCTAAGATATCACAATTTATATAAATGAAATCAATGTGGCTGGGAAAACTTAACCTAGTTTTCTAGAATTAGATACTAACAGAAGAGTATGTTTCCCATGGTTCACACTGAATGCTTAGGAAGCTTAAGCCTATAATATGTTTTAAACAGGCACATTTAGAAAAAAAGACAGCATTTCTTTGAAAATTTCAGAGCTATTTTACTATGGAAAAGTATAAGCATACAAAATTTGAGAATAATAGAAAAATTATGTACCAATCCTTTTATTCTAAAATTAATATTTTTATAATAAAAAGCAAATCTTTAAAAAATAATTAGCTATATGAATTAAGTTAAAGAATATCCAAATAGGAAAAGTAAAGTAACAAAATATGATTTGCATTGTATAAATTACTTGATAACAAATTCAAAATGAACAAATAAAAACAAATTCAAAGCACATATGTGACAGAGGACATCTTGAATGAAAGAGAAAAGTCAGTGTTTTACAAAAGTTATCAATAAAACATGTCTTCTTTCATCAATGTGAATAAACAATTAGGAGAAATTTCTTTCTTTTTCTTTATGGATGTATTTTTATTATGCTTTAAAAACAAAGCAAGGCTCTAAAAGAAATTTTTGTGAAGTTATTTTCAATAATTAGTTGACAACAAAATGACCGTGGTATTATTTTTTTTTTTTATTTTTAATTTTTTTTTTATTTTTTCTTGGACTTCACACTGTCTGTGAGTTGTTTCTGGGGCAGTGCGAGCCTCTGGGGTTAGCATCCCACTATCAGTGACTGCATATTATGTCTGTTCTTTTGTGACTGGGATATCTCACTCAGGATGATGTTCTCTAGATTCAGCCATTTTCTTAAGAATTTGGTAAAACTCCTAATCCAAAATGTCAAGGAGATCCAGGACACAATGAGAAGACCAAACCTAAGGATAATAGGAATAGAAGAGAAAGAAGAGTATCAACTAAGAGACACAGTAAATATCTTCAACAAAATCGTAGAAGAAAACTTCCCTACCCTTAAAAATGAGATGACCACGAGCATAAAAGAAGCCTTCAGAACTCCAAATAGGTTGGACCAGAAAAGAAATACCTCCCGACACATAATCAAGTAAAAACATCAAGTGCTCAAAGCAAAGAAAGAATACTAAAAGCAGTAAGGGAAAAAGGTCAGGTAACATAAAGGCAAATCAATCAGAATCATACCCGATTTCTCAACAGAGACTATGAAAGCTAGAAGAGCCTGGACAGACATCATGCAGAACCTGAGAGAGCACAAGTGCCAGCCCAAGCTGCTATACCCAGCAAAACTATCAATCACCATAGATGGAGAGATGAAGATATTTCAAGACAAATCTAAATTTACACAATATCTGACCACAAACCCAGCACTACAATGAATTATAGGTGGAAAACCCAATACAATGAGGGGATCTACATCCTAGTAAAAACAAGAAAACTCCTAAGCAAGAAAACCAAAAGAAGAAAAAGACACAGACACAACTCAACCTACAAAAGCAATAATAGCAGGAAACAGAAACAACTATTCCTTGATATCTATTAACATAAATGGACTCAACTCCCCAATAAAGAGACATAGGCTATCAGACTGGATACATAAACAAAATCCAGCCTTTTGCTGCATACAGGAAACTCATCTCAGAGACAAAGACAGACACTATCTCAGAGTAAAAGGGTGGGAAAAAAAACTTCCAAGCAAACAGCCCCAAGAAGCAAGCTGGAGTGGCTATTCTAATATCGAATAAAGTAAATTTCCAACCAAAAGTTATCAAAAAAGATAAGGAAGGACACTTCTTACTCATTACCGGGGAAAGCTGTCAGGAGGAACTCTCAATCCTTAATATATATGCTCCAAATAAAAAAGCACCCACATTCATAAAAGAAACCCTACTAAATCTCAAAAAATACATTTCACCCCATACAATAATAGTGGGAGACTTTAATACCCCACTCTCTCCAATGGACAGATCATGGAAACAGAAACTGAACAAGGACACTGTAAAACTAGCAGAGACTTTGAACCAACTAGAATTAATAGATATCTACAGAACATATCATCCTAAAGTAATATTTTTATATATATTACTCAGAACAAAATTGTCTCTCCTATTGCTTATTCTATTTTATTAATTTTTATATTTTCATTTTTTCTGAAATCAATACTTGAAATTTAACTTCTTCTGCATACTTTTTATTAACCAGGATTAAACATTTGTATTGTTAGATAAAATTGATATAGTATAAATACTCCTATTTGATAAACAGTAGGAAATAATTTTAAAATATAACACTGTCAACATCCTCCAATATTCTTCCAGAATATTTCATGCAATTTTTATTTATATCTACTGCAAAAATAATAACTACTAAATTCATATGTTGACTAAGTAGTATCTTAAATAGATTAAATCTTTCAAATATTAAAATATTCTTAGAAATATATACTTCTCCAAAGTTGAACACTAATTAGGAGAGCATAAAGATATTATAAATTATATATATGAGGAAAGTGTCTTAAAAAATTAAAATTATGTATGCCATAGGCAGAACCAATATCATACTCAATATGGAATACTGAAATAGTTTTCACAAAAGCGGAAGTGCTCACCATCATCACCATCATTATTTCTATTCAACAGAGATATTCTAGGCTGAGAAATTACCAATGATGAATAAATAAAAATATGCAAATAACAAACAAAGTCATTACATTATCGTTGCTCTCATATGGTACAGTTTTATATACTGAAATCTCTAAACATGACACAAAGTGTCAATAATTAATGCATTTGATAATTCTACAAGATACGAAAATCAATGCACAAATATCATTAACATTTTTAGTAAAGTTAAGCTATCCAAAAAGAAATTTAAACAATTCCATTTATAAGATTTTAATATATCTTAATATATTTAACATATATATTATAACATTTATTGTATTGTAATTAATATATAATCTATATGAACAATTTAAATCAAAGGTAAAAGCACAATAAATAGAAAACTATAAAGCATTTACAAAAGAAATTTTAAAAATTTTTTGAAAGAATACCTAAGTTCATTTGTTGGAAGAATCTATATCATTAATATATCTAAGCTACACAACCCCATACAGTTTTAATATAATCTCTATTAAAAATTTAATGACTTTTTAAAACAATAAAAACGTTTAAAACAGAATGCTTCAAATATCAATCTTTTAGGAAACAACAAGGAAAAACGATAGACTTGAGCTATCTTACTCTTGTATTTGAAATCTGAAAAAAGTTACAGTAAGCAACATAATACCAATATAATTATCATGCGGAAGTGTTTTTACTTTCAAATTGCTGAAAAGTAGAACCATTATCTGATCTAGAATCCATAAAATGATGGTTTGAATAAATACAATTCTCAAATGCTGATAGGTTTTCATGCTTGGTCCCTGGTTTTCAAAAGATCTTTGAGAAAGACTAGGAGGTATTGCCTTCTTGTGGGAGGAATGTTACTTTGAGATTTTCAAAGCACATGCCAGGCTCATTGTCTCTTTCTCTCTTCCTGTTTCTTGCAGATCCAGAAGTAAAACTCTCAGCTTCTGCTCCAGCACAATGCCTGTTTTTCTCCTGCCTCACTGACTAAGGTCGAATCTTTTAGAACTGTAAGTAAGCCCCTATAAAATGCTTTCTTTTATAAGAGTTGTCTTGGTTGTGGCATCCCTTCATAGCCACAGAAGTGTGCCTAAGAAACCTCCTAATGAGCTTATATATGAAGGTCAGGAAATTATTATGTTTCAGAGATGTTTCTATTCTTGCTACAGCAGAATTGTTCATAAAAGTCTAGATAGTGAATCATCCTAAAGGTCAGATGTTAAATAAATTGATATTAAAAACAAACCCATCTTATATATAACACTGAGATCTTGCCATTTTTGAAAATGTAGATGAAGCTGGAGGACATTATATTAAGTGACACCAGCTGGGGATATAAAGACAAATACCAAATGATTTGACATGAAAAAATTGCTCACAGAAGCAAAAACTAGAAAATTAGCTGTAGAAAACTATGTATGACTGAGGATGTATTTGTAAAAAGATATAAAATTACATTAGTAAAGAATAGTATGAATGTACTTAACAGTGACTATATTTAATAACAATATATGTTTAAAAATGATGAGGATGGTTGATTTTAAGTGGTCTAACTACCTGCTCATATAAGCACACAGACAAAGCATGTGAGATAATAAATGCTTAGTTTATGTAATCATTCCACATGTATACCCATATTAGTAAATCATATTGTAACTTATAAATACAGTTCTGTCAATTGAAATTACCATATAAATTCTTAAGCTAAAAATATAATAAGATTAATTCTAATTATCTTAATAACCTCTGATATTGATGTTTTAGGATAAACATTAAGGCAGAACAGCAGGGTGAAAATAGAGGTTGCTTTTATCTATCTCAAACATCTATGCAATATATTTCTATCTACTTTTGCCTTATACAATCTCTCTCAATGCATCTTAATTACATGAAATGATGATAATTAACTTGTTATTTGAGTGAGATTACTTTTAAGCATGCTAGTTTCATTGTGTTGACTCAATGATTTTATGACAAGTGGTGTTACTTTAGCAATGTCCTATTATACTTCTGGTTTTATGGCAGTATATGCTTATAAATTCAGCTCTTCAGGATGTGAACACCAAATTGGAGGCAGGAGGTTCATGAGTTCGGGACCAGTGAACTACTGACCCAGAGCAAAGGGTTATGTATGTAGCTCAGTAGTAAAGAACTTAATTCATATATGTAAAGCAATGAGTTTAATCTCCAGAAACACAAAAATGGGGTATCAATGGTTAAAAGTAGTTCCATGGTGGTAAAAGACTCATAAACAAGAGGACTACAGAACAACCAATTCTAAGTTGAAGTCCTCTCTGTATGCTAGTGACAAGAGTGGACATTTTTGGCATAATAGATAGTCAGGTGAGACCAAATACTGAATTATGAAAATAAACATGCTTAAGAGTAAGTGAAAATAATCACTCTGTGGAAGTAACTTTCAATGGCAAGAATATTGTTAATATTATTGTTTTGCTCATTTTTCCACATTGAAATGCCTTAAAATAGAAACCTACAGCCGGACAAAGAATAGTTAGATAAATTCATCATTTGGATAGAGACTCAAGACTAGGTATAAAATAGCTGTGTGTGTGTGTTGGAGGGGAATACATATGTGTCACATTCTCCATGATAAATGAAAGGGCTATTGTATGATTAAAGATTTCTGAACCATTGAACTCTCAGAAGCCTTTTCATCACAGAATCCCAGGAGGAAAAAAAAGGATAAACTGTCATCCTTCTTTGGCATAAGCTTTTCACATTAAAAAAAGGAGGGTGCTTAATTGAAGTTAACTGTCATCTTTGACATTTCTCTCCAGTAATTCTGGAGCCTGGGGGATAAAATCAGGAAGACCATAGAGGAATTGTAATGAAGAATGAGCTTCAGACATGACATTAACTTGGTTTGAGAGTAGATAACACAATCCAAAATATGAGTGTAAAATCTGTGTCCCCTACTTTTGAATTTTAATATAAATTATCAATACATAGAACTTATGAGGCCTCAGGCTTACTGAACTCCTCATTCCTGATTACACAGACAAGAGATAGTGCTATGGCTATATAATGTTGCCTGGTTTAACAGCATATAGTGTTTCTTCATTCATGACTTCCATGTTGATGACAAGCAGCTTGCTATCCGTGAGGTATGTAAATTGAGGCAGGCAGCCTTTGGGATTCAGTGCTTAGAGCCACTGAATGGGGTTTGCCCACATACTGATGAGGGCTGTTGACTATGGTAGACAGTGATTAGAGAGATTACTCACCAGACTTTTCTCTGGGGGAATAAAGCTTAATTTTCTGGGGTTGGCTCTCCCTGTGGCCAGAGAAGACATCTAAACTCTTTTGACACCTTGGAGCTGGTGAGAAAGAAAATGAAACAGAGAAAATTCATACATCTACATGGCCATTGTGTGGATGAAGCAAAAGACAGACTTCAATAGCTTCATACATACAAATACATACATACATGCATGCATGCATATTTGCATACAGACCTTCAGACTTAAATGTATACATTTACACATTGAATGGTTAGTGCAAGCTCCAGCAAGCAGACTACTAACATTTTACACACACGCATACACACACATATACATATATGCACATATACACACATATATGTTTTTGGGTAAATTGAACAAAGTAGCAATAAGTAGGCTCCATACATTTCACACATACACATGCATAAATATTTACATACACACTTGGAGGGTAGAAGGAACTAAGTTATAACATATTTGCACACAAACTTTATATATATATACATACATACACATAGTTGGTAAATGGAAGGAGAAATGTTCCACTGACTTTATTCTTTCTCCTGTGGCTTATATAACCTTGCAAATTCTTTCAAGCATTATGTTGTAGTAAATATTAAAAAACAATAATGGTTTATCTCTTTACCAGCCTTGAGGTGTCACTCCTAAGGCCCGACCCTGATATGGAGCGATAGACACCTCTAGCGCCCGGTCTGAGCCACTATCATGGCCCAACTTATCTGTGAAACTCTCTTCCTTTGTTTAACACCAAGGTGCTGAGGTGGTGAGGGAGGTTGGGAGAGGGAGCACATTCATGGAGGCAATGGAAAGAGGAGGGGGATATGATTGTAAGGAAGGAATAACATCTGAAATATGAATGCAGATAATATCCAAGAAAAATGGAAAGAAAAGGATACTAGTCCTCAGAGTCATGCCTCAATTGAGGTTAACCCATCTTGGCTGCTTTAACTGGTGGGCCCCATGCATTCCAGGAGTTGTAAAACCATTTGTTTTTCATCCTGAATGACCCTTTCAGCATCCCAAGACTGAAATAAAGTCTCTTGTTGCGGGAATAAGATCCACTTTTATATAACTACAAAGTGTTATGCATCTGCTTTTCCTAAATAGTAAGTTAAGTTTAGAAAGATTCTTATGATATCCTTTGCTATGATAGAAGGTCCAAAGTGCTGGAGAGTTTCACAAGTAACACATTTTGGTAAACAGTGACTGACCCACAGTTACGAACACAGAGTATACTTTTCTGTTCTCATTTCCTGCTATCCTGACCTCACCCATTTGTCACTTGTCATTATTTTCAGGTGAGTATAATGCAGCTACTTGAATTTCATCCCCTACACATTTCAATAAATCTGGGCAGAAGAGGAAAACACATCCTGACATCTGTTATAGGCAGCTTCCACACCTCTGCTTAGATAATTAATAAAATTGGACTGTTGCTATCCAGATTATTTCTCTATGTGTTGTATTACATGTGTGAATGCATATTTTCTTGTTACTTTAAAAATTATTTCAATTTGCTTAACGATAAGTTATGTGAGCAGCAATAGGCAGGGAATCTTCTGTAGAAACACAATTTGCACTTTTGCGGGACCATGTCAAATGAAGTGAATCATAAAGCATCCTTGGTGGACAGTGTGGCTGATTGGGCATGCTGTGCCGATTCACTCTACCCAGTTGTCCTCAACAATCCTCTCACCTACTCAACAGGAGACTGTGAGTGTTGACAGTTTTCAGTTTCCTGTTTATCTAAGCCTGTTCTTTTCAATATTAGTATGCTCTCTCTGATGACTATTTTCAAACATTTCATGAATTTCCTGTGGCTAAAATATTTAAATGTAGTAACTGTAGAATAATGAGTATCTATGAAAAAGAATTAATCCCAAAATGCATGATCTGAAGTAAACTTAAAGAATTATTCCTGTTGTAGTCAAGGTATGTTAAGTTATATCTCACACAAAGCAAGGAATTTTCTATACATATATGTTTGTCTTTATACCGTTGGTTGAGGTAGAGGTGTTGAATCATTATGAAATTGCTGTTACAAATTTTAATTTATGAACAATTTTGAGAAACATAGTTTTAGTACTTTTACTTCTAATTACTTCATTTGCATATAATTTCCATTCCTGTTTCAACCACTGTCATGAGTTATACTAAAATGATAAGGTGGAAATAAAAAAAGGATCAGTTGGCTTGAGAATTAAGAGGGTAGTGTGAAATATATGACCAAGAGTCTATGAGAGACAATCTCTTAAAGGAGTCTAGGTTCTTTTTTTCATTTGTATAAAATCAAAGTGGGATTATATGTACATCTGAAATCATAGAAGGATTTTATTTGTTAGCTCAAGGGGGATAAGAAAAAGAAATATATATGGATGTGCTTGTAATGCATAGTATGCCCCATATTTGCTGATTTAAATTGGTTCCACTATTTGGTCATTGATTTCAAGCCCTCAAGACAGTAAGTGTTTAGTAAGTGTTTGTCAGATAGTATCGGTTCAGGGCATGATAAAAGCTATACTAGAGTGTCTTCGAATTCAACAAGTTTAGTAAAAAATAATATAATATTTTATTATTTAATAATAGGATCATAGATGTGAGTAGTGTAAGAAGACAGCAAGTTTCTCCAGTGACAGAGATACCAAACTCCCCTTGTGCTGTTATGTCCTTGACCACTCTGCATTTCTTCCCTGGAAATACCAGGGGAAACTATAAAAGATCCCTTATTAAAAGGTTCTTTTTTAATGAAAAGTAGTGAAGAAGAATGTATACCATGTTTACCAACATTGTATGGAGCAACAAAAATTACAAGGTCCAACATAGACTCAAGAAACTATTAATATGGTGTTTTATTATCTACTCAGGAGACAAATACTTCAAAAATACAAAGTGTTTTGTCTGATGAACTTAGAGATGAGCTAGAAAAGCATATTTATTCTGAGTCAAGAAAAAGTACAGACATAGACACATCATTATTGTCTACAAGACATTTAAAGGACCTCCAAGATTCAGAGCTTGGACATTGTTAGAAATTTGATCACATAGGAGGTGGATTGATTTGTAATATGGATTTTTTTTTACTTTACTGAAGATAGTATAATTGATTCCCAAAGGCATACTCATCTCCATTGTTGGAACCCATAAGAATATTATTTCTCATAAGAGAAATTTAGCTTGCAGATATGAATAAGTGATTACATTAATCTTAAAATACTGAGGTCATTTCTGGATTAGCTGCACATGTTTTCTAGATCCATGATTTAATGGAAAGGAAGGCAAACAGAGTAAGCAAAATAGAATCTATGATAGTGGAGAAATGTGCAGGAAACATTCAAAGAGAGAGCAGATCTCAAATTTTCTGATTGTAAAAAAAGAAAGGAGTCATAAGCTGGGGATAACTGGCAGCTTCTACCACACATGGTGTTACCAAAGCTAGGAGCCAACAGACCATGAATCTTTAGGTAACCCTCCAAATAGGAGGGACTAAATTCTCCTTCTAGCTTGGAAGAAAGAGCAAGGAAGAGGTTATTCCTAAGACCTTCAGTGAACCACAGCCTACCAGCACCATGACTGTTCTCTAATAACAACTATATTGAATTTTTAACCTGCAGAGCAACAATATACTAAAACCAATTTGTTTTAAGATGTCGCAGTTGTAACTTAATTGTTTACATCTGTTATAAGAAATAAACATCACATTCTATTAACAACATGTAACTCTGAGTTGTGTGAGAGATCAAAACCTAGGCTTTTGTAACTGACACACAAATGTTCAAATGCTCTGAGAAACTGTCAGCTTTTATTTTCTCTCTTTATTCCATCTAACAAGTATTCAAATGACTGCAGTCCCAAAAAGAGAGAGATAACTTTAACAACCTTTTTACAGTATGTTATCAAATATTTATATTTTTATGTCTACTGTGATGCTGTGTGTAAAAATTCCTCAGAATCTAAAAGACAGATCCAAAGAAACAATTCAACTGGAGTTGAATCTCACCTATGATGAAGTGTTATAAAGAATACTATGTGGAACACAGCATATTGTTTCTGTTTAATTCTTTAAACTTATTAACTTATTCAATCTACATCTCAATCACAGCTTCCCTTCTTTCTTCTCCTTCCAGTTCCTCTTCTTCCTTCCCCACTTCCTCCTCCTCTTCTTCTCAAAGAAGGGGAACCCTCCAATGGATATCAACCCTCCTTTACTTATCAAATTGCAGTAGGACTAGGTGCATCTTCTCCTACTGACCCCAGAAGAGAGAACCCAGTTAGGGGGAAGGGGTCCAAAGATAGGCAACAGACACAACCTCTGCTCCACTTGTCTTGCATAAAGAGCAAGCTGCTTATTATTATTGTTGTTGTTGTTATTGTTATTGGATATTTTCTTTACTTACATTCCAAATGTTATCCTCCTTTCCTGGTTTCTTCTCTGGAATCCTCCTATCCCATCCCCCGTCTCCCTGATTCTATGGGAGTGTTTCCCCCTACCCACCTCTTCCAGCCTCCCTGCCTGGGCTCTGACCTTTCTCCTATACTGTGACATCACAGGACCAAGGGCCTCTTCTATTTCCTGAAATAATCATCTAAAATGACTAACAAATTAACTGAATTCCTAATATAGGGCCAAGTAGAAGTTATTTATGATTTTGTTTAGTTTTCTAACTTATTTTTAATGCATTTAATTATTCACTTATTACTTATACATTTGTTCATTCATTTATTCACTCGCTCATTCATTCAACATTTGGTCATACCAAACAAATTAAAAATTTGCTTTATGTAGATATTGTATCCATGAAGTATCATTGACATGATACCTAAACAGGAGCTGAATAAGGACAGCAAGAAAAATGTTAACATGGATCAAATAACATCCCAAAATGCTTCAGCTCTACACAAGGAACCATAACCAACTAAGAAATCCTAGAGGGAGAAAAACCTTCCACAGGGAAGAGCACAACAATTGCTTAGCCAGTACCAAATTGTCAGGCCTAAAATCATACCTATAAGTAACTATATATATGTATGTGTGTGTGTGTGTGTGTATATATATATATATATATATATATATATATATATATATATATATATATATATATATATATATATATATATATATATAAGAGAGAGAGTAGGTTGTATTTATTCTATATGCATATGTAACAACAATTAATAAAAAAGAGGAATTTGAATTTCAAAAAGAGTAAGGAAGAATACATGGGAGTCTTTGAAGAGAGAAAAAGGAAGGGGGTAATGATATAATTGCATTATAATCTCTGAAACCAAAAGAAACTATAAGAAAAAAATGTAAGAAATTGCTTTTGAGAACCAAAATAAGAATGTATTAATCAAACAAGTGTATAAATAAACCTTTAACAGGTTAGATGAGAAAATTAAAACTACAACAGGAATTCCAGGCACGAAAGACTGAGTGGGAAAAGTCACACTGGAAGCCATGGGAACGTTGGACAATTGAGATCAGAGGGACCATTGACTCTCAGCCTGGTGCTTATTCATCAGAATCTGCATGGTAGTACATGACTTGCAAAAAGCCTTTGGTAATGACTGCTGTGGGCTACAGGAACAAAGCAGGTGCTCGTCAGGAAAATGAAGAAAGGCCACTGACTAAATGCAATAAGCTTTCTATCAATTTTATTCCAAAATTCCCCAGTTCACTCTACATATATTTTCATGCTATAGCCCCTGCAATTCACTGATCATTGCAGGCGACCTGTCCCATTTAGCCTCCATTCCCATTAACAATAAAACACACTTCTTTACCCAGCTGATGTATTAAGCATATATAATTAAATTAATCTTTGTACTTAAATAATGTTGTGCTTAATTTCATACTGTGCTGTTCGGAACCCTGATAAGTTTAATGTCATCAGATTGGCAGCACTGATGTTCTGGCAGTCCCCACATCCACTTTTTTCTTTACTTTCTTCTCTGTGGCATTGTTTGTATTCCTTTGGGTGACACTTCTAAATTTTTTATTTGGAGACTAGACTGGCTCAGTGATGCCAAGTACTTCCTGCTCTTCCAGAGGACCAGAATTCATGTCGCAGCCACCTCATTGGATGGTAGGCAACCATCAGCAATTCTAGCTCTGTAGAGGGACTCCCCCTCCCCAACTCCCTCTCATACACACACTTTAAAACAGTACAAATAAATGTTTAACTATTTTTACCATAAAATGTCTCATATTAATCCAACTATGACAAGGATGAAACATTAGCTGATTTCCTGTGAATGTCTCCTTATGA
The DNA here is from genome assembly GCF_963924665.1 of Micromys minutus. Lineage (NCBI taxonomy): Eukaryota > Metazoa > Chordata > Mammalia > Rodentia > Muridae > Micromys > Micromys minutus. The sequence continues at coordinate 39,491,735 of NC_137983.1, read as the reverse complement.
TTTTCTAATATTCATATCTTAAGTGAACACTATGATTATCAAAGCTGAAAAATTGATGTTGCTATGATATTATTAAGTAGAATCTTTCTTTGCATTTTACCACCTTTTAAATGCATGCTATTTTTCCTTTCACAGGTTGTAATCTGGTAAAATGTGCTTGCTGTACTTAGTCATTATGCAAACTTATTCCCATTGAATCTATGTTACTCAGCCTATCCATAAATTTTCTGACTCAAGTTTTGTTTAAATTTAAAAAATATATTAACTTTATTATTAAACTTTGCAATAAAACCTCAAAGAACATCATATACTCATATTAATCACAATAAACGTCTATATATATATATATCTGGATGAACATCTGTAAGTTCTGAGTAAGAATTCCAGAGCCAAAGAGTTCCACGTTAGATTGGACACTTTCACTATTAAATACATTTTATGTACTTATCCCCCATGAAACACAAAATAAATCCACTATAGAAATAAAACAAGAAACTTAATTTTTAAGAACTTTATTTAAAAAACAGAGATAAATATACAGATTTTTAAAAACATTTTCCATAAAACTATGTGAATTTATTTTTGTCTTTATATCTTCTTTCATAAATCATGCTCACCATCTGCATTCATTTTGTGCATCCTCTAAAATTAACCTTTCATCTTTGTCCACATTTTATACAGTGCCCTTATGCACATTTGCTTACACAGATGCATATATTATTGACTAGGTGTGATGGTTCTTATATGCTCGGCCCAGGTAGTGACACTATTTGGAGGCACTGTTGGAGTAGGTGTGTCACTGTGGACATGGGCTTTAAGATCCTCCCTCACCTTAGCTGCCTAGAAGTCAATTCTGCTAGCAGCCTTCAGGCGAAGATATGAAACTCTTGGCTCCTTCTGCACCACTCCTGCCTGGATGCTGCCATGTTCCTGCCTGGATGATAATAATGGACGGAACCTGTGATCCTGTAACATAACCCCAATAAAATGTTGTCTTTATATGAGTTGCCTTGGTCATGATGTCTATTCACAGCAATAAAATCCCAATACAGAATTTGGTATATACTTTAACCCCAGGAGATAAAGCCCTGCAGATCTCTGAGTTCAAGGCCATCCTGAAACTGAATAAGTTCTAGGTGAAGAAAAGCTTTAATCTAGGTATAGTGATACACAAATTTAATCCTAGGAGACAGGTATGCAGATATCTGATTTTGAAGTCAATCCACAGAGCAAGATACAGACAGCCAAGTTTAGGCAGTATTGAGATAGAAAAGAGGATGCTAGTAATAATGTAATAGAAAAAGGGAGCTATGTGCCAGCTTCTGTAAGCAGCAAGATCAACAGCTTTGGCCATGTGCCTCTAGCTTTATACCCAAGAGGAAAAGGAGATGACTGGGACAACTGATGCTGGTTAGTTGGAGTTAAGAAATTAGTGGTGATTAAGAGGAGACCAGCATCACTGAGGTAAAGTCTTCTGGAACATGTTTTCTGAGAATACAAAAATGTCTGTTACATTGTAGCCAAGGTTGTAGGTTGGGCATCAACTGTACTTGGTAATGGGTAAGAGTCAAAGTGGTGTTACTGGTTTTGAAGACATGAAGGCATTATGAGAAGCAGCTAAGGCTTGGCACTGTGAGAGACCATGGGAGGCCATTGGTGAAAGTGCAGCCTCAGTTCCAGTTGATGGCCCAGGACTGAAGGAGTCATGCTAATGATCTGAGGCTTGGCACCATGAAGAGAGCCTATGAGAAGCTATTGGTGAAATCTAGTTGCAACGAAAGATCCCAGTGTATTGGAGATGTCAATACCATGAGATGATCACCAAGAAGAGTAGCATCAGTGGAGTGTGTGAACATGAGCTAAGAGAGCTAAGGAAGAAACTTCAGCTTTTTGGATGAGCACAGAAGATCCTGTGTGGATCCCAGACATTGAAATGCCAAGGTGGGGAGGCAGGAGGGAGTGGGTTGGTGGGTGGGGGAACACCGTCATAGAGGCAGGCACAGGGGGGATGTGATAGGGGATAACATTTGAAATGTAAGTGAAATATATCCAATAAAAAAGAAATACAAAATATTTAAACTCTAACCCACAAAAGAAAATAAAAAAAATTGTAACATTGAAGTTGCCAGAACTGTGGTCCATCTGCTGAGAAAAGCTGCTAAGAGGGAGTGGAACCAGCCCAGCAGAAAGAAGTTGTTGCAGTCAACAGAGATGAAACGAGATTTGGAGACATGAAGACTACTTTGACATCAGACATGAAGATGCAGAGTTTGGAGTTTGCTCAGCTGTTTTCCTGTCTTGTGGATTACAGTTAAGTGATTGGATGGATCTCAGAAAAGACCCTGAACTTTGGACTTCTAACATTGTTGAGACTGCTATAGACTATGGGGACTCTGGTAGTTGGACTAAATGTATTTTACATTGTACTATATTTAGGTATGGCCCCTCTAGACTCATAGTTGAAACAAGCTTATGGGACCAGGAGTAGATGTGATGGTTTGTATTAGCTCTGCCCAGGGAGGAGAACTCTTTAGACATGTGGCTCTGTTGGAATAGGTGTAACTTTGTTGGAGAAGTTGTGTCACTATGGGCATGGGCTTTAAGACCCCCATTCAGGCTGCCTGGAAATCAGTATTCTGCTATCAGCCTTCAGATGAAGATGTGGAATACTCAGCTTCTGTACTATGCCTGCCTGGATACTGCCATGCTTCTGCCTTGTTGATAATGGACTGAACCTCTAAATCTCTAAGACAGTCCCAATTAAGACTTGTCCTTATAAGAGTTACCTTGGTCATAGTATCTGTTCGTAGATGTAAAACCCTAACTAATACACTACGTTCTGATTTTGAGGGAGAATATGTTTTTTCCATTCTTTCTGAGATTGCATAACTTTATTTAACTTTCTTACAAAATTTAAAATTTTATCGTTCTTCAAAGCTAAATCATATTTTGTTTTATGTATAAAAATTCTTCATTATATATCCATCAACAAGGTCCATTATAATTATTTACTATGCAGAATAAAGCAGCAATAAATATGCTGTACAAATATCCTTTTGGTGGGGTATGAATTTTTCTGGGTATATGCCTAAGTGTTAAACAGCTAAGTCAAATGCTAATTCTAAGTTTAATATTTTGAGAACTCTTCAGACTGTTTAATTAAATGGCTGTATTAATTTGCAGACCTAGTAACAGTGAGAAATAATTTTTTCTTCTACTTTCCCTCTAATACTTGCAAAATGTATTAATTAAAACTTTTCTAACCAAGGTAAGTTATTATCTCAAAGACATTTAATTTGGATTTCCCTGATGGTTAAGAATTTTAAACACTTTGTAAAATTGACCAATTGTGTTTCCTTGTTTCCTTGAAAAGACTCAGTTTTCCCATTTGTTGTTGTCAGATTTATTTCTTTGGTTTTTCATTTGTGTGGATCTTTGTCCATTCTGAACATTAATTCCTAGTATGAAGCACAGCTGATAAATATGTTTCCCCTCTCTGTGCTATGAGTAAGCTCTTCTGACCATTTCCTTTGAAGGCAAGCATCTTCATTTATTTCTAAGAAGTCCCAAATGTTAATAATTTGGAAATGTTCCTGTGATGTTGCTGTTATTTTGTTTGTTTTTCTCTTAATAAACATTTTATTTATTTGTATCCTAAAGGTTGCCTCCCTCCTGATCCACCATTGCAGTGTTTCTCACCCCATGCCCTTCTGCTTCACTTTTTAGAGGGTGCTACCCTCTCCTCTCTAACATCTCCATTCCCTGGGGCCTCAAGTCTCTACAGGATTAGGCACATCCTTCCCCACTGAGGCCAGACAAGGCAATCCTCTGCTACATATGTGCCAATTACCCCAGTGTCTGTATGCTCTTTGGCTGGTGGTTTAGTCTCTGGTAGCTCCCAGGGGTCCAGGTCAGTTGACACTTAATCTACCTATGGGGTGCCATGTGCTATAGCTCCTTCAATCCTTCTCCTAACTCTTCCATGAGGGTCTCTGACCTCAGTCCAATGGTTACTCTACCAGCAGCAGACTGTGACAGATGCAGATACTTACAACTGGTTTTGTTTTGATGTTGTTTGTTTGTTTTTATTACTTATATTATATTTTTTCTTTACAATCCAGTAGTTTCCCCACTCCTGGTTTGCCCTACCATATTTCTTTATACCAGTTTTCCTCCTTCCTGTTTCCAAAACCACATACCACCACTTGACCAGAGCTTCCTACTCCCTGGGGCTTCAAGTCTATAGAGGATTAAATGCATCTTCTCCCACTGAGGCCAGACAAGGCAGTTCTCTGCTCTATATGAGTCAGGGACCTGGTACCAGGTATTGTATGCTGTCTGGTTGGTGGCTCAGTGTCTGAGAGCTTTCAGGGTTCCAGGTTACTTGAGATTGCTGGTCTTCCTATGGGCTCTCCCTCCTCCTCAACTTCTTCCAGCCTTTCCTTAATTCAACATTAGGAGTTCCAGACTTCAGTCCATTGGTTGAGTGTAATTATCTGCATCTGTTTCAGTCAGCTCCTCTTTGAGCCTCTCAGAGGGCAGCCATGCTTGTCTCCTGTCTGTAAGCACAACAGACATCCATAATAGTGAGATACCTTGAAGCTTCCCCTTGAGATGGATCACAGATTAAGCTAGTCACTGGACTGCCTTTCTCTCAGACTCTTCTCCATTTTTCTCCCTGCAGTTCTTTAAGATAGTGTTGGTAGCCGCCGTTTGTGCCGCACCCAAAGATGGCGCCAGCTTCCTGCCGATGATTCAGCAAACGGAGCTGCTGTCCAGCCCTAAGGACGTAGTACGCATGTACCACACATGTCACAGCCTGCTCTCGGGGCATGCTAATGAGATACTGGAGGGCGCACCAATCAGGTAGTGACACGAGTCTCCTGGGCATATATAAGCAGTGTACTTTTCTTCCACGTGGTCCCCTGCTCAAGAGTACTGTACAATAAAGGTGGTTTGCAGAAGAATCCTGTTGCTAAGAGTCGTTCTTGCTGGCGAGACATTAGGCACGCGACAAGACAGGAAAAATTCAGGGTCAGAGTTTTTGACTGTGGGGTGGTGACACCATTCCACCACTTGATGCCTTATCTTTCTACAACTCTTTCTTTTGTAAAACATCCTTGATTAATCAAACCTCGAGGAGTAACCCCCTATATGTTCTTTTCAGTTTTTCATTGTTTTAGTTTTTAATTAAGGTCTTTGTTCTATTTAGCACTGCTTTTTTATAACACAAAAGTTATTGATTCTTTTGACGTGTGGAGACTGGGCATTATATAGCACATCCTTCAACTTGGCTTCTCTGATGTTTGATAATGACTACAGTCAACTTACTAATTTATAGGGAAAATGTCTAGGCATCAGAATGCCCTTGTCACCACACCATATCTGGAATATTGTGGTAGGCACACGCTCTATTGATAGCTGATAATGTCAAACACTTGGCTAATATAGTAAATATATGCCTGATTTCTCTACTGCGTGTTGTTTCTTTTTATCTTACACTCATTTGAAGAGTACCACTAACTACAGTTCATATTGTAGATGAAGGAAACCAATCTCCTCCTTCAGAAGGGAGAAAAAAATAATTTGCATTTGTCATAAAACTGTACTGTAATCAATGATGATTTTAGAAACTGAGTAGTCAAAGATCCTGTTTTGTTTAAATCTTCCCTAGTAATTGTAGATTTCATTAATGGGCCTTGTCTAGATAAAGTATAATTGATAAATTGTTTTGTAAATTGATTACTTTTATGTCTTGGCAAAGATTTGTTTATTCTTAGTATTTAAGCAGTTGCTTACTTGCATCATAATATATTGATAGACAGTTACTTTATTTTTGGAATTTTATCCAAAAACCTTTTTGTGATTTTCAAACCATTTCTGTGTTGGCCTCTGGTAACCTTTATGTCAGGCAGTCTGCTTTAAATCTCTCAACCTACATTTTATTTAGCATTTATTTCATATCACTACTTAGTGTTACAGAATCATCTTGTATTTTCCTTTTCCTAAAACCAGACAATCTTCAAAGATATGGTATTCAAACAACTCCTGACTACTTGGGTGTCCAACTTCTAAAACATTTCAGTGAACAGACATAGAAAAAATAATCCGCATATACACTAACATAGTTAACTAACTATCTTCATCTACTTATACACAACTGAATTTATACTAATATCTTTAACACTGATTCAATACAATCACAATCTATGAGTTAAAGGGAATATAATTCAAATATTAATCAAAAGATAAAACATCATCCTTTAAACTTTGAGATTAATAGTAACATAAAAACATAGCAAAAATTCTTCCTTTAACAATGTGAAAATATATAACAAAGAAACTATAATTTCCAGAATGGAGCTGTACTTTTCACAATAATTACAGTGCACAACATTATATATTTTTTAACAACTAAAAATATTCGGGACAAAATTAGTAAGATCTGGTCTATCTTAACGGAATGAGTAAAACTTCAGGGTGTGAAATTATTTCAGCTAAGAGGAAGTTGAACTATATTTTAAGGTAGATTGACTTGAATTTCGTTGTAATTTAAATGAACATAATTGTCAAAGGTTTATTGCATCCACTGAAAATATATGATCAAGTCCCATTCCTTTGGTGCTAGTGAATGTGAACTTATTTGGATGTAAAGTCTTGGGAAATGTAATTAGGGATTGCACTATTTTTCCCTTCTGGAGTCTTAGAGGGCTGAAATTAAAAAAAAAAAGAATTAAATCCTTGTATTTAAAAAAAAAAAAAAAGGAAGAAATTGGTCTTGCAAAGATGCAGAGAAGAAAGAGATGCAAAAGCCAAGTTAACACAAGACAACAATTACTATGTCAGATTGCTGTGACACAGAAAGCTAAGATAGCCGTGGAGGAAGCTTTTCCTGTTCAGGATCCCAAAGGAATATTCTGTTCACAAGTAAATTTTGGAATTCAAATATATAATAAATTCCTATCACTCATTTGTGGTGATTTATGATATGTGCAGACAATGTATTAATTATAGTAAACCCAGAATGAAGAAAAATGAAGAAAACTGGTGTTATATTTTAAGCTTAAATTCAACAATTTCCCACAAACACAGATCTGAAAAAGAGTATATAATAAAGCAGAAGCTTTGTCGGACCTGAGCAACTGTGAAATGATTGTCTCCATATCAACACTAAATATTTCCTACCAGGAAGTAGTTATTTCTCATAGTATATCAATTTGGAATATCCAGAATATATAAAAACTTGATAAAATCCCAAGTTCAAATTGAATTCAAAGATGAAAGGTAGAATAATTACAAACTAATTGAGGCTTAGAAGATACTCACAGAAAGAAAACATAACCAGGGCTCTGCATTGATCTGACTGTCATAAATAAGATTCAGATAAAATAAAGTTAAAAGCCTTTTGAAGTTCTTTTTTTATTTATTTAGATACTCTCTGTATTTACATTTGAAATGTTATCCCCTTCTCCCACACAGCTTCCACACCCCACACACACACTTGTCTTCAGGAAGATGCACTCACTCCTAATTACCCTCTCCACCCCATTGCCTTGGCATTCCCCTACACTGGGAAAACTTGCCCTCCCTGAATCAAAGGCATATTCTCACACTGATGCCAGATACTGCTATCTTCAGTTTCATATGCAACTGGAGCAGTAGATCTCTCAATGAGGGTTCAATGGTTGGTGTTATAGTTCATGGAAGTTTTGGAGCGTTTGGTTGGTTGGTAATGTTGTTCTTCCCATGAGGTTGCAACCCCTTTCAGCTCCTTAGGTCCTTTTTTAGCACCCTCATTGGGGTCCCCAGATTCAGACCAATAGTTAGCTATAAGCTTGCTCAGCTATATTTGTATGACTCTGGCAGAGCCCCAGAGGAGGCATCTCTGTCTGTTTCCTGCCAGTAAGTACTTCTTTTGCATCAGCAGTAGTGCTTGGGTTTGGTGGCTGCATGTAGGGTGGATTCTGGAGTGATTCTGTCATTCAGGTTGACTCTGAATGACCTTTTCTTCAACCCCTGTTTCTCTATCTGACCTTGCATTTCCTCCTGTGATTGTTTTGTTCTCCCTTCTAAGAAGGACTGAGGCATCCCCATTTTGGCCTTTTATCTTTTTGAGCTTCATAAATTCTGTGAATCGTTTCTTGGGTATTCAGAGCTTTCTGGGGCTAGTATCCACTTATCAGTGAGTGCATACCATGTGTGTTCTTTTGTGATTGGGTTACCTCACTCAGGATGATAGTATCTAGTTCCATCCCTTTGCCTAGTAATTCCACGAAGTCATTGTTTCTAATAGCTGAGTAGTACTCCATTGTGTAAAATGTACAATACTTTCTGTATCCATTCCTCTGTTGAAGGACATCTGGGTTCTTTCCAGATTCTGGCTGTTATAAATAAGGCTGCCATAAACATCATGAAGCTTGTGTCCTTAAAGACATCTTAGACTCCACTTCAAGTCAATGGCCCAGAAAAAAATACTACCACAATAGCCAGCCATAAAAGAAAACATTGACATATTTGAGGGCATTTTTAAAGCACAACTCTTCAATAGAAAATGTTTCTTTTTCATTTCTAATGCTTTAATCACGCCCTGAAAAACTGAAACCACATAAGAAGAATTTGACTTGTAACTGCAATTTGTGTACTCCATTATAACAGAGAAGTTCCAATGACAGAAGTTTTAAGCCACAGCTGGTTACATCAAAGTCACTAACAAAATCATAAACAAATCAATTCACCCAAGCTGCTTGCTTATTCCTGATAGGTTTTCTATATCTTCTGATAGGGAATAATACTACTTACTGTTTTCTTGGTCTTCCTACATCAATTAATAATCCAGACACTCCCCTATAGTAATGCCCAACAGACAGACCCGATTAATAGATTTTCTTCCCAGAGACTCTAATTTGAAGCAAACTAGCAGATAAAAGTCAACAAGCACAGGAGCAGACACTTGAAATCAACAAATAGAGTTTAGCAAGACTATATTTAGATAACTTATAGTTGGCAAAAATGCTAACAGATGTAGTATATATGATAGATAAGAACAGCCTCATACTAATGAAAGTACAAAGAGTCCAAAAAATTGGCAATATAGGGTACAGGAAAACTAGCAAGAATTTTACAATAAAGAAACGAAATGGCAAGTCATGATCAGCTATCAGTGTATAACCAACAGCTTTTAGGTTACAAGGACAACATTTGCAAGAGGAAGTATGGTAGACACATGTAAAGTCACCTAGTAATTATTCATTTATAAGTAAAATAATAAATAAACCAATATCCTTGATATAGAAAAACTATGTCATAAATATAAAATCCCTGTAATATATGAACAAATCTCATTGAACAATCATAGAACTGCATTAGAAATATGAGCCTATTATTCTAAGAGATATAGTTTAACACTTTATACTTTTATTATATATTATTGTTCAATAATTTCAAACAATATATAAAAATCACATAAAATGATTTTCCCATAATGTCATATTTATATCAGTGCATAATTTATACTGATTTCTATCATTATTTCAAAAACATGGAGAATAATTACAGGAGAATTAAAATGAGACAGGTATTTGTAGGAGAGAAGGTAAAAGTAAATACTCCATTAAGAAAACAAAAAACTTTAATATTAAGAAATAAAAGATCTCTTCTCTAATATAGATATAGCCATGTTGAAAATAAACTGAAAAGAAAAAACAACAACTATGCCACCTTCCCTCACCTTGAAGCTGGACAAGAAAACCCAATTGAAGGAAATGGGTCACAAAAGCAGCCACAGGAGTGAGAGACAGCCGCCCTCCCTCTTGGAGGAGTCCCACAACATCAAGCTACCCAACCACAACACATAGGCCATACCAATGCACACTTGTTGATAGTTGATTCAGTCCCTGTTAGCCCTTCTGAGCGAAGGTTAGTTGATTCTTGTGGTGCCCTTTACCCTACTGGCTCCTATAACTCCTCCAAGTCTTTACAGGATTCCCTGAGCTCCATCTATGGTTTGGCTGTGGTCTCCACATCTATTTTCATCACTGGCTGAATGAAGCTTCTCTGATGACAACTATGCCAGGCTTCTGTATTCGAGTATGTCAGAAAAACTTTGGGAAGCATTTTGTTGACTTCTTTCTTTTTTCCTTCCTTCCTTCCTTCCTTCCTTCCTTCCTTTCTTCCTTCCTTCCTTTCTTCCTTCTTTCCTTCCTTCCTTCCTTCTTTCCTTCCTTCCTTCCTTCCTTCCTGTTTTTCTTTCTTTCTCTTCTTCTCTTCTTTCTTCTTTTTTTAGTTAGATTGTATTTCGTTCCATCCTAGGTTTCTGGTTCTTGGCTCCCTAAGCAGTGTCAAGGGTAGGCTCCTTATCATCGCATGGGTCTGAGGTAAAGTCCAGTCATTGGTTGGCCACTCCCATAATTTCTGCACCACCTTTAGCCTAGCACACCTAGCAGGAAGGACATGAAGGTTGTTTGACTGCGTTTATATCCTAATCTCTTCCTTGGAAGACCTTCGAGGATACAGGAGATGGCTGACTTCAGATTCAGCCTTCCTGATTGCTAAGAGTATTGGGTAAGGTTGCCCTGGTAGATTTCTGGGAGTTTCCATTGCACTAGGTTTCTACCTTCTCCTGACATGACTGCCACTTTCAGTTGTGTCTCTTAGTAGTCTCTTCCTCAATATCCCCTTACCTGATTCTTCCTGTTCCTGTGCCTATACTCCCAAGTCTATCTAAGATATCTATTCTAGTACCCCCCTTCCAGAGAAATGCATGCACCTCCACCTTGAGTCCTCCTTGTTACTTAGCCTTTCTGGGTCTGTGGATCATAGCATGATTATCTTTTATTTTACAGGCAATATACAGTTATAATAGAATGTATCCAAATTAACATCAGAAACTAAAGAACTAACTAAAAAAATTAGTTTGGGGCTGTAGAGGAAGTTGACTTAGGATAGTAACTGTTTAGCATGCATAAATCCCTGGCTAAATGTCCAGCACAGAATAAACTGGATATGGCAGCATGTGACTGTAATATCAGAAACAAGAAAGTAGAAGAGAATCTTTCCTATACTATGTGGAGCTGAAGCAGGAAATAGAAGAAGGAGCATCCAGCAGAACTCTGGGAGATTGTTAGAGGCAGATTTTATTCTGTGGGTATAGGAGACAGATGCATGAAACTGAGGAAAGGTAACTAGCCATGTGGCAGACATAGAATAGAATATATTGGTTATATGATTTATGAACTAATCAGGGAATGAACCAAATGGCCTGGGCATTTATAAATAAATAATTAAGTCTTAAAGTTGCTAGTTTGGGATCAAAGAGGTTGAGTAGAAAAGATCATGGCTATAGGGAAGTTGTGTGTGTATGTGTGTGTGTGTGTGTGTGTGTGTGTGTGTGTGTGTGTATGCATGTAAACAATAATTAGAGAACAATAAGTCGTAATGATGAGGTAGAGTAGGGGCCAGACAGGAGTGTAGGTGGAAGGAGAGTGTGAGGTTGAGATGAAATAAATAGAGTACATAAATTTAAAATGTCAAAAATAACAAATTAAGCACTAAAATGAAATAAAATTAAAAATGAATAATTTTAAATGTCAAACATATTCATAACCAAACCAAGAATTCTATGTGTTGCCAGTCATGTAAAGAAAAAAATATCTAAATTAAGTTTAAAATTGACTATAACAGTGTAACCTTTTATAACTGCAGTTGTTCCTTTTTATATTGAGAATTAGAAAAATGTATTCAAACTACTATTAGAATACATTCTGAAACCATTCTACAAACCCAGAAAGCTCTGAACACCCCAGAAACAACTCACAGACTATATGAAGTTCAAGAAAAGAAAAAAAAGAAAGATAAGAAGAAACTGTTATGATTAATCCTTACACACCAAGAAAACTTTGACTAATTCCAGGTTACATCTGTTTTACATGCACTTTATGCTCATTGTAACCAGTAAGATCTTAATGCACACTATCAAACCTTAAAAAAAAAAACACTGACAAAAATGTATTCCTATGCTTTTATGCACAAATGCTTAAAATTTGTACATTTATCTTTGTTTCTTAAAATAAAGTGGTTAAAAAGTATTTTTGCAAGAAATTTCACAATAATTCATAAGTGATACAAAATACTAGAATGCTATGGCTCAGTTACCCTAGTATTACAAATATAGCTTTAAAAATAATGAGAACATAATCAAACATATAGGTTATTTTCCTGAAGACGAATAGTTAATTATAAAATATACCAATAATTTAATGTTATATAACACTCCATATTTTACATTTTTTCATAATAAACATTGTGTTGATTTTTAATTAAATACAAAGCCTATTTTCTCATTTTGTAACACCTATGTTGTAACAACAATAGGAAATTTATTTTCCAAGGTCAGTAGTTTCATTTTGTATCTAATATAACTCTAATTAGTTCTCCAAGGTGAAATTATATGTTCTTTCTTTTCTCCCACATATTTTTGCATATTTGTCGAGTAAAGAATCAACAATTATATGTGTATTTCTTGTATGGAAACTGAAAACTTTATTTCTAAGTACTTATATTTTATGGCTATATATTAATTCAATGCTTTTGGAGAGATAAAGATATCATTTGTCTTTAAAACTAGAAATATTCATAGTATACAATGCCAAGAATATGCAATTCAATGTCTTGATGTTTTAATGTATAAAAATCAGTTGTTTTTTTACAGGAGAGTGGCAAGGTCATTGTTTATTATTATAACTAAATATAGATAACTCTTTAACACCAAAAGTTTCTCATAGATTTAAATTCTATAGATGTCAATGCACGAGCCATCATATCATGACAAAATATATTTTTCAGTTAATATAGAATATGACACATAAAATGATTTGGTGGATGCTTTAAAAATTATAAATTCAGATATCTGGCATTATATAAAACAAAGATATAGACAGTATGATGTTTTATGATCATCTGGCATTGATTGATATGTTTTGGCAATATACTGGGTAAATACTCAAAATTGTAAAGCATAGAATCTTCACTAAATGTCATTCTGGTGGCATACATGTGGTGAAAATTCTTCAACCTAACCTGCCAAAGTCTGACCCTTAACCAATGTAATGGGAAAGAAATTTCTCTGTGTTAATGCATGTACGTTACAATGTCACAAGAATGCAGATACAGAAACAACGAGGCAAAAACACGTGAACACTCTCTTCTTCCTAATGAAATAACTCCATATTAAAGTATTCATAAAAGTTTTTCATACGGCTATACATCTATGCTTGAACAACCAAGCAGAACATAGATAATTAAAGACATATTACTCATTGGAATGGGGGTATTGCAGGTAAGAAAGTGAAGGTTGAAATGGTCTATGTGGAATTGGAGCTAGATAAGTCAGCATAAATTGTTTATTATGGCTGCAGATTGATAAATTTATAAATGTATTTATATGTAGTGATATATAAATAACTCCAATACCTATTATGCATATATATTGGATATGCAAATCACATTTTTAATGGTTGACTAACTAAAAGAAATTTGACTCAAGAATATTCCTTTCAATAGATACATCAGTGATCTATATCATGATTTCTATTGCTCATCTGGGATAAGAACAAATCACCCATTCTGGGCATATATCTTATTCTTGGACTCAGAATGAAACCCTTTAGCATGGTCTTTTTATAAATGCCACAACTTACGAAATTTGCAACATATACATCTCCCCTTGCACAAGTATACACACAGTTTACAGCTTTGCAAAATGCTGTCTCTCTCCAGGGTATGTTTTTTTCTTGGCTTCCTTGTCAAATATCAGATAGCTATTGTTACAAAGACTCTTTTTGCGTATTCTATTGCACTCTATTTGTCTACATATTTGTGCCTGTTCAAGTATCATTTTGATTACTATGGCATTACAGTATATTTGGAAGTGTGGAATGGGAATCCCTCCAGTATTCTCTATGGTACATCATTTCCTCATGACTGGTGTGATTACTGATGACTTTCTGGTTCCATGTCAATTTTAAGGTGTTTTTTTTTTTCAATTTCCTCCAGTGTTCTTTTAGGAATGTAAACTTATTTTGGTAGAATTTTTATTGTCACATTTTTTACCAAACCAAATGTTCATTCACTTCTCATTTTTTAGTATCTCTCTGAATTTCATTTTTCATGTATTTGGTGTTCTGATTGTAGAAATACTTCATAGTCTGCTTGCTAACATTTATTAAGCATGTTTCCAAGAGGCATTGAGAACCTCCATACAACTGGTTGTTTGAGGAGGGGCGTCCCAGAGCTTCCTAAGTAACATAAGCCTTTGACCTTCACTAATGCACAGAACATGAGCATTAAAGACAACATGTCTGAAGACAAAACACAGGGTATCGACTGGGACAGTCAATGATCTGACTTATAGAGGTATCAGTTGCTTTCCTTCTTGGGAACCTTCCCCAGAATTCATAAAACTATAAAACACAGCCCTCAAGGATAAAGATCCTGGGTTATTCAGAGCCCAGTTTCTTCAAGTCTTTATACAAAGCATGAGGTTTCTCATGAGCAGGATAGGGGGTTTGTAAGTCCACACACTTGGATTTTATCACACTTCACAGTGTTACTCAATTTACAACTACATGTATACTTATATGGATAGATATACAAATTATGTACACATTGCATATGTATGTTGAGATAAGCTTACAAAGTTATGTTTTTATAAAGTTGTTTTTTACAAAACATCCTGATATTCTTTATCTCGTCTTCTTCCCATGCTGCCTCTACTTACCTGTTTATGTTAGAATTGCCACATTTTCCTCTTTACCCATCCAAGGCACCCATGTTATACCACACTCTTCTCTTCAACTCATTATCTCTATCACTACTTGGTCTCTAGGCTTATGTGTTGATATCAGTTTATATAATCAACCATGAAGGTTCAGAATTTATATAGAGAAATAACAAGAGAACACATGCCATTTGGTTTTCATGTTTGGGTTGCCTCAGTTAAATATTGTCTAGACTCATCAATTTCCTTTTTAGTTTCACAATTTTATTTCTTTAAAACTGTATATAATTCTATAATATAAACATACTGCATTTTCATTATGTTTTCTTCTGTTTATGGGTATCCTTGATAAGATATTAGTTCTTCTAATCCAAGAGCATTGAAAGTCTTCCATTTATTCCAATTCTCAGTGTCTTACTTCAGAGATTACAGCTTGCATTGTAGATATATTTTACCACCTTGATTATGATTATTCATAGACTGGATATTTATCTAAAATAGTTAAAATACTGGAAAATGAGAACAACTTTCAGCAAATCAGGTAAAAATGATTATTTTCATTTATCATACCTGACCAGAATACAGTACAGGTTAAAATCAATAGCTAAAGAAGGTATAAATTATACTAATGCATGGAGAGTAAACAATGCATGACTAAATGAAGAATAAGTCAAAGGAAAATTCAAGAAAAGTTCTAAATTAATAAGAATATAATACATTCAAAATCCATAATTCATTAAAAGTAGTCCTAAGGAAAAATTATATACATACATACATATATATATATATATATATATATATATATATATATATATATATGAGAGAGACAGAGAGAGAGAGAGAGAGAGAGAGAGAGAGAGAGAGAATGAGAGAGAATACATTGTAATTAGATAGTTCTTTGAAAAAATAAAGTCTACACATTCCGTAATACCATAGCTCCAAAGAAAGAAAAGGCCCAAAATAAGCATAATCAGATACAGACAGAGAAACATTATAAATGATACCAGGGACATTCAGAATGTTAAAAGGTAACGCTTTTAAAATGCTACAGTATATACAGGTCTTATTTCAGTATAACAGAAATGAATTTTCTCAAAGCCTTGGGACTTCTATTTTTATAGCCACTGTTTATTTTAATCGGAAGAATTATAATCTAGGTCTCATTTTCCTGATAGTTCAACTGATTGTTACCCTTGGAATTAAGATAATAAAATGGTATGTTTCCTAAGAAATGTTGAGAAGAGATCCCCCAAATATCTATTTTAAATTCTCCAATCTCTTAAAAACCCCATTTCAAATATGATTTTTGCTTTTAAAACATGAAACGATTTGAACTAGTAATAATATGATGGGTCCCAGTAGTTACAGTTGTAATTGTAATAACTGAGTGGGAAAGATAGTTAGTTAAGATAACCGATGGTCAAATAGAGCACTTACTTAACGCATAGACATCTCTTAATAATAAGATAAATGTAAGTTCAATATTATTATCTATGAAAAATTACTTCATCTATCACAAGCATTTTAATTTGATATTTATTTTCTGGGTAGGATAAAAGAAGGGTGCAGGCCAAATGGGAAAGCATCAAATTGAAAAAAAATAATCAAGTTTTTAAAAATGTTTGAATAAATATTATAATAAAAGATTACTCTTTCTAATTTTTACTTTTTTCCTTTGTCAATAATATAAGAAAACAGAACACAAATGCTTAAATAAAATCTGTTCTTTTAACTTGTTATCAGTTTTTAAAAATACGTATTTTAATTAATTCTTTAATTGGTAATAATTACCATTCGGGACAATTTTGAATTATGCAGCTATTATGATTTTGGGCTTAATTATTCTCTAGCCTTTTAAATAGTATTGCTCATTGATAATTTTCTTGTGCATAGAACTCAAGTATATGTTGTTGTTTTTTTCCCAAAGAAGTCTTTCTCTTTCCAAGCCCTGAACTGGGGCTCTACAAACTAAGAGCAGGCTCTGGTTACCTGGGTAACAAAGACTCCATAGGGAAAGTAAAGCTATTCTCTCACTTCTGTGTTCTTGATTTTCCCCTTGATCAACAGTTAATTACTTTTTTATCTTTTCTGGTGGATACAGGCATTCCCTGTAGCCTACATGTTTTACCATTTTTTAATTGGAAAGATCAGCCTCACAGCTTTTCTCCCATTGAGTTAAGCTGCTGTCCAGGACACAGGTTGGCAGCACACAATACCTAGGTAGACTGAAAGGTTATACAATCAATCAACAGGCTGCTGAGAAAGGTCAGTAATATTACAATTATTAAAAAGTGCATTTTCTTTGGGAACTGGAAATGAAGATCGTCAATGAGGAGCTAATGAAGCTTAAAGTTTGTGCTGCTCTGTTTACACATTCCAGGTGGTGTCTGACCTTCAGAAGCTGTGCACTGTCTCTGATCCCTCATGAAAACTCTAATTTCTTGGAGTTCCAATGGAGCTTTGATGTTTATAAGGTCATTCAGACACATGAGTCTTGTGGTACAGCATGTTTCTCTTTTCGACTCTGCCATAATATTAATCCAAAGTATAAGCAACAGTTGGATTTAGTTCTTGTGCTAGCAACATGCACTCTATCACAGTCTCACACATTCCAGTGGCTCATTTATAGCTCCCTAAGGTTCAGAAACCAGGGACTCAGAGTAGTCTGGACTTGAGAAGCAAGTGTTATATTTTTGCATTATTTTTCTGTAATATGTGATTTCAATCATAAGTCATGAGATTGTTCATCAAGATATAGAACATATACTGTAATTGGAGTTTTCTATTACAACACCCAATACCTATATGCTCTGGTATCCTATTGAATATTAGGATGATGGAGACAAAAACAAATTTTTTATATTTTAAAATAAAGTAGGGGATGGTTTCTAAATATCCTTTGTTATCATTTTTATTGTATATTCTCTGTATTTATATTTCAAATGTTATCCAGTTTCTCCACAGTACTTTCCCCATTCCTCCTAGTTTCCATGAAGATGCTTCCATTCCCAACCACCCAATCCTGCCTCAGAGCCTTGGCATTCCCCTACACTGGAAAAAATGAGCCTTCACTGGACCAAAGGCCTTGCCTCCCACTAATACCAGACAATGCCATGCTCTGCTACATATGCATCTGGAGCCATGGCTCTCTCAATGTGTACCCACTGGTTGGTGTTTTAGTCCATGGGGGCTGTGGTGGGTTTGGTTGGTTGATAATGTTGTTCTTCCAATGGGATTGCAAATCCTTTTATCTCCTGCAGTCCTTTTCTAGTTCCTCCACTGTGGTCCCCATGCTCAGTCTGTTGGTTAGCTGCAAGCATCCTCATCTGTTCCAATATGGTTCAGGCAGAGCCTCTAAGGAGGCATTTCAATCAGGCTCCTGCCAGTAAGTACTTCTTGACATCCACAGTAATGGCTGGGTTTGGTGGCTACATATGGGATGGATACCCAGGTAAGGGAGTCTTTGGATGATCTTTTTCAGTCCCTGCTCTTCTATTTGTCCTTATATTTCATCCTGTGAGTATTTGTGCATATACCCAAAAGACAATCCAAAACAAAGTAGGTTCACTAAGTAGAGACAACATTCAATAGTAGCTGAAGCAAAATATGTAAGTTTTCAGAATAAAGTCCTGGAAAAGAGAAAGGTATACAGAGAAAATCTCTGGAGACATTTATCAGGCCTGTCTTGGGTGGCTATGTAGTACAATAATTAACATATTCAGAGATGTAAATGCATATACATGTTTATATGTCAGAAATATTGAAAACTCTTTTATATATTGGAAAAAAGCAATAAAATCAATACTAATATTTAGTTTTATATTCTATAGATGTAAAAAGAGTTTTGGAAATTTTAATTCAAAATTAAGTAATCTTCAGTTGTATAAAACACCCCCACAAAAACAAACACACCACCATCATCGCCACCACCACCACTACAAACAATAATCGACCACAATTCAGTGCCTTTCCTTACCTTTATAAGAGACTTAATATTCTGATACTAACAGATGGAATTGTTCCTAACATCCTGGGACTCACTAGTAAACTATCTTTTTCAATGTATTAACTTAACAAATACTAGCTACACCTATCAAATGGGCTGAAACTCATCTCTGAGGGCAGCCAAGTGTTATAATAGAGTTCAACCATGCTTTTGTGTAAGCAGCGTCTTTGATGTTTCTTTCTTGTTTTAAACCCAAATTGGTTTATTGGATATTCTCTGCGTTTACATTTCAGATATTATCCCTTTCCCACAATCACATTCCTGCTCCCACTTCAACTGAAGATGCTCCCTCTCCCAGCCACTCTCTCCCACCTCAGCACCTTGGCATTTCCCTACACTGGGTAAAAAAGCCTTCACTAGACCAAAGGCTTCTCCTCCCTTTGATGTCAGAAAATGCTGTCCTCTTCTTTGATGTTTCTACCAACATATTTGAAAAGTATCTGATTTTGTTTATTTTGGTACTATAAAATATTCATAAAATTGTTTCTACATTTGTTGCAAAATGAATCTGGATTCATCCTAAATTGATCTTTCTGTTCTATGACCACTTACGATTTTCAAAACCATGAAAAACCAACAAACAAAGAAACAAAAACACTAAGTTATATATTATAAAAGTAAGATTACAAAAACTTTTGATCCAACTAGAAATGAACAAGAATTTAAAAAATGCAGTTGAACCACAGTGAGCATGTCAAGGATACATACACTGCAGTACTCACTTTCTAGCTATTGTTAAAAGTAAGACAGTTTGTAGCCTAGCCTCTCATAGGTAAAAGCAAGTAAAAAAAACAACCAGGCTGGAATAAAAGCTGTAAAATACTTTTTTTCTTACAACTTTACTTAAAGAAGAGAGATACATGTACAGATTTTTAAAGCATTTGGCAATTTTTTTTAGAGGTTTGATGGCATGCATTGAAATCCCACTATTCACCATAAGCATAAAGTACATGTAACATACAAGGAGCCAGAGTTTTCTTGGTGTGCATAGATTAAACATAATGATCTTTGAATACAAAAAATTGGCAGAAGTCTATATTCCTAGCTCTTGGATTATTAATGATTTAAGGTCTAGGTACACCACACTCTGAGAGGGTGCTATACATTTATATTTTTTTTTCCTAAGAACTGAGGCTTTCACTATATGGCCTTTGTTTTTCTTGAGCTTCCTATGGCCTGGGAGCTGTTTCTAGGGTATTCACAGCTTTTGGGGGCTAGTATCCAATTATCAGTGACTGCATATTATGTCTGCTCTTTTGTGATTGGGTTACCCCACTCAGGATGATATTCTCTTGATGCATCAATTTTTCTAAGAATTTCATGAAGTCATTGTTTCTAATAGCTGAGTAGTACTGCATTGTGTAAATATACCACAATTTTTGTGTAAAATATTTTTATTAGTACTTTATCATGGACTATGTGAATAATATTGTAAAGCATGCAGTTACCTTCACTAAATCATTTATTTCATGTTTAATACACAAGCTAAATATAAAATATTCTGCCATATTACTATATGTCATGAATAGAGACTGAAATTAACACTATACATAAATAATATCAATAGACACTTAGCCCAAATAACAGAAAAAATGACTGAATTTAACAGACTCTGAAGTAAACAAATTTTTACTACAGACACCAAAGATATTCAGAATATTATAGGGAAATTATTTTTTCTTTTCAATCTATACTCAAATTGTAAAATTTAAATGACATACAGGCAATTTTAAACTTTGTCAAACTAACAAAAGTAAAGTCAAAGAGATCCACAAACTAAATAAAATCATAAAATCTGAGATTAAAATGCTAATAAAAAACTTCCAAAAAGAAAGTTTGAGTCCAGATTAATTCCCAGCAGAGTTCTACCAACAGTTTGAGGAACTACAATCAATTCCTATTAACTTCTTTAAAAAATATGAAAGAAAGAAACAAAGAAAGAATGAAAGAAAGAAGGAAAGGGAGAAGAGAAGGGAGAAAGGAAAATAGATCTCCTAAACTAGTTCTATGATTATTATCACTCTAATGCCATAGAAAGACAGAAAGTAAAAGAACACTATAGACAAATATTATAGACCAAAGTACATTCCCAATCCTCAATAAAATCATTGCAAGCAGAATACAGACTTAATGAAAAAGATTATTGGACATCGTGAACTTGGATTTATCCTAGAGATGACAGATGGCTCATCTTATTCAAATAAATACATTTAATAACTCACATAAATGAAAATAAAGAAAATAAATTTAAAAAATTTAATTAGATGCAGCAATGTCCTTTACAAAATCCAACATGCCTTCATGACATGAGTCTTAGAGAGGTTAGGACTAGAGAGAACATACTGTAACATAATAAAAACTGCTGTACATGAGTAACCAACAGCCAACATCATCCTATAGGGAAAAATCCTTGAAGCTATTCTGAAATTAAGAATGTGGATCTAATGAAAGGTTGTTGAATTTTGTCCAGTGCTTTCAAAGAATCAATTGATAAGATCATGTGTTTTCTTTTCTGAGTGTGCTTATATGGTGGATTACATTGATAGATTTCCATATATTGAACCATCCCAACATCCCTGGGATGAAATCCACTTGATTTTGATGGATGATCATTTTGACATGTTCTTGGATTCCGTTTGCAAGAATTTTAGTGAGTATTTTTGCAATGATATTCATAACAGAAATTGGACTGAATCTTTCTCTTTTGTTGGGTCTTTGTGTGGTTTAGGTAAGAAATATTCAACTAGTTATCAGGTAAATGCAAACCAAAAGAACCCTGAGTTTCTACCTCACATCAGTCAGAATGGCTAAGATATATATATATATATATATATATATATATATATATATATATATATATATATATAGAGAGAGAGAGAGAGAGAGAGAGAGAGAGAGAGAGAGAGAGAGAGAGAGCAAGAGAGAGAGACAGGGTGACTTCCAAGACTCAAGATGGACCAACTTAATGATTTTACTAGTTCCCATAAATCACATTAATGCTAGACATTGTGAGTTTTATGATCTCTTGTTAAAGTCATACATTTAAAGCAATTAAAGCTAGCAATGCATTTAATTTAATAGAGAAAATACAATTATGGTTCTCAGGATTACAGGATTATAATCCTATGTCTTCATAAACAAATGTTACAATGTTCAATCGTAACAGTCATAATTCATCCATGGCATATTTTGCTTATATACTGGAACTAAGAGAGATGATACAAGCTGGTCGGTCTCTCTCTCTCTCTCTCTCTCTCTCTCTCTCTCTCTCTCTCTCTCTCTCTGTCTCTCTCTGTCTCTCTCTCTCTCTCTCTCTCTCTCGATCTCTCGATCTCTCTCTCTGTCTCTTTGTGTGTGTGTGTGTGTGTGTGTGTGTATGTGTGTGTGTTTGTAAATGAACATATGTTGATATATATGTGTGTGTATTCTAATGGAACTCCTTGTTCCTTGGTATATAAATCTTCTGTCTTAGTAATGACATGAAACCTAATGCCATAAACATGCTGAGCTGACATGTTGTAGGAATTCAGTTGTGAAGAAATGTAGTCTGGTTCATATATTTTTCTTTTAAGCAGAGGATTTTTGAACAAGTTTCAAAGGGATTTGTTGTAACCCTTGTTCCCCTTGGTAGATTACATGTGTAAGCAAACATTCCAAAGGATACCTGTAGTAAACATTTAATAATACAGTAGCTGAATATAGAGATACCTATTGAAAAACTCAACAAAAAATAAACATATTTAAAAAATAACAAAAAGAAAAGAAAAGCATAAAGACTAAAAACCAATATCAGGAGAATGTAAAACCCATAAAGTGTTCCAATGCCATTTCAAAGGTTATTTAATAAAAAGCAGGCAAAGTGCATTTTTAAAGTTTTGTTGTTATTATTATGACAAAAAAACTTTCTAGATACTTCCATGTCTCTCCCTTCTGTCTATTCTAACAGCTATGTGCTATTATCAAAACATAGGAAGAGTTATAAAGTATTATGTAATTCTACATCATCTATCTAATGGCTTTTTTTTATTTTTATTTTATTTTTTTTGCTTATGTTGCATTTCTAACTCAATATTTTTTTAAGAAAGTCCTAATGTTTAGAGGTAAAAGGACATCTGGGCATGGACCTGATTAAGTTACTATTTCTGTCTCAAATTCCCTCTTCTGTGTTCTGCTTCACAGTTCTAGAGCTAGAGCCTTGCTGAGCCCATTTTGCTTCTTCCAACTGTGTTATTTTAATGTCTGCCAATAACCACATTAGATACTCAAGAGCAAGAAAAAGTAAAGCAAACTTTGTCTGTCTTTCTTCCTTCCATTCTTTCTCTCTTTCTCTTTCTTTCTTTCTTTCTTTCTTTCTTTCTTTCTTTCTTTCTTTCTTCCTTTCTTCCTTCCTTTCTTCCTTTCTTCCTTACTTCCCTCCTTTGGCTTATAGTTTGAATGAGTGTTATTCCCAAAGCATCTCTTGCTTCCAGTGAGTTCAACAGAAGTGACTAATTCCAACACTTTGGGGAATTAAACTAATTCTTGTAGAACTGGTTACAGCATGATGCCTCAGGAAAATCCATGCCAATCTGATAGAGGTTTTAACATTAGCACCAGGAATCTTCTGCCACTGTTGTGTGCTTTAATTTCTAACCATTTGCCTTTTTTTCCTTGTAGGAAGGATTATACTTACCTCCTGTAGTTGCTAATTGTGTGATATTCCAGTGTCCCTTTTGAATTTTCATTCTCTCTGTAGCCATTAAACAATTCATTTTAGTGAATGACAGCTACTAAACTCATGAGATTTCTTATTGGACAAAGCTCTATAGTGCAACTAGTTATCTTCAAAGTCAGAATAATCACCCTTATTATAGGGGTAAACCTTTTCATGTGATTAAAGTAATGTCTAATGCCACCCTATTTTCTTGAATCATTCATTTAAAATATAAGAGACCTTACTGAATTGTCCTTGAAGCTGTAAGGAATTCAGAAAATTAATAGCTGCAATCTTACATGCGGATACTCAGAAAAATTTAATTAACCTAGTATGTATATAATAGTTATAATATATTAACTCCTTTATGAATATTATTTAGGGAGAATTTTCAAAAAGTTTAGAGGAAGGAACATGCTATTACTGAAAATCAGACTATACCAGAAGAGTTTAATAAAGATTAAATTTGAGTGGATGAGACTTAAGAGACCTATTTATAAGAAAAATATAAAACATATGAGTAAGGCTGAAGATATTTTGAAAGATGAAAATAAAGATAATGGAACAAATGAAAAAAATTTAAAGCAGAAACTCTTTAATATTTTAAAGGACTGCTACGTTTATATGATATGATAATGGAAAAAGGAATGGAGTGGGATAGCATAAGAACTTGAATTACCATGTAACATTTAAGATCTTCTATGGGAAATGAAAACCGTAACTTTGAGAAGAAAGCAATAAACAAGAGAATATTATTGATGACATAATATGTTGACCAAGTTGTCTTTCAGAATCTAGAGGACTCAGACCACAGGGTCTGTCAGAAATCATCACATCAATGGCTTGTGGTCTTAGAATAAAGGGATATAAGTAATAATTATTGTGATAGAACCATATGGGAGAGAGTGTCTTCATATCAGAGTGAACAAAAATTCACATGAGGAACTTGAAAACATGTTTGTCTGGCTTCCATGTGCATGATATTGTTGAACATGTAATTGCAAAGAATATTATAGCATCCAGTGAAATAAACCATCCTCAGTAAAGAGGTCAAATGAAATGACTTAAGACAGACAGGAGCATTGACAGAAATATTAAGAGCAGGAAGCTCTTTCATCCTAATAATAGTAACCTTTGCCTTACAAAAACTTTGCAATTTATGAGGTCCCCGTTGTCTATTGTTGATCTTAGAGCATAAGCAAATGATGGGTGTTCTGTTTAGAAAATTTTCCCCAATGTCAATGTGTTGAAAGCTGTTCTCCACGTTCTCCTCTATTACTTTGAGTGTATCTGATTTTATGTGGAGATCCTTGTTCCACCTGGATTTGAGCTTTGTATAGAGCAATAAGTATGAATAGATTTGCAGTCTTCTACATGATGACCACCACTTGAGCTAGTACCGTTTGTTGAAATGCTGTTTTTCCCCCCAGTGGATGGTTTTAGCTCCTTTGTCAAAGATCAAATGACCAAGGTGTATGGGTTCATTTCTGAATCTTCCAGTTTATTCCATTGATCGGCCTGCCAGTCTTTGTACAATTACCATACAGTTTTTATCAATATGACTCTGTAATACAGCTTAAAGCTAGGGTTGGTGATTTTCCAGAAGTTCTCTTATTGTTGAGAATAGTTTTCTCTATCCTGTTTTTAATTGTTGTTGTTATTCCAAATGAATTTGTAAATTGTTCTTTCTAACTCTATGAAGAATTCAGTTGGAATTTTGATTGGGTTGCCTTGCCATAGGTTGCTTTGCACACAAGGTGGCCATTTTTACTGCATTGATCCTGCCAATTCAGAAGTAAGGGAGATCTTTCTATCTTCTGAGGTCTTCTTTGATTTCTTTCTTCAGAGATTTGAAGTTCTTGTAATACAGATCTTTCACTTGCTTGGCTAGAGTCACATCAAGGAGATCCATCTCATATAGCCACATAACAATATTGTGGATGCCAAAAAATGCATGCTGACAGGAGCCTAATATAGCTGTCTCCCAAGAGGCTCTGCTACAGCCTGAAAAATACAGAGGTGCATGCTCCCTGCCTACCATTGAATTGAGAACAGTGTCTGCAATGGAGGAGTTAAGAGAAAGGACAGAAGGAGGTGAAGGGGTTTGGAATCCCATAGGAATAACAATGATATCAACCAACCAGAGCTTCCAGGGACTAAACCACCATCCAAAGAGTACACATCGGCAGACCCATGGCTACAGCTGCATATGTAGCAGAGGATGGCCTTGTTGGACATCAATGGGAAAAGACGCCCTTGGTTCTACCCAGGCTCAATACCCCAGTGTAGGGGAATGTCAGGGCAGGGAGGTAGGAGTAAAGTGGTTGGGGGAGCACCCTCATAGATGCAGGGGAAGGGGGATAGAATAGGGGGTTTATGGAGGGAAACCAGGAAAGGGAATAACATTTGAAATTTAAATTAAAATATTCAACAATAATAATACGAAAAAACAAACAAAAATGAACCAGGAGCTGAATGGCTGGACAAACAAATGGCCAGAGCTCTAGAGAAAGGAGAGTACTCAAACGAGAAGCACAAGTTCCCTGTAAAGTCATGGAAGCAAGGGCATATTATGTTCTAGAGTTTAACAGGTGACCATTTTGCATGAAGGATAAACTCACTGACTGTACCAAATGAGTCTGAGATAAGCCAAGATATGAAATACAGTATTATCAAAACTTTCCCATTCTAAACAATTTACATCCTTTCTGCAAGAAATTTAAGTAAGGGGCAGTGACTGGAGAGTGTCAAATCAAAGGGACAGCAATGGAGGAAGAAAAGAAGTGACCCCACAGACAAGGCTTGCTATAAACAGTAGTGATGAGAGACAGGGTAAATGGGTTAAAGAGGAGCACAGAAGGAGGAGCGCACACATTTTCAGCAGCATCCGGATGTCTAGAGGGGAAATGTAAATAGTTGCTGTGGTATAAGGAAGAAGAATAATTGCTGCAAATGGGACCTTAAGTGAGTGAAAGTAGACTGAATGATGGGACAGACATTAAGCCTGCATGAAAGCAAGGAAAACAAAATTCAGAAACTGAAGCAAGCATGCATTTTGTAGATATTTACTAAGTATGTACTATTTTTCCTAGGTGCTTCTATTTGCTCAGAAAATAAATATTGTTTAGTCATTGTGAATGAATGAAAGAAGATTTTTTTTAATTTTAAAGGAAAAAATATATTTATTCCACTAATTAAAAGAAAAATTATATTTTTAGTTCAAAGGAAGAAAACTAAAAATTATACATTTAGTTCAAAGGAATCTCATGGCAATTTTATTGTAAATGGATCAGCAGCATAGGGTAGTGGATTTTGAAAACCAACCATCTGCTTTAGTTTTACACTTGAAATGGAGAGATTTAGCCATTCCTGAGGTGTTGCTAAAAAAGTATAGTGAAGGAAACTGGAGAACTAAGGATCTATATAGGTGGTGTCTTCTAGAAGGAAGAAAATAATTAGTTCATATGTGGAATTCTCTGCTGGGTTTAACTGATTTGGGCATTGAAGAATGTAAGAGATGAAGGGGAGAAATGGGAGTTAGTAATCAAAAGGAGGGACAACTGGCACTGAGAATTTTCATGTAATATGGTTTTTACTAAACAGAAAAATGCTACCCAATTTTCCCTTTGGAATTGGATAGCTAAGGCTGTGTGAGCAATGTGACAAAGAAAAGAGAGAAATTAAAGATTAAGCTGCAAGACTTTTACATTGAATGGATTATTTTTGTGGATAATTTTAGTACTATGAATAAAGGTAGCAATTATGTTAATATTTTTGTGGTTGATTTCCACTCCATTTGAGGCTACTAATACCTTTCTTCTTACATCTTTGTGCTCTGTACTTGTGACTCCTTTTGTTTTAAGGGGCACCAAAACACAGTCTCAAGAGTAGTTTTAAGCACAAAATAACCATGATATACCTCACACCAAATGCAGAGTGACACAATGAAATTTGTTCAAAGATAAGATATATGCTGTTGGTCATGAGTCTATTGTTAAAGAAAACTAAAACTGAAAGGATATCGTTCTATAGAACCACACGTGAAAATACGAAGTATCAATGAAAAAACTTCAGCTACAGGTTTTCAGAAACAAGATATTGATTTTTCCACAAGGACAATATTTTGGAACTATGAAAGTCAGTTTTAAAGGGAATATAATACAATGTAATTTTCAAACACAAAATAGACTTGATTCTGAGTTTGGTTACAGAACTATGATGTAAGAAATGGTAAAATATGGTTACTTTAATTAAGCCTTTAAAAAAAACAATTTTATATTAACATCAATATTGAGGAAATTGTATGAAAACAGTACAATTATGAAATGGAGATTGAAATACCTTTTTATACTCTAGGCATGGTGGTATTTGAAGATAGATTTATAAATTTATTGCAATCCAATAAAATTATAAATTATGTGCTCTAAAGTTTAGAGAAATGACCAAGAAAAATATGATAACTGCAAATTAAAACAAAATCTGTTCATTGGAAAGTAAATAAAACAAGTTATGAGACAAACATAAGACAATCAAGAAGTTTCAACTCTACTCTGAGTTGAAACCATTGCATTAAATGCAATAAAATCTTCCTATATCTTGTTGAGGAAGTTACATTTCTGTCTGGGATACATAATGTCCTATTTTTCTTTCTTGATTACTGCTTTTATTTCTATATTGTAAAAATACCACCTTGTTTAAAAAAAAAAAAAACAAAAAAACAAAATCCTGAATTTTTTTCTGTGGTTGTTTTGGATCTCTATTTAACCTCAGTAGTATTCTTTGTAAAGAAATCTACATCAAGGAGTATAAACTATAATTTATGCTTCAAATGCCATTGACTACATTCACTGTAGTTCTCCTGAGAAATATCATAGAATTATATTATAAAGTATGATTTACTTAGAACAGTTCTACATGGATACATGGAAAATAATCATGGTGATGCCCATTGGTCTTTACATGTCTGTACTGAACAGAATGACTGTCTATAATTTTCTTCAGAGTCATTAGAGTAGTTTGAAGTTATAACTACTTACACTTTCCAACAGTTACTACTACTACTACTACTACTACTACTACTACTACTACTACTACTACTACTACTACTACTACTACTACTACTACTAGGACTACTATTTTTCTTCTTCTTCTTCTTCTTCTTCTTCTTCTTCTTCTTCTTCTTCTTCTTCTTCTTCTTCTTTTTCTTCTTTTTCCCTTCTTTTCCTCCTTTCCCCTTCTTTTTTTCTTATTACTTCTTTCAGAAAAATCACACAATGTTTTGATCATAATCACCATTTCCCCATAAAACCTTCCAGGTATACCTTCCTTTCTTAATGATTGTCTTAGTTAGGGTTTTATTGCTGTAAACAGACACCATGACCACTGCAAGTCTTTTAAATGACAACATCTAATTGGAGCTGGGATACAGGTTCAGTGGTTCAGTCCATTATCATCAAGGAGAGAACCTGTCAGCATCCAGGCAGACATGGTGCAGGAGGAGATGAGAGTTCTACACCTTCATCCAAAGGTAGCCAGGAACAGTCTGAGTATTCTCAAGCAGCTAGGAGTGTCTTCAAGCTCATCTGCAGAGTGACACACTTTCTTCAACAAGGCCACACCTGCTAATTTTTGCCACTCCAGGGCCAAGCATATGAAAACCGTCACACTGATAGAATATTATATCTTTATACTTTTTACCCATCAAATCAAATGTATGCTCTTCATACATTCATAAATGTGTGGTCTTCCACTAAAGTGTGGCTTATCTACCAAAAGCAATATTCTTAAAGATAATTGACTCTACCTCATCCATTAGCCACCCATCGCCTATGGATTCTCTGTTAGGTGTGAGGCAATATATCCACTCTTCTCTCCTTGCTCAAATTTGTCTAGTTGAGTTCAAACAGGACTATAGCTTCCCTGTTGTGTTCACAGGACATGATTTCTTTGTATTCATTTGTCACCTCTCACTCTTGTATTCTTTTCTCCACGTCTTTTGAAATGATCCATGAGCCTTGAGACTGAACTTTGTCCAGTTGTAGGTTTTTATGTTTATTATCATCTGTAATAAAAATAGTTTCTGTCATGAGGTGTGAGAAATGCATCAATCCATAAATATAACAATAAGTAATTAAGAATAAGTCTCATATTATGTCCATATAGCAGAATATAGTTTTCTTCTAGAAATTATGACATGGATAAACACAATTCTATTGGCCCTAAGAATGTTTCTCTACAGAGGCTGCCCCAACAAAGATAGATAACTTACCTCCTTGTTCAGCAGTATATAATAATTCTTCATTATTGTTTATCTGTATCTAATCACTCTGCTTCCTTCATCTGTCGGCAATAACACCACTCACTTGTTAAACTTTAGATTATTTGCCCTGAGTTTTTTGGTACAGGGACATCTCCATTAGAAAGCACAGCCTACTGAGTTCCAGCTTCTCTGTGTGTCTTTGTGTATATCTGTAATTCATCATTCTCTAGTCAAGTAAATTTCTGATATCATGTATGACATAACACACTCCCTTGTTCTTCATGCCACTAGTACATCACTGGGTACCATTTACTGTCACCCCAGTAATTACTAGCTGCCAGTTTCATAGCTTGATAAAGTTGATGATTATTCTTTCCCTAGTAGCAGGTATAGACCCTTCCAGTACCATGGAATATATTCGGTGGGAATGAAAGCTTCTATCTCTTTACTAGATGAATCTCTTCCTGGTTTTTGACTCACATATGTGTTGTCTGTACAACTAAGTCATTGCCATCTAGTAATGGGACAATAGGAAAGAACACTGATAAAATCTATTAATGGGTTCAGATATTCAGAACCTCCATGAGCAACAGCTAGAGACCTGATTATTGATATGATTATTGCTATAATTACATTTAGAGTCACCATCCTAAGAGAAAGAGTTAAAACAATGTAGATAAGAATAAAATATGATATGTAACTAACCCTGGAACTTGGAAATAAACATATTATAAAAACATAGGCCAATGGTTCCTCAGACGTAGGTCTGAAAGGAGGCTGGATTACTTAGAGTGTGAGG
Organism: Micromys minutus; assembly: GCF_963924665.1. Taxonomy (NCBI): domain Eukaryota; kingdom Metazoa; phylum Chordata; class Mammalia; order Rodentia; family Muridae; genus Micromys; species Micromys minutus. Next base: position 39,461,205 of record NC_137983.1, on the reverse strand, counting down.
AAACTTTTGTGTGCGTTACACCACTGTAGCTCCACTCATGTTTATGCACAGTCATGTCAAAGCTCATACATTTATTTACATTAGTGGGTGTAGTTTATTGCACTTCATGCCAGAAAACTATCAAATTTCTGAAATAAATCAAACAAACAAGAGCCCAATGAAATGGTCCTTGTCCTCCACCCATAGCAAAGAAGAATAATTTATATTTATGATAATTGACAGGATGGATTGCTAGAGATGACAATGTGAATGTTGGATTCTTGAGGGGAGGTTCTATAACACTATCACAATCATGACACCAGGAAAATTCAAGCCCTGTCTTTCTCAATTTACATTTGAACCAATGAAAGAAATATTTTGATGCCTTTCATTAAAGGTAAATATCAATTTTTCAATAAGAAAATCCAATGGAGTATGTAGGTAGTTAAGGTAGATAAATCTGTGTTCATATAAAATGAATTTAATCTAAAATCTCAGGTTGATTTTATTTCTGTAGAAGTAACATAAGAATAACTGAGATTGAGGTGAAAGAAAAGATATTAGAGATGCTAATGTGTGTATGTGTATGTGTGTGTGTGTGTGGGGTATCATGAAACAAACTAGGAAACACTTTTAATAAGGAAAATTGCAGAGTCATATCCGCATTCTTTTTACTTTTATAATGAGCTCTCATTACTCATTACTACCACAAAGGCAAAATGTTTAGTCGCTATGAGATAGAAATTCTAGATTTATGAAAAGTTATATCTTTGTATGACTTCTGAAAATTTTTAATGGTTTCTGAAAGGCACAAGTTTAATTTGCATTTCATAATTTTCTGTGATCATAAAACCAATCTAAGGTAGTTTTTGAAAACCCAGCTTTTTATTTTCTTGCCCCATGCCTTACCTTAATATTACCTGCAGGACAGTCTTAAATTAGCTTCTCCAGTATACTCATACTGAACAAACTGCAGAACAGCATAGAACATCTTTATTTGGTCATTACAAAGGGCTTGGGCCTCTCTACACATCTGAGAGTAAAGATGTGCATTCTTCAACTTAGGCACAATTACTCTCGTTTTTCTACCCAACAAAGGAGAAAAGAAATTTTATAACAGAATAATGTAACAAAAGTTCTGGTAATGCTCACTTTAGTGTGCTATGGTAGACACTGTGTGAAATATATAATTAGATGTATGTGGTTGAATTTAAACTCTAAAGATTGCTCTAAAACTTGGCAAGTCATTGAATTCTCTAAGATCATAATTCTCACTACATACACATTATATAAATAAATAACTTATATAATGTGTATATATAATAAACACGGTAAATATTTTTATTTAGTGTACATTATGTGGTGTTTTGTATAAGTGTTACCCTTATGCTTAGGCATTTGAACACTGGATCTCTGTTTGATGGATCTGTTTGAGTCAGTTTAGGTAGCCTTGCTGGAGAAAGTATGAAACTGAGAATGGGGGAGATTGAGGGTGTATACTTTCTGCTCAGTTCTTTTTTTTATTTTTTACTTTTTTTCATTTTCTATTTTTTTCATTAAAATTAGATTCAGTTTTTCATACAATATATCCTCATTACAGTTTCCCCTACCTCTGCAACTCTGAGTTCCTTCCCACCTCCTCTCCCATTCAGATCATCTCCTTTTATATTGCTCATTAGAAGAGACTTTTAAGATACAACAACTGAACATGACACAATAAAATATAATAAGATAAAACAAAAACCATCACTTTGAAGTTGAACCAGGAATACCAACAGAAGGAAAAGAGCCCCAAGAGAGTCACAAGACTCAAATATCCATTCATCAACACATCCAGGCATCCTGTGAGTATACCAAATGGAAAGTGTTAATATATGTGCATCAGACATAGTACAGACCCATGTCTGCTCTGTGATTGCCGCTTCAGCCTCAGTGAATTAACACGGGCTTTGCTCAGATGATTTAGAGCATTTGTTCTCCTGTTGTCCGCAATGGCCTCTGGCTCCCAGACTCTGCCTCTTCTGTCACAGGGCTCCTTGCGCTCTGTGGGGAGGGATTTCATAAAGACAACCATTTAGATTTTTTTTTTTTTGTTCCAAGGTCTTACTTTTTTCATAATGTCTAGCTGTAAGTCTCTGAATTTGCTCCCATTTTCTGCGGGCAGAAGCTTCTCAAGTAAGGCACTGATTTATCAATATGGCCGAATATCCTTATGAGTCACTTTATTGTAACGTTAAAAATTTAGAACAGTAGTATTTTATTTTACTCTAGGTCTTTATCAATAGACCTCTACTCTCCTTCACTATGTGGATTATTTGGGGGTTTTGGTATCTAGTTTCTTAAGTTCTTTATATATTTTGAATATTTGTTCTCTATCAGGTATACAGACAGTGCTGATAAAATTATTTCCCATTCTGTAAACTGCCAGTTTTTGCTTTGGCTGAATGATGCAGTACTTTGCCTCATAGAAGCTTTTTGGTTTCATGGGGTACCATTTATTAATTGGTGATTTTAATGTCTGCACTACTAATACTCTACTGTGTCAATGAGGTGAAGGTTGTTCCTCACTTTCTTCTGTCACCTTCAATGTAGCTGGTCTTATATTGAGGTATTTGACCCATTTATAGTTGGGTTTTTGACAGTGTGATAAATATGAATCCCTTCACATTCTTTGAGATGCAGCCACCCCCAGTTACCCTGATATTCAAGCCACATAAAGACAACAAAGAAGGAGATTTACAGAGCAATCTCTATTAGGAAAATTCATACAAAATATTTCATAAAACACTTAAAAACTGAATCCAAGTACACATCAAAATGACCATCCACCATGATCAAGAAGGTCTCACCTCAGAGACTCAGGGACTTTTCATTATATGAAAATCGATAAATATAATTCATCATATAAACAAGGTGAGAGGGAAAAGCAAAGCACATGATCAGTGTCATTATATGCAGAAAAGATCTTTGCAAAATCTATCACAGCTTCTTGATGAAAGTCCTGGAGAGATTCTGGAGATAAAGGACATGCCTAAATATAGTAGGAGCTGTGCAGAGCAATCCTATAGCCAACATCAATTCAAACTGAGGGAAACCAGAAACTGCCACTCATCACATCTGATTCTCCTCAGATTCACATTGGCAATGGACATGCGATGTCTGAGGTTTCTCTTTCTATGCCATGTGTGTTTCTGGTTGCTATGTGTCTTCTGCCATGACAGGCTCTTAGTTCTCTGAAATCCAAGCTCAAAGTATGACTCTTCTATGAATTGACTTTAATAAGGATTTTTTATAGAGCAACAGAAAAACAATTAATATTATAGCTATAAATATTCATATATATTCATAGTATATCTAATTCTATAATATAATTTGCACATATTATGTAAGTATATATAGCTAACATACAATGTATATATTTGTTATATAATATAATACTTCTTGTTATAAATGTTTACAATATATTGGTATGTATGTCTGATATTTATTACGTTATATAATAATATTTAATAAATATTATATAACAGTATATACATATGTAAGACAGTATATATGGCATAGATATGATAGAAATTATATTAGCGATATTAAATATGAAATTAAGTATAATTCATAACGCAAATATATTCTATACATTAAATAATATGTAATATATAATATAGCTTATATAATTTAATCATGTAATAAATTATCTTTACAAAGCTTTTGCAGTATAATTAGGATGAACATAATTGTTCATTTGCATTAGTTGTCATTATAATTTTTTTAATTTTCATGTTTTTACATAAGTAGTAAATTTTTCGTAAGTTACTTAACCAAATTAGTAATGCATTTAAGGAAAAATAACTGAAGTTTGGATGTAGTTCTTAATATTTCCCATTTGTTGGTTTCTTCTTTTTTTATATAATTTCTTCAGTCATGCCACTAACCTGTACATGCTGTTCACCACTGTTAGCAAACATTTGGACTTCCACTGGTGCAGCTCAAACTGGCCATATCTCTGTTCCTTTAAATGGCTTCCATCTTCTGAAGAACATTCTAGTAGTATATTCAACTATTGTATCTGTGCTCCTTGTGATGCCTTTTGTATACCTTTGCTTTGAGCACAGGTTTATTAAAGATCCCAGCATACTTTTCTCTGATGTCTCTGCTCCTTTCTTATTCTCCTCTCTCTCCATCCTTAATATCTTGTCTTACTTGTTAGCTACCAAAAATGCTTTACTATTTTAATCACAAGTAAAATGATGTTTAATCTTTAATGTCTATATAGACACATTCCATATGTCTGAATACTCTGAAGTGACTGAATGTTCATTTTATGATATCACAACAAAGCAATTTCTGTTGCTCCTGGGATGATAGCATTGTCAGGGTGTTACTGTTCAGTGCAGCTCATGAGAAATGAGAATCAACTAGGTCATACATTCAGTGACATACTGCAAGCTGCCTTCTGTCAAGGAGCCCTGTTCCCCTCACTTAAGCCTCTTGCTAGTCTCAGCACCAAAGAGCTTATTTTCTTCCCATGTGGAGGTTTTACAATTGTCAATTATAAGAGTTCATGACCTGACTTCACTCTCCTCTGATTGTTATTGGCAGTCCACTCATCTCTAGTGGTTGCTCTGACAACAGCTGAAAAACAATGGATTAACAGCTTTCCAGGATTGTTGTTCAGACATAATTAATCCCTGCCTTTGGTATTTATACCTCATGTATCTTTTCTGCACCTTCCTTCTGAATTTCTTTTCTAATACGCTTAGTAAGAACCCCAGATACACCTCCCTATGATTCTTCTATGTAACCAAATTATGTACTGTTCTCTCTAACAAGACTGGTGTCCTCTTGTGATTCTTCTTGAATAGACTTCTTTTAAACAACCTTTTAAATGAAACCACCCTCAAGCAGCCTTTGGATCTTAATATATCATCACTCAGAGTTCATTATCTCAATGTATTTTTTGAAAACTATTTCAACAAATAAGTAAGTAACAATGTGGATAAGGGAGAAAGCAGGAATTCTCTCCTGTGGGAGTCATTCACAGATATAATTACTTTTGGTTCAATATCTCTATTAGCCTGGTATTTCATAACTTCTGTAATTAAATGACTTTAGTAGCTGAGTACTGAGTAAAAATGCATTCTGCCTCACAGAACAATGAAGAAGATCATGGTCATGGGAATTTACTAAGAGCTTTTCAGTAAGATGTCTACTGTCCTCCAAGGATACCAAAAACTCCTTTGTAGTAACTGAATGCCTGATTAGTTGAATAAATAAACAAAAGTTGCAAATATCAACGTTATATTTGATGTAAACCTCAAGTGCCATTACCAATTAATCTACAGCCATTGATGACAGTTACTTCAAAAAGTCTAGAAACTTGCCTTCACAGATGCCCCTACTTTTTGTGAATACTTTCTAAGCTTCAGCTAAATTTTATTTCCCCATCATTATGTGCATGACATCTTCTCCTGGCTTGACTAAAAATACATTCTAGTTATTTTTTATTCCACTGATCAATAGGAGAATATTATCGAAACATTCAGAGTCCCACTTTCTCTTATGGAGGTAGAGATGAATTAGAAATCTAAAAAAACAGAGAAGAATCAAATAATGATAAGACATATTCAAAATAAAAGTCTTGCTATGTTGCTATTAATAGTATATATAAGATCATCAGTTTTGAAAACACACACACACACACATACACACACACACATACACACACACACACACACACACACACACACACACACACACATATATATGGAGAGAGAGAGAGAGAGAGAGAGAGAGAGAGAGAGAGAGAGAGAGAGAAATGTCACATGTCACAAATGACATCTACTCTTGACTGTCATCCTGCTGATATTTAGAATCAACTAGGAGGCACACTTCTAAGTACATTCCTTGGACATTTACAGAATGGGATAACTAAGAAGAAAAGGCTTACTTGAAACGTGTGTGTCACTGTATTACTGGCTGAGATCCTAGGGTGCATAAACAGGAAAGAGAAGTTGAGAGAACTGGAATTTCTTTCCTGTTTCTTGACAGTAGATATAATGTGGCTGGGTGTCTGATGGTTCCACTGTCATATCTCCTCTTCCATGGTGGCCTATATTTCCTCAAATTATGAGCTATCCTCTTTACATTGTTGGTGTCAGATAGTTTGTTCTATCAATAAGAAAATATACCATCCACATAAAAATGGATTTCATTTCCCTAAACAGGCTGCCTTGTCTGGCCTCAGTGTAAGAGGATGTGTTTTGTCCTGCAGTTACTTGATATGCCTGCCAATGGATTGGCATCCAGGGGACACCCCTCCCCCTTCTCAGAAGAGGGGAACTGTGGTCCAGGTACAAAGTGAATAAATGAATACATTAATGGAAATTTGCATAGTTTCAAAGGGTTAGCATCTATAATGTTGGCACAAAGGCTTGGCAGAACTTATAGCTGAGACCTGATAGCTTGATACAGCCGTAAGTGACTATAAGGAGAAGAGAGACAGAGACAGTGACACAGAGAGACAAAGAGAAGCAGAGATAGAAAGAGACAGAAAAACTAGGATTGGCCCTCATCTTTTGAAATGACTAACCCTACCTTATATGGCATATCCTCTAGAAAGGCTACACCTCCTTATCCTTCCCAAACAGTACTAGTAGGGGATCATTTATTCAATTATGTAAACCGGTAGGAGGGTCATTTTCATTTAAATTACCATAGGAAGTTATTGCATTATTTTGGGTAAAGGAGCTAATCTTTCATTTCCCTTCTTTCACAATTATATTAACTGCAGATTTGATTAAAAACCCATATCAGAGAAATGCACATATATGGAATACTTGTAATTAGAAAGTAATTGTCAACCCAGATCTGATGTTTATTGCTTACATCAGTGATGATAATAATAGCAACTTCAATTATGTGTTGGATGTTTTATAAACTGTTATATTAGTCATTTTTCTGCTTTAAGACTTACATGAATTACCTGAGAACTTTGGTTATGTGTAAACATTAACAAATAATTGATAAATAGTCTTGAGTAAGGAGTCTTTGTAGGTAGGAGATATATATGCCTCACCTCTTTTTCATCTGTAAGACTCAAGATTAAATTTATATTGAGGAAGATGAACTGGTTCAGTAGAGGCACTGACCAGATGCTAGGGTAGTGAGACAGTTAATCACAAGGGCAGAGGTTTCACATCCAGCAAAGGAACATGTGCTTCTTAGTGTGAACTTCAAAAGACCTGGGACAATAAACAGTAGAAAGCTGATCTCTAGAACATATCAATCAGTATTGAAGGTAAATTCCTTTTCTTCTGACAAGCACTAGGATTATGAGTGTCTCCAAGGTACCATAGAAGAGCGAGTCACAATGATGACCAGATAGATGGTCTGAATGAGAATTGCATCTATGCGAGGCTGTGCTGCAAGGATAAAAATGCCTGTCTCTAGTGTGTTCCCATTAACAGTCTCTGTCCATCAATTTGAGATGCCCTAGTGTCTTAATGAACACTTGAATATTGGTGAGTAGGTCATTCCTCAAAATAGTACATTAACTCTGTCAGTAATCACTATCCTTTTATTCTAGAGAAGCTGTTAATGAAGTTTGGCTTCCTTGAACATGCTTGTTGACAATTACAAAAGTTTCCTTCCACTGTCACCATACCTGAATGTGCTAAGAAAGCTTTCAAGCTGTAGTCTGCAAGAAAGTTGGAAAAGAGGGTAAAGTGTAACAGGAAAACTAAGCATAAAAGTCAAACCCCATAGGACTAGCTTCTGGAAGACACCAGGTAACCATAGGAGGAATGTTACCTGTCAAACTGCAAACAAATTCTTCTAGAATATTCAAGAATTCAACCATCAGCAACATATACAGAAATGTGAGGAGATGTGGAGAGAGAGAACAAAGAGAATTGGTTTTTATACAAGTCGGGAGAACTCCAGCCATAAAGATGTGGCCCTGACTGAAGCAGTGGTTTCAGGCAACAAAACTGCTTTGATCACAAAGAAGGGAAAGGAGATAAAGCTACAGAAAATCCAGACTGAGATAGATGCCTGCCAAAGGTTGGGAGACTGTTTCCAGCTCTGACAATAAAAGGCATTTCTGAATAAAAATAACAAAAGATAGAAAATTAGATGAGCTATATATGGAGGTAACAGTGAACAGAAATAAGTTACCTGAGAGAACAGCACAGGCCTTGAAGTTGCCAGAAAAAGAAGGCTAATTCTTAATTATGCCTTAGTTTCCGTAGAGAAACCACTGATGGTGGGAGAAATCACAGCATGTAACTCGGGGATATCATGAGTTTGGAATGAACAAAATCTGGGAAGGATAGCAGGAACAGAAGCATTGTTATAACAAAGGAACAATGGAAAAGTTAGTAATGGAGGCATAACATCACATGGAAGATGGGCTAAGCATAAAGGGTGCTTCAAGAGCTAGCTGCTCCCAAGACTACCCCAGACAGCCAAGCACCCAATCAAATTAAATTGGAGTCATTTCTACAGTGAATCATGAGTGAAGACATGGAGCAGGTGCTGCATATATACATGATGTCAGCAATGAAAGGCTTTGAAATAAGTTTTCAGAAATATCAGATTTATTCAAAAGTAAATAAGAAAGAATTTTCCTTCCGTGTTTTATAGCTTTAGAAGTTTTGTAAACTACTTTCTTGTTATGTTGTCCATTGTCATTGAAAGATAGAAACCTTACTTTTGATTAGAATTTTAAAACAAAAATCCAGAGAAGAAAAGATCAAAACTTTGAGAGACCTATTGATTCAGTTGTAAATGTAGCTGAAGATGGCTGTGTCTGGCATCAATGTGAGAAGAGGCTTTTGTTCCAGAAAGGGAAAGTTGTCCCAATGCAGGGGAATGACTGGGCAATGGGGTAGAAAGGGGGATCAGAAGGGAGTGCACCTCTGTGAAGGCAACTGGGGGTGAGAGATGGGAACAGGGCAAGGTAAATGGATAATATCTCAAATGTAGAGATACACAGTTTCTAATAAAAATATTTTCTTTAAAAAAAGATCAAAACAATTCTAATGTCAGAAAGGTTTGAGTGGGGAAAAGCCCAGAAGACATGGAATTTGAGAATCAAGCAACTATATCAAGTGGCAGGTCAGACACTAAGGAATGCTTCAAATCCCAGCCTTGGAATATGAAGGGCATGTTTTTGTTTCTAAATAGAACCATCATACCCTCAACAACATCAACAGCTCAGTCTTTATTACCTACATTCCTAATACTGTGGTTCAGGGCCCCAGTAGAATCAACACATAAATACTGCTTATAGGATTCCAAAGCATCCTTATATTGGCTTTTAGTTTTTCCATGTTTCTCCACTCAAATGGTTGCTGAAACTTCTGAATAGCCTTACCATAGTAGGTATTCTGTGCTCATGACCAGTTTTACATGAGTTATGTTTTAACTGATTTCAAAAGCATCTGGGTGTAAACAGTACTGACTTATTTCCAGTTGCAAGTGTTTCAGTCCCTACCCCTTAGCCCTATTGATTTGGGGATCCATGAGTTTACAGCACATCATCATGACAAGAAAATGAGGTCAAAACTACTCACTATATGGCTGATAAAAAAATTGGAAATTATGAGAAGAATGACCCAGGACAATACGCAGCCCTTAGGGATGTTTCCAGCATTGCCTAATTACTCCAGCATGATCTCACTTTTTAAAAAAGTTATTGTTTTATTTGTTTACATTTTAAATGTTACCCCCTTCCTGGTATCAAACTCTGTAATCCTCCTATCCCACACCCCTCCCACCTAGCTTTTATGAGGGTGTTTCCAACCTGCCCACTCACTCCTGCCTCACTGCCCTACCATTCCCCTATGCTGGGGCATCAAACCTCCACAGGACCAAGGGCCTCCTCTCCCATTGATCCCCCACTCAAGTCTCAGGACACGAGGTCAACCAATGAAACATGAGACCTTCTTGATGCAAAAGCATGAGATAGTTTAATGGCGGAGCTCCAGGCTGATACATATCTCATGCAGGAGACAGAGGTATCGACCCTGAGACTTGTAAGCTAGGGGTTTTTATAGGGAGAGGGTCGGGGACTGGGAAGAATTGGCTCGAGTACAAAATTCACCCAACACGCACAGCGTGACTATGTGTCAGCAGAACAATACCTGCAGTCAGGAAGTCAGGAGATTGGTGGAGCTGATGCTTATCTAAGTAAGAAAAACCTGCGGTTAACATATAACTTTCAAATAGACTCAAGAGGGGCTCATTTGACCAATGACTCAGTTGTAAAAGACAGCCTGGATAAGCTTCTGCATTCCTATTGTATCTTTATGGTCAGTTAACCTAGCCTCAGGAATGTTTTAACAATGGGCTTAGCTGGACATGCCTAGACTTGTTTTACAATGTTCTCAGTCCTAGGCCTTTAAGGTTACGAACTACCCATTTTGCCCCAACTTACATGAGTTTTCAGACCTTGAATTTAATTTTCTTTCAATGCCAGTCATGACCATATGATCTCACTTTTAATTTCTAGAGCTTCACACATCCTATTACTTGTGAGCAAACTTTCAACAAGGAACATGTGTGAATATTATACATTTGGCTCACAGAAGACATTTTGAATAAAGATGCAAAGTCTTGGAGTTGAGTTGAGCAAACTGTTGTGTAGAAGCCTGGGACTTAATGACGTGATCTGATACCCAGGGGGAAAAAATAGAAGTATAGTGCTTCCCAGGTCTGGGACTCAGTACTAAGTCCCATCCTCACTTCTGTGGCCTTAGAGTCATGCTTTGTTTTCAAGGCAACAATAAGAAGTTGGAGTACAAGGTCAGAAAATTTCTCCACTTAAGATTCTTACAACACCAACGCCTGAGCACACACCTATAGCTCTAGGTGCATATGTAGCTGAAGATAGCAGTGCCTGGCATCAGTGTGAGGAGAGGCCTTTGGTCCAGGGAGGGCACATTTTTTTCAGTGTAGGGGAATGCCAAGGCAATGGGGTGGAGATGGTGATTAGGAGGGAGTGTACCTTCTTGAAGACAAGTGGAGGGGGAGGGAGACGGGAACAGGGTGGGGGAAGGGGATAACATTTCAAATGTAAATACAGAGAACATCTAATAAAAAAGAATAAAAAAATTAACAACAACAAAAGATTCTGACATATTTCCTGCAGGGTCAATTGTTTGATTAACTGGGCCTCAGACTTGCGGTGCTTTAAAGAGAAAATGGTACTGAGTTGAAAGTTAAGGAACCAGAGGGGAGAAGAATTTTTGAACTTCCATTACAGAATAGTGTAGCCTCTCATGTAAGTTCTGTCTTCTGGCTATGTTCTACAGTGCCTCCTGTCAGGGAATTAAATCACAGTTAAGTTGCGTCTTACAACTTGCCTCAGCAACTCAAGTTACAAAGACTCATATAAATTCAAGGGGACTTCTTCCGAGTCCACACACACACTAGGGCTTCAGGCATCAATTCATTTTGTCCTGCTTCCTTTTCTGGCACAGAAATACAGCAATAAAGGGCTGAAGCACTGCTGTATTCTGCAACCGCAAACACGTGAATCCTCAACTCCTGCTTCTGACTTCTTAAAAATAGATTCTTTTCTTTTCCTTCATGTCTTAAAGATAAATGATCGTTTGGTATGGTTTATATGAGTTACCCCGATATATGAATTGGAATTAAAGAGCTATCCAGAAGTAGACAAAGAGAGATGGAAGCAAATGCCTCCCAAACAGTAAACTCATTATGGCTGTGTTACATAAAATCATCAATTTCGGCATTAACCTATCATTTCTATCAATAAATCAAAATAATAACAATTTAAGAGCATGATAGAATAAATTGCCAGGAATATCTGAGACATGTATTCACTTTTTAACACACAGGGCCATTTTGAAAACCAGTGGGACTAATTCAATCACACACAGAGTATGCATTTTAAATTTATGATTTTCTAGAATTTGTTTGGCAAAACATAAACTAAGGATCTTTGGCATACACACATTCCTAGGCACATCATTCACTCAAATATCATGGGCTTTGCCCTGTGATAGATAGAGTTGGGTTAGGACAGACATTCTTGCAATGATTGAAGCATGAGGACATCCCCATATAAACATGCTGAAAATAAATAAGAAAAAGGCAGCCAGTGCTGACAATAACAGCAATGCATCTCTGAATTTATTGCATAATTCCATCCTAGTTACAACAATCTACAACCACCGTGAGCAAGGCAGCTTTTCACAAACAAATTTATTACTTTGGTTGCTCCTCTATTGCTTTCAATAAGAAATGCCAAAATAAGTGTGATTTAAAAATGCTATCAACTGATTTGAATGCTCAATAGATTCAGTGCATTATAATAAAACTTTACTCTAAGTGTTGTACTTAGGCGAAAACATTGTATGGACTTAAATCCTTTGCTTTGGCTGCACATTTCTATCGATATATTTACTACAGACCACTGGAAGTCTGTCTTTGCTATCTTATTTGCATATTCATAAGGCTGTTGAGCAGCTTGGAGAGAGGTTTTGCTTAGTTATCTCAATTTAAATATTGGAACTTGCTAATGTTCTATTTATGCAAATATGTAGTTCAGCTCACATCATCCTTCTGATGTTGTGAGTCATAATTTTTCTTACAAGACAGAACAGAGGTGGCCCAACAACTGGATCATAGACATCTGCACCTAGATACCTGCTTTCTTCTGGTAGTTTTGAAGTTGGGCATTCATTTTCTGTCAATGGAGGAAACCTCAAATGCTTAACTATGGTTCCATTTTACAAACTGATGAAGAAAACGGGAAAGCCCAGACTTTTGAAGCCGGAACTACCTATCAGCCCACCCCCATGGATACTTCTTTTAAAACAAACTATGGCAACTGAGAATCTATCCTTGATGTTATTTTTAATTGTAGAAACTGTGAGCGCATTTGTATGTGTGAATGTAATGTCTGTGTTATGTGGGAGCCTCTTGATCATCATGAAACTGGTTAATCTTGTTTTTTAGATTCATAGTCTTTCTGCCACGAATAAATGACTACATTATTTGATATACTTCTGTTATGAATATCTAATATTTTTCTCTGGTTATTTTTAATTTGCAAATCACCCAATAGAGACAGGGAGTAAATCAGAGTATAGAATCAGCAGGTCAGTATAGATTATTGTCAAGGTGAATTGTTAAAATTTTAATTATTCATGTACACTTGTATTCAAAGTTATCCAGGAAAAAAAAATGGCTATGGTGTTTTTTTTTACCTGTGGGTGCTATTGGTTCTAAATAATAAAAGATGTCCAAACTTTCTTAAGATTCACGTTTGATGCTCAGACTTCTGAAATCTGGTTCTCCTCTCTCATGTTTCCATTGTCCAAAGAGAACAAGCTTTCTAAGTGGAAATTGTGTGTAATAAAAATCATTTCTCCAGAATTGATTACTTTAAATTAATGTATTTATTAACATATTTACAATTTTCCTAAATAGATAATTGGTTCCTCAGAAATAAAAAGTCACAAGAGAAATATACATAAAAAATTAGACATCTAGATTTATGGGTTATATCAGAAGCAAAGAATTTGATAAGATGCTGTCTTGTCACTCCCATATTTTGACATTTGACTGGAAAAATAGCCATTTTAAAGAATATAGTTGAAAACATTTTAGAAGATAAATGTAAATAGTTATTTTTATTACATTCTACTGGCTTCAAATGATGTATTCTTTCTTACTTATAATGAGACTAAATATCCATTTGTACCCACAATATTCACGATAAAAACGTCTTTCATAGAAATTTCTACCTAGATCTAGTATTGCTACAGAGCAGACTTTGGAGGTAAGGTACTACAAGATCCATACTTTTCATTGATGAAGATTTCAGAGAGCCAAAGGGAACCTGATAGGATAAAGGTCATAAAATGGCACAGGCTAAGTATGACTGAATTTAAGAAGTAGTCCTGCATATTTAATTGCTTTTTAACAGGACAGATGACTCTTAAAAATAATGTCCAATGCTGGTAGTAAGAAAAAGAGAACAATAGAAAGTATCATGAATAGTAGAATTGTTAGAGTTCTGAGACTAAGAGCACAAAAGGAAGGCTAATGTCTTATGTAATATGGCATCTAATCCACAAAGAAAGGTATAGCACAGGAACTCCTGACTCTTACACAATATGTTTAAATAGATCCAGTGATCTCATGCTCTGTACTTTAACATAATGTTCACAAAAGTGCCTCATAGATCTCTTTACGTGGAAATTGATATGACCAGAAAACCTTTGATCATAAGATTTTTGTGGTTTATTAAGATACCAAACTGGAATAACACATAGTCTTGCTCAAATCTGATAGCTAAGTAAAATGAAAAAAAATAAAAAGTATATGTCGCTTTAATCTTCCAGAAAAAAAAAAATCATGCACTCTATAAGTTCCTCACTACTTTTTTTTAAAATGAAGGATAGAATCAAAACTAAACCCAAAGTGAGTATATATGTGTGGGGGGTACACTTATGAGAAGCTGCTAAGAAATTGGATATGAAAAAAATAGTATTTTATTTTAATTTAGATATTTTGATAATAGTAAGTGTTTCCATTGGTTCAGAATAGAGAGAAACAAGGTTACCTTGAGGAGAGCTTAAGGGGTTCTCTATTACATTCCGAATATTAGAATATGTACAGGAATTTTAGTGACCACTCTTCAAACGAGAATTCTCCACCACAGTTTGGAGGCAGCCCAGGTGAATGTGAAAAGAAATGCAATTGCTAAGCACACTATAAATGCTAACTTTCACAGATTGAGGGAGATGGAGGCAATGCAGGCTGAAGGGCCACCCCCTACCCCCAGCCCTTGGAAAGCAACTGGGAACAGCTGGTAAGTGGTAGTCAGTGTTAACATACTTTCTTGCAGAGGCTGGCATTCCAGCAGCACACAGGGTGATTGGAAAGCCAAGATGCTGTGTAGGCACATGGCTTAAGGAGTGTCCTGGAAAGAGATGAAGAAAATTACCTAATGAGAGACTCAAGATACCTCGAAAATGGGAGAATTGCAGAGAGGGAGCAAAGCAATTCCTGTGGATTCCAACTGAGGATTAGGAATTGAATCCTCATTAATGTTCACTGAAAGCTACAAGTAAAGGCCAAAATTGCTTTTTAATTACTCTTGCTAGACTGTGGAATCTTTAAAGTGTTGCCATGTAAGAAACCAGCCTTGTGGGATTCCTGTTTATTTTTGCACTACATTTAAAAGCAATAAAGTAATTTAACCACAAAACCATAGACAATAAGAAAACATTCTTGAAAAGGGTTTTTAGTTCTTCTATGAGCATTGAGTGGCAATCTAAAATATTCAATCTGCCTATATTGTTACTATATTGTTAGTAATGAAAAAAATTGGCCTAAGGTGGGCGGTGCACAGTCCTCAAGTCCTGACCCAGAAAGAAAGATCCATGTACTTCATCCAGCACACCTATCAGTAGAAACTTAAATAATCTGTTTTGTGCTGGCTGGATAGTCATCATCGTCATGTAGCTATGTTTATCTAGCTGTTTTCAGTCTACTTAGAAGCTGAAATTAGAAGATGCAACAATAAATGAATTTCCTAACAAGCATATATGTCTCCGTCTTCATTTAATGTCAATGTGCTTTTGATTGAATGGTGTGTGTCTTACAGCTTCTGAGCTTATAATACTAAGGACCTTTAACTTGATCTTAAAAGTTTTACATTTTAAAGTTGGTCAATCCTCATGACCTATGGTACATACACACAGACACACACACAGACAAACAGACAGACAGACAGACACACACACACACACACACACACACACACACACACACACACACACACACTGACACCCAGCATCTTTATAAACAAGGGAAAATATCAAGTATAGGGAAAGAAAGAAGCAGAGTGACATAATCATCACGGAGCACTTTCGCAGCCCTGTCCTGTCCTAGTTCATTTCTTCTTCCAGCAACTTTTCATCCTGGCAGCTAAACTGACTCTTTTATTATTTATTTATTTATTTCATTGGATAATTTATGTATTTGCATTTTAAATGTTATTCCCCCATCTCCCATCTCCTACCCCAGGCTTCTATAAGGATGCTTCCCTTCCCACCAACCCACTCCCACCTCAACACCCTGGAATTCCACTATACTGGGAAAATGAGTCTTTACAGGACCAGGGGCTTCTCCTTATATTGATGCCAGGCAATGGCATCCTTTGATACATATGTGTCTGGAGCCATGAGTCCTCCCATGTGTACTTTTGGTTGGTGGTTTAGTCTCTGCGAGCTCTGTAACAAGGACACATGTTCTACTATGTTATATAAGCACTTTTTTATAATAGCCAGAAGCTGGAAAGAACCCAGATGTCCTTCAACAGAGGAATGGATGCAGAAAATGTGGTACAGTTATACTGCTTTAAGTCTATGCCAATTTTATTTCTGCCATCATTTTCTGAAAGGATGTCTTTAGCACAGTAGATAAGATACTTGCTCACCCTGCATAACTGCCTCATTGATATAGTTTCTGTTGTTATGGCATTGTAGGATACACACACACACACACACACACACACACACACACACACACACACACACACACACATAATCATGACCATTGTGGATAATGGGATTATTTTTTCATTTTTAATATTCTGAGATACTTTGAGAATAAATGAGATTTTTTATAATGACTATATGTGCTAATCTGTGTATTTTAAGATACACAAAGACAACTTCATCTAAATATTGGCTAAACTTCCTTAAGTCTTTAGGTGACTTTCATATTTCTATGTTGTCAGATAACCAGCCTGCTATCCTAATCATAAACCATTACTGTGTAAAATCCATCTTCCCAGGTTGTTCCTTCATTGCTGCTGTGTGAGGGTGAGGTAATTTCTCATCAGTGCTTATTCCTGAGTTATTAGAATGTCTGTTCTATCTGTCCAGTTTTTTTCACTCAATTTTTAGTTTCTCAGGAATATTTTTCACTATTGTTCTCCTTACTAATTTTAACTCATAATACTCCTCCTATTGTAGCATACTGATCCTTTTTATTGTGTGGTATTGGCTACTCATTTATCAACATCTGTTTACCCTACAGCAGTAACTACCCTATAAGAGCAGGAGGTTTTGTTTTGTTTTGTTTTGTTTGCTAATCTAGCAGAACAGTCTAATATAACAATCAGTACATAGGAAACACACGTTAGATGTCTTTTCATCTTATGTAGTGTGCTCATTCTATCTGGAATGCCTTCTTCACACCTTGACCTTTCTGATATTTCTCTGTAAGACTGACCATCATTATCATCTTCTAAGAAGATACTTCTTAGGCAGAGGGTGTAATTTAATGTCCTGACACTATTTCTCTTTATGATTATATCTGTGTTTATTATCACTTTTAACAAATATGAGAGGTATATCATTCCATAATTCTACTGTGACAATTAATGATTGTGTTTCAAGCATTGTGCTCTAGTATGTAAAGCATTCAAGTTGTATGCTCTCTGAAGTAAATACATTTAGCCAAACATTATATCCTCTTCTTAGCTAGCTAGCAACACTATTTCTGATTATTTGATAAACACACACACACACACACACACACACACACACACGTGCACACACACAAATAATCAAAGAATACTAGTTTAAATCACTAGTCACTATAACACAAAGCACATGCTTTAGTTATTGCAAATTGTGGCTCATGGAATTATTTGTGTTGTTTGAGTATAATTTGGATTGGCATTACCTTATAGTTGATGGCTAAATGAGTAAATAAGAAAATAAACTAGTTCATGTTCAAAACTAATGTTCCTCCACTCACCTATTGAAGTTGCTATAGTGAAGTATACCTTTCAAACTGAGAGAACTGAGTCATATAAAGGAATCCCTAGCAGGTAGGAATTTGGCTTCAGAAATAATGCGATAACAACTTTTTTCTTGAAGTCACTGATGTGTTAGTTTGACATTTCTTAAATCCTTCTTCAGGTCAGAACTGGTTTCAGAGCCTTGGAGGAATAAAGTCTACAGTCAAAGAGGAAGGGCTCAAATTAAACATTAATTGTGTAAAATTCCTTAACATTATTTTAATCTCTCTGTCATTAGGTTTCCTCACTTATGGAAGGAAAAAATTGCATTAATCCTATCTGATGTGTGTTGACTCAGTGACTTGTTCTATAAGAGTGCTCTATCCACTGCCTTCCTTCTCACCTAAGCATTTTTTACCCAGTTAGACTCAATGTTGAATACTTTTGATGGTCAAGTGGTCAAACTACTGAAAGAGGCAAGCTTCTAATGCCAACCATTTGCTACCATCTCTGAAACACACCTTTAGCAGAACTCCTCTAGGTAAGCCTGAGAAAGAAGTGGATCCTTCATCCCCATTAATAATGACTTCAATGATTATGAAGCCTCAGGGATTCTTTTTTAAAATTCTGATTATTCTTGATCATTTATGTAGTGTGAATATTTAGTAATTTAATATAAAAATGTCTCCTTTGAAATTATTTCACTGTAGATACCAGGTCATACTGTTTTGAGGTAAATTCTTAAAATAACCATGGACTCACCTCAAAGAAGTACTTGTGGAACACAGATGAAGTTTGGCTCCTGAGGTTGCCAGGCAACAAGTCCTGTACTTGGCATGGTAGTTAGTTTCCTGGAAACATTATCAGAAGCTACCTAGACACGTTTGGCTCTGCAGGTGGGCACAGATCACACAGATTAGACTTTTAAGTTATTTCTTCACATTAGAGAAAATTCTAGCATGAATCCTCTGAGCACATAGCCTATCAGTCACCATATGGATTTAATCTCATTTCATTCAAGAGTAAGCAGTGTTGAGTGAATTAAACATTTAAAAATAAGAAAATAAGCAATTACTGGTAAGATATCAGCTGGCTTTTCCTGTGCAATTTGCAATCACTGTGTACCAGACTTTTTTTTCTTCTTGCACTTCCCAAAGTCCAATCAGTCAATTGATTGGTCAGCAAGTCTTGTAATTCTGCTATAATAGGAACATTTTTATTATATATTTGGAAGCTAAAAGATTATTTGCAATATGGTTCCTATTCTCTGTAGATTTAACCTTTCTTTGAAAGTAAGAATGTTGGAAGCTTCTTTTATTTCTACAACAATGAAAAGAACTTTGCTTGCCAGGGGTTAGGTAGAAGGGAGGAATATCTATTCAGATCACAGAGGATTCTTTCTGAGGCAGTTAAAACTCTATTTTACATGCTATCTTGTGGACACAATGGCAGATTAATATGGATATGGATTTGTTAAGGACTCCACTGACAGTGAACCCTAATGTAAAGTGAGGACTTTGGATCACAATGGAAACCTGGCAATTTATGTGCATTGATTTTAACAACAATGCAATTTTGATGGGAGAGGACAAGTACATTATAACTCATGTGTATACGTGTGTGTGTGTGTGTGTGTGTGTGTGTGTGTGTGTGTGTGTGTGTATGTGTGTGTGTACATGGGAAAACAAAGGCAATAATAATTCTGTATTTTGTAAAATGTTGAGGTCAAATGAAATTTTCCAAAAGGAAACTGACTAAAAATACATCTAGGCATTAATATAAAATATTATGCAAGCTGCTTAAGGAACACCTAGCACAACAATGATGTTTCAGAGAGGGTAGATGAGAAACGGCCTGGGAAAAAGTGCTACTTAAGAAGACACTGAAGGATGAGTGAGCATGAGTCAGGTGGATATGCGAGGGAAGAACGTCCCATGCACGTGAAATGCACACATAGCAAAGCAAACTCTGGTGCATTTCTAGAGGCATTAGCAAAATTAACATTCACTCTATTCATGATAGATTATCAGCACAAGCTCAAGAGGAAAAAACATTCTTATGATCAAGCAAATGGAACCCCTGTCCTGGCATTCCAACTGGACAGGGTCAGTCACATGGACAACAGACTGCCCATAAGAAGTGGCTTAAACTTAAACCATGTTGAAGATACAATAATTTTTTTCTTTACTGAGGTACTGTACTTTTCTTACCAGAATCCATTCCTCCAAGCTCTATGCCTACAAGATGTCACAAGGTTCAAAAGTGTCTGTCTTTGTGAGTGAGACCTGTGTCAAAATCATGATGTTCTCTTTTTATTGTTTTGTCTTATTCTTTTACATGTTGGCTAGAAGCAAAGTATTATTTTTCTGATACTAGGGGCTTCCTTTCCTTTACTCTATTTCTGCCCCCTTGCTTCTTGTCCACAATGAGTCTAAACTCTGCAATCATTTAAACAGCATGGCTTTGATCACTTCTACCCTCCACTGCCCTCTAAGAAGATGCTCCGATTCATAGTTTTTCTTTTATCCTCTAACATTGTCCTTGTGCTTCTATTTTCTTAAGTTTTATTATTAACAAGATTAAGAACTTTAAGAGGGGCCCTGGTTTTCTTTGCAATAATAATGAAAAATAATAAAA
This sequence comes from Micromys minutus, assembly GCF_963924665.1. Classification (NCBI taxonomy): domain Eukaryota; kingdom Metazoa; phylum Chordata; class Mammalia; order Rodentia; family Muridae; genus Micromys; species Micromys minutus. The sequence continues at coordinate 39,440,798 of NC_137983.1, read as the reverse complement.
CAGGTGAAAATAAACCATAATCTCAAACCTCAGAATAGTGTTAATAGATCTGTCAGTCTGGTCATGCTTTAATTTGTTGGTTTATTCTTGCCATGGGTAGTGTTGTCTATTCAAGCTGGCTGACAAATGGACAATAAACCGAATGCTCATACACATATTTATGCAGTATTTAGTTCTTAAGAGTCTGGAGGTTTGGAAGTCAAGGTGCCGGTGGGTTTGGTGTCTGGAGATATGACTCTTTCACTAGAATCACAAGATAGAAAAAGTAAGGAACCTCAAACTATGCTGTGAAATACAGAAATGTCTGAAATATCAGAAGTGTATATGTTAGTGAGTCCAGTTTGATTATTTCTGTTTGCATGAAATACAGCATGATCTGTCATTTATTTGGTTGACTGCCTGGAAATTATTTTCTTCTAATTTTTTTCACCATTAGGAATTACAAGGCCTTACCACTATGATGCTTTATCATTCTTAAAATATTTCCATTCTACAGGGAAACTAATAGCCTTTCTGACAGTCACAGAGCTACTTAAGTAGCAACACAGGATTTGAACTCTGGGACCCCCAGTATCCAGGTTCTGTATACAATATTGCATAGCTACACTAAAGGATAACACTCGTTGATCCTCTAGAATTGCTTTGGAAACCAGTGCTTTTCTTCTGCTATGGAAATTTAGAAATTAGATCTCCTCTGGGTGCTTTGATGCTCATTATGAACAGAGATTAGATAATCAGGCCTGTTTTCAAGAAACTAACCTCATTAAGGAGTCTACACTTAAAATCTAAGAACATTGTATTCATGTCTTAGAATCATTGATGGCTCCAAAGAGCATATATGAACTTAGTTCTTTCAAACAACCTCAGATATTGTGCTGGTTAGTTTTATGTCAACTTGACACAAGTTCATGTCACCTCATAGTAGGAAACATTATTTAAAAAATGCCCCCAAACAACTAGCTATGGGTAAGCCTGTAGAACATTTTCTTAATTAGTGACTGATGAAGGATGGCTCAGGCTATTATGAGTTGTGCTATCTTCAGGCTGCTGGTCCATGGTTCTATAAGAATGCTGCTTGAAGAAGCCATGAAAAACAAGCCTGTTAGCAGCATGCCTTTATACCTCTGTTTGTGCTCTTGCCTCCAAGTTCCTGCCATTTGAGTTCTTGCCCTGAATTCCTTGAATGATGAATTGAAGAAATGGAAACCGTAACCAAATAAATACTTTCCTCTATACCTTACTTCTGGATATGATGTTTCATGGTAGCAATAGTAGCTCCAACAAAGACAGATATTACAAACTCAATTACTACTTATGTGTCTATGCACCATATCTGCCTCATCATGCTTAGCATGGGATGCTACATGTTCACAGATTCAGCACATATATGCTGGATAAGGATTTAGTGCTCCCCACTCCTCATTTATGATCAAAATAATTAAAACATCTTCATTCACAACCTCAAATTGTCATCTCATCTGTTGTGATTCAATCTCTGCTGGTCTACAATGCATTTCTTAGAAAACAAACATCATACAGCATTAGTTACAACAGTAAAATTAAAAAATCACACTATCAAAAAATTAAAAATAAAACAAGACATTGAATATTTAAAATATGAAGCTATTTTAAAAATTACTTTTGTAATTTCATGTAAGAGATCATTGAACTCTTTGTGAATTCTAACTATATTTAACAAGACATGTATGATTGATAGCCATCTTATATATTTCTCTTAAGGAGTAAAAAAAAATCATAAGTACTGACAGGAAAAATAATGAGTATGTCACAAAAAGGAAATATTTCAAACTATAGATTAACATTTAGAACAACAATTAAATAAGCTTCTTTATTTATGATGTTTGAGTAAAACTAAATTTAAGCTTATAGTTTTATTGATTTTTTAAAATATTAACTAGTTTATTTTAAATTCAATGTAATAATCTTCCATCAGTGATTATTTCCATTGTAGACTATAGGAAATTCCATATCTTTAAATTTTTCACAGCTCCTACCTATTTTATTTTTAAACTAACACACAGATATATCAGTGGCTTATGGGACAGGGAAGTGTAACATATTTGATAGATGGGCACAACTTTTCCTTCTCCTTTGGAAAAAATTCATACTTTACATTCTAATGATGCTTTCCCCCTTTTCAGATCCTCCTGGATCCTTTCAACCTCTCTGCTTCCTAAACTCCATGCTCATTCCTTCTCTAAACAGGGTAACCAGCAACAATATAATCTAACAAAACAACAACAAAAACACCACAAGAAACACACACACACATACATACATACATACATACATACATACATACACACACACACACACACACACACACACACACACACACACCCACACACAGTGACAAACTATAAAAGCATGAAGTTGCAAATAAGAATATACAATCCGTAAATAAATGAGTACCCTAGCATGCCATATGAGACAAGCAGTCTACAAAATTATGACTGAGTTTATCTGTATTTTGACCATCTACTGCTGGGCTTGGACCTGCCCTGAAGTGTGTGACTCAAAAGGAGTTTCTTTGAAAGTAGGTACCAATTTCAGACAGCTTCTTAGTTAGGAATGTGAGCCTAAGTCTGTTTTACAATCCCAATGCTGGTACCACATTTCTCTTAAACATTTAAAGGCCAAGGTGTGCTGTTACTCTTTCTGTGAGTGCATGTGTGTTTCACTCCAGTTGTGTCTGGAAGGTACCTTTGCCTAGTTTTAGTATGACCACCATCTCTTACAATCTTACTGATTCTTCTTCCATAAATTCCCTGAACCCCAAGAGAAGAGACTGGATAAAGAATTCCCATGTGAAACTGTAATGTTTCAGAATATCACACTTCCTGAACATAGTCCAGTGTGGGTATATATCTTAGTTCCCATTTTCCACTAGAGGAAGCTTCTCTGGTGGTGGCTGAGTAAGACATTGTCCTATGAGTATAGAAGAATGTCATTTGAAGTTAGTTTATTAGTATGCTCCTTAATTAGAACAATTGTATTTGGGTTTCTTCTAAACCCATGGCCTATTTATCAGGTTTGTGGCCACCTGCACCATGTCAAGAATGAGTCTTGGAATGAACATTCAAGTCAATCATAGAGTGGTTGCTTACTTCTATACTCTTTGGTTTCTGGCATATCACTGTTGTATATAGAAGGGTGTGTTAAGTGATTTTATGGTTAACTTTTTCCCTTGTAACGTACAGAGTACCTTCCAGGATCACAGATGTTAATCAGTAAAGGTGAATGCACCAGCTCATCTTCTTTGTGTAGAATGAGATATGTAAGTAATTTCTTCAGCAGTAGGCCCTTACCATCAGTTTGAGGAGAATAACCAATAATCTTGGCACTATTCTAATACATTTGAGGGTATGCATTGGGCTCCTTTGGCCAACAACTGAATGGTTACATAACCCATTTCTGTTACTGGAGATTTTGCTTGGAGACATAAGATATTTAATTAGGGCATCATGTGGTGACTCCATTTAGATTGCTTCCAGTAGGTATATTTGGGATGCTTCAAAAGTACAATTTAGACTATATAAAAATCCATAGATTTTATATTTTGACACCTTAAATACATTATATTATTTCATTAATACACAGACATAAAAATAGCTTACAGTAACAGGGGATGTGTGACCCACTTGATGCATATGCACAGCGTAAATATTTCCTTTATAGTACTTCAGATTAGTTTTCATAAATCACTGGTTCCCTCATTAATGTACTGAATAAAATTTTTCAAATTATTCCTATTTACATAAGAATTGTGTTGTTAGCATTTTTAGAATTACATTTGACACACGGTTGCTCTTGTGATATCAGATTCAAGGAGCAAAAGCCAGAATGAAAAATACCTCTGATACAGAACTTTGAATGTTATCAGTGTGTGAGACCGCTCCATAATCATGTCCAAACTGATACTTGGAAACTATTCTTTAGGCACTTAGACATGTTTTAGAAATCAATTTTTGAGCAAGTACTTTCTCGAAAATTTAGTTACATTAGGATTTCAAAGATCTAGGGAAAATGTTGATAAAGAATTATGGACAAGGATCTTTCTCTGTAGCATCTCAACTGCTTTGTGTGTGGCTACATCAGAAGGCAAGCAACACAGAATCCCTTGACAGAAGACAAGAAAAGGAGAAAATGTTTTATATCACCAGAATCCAAAGTGCTATGTCAAGCACTTGTGTAACGTCAGTGTTTATTGCTTAAGATGTAAACAAGGTTGTGACTAAAGCCACTTTCAGAAAATAACTTTATAAACTAGATCACAAAATAAGAGCTTGCAAGTTTTAAAAAAATGAAGGTGTGTGATTATTTGAAAGCAGAGATCATTTTCCCTACACAGGACAGCACAATTCCTACATTGTATGGTACAATATAAATTCAAAATTATGTTTTGGTAAACTGGCATTCATGCAAAATATGGGTTTAGCAGTAGGAATGATGGTAAGAGTAAATCCAGAAGACACCGAGTTTTGAAAACAGCAAACTATTCTGAAGAATTAAATTAATAATAGAATTTTGATGGTGTGAAAACTACCCCTGGACTGCCTGGGGTCAGTGCTAGCTGGATCTACTCTTATTTGTTGAAGCTTGAATAAACTACCCACTATCTGTTCCTGGTTATCATTAGCTAAAAATTATGGTTAATGGCTTTAGTCATTATATAAACAATTTAAAGAGAGATTTTAGAAATAAATGTAAAATATTGAGTAGTACTAATATAACAATATATAGACTAGTGTACATAAGTTACTGCTTTTATCTTTACATGTACATTGTACAAAAATGAAAAAGGTGATGAAAGGTCATTTCAGAAATAGGTGATGTGTTTGCTTCTGCGGGTATGAAAATTAAGATACGGAAATACATATGCATATATAAATATAAGTATAATTTAATAACCATATGTAGCTTAAATTGAGTTATACATGGGGCAATAATATTTTACCCAATAATGCTAAGCTACTGTCTTAGTGAGGGTTCCTATTTATGCACAAAATATTATGTCCAAGAAGCAAGTTGGAGAGGAAAGTTTATTCACTTCCACATTGATGTTCATCACCAAAGGAAGTCAGGACTGGAACTCAGGCAGGTCAGGAAGCAGGAGCTGATGTAGAGGCCATGGAGAGATGTCACTTTCTTGCTTATGACTCTGGCGTGCTCACATTGCTTTCTTATAGAACCCAAGATTTCCAGCCCAGGTACGGCACCACCCACAATGGGCTCACCCACCATTCATCACTAATTGAGAAAATGCCTTACAGCTGGATCTCATGGAGGAATTTCCTCGAGGGAGACATTTTTTCTCTGAGACAACTCCAGCTTGTGTTGTCACACAAAACCAGCAGAACAACTAACTAACAAAATTACAGTGTCAGATACAGGAAATTCCCTTTGAATTGTTTAGGTCCAAAGAGTATTAAAGCAATGACAATTATTGCTGTTGTCCTTGATTACCTCCAAGAATTTGGCGGTAAGGCCACATTTTAAAGAAAAGACACATATTTTGGACAATATACCTGTCATAGAAATGACCTGGACTCTTCCTTCCTGAGGATTAGCAATCATAGTATGACACAATACAGATTAAGTTGTCAAGGGAAAAAAAAAAAAAAACAATGGATTGTTGTACCAAGGTATAGAGTTTTTAAACTACAAAGATGACCACTACAGCAAGATGTGACAAATAGTGTGATAGTGGTGCTAATTTTTCAGCTGGTGGGGGAAGCAACAGCTGTCTCATTGGACATAAGGTATGTTAAATAAATGAGAATGTATGCATGATATTGTAAACTTGCCTAGCTACTCATGCTTGTAGAAGTCATAAACCCTAAAGTAAAAAGTTCTCCTTCTATCTTCCTAATCCCATATAATGTATAACTGTATTCTACATATTTATAGTCACAGCCATAGATAACTATAGCTCTTAAGTCTCAAAGCACAAACAAACAAACATACAAACCAAAACCAAAGAATAGCAATAAAAACAAACAAAAAAACCCCACAAAATTTCTTTTTGAAGAAATTGGGAAATTACTGTCGAATTGCTGAACTATTAAACTAGAAGAAATAGAGATGTATATGTGTACCCAGCCACCACTGGTACACCTACACTGTAACTCCTACAGCTAAGGCTGAGACCACCATGGGGCAGGGCAAATACTTACAGGATTCTAATCCCTGCTGCCAGCTATTATCTTCTTAGACATTACAGAAATGAGGCACCTTTGAAATCTCATCAGTATGGGAGCTTTTTAAACAAGACCTGCATGATAAAATGCTACATGACTTGCTGGCATAGATGTGGAAATATCATGTAATTCCAGTTCTGGATAAAAAGCTAAAATCCTTAGCTGTAGAGAGTGGGAAAGTCTGATTTGCCTGGGATTAACCGACGGAGAAGTTATTAAATCCCAGTGTTCAACCCTAAACTTTTACACAAATAAGCAAAATTATGTTAAATACTTTTTGAGTGCACACAAACTCACATTGACAAAAAAAATAAAAACATAAGGTCATTGACGTGACAGATAGTCAGTGTGGGGACATTTGGAAAGCAAAGGAATGAGATGGAATCAATATAGTACTCGTGTAAAAGTCTCTAACAAATTTAAATGACTGCTAAGTAAAATGGACCTTACAAAATAGTCAAACTTTTTTTTGTTTAGATGATGTGAGATTGTCATAAAGAGGTGTCTGGTGGGTTTGTAACTGGTGAAACTTTTGAACTCATGTAACACGAAACTTCCAATACACAGAAAGTCAGAATAAGAAGGATGCTAAAAGTACTTTATTAAGTTCTAAATATTTGTTTAAATATGAATAAAAAATAAAGTCTGTTAAAAATACAGGTGACTGGATAATCTATTTTTGAAACAATAGAAAGCATGGGGGTGTCGTTTTTAAATTGTACTATAGGTAAAATTTAAAGGGACAGTAGTTCTTTATCTGACCCAGTTGTTTCATTTAGTACATTGAAAATGGAACAAGATAGTTCTAAGATGCCTTAGACAAATTTAAGTTCCCAGTATCACGTTTGAGCCCAGATATCCTGCCCTCCTTTGTTCTGATGGGTTTCCCTCTTTTCATATCACCATGGCGAATACTGAGCACAAAGTTAATGTCATCCACACGTTACCCCCAGGTGGGTACAGAATTGAAGCATCCACAAGGCTTCTGAAGGAATAGTCATTATACGTTCTCATACACCTGCAGCTTCCTAGACTGTGCCTAAGCATTGGTTAGAAACAATAACATTGTTTCTGATCTTAGAATCACTGCAGTGCATACAAATGGGGTTTCATTGGACCCCTTACATATCTCTTCTGTATTTCTTCCAACAGAATGATAGTCATGTAATTTTCCTACCAGTGAGGAAAGTGCAGGTGCTTGCAAAAGACAATTCTGATATGATACAACCTTCATTTACCCAAAAGAGTCCCTTTGTAAGAATTGGGAAAGGGGAGCTGGTGAGGTATCAGAACATATGTTCTTCTTATTTATTTATTTATTTATTTATTTATTTATTTATTTATTTATTGTTCATTTTCATCAGAAAAATAAGACAGATCTTAGAAAATCGATGCACTTAGAAGCTATTTTCTGCTATTACTATAACTGTTCCCACCACTCTTGATTATCACTGTGTTTGAAATCCCCTCTGCAGGGAATTCCACCCTAGGCTCCAGAAGACATCTGGCAGCAGTGTGGACTTGGATTTGCCTTATGGACAGTCACCAGGAAGATGTGATAATTCCATTTTCTGTAGAACAGCAGAGTGCATGTTGTTAAATGTCAAGCATTTCCACAAACAGCTGGAAAAATGAAGCCACAAAAATTCTTGTTTATTACCCTACTGTCTCTTATCCTTTACAGAAACAACTCTAACCATGTGGTCAGAATATTAATAGTATTTCCATTCAGAAAAAATTATTCTGTCTTTTAGCAGCAAAATTGTCTACTTTTTTTCTTCCCCTCATTTTTCTTCACACTATTTAAACTCAGCAATCATTTGAGGAGGGTTTTTCAAATCTGCCTTCAAATTGACAAGACAGTCATCCTAAAGTGAATCCAGGCACAGAATGAATTGTGTGATCTACAGAAACTGATGAGCAATGTAACAAGACAGTAAAACATGAATGGAGTCACCACCAAAGAGAGAATTTAACTAATGTAATATGGAACATCTCCAAAAACTTGGATGGCAGACAATATGGGCCATTTCTATAAATACTAATGCAACAAGTTCTGTCTTAATGTTGTGATTTGCATATCGATCTGTAAGTTCTAAATATTCATAAAAAGGACATTTCCAAATTTTCTTCTATGTTCTGTTACATTTTGGAAAAAAATTTCTGGAAATAGCAGCTCTTTTGTTTTTATCATTACATTGCAGCTCTTGACTAACAGAATTATTATTCCTTTTGAAAAACCTATTCATTATAACACTGAGGTCTCAAGAACTGTTTTTTTCCAATGATAATATCATAGTTGAAGCCAGCAAAAGTTCCCCCACTTTACTTCATGTTTGAATTCAGTCGATTGAATGTGGTAAAATTAGTTATTTTAAGATTAAGATTACTTGGGCAATGTGTATAAAAGGGAAGTTAAGAAGCTGGTAAGGTCAGTAAGCTGAGGAAAGGGTGTTTGCAAAGGTGCCTCATCCTGTGTGGTTTGGTCATGGAAACATGACTGGGGGAAAAGTAATAAAGAAACTGAAGTCACCCTGACAGATTAACAGACAGTTACACAGACAGAAAAGCTGGAATCACGATGGGGACACCAGCAGCAACCCAGAAACGCACCTCATTCAAGTCCTCCATTTGAATCCAGGAGATGGTTTTATTGTTTCCACATGAAAAAAGGGGGAGAGTTTGTGTTATCCAGCTACAAAGGAAGGCAGGCTTAGCTAGTCCTGATGGGGGATTCCTTAGAGGAGCAGTCTCAGGCTATGTTCATCCAGGAGGAAGCATCAGCAGTTGGTAGAAATGAGATGTTCTACTAAGAACCATTGGGAATCACTGTCCTGTTTCTGATAGAGTTCTCAAAAATGAGTTGCAGTGTTTCTTCTGTTATGAAATATAAAAATTTGGGGCAGTTGCTAATAAATGGAGGCAAAAAGCAGCATACAAGATTCTTTAAGAGTAAGTGTAAGTGATCTCTGGACATCCAATCTTCCTTCCATAAATGTTATGTCTACTTATTACTGTCCTCAAAGCCCCGGGATTTATTTTCTTACTTCAGCGTGGTAAGTTGGAAAACTAAATTCTTGAAGAACAGTGCCAATAAATGGATGATGGGGAAAGTCTGCTACTTTAACGTGGCTCTTAGGTACTGAGAGAATCTCTTTATTTCAGTTGATATTTTTTCAGAATTCCTTCACTTCAAGAGCATAGTCAAAAACGAAATGTTACAAGTGTCATGATGAATTCTAGTATTAGGTACGACTATTTAAAATTAAAATAAATGAGTAAAATATAGGTGCACAGCTGCTGTACCTATACCCTGAGAAGCTCTTCCTGATGTTCCAAATCTTCATTGTTTAGCACGACCAGCATTCAACATAGAATTTTGAAGAGTGAATATCCAGAAGGTATTATCTAAGACACAATTCTCTATATTCTAGCGCCAAAAAGAAAATCATTTTTATTTGGAGATTCCTAAGCTGTTATCTAGAGGGACTGATGGTGATCACGAGTTAGTGGAAATCGGCTGTCTGTGTGGCACCGCTTGTTCTGTGCCAAGAGTGTCAGGGTGTGCATCTGTGCATCTTACTGGAGAGGCACCAGCAGCATCACACTGATCAGACTTGTTTCTCTTTTTGCTGAGATGTTGCAGGGAAAAAACAACAACAACAAAATAAAAAAACAAACAAAAATAAAACAAACAAACAAACAAACAAACAAACAAAAAAACCCTGCCTTCTGCCCCTGTCAGAATGGAAATTCCTGTGAGCCAGCCTTGGGTTGTGACCAATGGAGTACTGATTGATATGCAAAGAACATGACTTTAGTACAAATACTGAAAAACAATGACTTTAAATCAATTTTTTCTTTCTGTCTTTTTCTCTGTCTCTCTGTCTTTGTCTCTGTCTCTTTCTCTATCTGTCTATCTCTCCCTCCCTCTCTCTCTCTCTCTCTCTCTCTCTCCAATAAAAAAAAATTTGGATACATTCTATTTGTCACAAAGACAAATAACAGATTAAAAAGTGTTTAGCAGAACGAGCCTCAATCGATACAAGAAGATGGAAATACTTCCATGCATCCTTTCAGATCACAATGGTCTAAGGCTGGTCTTTAATAACCACAAAGGCAACAAAAAGCCCATACACATATGGAAGCTAAACAATGCTCTATTAAACAATAGCAGGGTCAAAGAAGAAATAAAGGAAGAAATTAAGGATTTTCTAGAATTCAATGAAAATGAAAACACAACATACCCAAACCTATGTGATGCAATGAAAACAGTACGGAGAGGAAAACTCATAGCTCTGAGTGCTTCCAAAAAGAAACTGGAGAGAGCATACACTAGCAACCTGACAGCACAGTTGAAAGCTCTAGAACAAAAGGAAGCAGATACACCCAAGAGGAGTAGACAGCAAGAAATAATAAAACTTAGGGCAGAAATAGACCAAATAGAAACAAAAAGAACCATTGAAAGAATCAACGAAACCAAGAGCTAGTTCTTTGAGATAATCAACAAGATTGATAAACCCTTAGCCAGATTAACTAGAGGGCAAAGAGAGTATCCAAATTAACAAAATCAGATAGGAAAGTGTAGAAATAATGATTCAAACTGAGGAAATTCAAGAAATCATCAGATCCTATTACAAAAGCCTATACTCAACAAAGCTGGAAAATCTGGAGGAAGTGGATGAATTTCTAGACAGATACAAGATACCAAAGTTAATCCAGGACCAGGTAAACCATCTAAATAATCCCATAACACCTAAAGAAATAGAAGCAGTCATCAAAAGCCTCCCAACCAAAAAAAAAAAAAAAAAAAAACCCAAGGTCCAGATGGGTTCAGTGCAGAGTTTTATCAGACATTTATTGACAACATAATACCAATACTCTCCAAACTATTCCACAAAATAGAATCCGATGGAATACTACCTAACTCATTTTTTGAGGCTACAATAACCCTCGTACCTAAACCACACAAAGACCCTACAAGGAAAGAGAACCTCAGACCAATCTCACTTATAAACATTGATGCAAAAATACTCAACAGAATCCTTGCAAACGAATCCAAGAACACATCAAAACGATCATTCACCATGATCAAGTAGGCTTCATCCCTGGGATGCAGGGGTGGTATAATATACAGAAATCCATCAATGTAATCCACCATATAAACAAATTCAAAGAATAAAACCACATGGTCATCTCACTAGATGCTGAGAAAGCATTTGACAAAATCCAACACCACTTCATGTTAAAAGTTTTGGAAAGAACAGGAATCCAAGGCCCATACCTAAACATAATAAAAGCAATATACAGCAAACCAACAGCCAACATCAAACTTAATGGGGGGAAACTCGAAGCAATCCCACTAAAATCAGGGACTCAACAAGGCTGCCCACTCTCCCCCTACCTATTCAATATAGTACTGGAAGTCCTGGCCAGAGCAATTAGACAGCAAAGGGAAATCAAAGGGATACAAATTGGAAAGGAAGAAGTAAAAATATCACTGTTTGCAGATGACATGATAGTGTACTTAAGCGACCCCACAACTTCCACCAGAGAACTCCTACAGCTGATAAACAAGTTCAGCAAAGTGGCAGGATATAAAATTAACTAAAACAAATCAGTAGCCTTCCTATATTCAAAGGATGAACATGTGAAGAAAGAAATTAGGGAAAAGATACCCTTCACAATAGTCACAAAAACTATGAAATACCTAGGTGTGACTCTAACTAAGCAAGTGAAGAACCTGTATGAAAAGAACTGTAAACTTCTCAAGAAGGATTTATTCACATATTAATTAGTTCATTACTGAGCTCTATATACGGCCAGGTATAATTAATATAGGTGTGTGTGTGTGTGTGTGTGTGTGTGTGTGTGTGTGTGTGTGTGTACATGGGGGTGTGCGTAATGTGCATTCTTGTGTGTGTATGATCAATGACAGGCAGATCAATAATACCAATGTTTATTTTTTTCCAAAATTGTTTACATTTTATCTAATCTAGGTAGTTTCATTTCTGAATTTTTAAATGTAGGATTTGATACTTGACATCAATCACACAGATGCTAACTAAAACTCTTCTGTTATTAAAGAGAAACTGCAGCCCAATAAGATGTAATGATTCATACCCAACTGTTCCTTTTCCAGATGTCTGTTCTGAAAGATTTCCAAAGGACTCACTCCCAGCTCAGATTTGATGAATTAGAGCAAAGTTATACATTTGTGCTTTCAGTGGATGCCTGTGCAAGGAGAAACAGCAAAATAGCCCAAGGAAAGACAGGGCTCTTGTGGTTCTCATCTTGCCTTAGATTAGATTGGTACATTATAAATGTTATAATTAGTGCTGACATTGAAGTTGTGTAGTGGATGTTCTTGTCTTTATTTTAATGAAAACCTTGATCTTATTAAGATTAAGTGACTTGCCTGCAGTCACCTCTAGCAAATGACAGAGGTAAATTCCAAGTACAGACTAGCCAAGCTCCAAACATCATGCTTATAAAAATCTTAGAGCACTGAAATAGTTGGCATATCACAGAGATGAGAAGAGAGAATTAATTTTTTGAGCCAGTTTTAGAAAATCTCATTAGTGGGTGAAGAGAAACTTTAAAATAACCTTTGAAAATATCTTTAACCTATTTTATCTATCCACACATTTACCTGGTTGTATCATCTACTTATAAATTTATTGATTCACAAAGCTTTATTAAAATCTTATTTCGAGGCACAGCTAGGATATATTCTAAAAGAAGACAAATGCCCCTTCCATCATAGTACAGGACAAACAGGAAGTAAAAACAAATCACAATTAATTTAGGAATATTATAGCTATGACATGTCAAATGATAAGTGCTTGTTAAGCCTAGGTAACAAAAGATAATCATGGTGTGATGAGACATGGGACAAGTTGCAAATCAGAATGTCAGAGTAAGATAATTCTCCTAATAGCAAACACTGGAATCAAGGCATGTCTACACAGTGGAGGACCACAGGGAAGCTAAACTCAAGAAGAAATCTGGGAGAAGTCCAAGGAGATTCTAGAAGGTCCCCGGTTGGGGAATATGGACATCCACTAATATCCAAATTTTTAGCCCAGAATTTCTCAAATCTAAAGAAAATACAGAAACAAAGTGTGGAGCAGAGACTGAAGGCAAGGCCATGCAGAGACTGCCCCACTTGGGAATCCATCCCATATGCTGTCACCAAACCCAGACTTTATTGTGGATGCCAAGAGGTACATGCAAACAGGAGCTGTCTCCTGGGGGGTTCTTTCAGAGCTTGACAAATACAGAGGCAGCTGCTCACACCCAACTAATGGATTGAGCATGGTGTTCCCAATGGAGGAGTTAGGGGAAGGACTAAAGGAGCTGAAGGGATTTGCAATCCCATAAGAACAACAATATCAACCAAACAGATACCCCAGAGCTCCCAGGGACTAAGCCACCAACCAAAGAGCACACATATATCAACCCCTGGCCCCAACAGAGAATGGCCTTGTCAGACATTAGTGGGAACAAAGGCCCTTGGTCCTGGAAAGGCTGGATACCCAAATAAATGCCAGAGAAAGGAGGCAGGAATGGGCGGGGTAGCACCAAAGGGAGGTGGATGCTACAGAAACTTTAACCATATATTTGATATCATTTAATTACAGTTATAAAAAATAAAAGGATCATCAACTCTCAAAAAATATGTTTATCATAAAAGAAAAAAAAAGTAAGCTGTTGAGCAGTGAGATCTATCTAAGTTCATCCCTGGGAATCTCCTTTGTCCCACACTACCATGCACTGCATCAACTTTTGCCCTGTCAAGCTTTCAGGGAGGAAATAAATCATAATATGCAGTGCCATTATTTCTCATAGAGTCAAGCACAAAACAGAAGTTTAAAAAAAATGGAGAATATGCTGCTCCAAGTGTCAGAAGACAGTATTGTAGTAGATTTCCTGAGTTCAAATTTGATGTGGGTCCCCTTTTCCTGGATTCTACTAGATGTTTTCTTGGTATGAGGGTCCTCTTAATCCCCAGTGGTAGAATTTTCCCATAAGGATCATGGATTTCCACCTAAAATCAATGAAATATTCCAGCCCATAGGCTTTCTAATGTTACAGCTTTTGTTCAAATACTTAAGGATAGTCTTCAAATTTAAGTTCCTGAAAAGTCTGTGCTCATCAAGCCTAAGACTTTAAGTGTATTTAATGCTTATGTTTGGTACTTAGGTATTCATTCTAACTGAGAACTTTTCTTTCAAAAGCATCCTTCCGTTGCATGTTAGGGTTTGTTATTGTGTTCTTAATGATTTCTGTTTAACAAGGAATATGATAATTTTTCTATCAAGATCAAGATCACTGAAAATTCTGAAGTGAGCCCTATTGATTGACATTTCCATGCAAACAGCAGTATAAATCTTAGCCAGAATTGCTTTTTAATTTCACTTGGGAGAAACCTGTACACACACATACACACAGATACACACACACACACACACACACACACACACTTTTATCTCTTCATATATAAATATATATATATATATGTGTGTAATTCTTATAATATAAAATGTGTATATATATATTTATATATGTATATATATAATTCTGTTATATAAATATATAATCAAACAATTTTTATCTGTTATCTCTTTGACAAAATTAAAATGTGCTGTAAAATGTTCCTACCATTTATTTTATTGTCTCAACCATGTGCTTTGTGCTGTTGAGCTTCTAATATCCAGACCTCTCTTTCATCTTTCCTTCTGAAACGAAACTCTTAAACTTAGCTTCTTCAGTAATGACCATCTCAACTTAAGCATGGTCATCAATGTGTCTACCCTCAAAGTGCTTTACTTTTGGAACACATGAAGGTTCCTTTAATGTTGTCCCAATCCCTCTTTTGTTTAAGGCACACATTGTTTCAGAAATTATTCTTGTGCTCCATTAATATTGTAAAGCTATGTATGTTCTTTAATTCAGTCTCTACTCTCATTTGATTTTAAGTGATCATTCAGTATTCCCTATGGCATATGGTCAGTCTCTGAAAGAAGAAATTCCAGGATTTGCCAGGATATTGTTCTACATGTAGAAGTTCAAAGGCCCATTGGGAGATTAAAAATCACATTAAACCACGAGGGAAAACAAAGCACATTGTAAAGGCACAGTTACAGTCCTGGAGTCAGACTGACATGTTTATTGTATCATCACATCATAGGAAGTAATGACTTAGTAGAATTTAGAGATCAAGTTGAAAGATTTGGGTTCTAGTCTATAATAGAAGCTAAGTAAAAACCTTAGAGTGTTTATCAGATGAATAGTAATTAATAGTAACACTTTATGCCATAGGTCTAATTCTCTTCAATACATCTTGAACAAGATGATCAGAATAGTGTATCTAAAACATCATTGTGGTTGCAATTAATCTCTTGCCTAATACTATTAAGACCAATTTCTCATCTACTTCATAAAATCCAGACTTGTTTACATAGAATATATTTTTCTGGATTTGATTTCTGCTTATTTTTCCTCCTTGTTTCATCTCTTGCTACTCTATGCTCATGCAACTTTTAAATCTCTAATTACATTCGTTGCAGAGTATATCTTCTCTCACTACATGTAATTATTTTCACATACATATATACTTGTCCTTTAGTTATCTACTAATCAGAACTACTAAATTCCCAAAAGGGTATCTTAAACATATCTTAAAATAGTTAATTTATCAAAGTACCTTATATGCCCTTTAGGGCTTTTTCTCTTATTACAGTTCTTCATCTTTTTGGGCAACCCTATTCCTCTCATTGGATATGGCATTGGGTTATGTTAAGCTATAATGTTATAATGCCTTGCATAACTCCTGTATTTAAAGACATAGTCCCCAGTTTTGGAAACAGCTTGAGGAGATTATGGAACTGTTAGGAAAGAGAGCATTACATAATATGGACTGTGGTTTGAGATTTCATATTCTGGTCTACTCTGCTTTTATGTCTTCTTCTCCTGTGTAGATGAAGTTTCATCAGCCAGCTTCCTAACTGTCATGGTGGCATCAAGTTCTTTCCTTCATGCCTTTGTAGACATGACAGACAGCTCACCTCTGGAACAGCAACCCAAAGTAAACCCATTCTTACCTAAGTTGCTTTTGGTCAACTGACTCTATCAAAGTAACAGGAAAGTAGCTAATACATTATATTTCATAATTAGAAGGATTTCTTTCCTTCAGTATGGTTAAAATTAGAGTTAGAGTTAATGTTAAGGTTACAGTTAGTAATGAAATAAATAATCTATACAGTTACAGTTCAAACAACCATTCTTTCAAAGTATTGAGAAAATCTACTTCTCTACTGAACATGTACTGTCTTTATTTATTGCCATGCATTTCTTGTATTTATTCTACTTTCAGCTATCATATCTGACCACAGTTTCCTCTTCCTCCTCTCCTAGTTCCTTCCTTTCAAGTTCCCACTCCCTCAGAACCACTCCTTTCTGGCTACCTTCAAAAAAGTGCAGGCTTCTGAGGGAAATATTTCTTTTTTCTTTTTTTTTAAATTAAACAACTTTATTTTAATAAACAGATAAATGTACAGATTTTAAAAGCATTTTTGCATAAAACTATATGAATATATTTTTGTCAGTACTTGTTTTTTTAAAGGTTTGGTAGTATGCATTGAAAACTTACTAGCTACAATGAGCATAAAGTACATATAAAACAGTACATAATATTGAAATAGTCAAAGTTTACTTGGTGTGTAAAAATTAAACATAATAATTTTGAAATAACAAGGATTTCCACAAGTTGGCATTCTTAGCTCTTGAATTATTAGTGATTTAACATCAATGTGTACCACACTCTGAGAGGGTGCTATACACTTATATTTTTGTCTAAGAAGGACTGAGGCTTCCACATTTTGGCCTTCCTTCTTTTTGGGCTTCATATGTTCTGTGAGTTGTTTCTTGGGTATTTAGAGCTTTCTGGTGCTAGTATCCAATTATCAGTGACTGCATATTATGTATTTTTTTTTGTAACTGGGTTACCTCACTCAGGATGAGATTCTCTAGTTCCATCCATTTGCCTAGGAATTTTGTAAAGTCACTGTTTCTAATAGCTGAGTAGTACTCCATTGTTTAAGTATACTACAGTTTCTGTATCCATTCATCTACTGAAGGACAGCTAGGTTCTTTCCATCTCCTGGCTATTATAAATAAGGTTGCTATGAACATGGTGGAGCATGTGTCCTTATATGTTGGAGCATCTTTGGGTTATATGCCTAGACATGGAATAACTAGGACTTCAGGTAGTACTATGTCCAATTTTCTGAGGAACTGCCAGACTTATTTCCAGAGTGGTTGTACCAGCTTACATTTCCACCAACAGTGGAGGGAGGGAAATATTTCTTACTGTGAGTTTTTTAAAGAGGTACAGTATGGTAACCATTTGTGTAGTGTTTGCATTTCATTATGAACAATTGCTAATGCCTTAAAGTAAATGCAAAAATGTGTCTATAACACATCTGCCCAGAGGAAAGATGCTTAAGAATTTTAGCTTTTAAAAACTCATACACATAGTTTTTATGCACGCTAAGAGGCAATTATTCAAAAGTTGAAGAAATATATAGATAATTGTATAATGTTAAATATTTAATTATGTAGAATATGCTTTAAATCAGCTAACTATTCATGATATTTGCCAATTGAAGAACTAGAATATTATATACCTTTTTCAATATACAAGGCAAGTTCTATACACATTCCAGAGACCCATTCACCTAAAGATATATGGAGAATGCCAAGGTGCAGAAATAGAGAGGGTCGTTGGGAGAGGGAGCATCTTTATAGAAACAAGTGGAGGGAGAAGGGGATGAGAGTGGTGGGGGAAAGGGGATAATATTTGAAATGTAAATACAGAGAATATCCAATAAAAAATTAAAAAATAATAATAATTCATCATGTTGATGGATTTTTTTTTCATTTTTATTACATCAAATTGTCAGATAGTCCCTCCACACTTCTAGGAAATTCCACTTAATTTCTCTAATAAGTTCACTGGCTCACACTCCAGTCTGTAGTCCATATGATACTCTGTCCCTTAACTCTTCTAGATCTTGTGGCCTCTACTGACATCCTTCCTCCTAATTTCCCTGAGAAAATAGCCTTTCATACTAAAAATCCTATGCCTGTATCACTCCTCCACATCCTTAATTTCTTTTTACTTATTTGTTTCTAGAGTGCTTACAGATTCCAAGATTCCACTGAGTGTATTACTAGTTTGTTTTGGCTGCCAGCATCCTCATCTACATGGTGCTGGATGGCAAGCTCACTGAGGACAAGATCCTTCCTGTGTTTTGTTAACTTCTGGGCCACTTGCTCCTAGCCACACCCACGAAAAACAATCCAAACCTAATAACATAAAATTATAATTGGTCCCATTGACAGATATGAAATTGTTTTCAATTTATGAAACTACTCCAAGGTTATGTCTGTTCTAGCTTAGAAGGTTAACTACTTCTTTTTAATGTCTAAGACCAACTTTCATTCTTATGATCCCAGTAGGAGGCCATTATGCATGTTGATGCCATTTATTCCTTGCCCAACAGAGTGGATGAGAAGCTAAATGATAACTGAAATGCATCTGCCCAGAGGAAAGGATGCTTACCGAATAATTGCAGCAGGCAATATTAAAGGCTGTAATTAATTTTTATAATCGTGCATGTACTCAAGAACATTTATGTGAAATTATTATAACAACTCCCATCATATAACAATCAACTACCCTTGTTCTACATTCTCTTCCAGCTATTGCTTCACATTTATGTGGTCCTTCATCAGAAAGCTTCTAGAAGGTGATACCATATTAGTGCAGATGAACCAGTTATGCTGTTGTAATAAACAATCTTCCAATATCAGTGGATTATCATAACAGAAACTTATTTTGAATCCATCTAAAACTCTGAAGTGGTTTGGTCTAGGACTGAGTATACTGTACATCAAACAGTGAACAGTTTGGGCATGAGCTACATTTTCATAGTTTGCAATTCTACTTGCGTAGATAAAAGCAAAGAAGAACCTCCAGGAATCAGAATTAAGTGTATTTCCTAAGAAATGATGGCTAACACTTTGGCTTACACAGCATTTACCAAACCCTGTCACATGGTAATGCCAAGGCCCCTGGGGACAAAGAATTTAAATCATCAATTGTATCCAAGAGAGCTGAAATCAGGTATTATTGAACTATTCAAAGATATATTTACTGCATTACATTAGTTTATATTCTATCACTCTGTAATCTACCATAAGCAAATTAAAAAAATAATTTAGGGTGGATCTGAATTTTTTGCTAATGGTGCCTTTGGACAATCCTGCAGCGACTAATTAATTATTTGAGTTAGAATCCAACTCTAAATGTGTTTTCTTGACATGCCCAGAATTTGCAATGTAGACTAAGGCAGGCTCATACTGAAGGAGACCTTCCTTCCAATGCCTCCAAGAAGAGAACTAATGGGGTACACAACAGTTTCCAGCCTGGGGCAACTGTGTAAATTAGCTTTAGTGAAGTTTACTTGATACATGACATATAGAGTTTGGCGTATTTAATGTTTAGTGAGTACAGTTGACAGAGTCTCAACATTTTGTGAAGTTTGATTAATTCAAAGTGTGACTATTGCTTAGAAAATCAGTCTGCCTAGGTAATTTGTTATCTCATTAAGATGTGATTCTCACATATTGCAGAGAGAAAAATATTGTTCATTATCACATTTCCTCCTTGTGCACATTGCTGTACTGCTGGCTATTTTCATGTTCACTTGGCACAACTATAGTTATCTAAAAGAAGGGAACCTCAATTGAGCAAATGCCTCCTAGGCTCTAGGGCATTTTCTTAGTGATTTAAGGGGAAGGGCTCAGACCCTTGTGGGTGGTGCTACTCCTGGGTGGGTGGTCCAGAGTTTTATAACAAAGTAGGCTGAGCAATCCAGTAAGCAGCACTCCTCCATAACCTCCACATCATCTCCTGACTCCAGGTCCCTGCCCTGTTTGAGTTGCTATCCTTCCTCCTTCTTCCTTTGGTGATGAATTTGATAAGGAAGAATAAGCCAAATTAACCCTTTCTTCTCCAAGTTGATTTGGTCATGGTGTTTCATCACAGCAAAAAGGAAAAAAAAAAAAAAAAAAAAAAAAACATACCTGAAACATCTTTCCAGATAAAGGTTCTTATTTCTTCTTCTGACACAATTGGAAGTGTGCGGGCTATCACTTCTACTAATAGTAGCTCCTGTTTACTGTTTCTACCAATAATTAAAATTAACTCTTCCACCAGTCTCTAATAACAAGCCTCCTTCAAATTTAGGAATCGTAATCCTTTCACTGAAGAAACTGAGCTTTTACTCTGTCATGCATTATTCAACTTGAAAGAATAAAATCCAACCCCATCATTCCTATTAATGCTTGAACAATCAAAACATGGATATAAGAGTTTAATAGCCTTAGAGTTCAGGGAAGATAAATCAGCAAATATATGTTTATGGATCATAACAAAATAATTCTAGGTTTTATCCCAATATACTTCCTAATGTTTTGTAAATATAACTTATCATATCTTAAAATTCTTGAATGGGCTCTACCTCTCCTGGCAGAAAATAAGCAAGAAATCAGTCATCTGTAGGTGAGAAAATCTGGTAGGGCACAGAAAAGATTGGCCATGTCTTGGAGTTTTTCATACGCTTGTGTCAGAGGGTTCTGTTTTGTCCCAAGCAAAGAGAACATGAGAAGCTAGGAAAAGAAAGTGACTTTCTGATAAGCTGGACTCTTCTCACCATCATAAGATGACAATGGACACTTCATGTATAATAATGGAAAAACTGAGGCAATCAACACCAGAATAATCTCAAAGGTCTTCTATAAATTCTCTTACAAGAGAGACACAAAGACAGAAACAGAGATAAAGGCTGGAGAGAATTTGAATTTCATTGCCCATGTCACTTAGATTAAAAATGCCTTTAAATTCCAGTTTCAGAGTCTCTGATGTCCTCTTAGGCACTTGCAAATCATGTGATGCACATATATACATACATGCACACTCAAATACATATAAATAAATAACTTTTGAATTACAATAATGGAATACACTTGAGATATTTAATTTTATTTTTTATTCTAAGTTTTTTTTAATTTACTGAGAAAAAGTTCATAAATTATCTAAATCATCTCATAAAGTAAACAATACAGTGGCTAAGTGCATATGTTCAAAGACTTATGCAACCATCACAATTTATTTTTTTACAATAATTTATTGATTTATTAGGCATGATTACATTAATTAATCATTCATTTCTCTGGTATTACATAGTTTAAATTCAACATCAGATCCCATACTTAGAAAACTCAGTGAAGTAGCCATGGTGTTATTCTCATTAAGCACATAAATAGCTGAACCATCACAATTTAACTTACAGCATTTCTTCCATTCAATGAAAATCCCAGTTGTCTGATCTCTCCTACAAAATAATCACTGACAGATTTGCCTATTCCAAGCATTTACTCTAAGTGTAATCCTAGCAGATGTGATCTTTTGTGGCTTTAATTTGATAATGTAATACTGTTGAGACACAATCATATGTGAGGAAGTAACAGTTTTCCCCTTTTCCATGTTTGATACTATTTCATTGGATGCTTATACTCTATTTTATTTACAAAATTCAACTGCTTATATTTGGATGTTTACTACTTATTAGGTATTATGAGTAGCACTATTATGAATGTGCATTATAAGTTCATGTATAGACACAATTTTTTAAAATCTTTTTTCAAAAAGGACTTACTTATTTAATTTTTGTGTGAACATTTTGTCTGCATGTGTATCTGTCCACCATGCATGTGATTGATGCCCCCAAAGGTCAGGAAAAGTCACTGGACTCCAAGAAACTGGCCTTATGAATGTTTGTGAGCCACCATGTAGGTACTGGTGTCTATTTACTTGGCAAGATCAGCGCACATTCTTAAACTTCTAAGCCATCTCTCCTGCCTCAATTTCGTTGCTCTTGAGAATATGTCTCTGTATGTGTGCCCATGCATATGTGTGCTTCTCTATGACAAGACTTGATAGTGTTTCTTTTTAAAATGTTTTCCATAATTTGTTTTTTATTTACAATGTATCCCATCACATCTCCTGCCTTCTCTCCTCTCAGTCCTGCCCATGAAAATCCTTCTCCCATTACTTCCTTCCTCTAAGGAGAAGGGAAATTCTCCCACTCCCTCATTTTCCACCCCACTACTCAGCTCAGATTGTTAGGGGACACATATGAAGGCCAAGAGCACATCTGCTATAAATGTAGGAGGTTGGGGCTGAATTCGGTGCCTGCATGCTCTTTGGTTAGTGGTTCTGTCTCTGTGAACCCAGGTTAGCTGAGCCGGTAGGTCTTCTTGTAGTGTCTTTAACCCCTCTGGCTTGCTCAGTTCTATCTCCAGCCCTATTCAGGTCTATAAGACCCCTGAATTCAACCTGATGTTTAACTGCAGGTCTCTACATGTTTCCATCAGATGCTGGATGAACCTTCTCAGGAGACAATTATGCTAGTGTCCTGTCTGCAAGCATGGGAGAGTACCCTGTGTTTCATGCTCCTTATCATTTTACCTAAACACTGGAGGTACCTAATGTATCTTCTAAGTGGTTGGCATTTGCTCATGCCTGGGCTTAGGATTGTCATTTCTCTAAGGACAAAGAATACTGTGCATCTTTTCATGGACTGACCAGACTAGGGCACAGAAGGAAGGAAGAAATGACAGACATATAGAGACATGGAGCAGTCTGGGGTAGAATGAGTTCTCTTATGGAGAAGTTTCAGCACCCTGGAAACCTAGCATGTGTATTAGCTACAATTGAGCAAATTGGAGGACTTACTGCATACAGTTAAATCAAAACAGGCAGAAAGGAGATTGGAGGGCAGAATAGAGACAAGATTTCAGGGAGAATAACTAATTCTAAAGGCCTTTTGAAAACCTATGATAAAATTTCCTGTAATAAATGCTTCCTAACCCATGCACTATCACTAATGCCAAGTAGTGCTTACTGGCAGGAACCTGATATGGATGCCTCCTCAGAGGCTGTGCCAGAGCCATACTGATACAGAGAAGGATTCTTGCAGCTAACCTTCAGACTGAATATAGGGACCCCAATGAAGGAGCTAGGGAAAGGACTGATGGAGCTGAAAGGGTTTGCAACCCAATGGGAAGAATAAAATTATCAACTAACCAAACCCATTACAGCTAAACAGACTAAAACACCATCTAATGAGTTTGCATAGAAAAACCCATGGCTCCAGATGCATATGTAGCAGAGGATAGCATTTTCTGGTATCAACAGGCCTTTGGTCCAGTGAAGGCATGTTTTCCTAATGTAGGGAAATGCCAAGGTGCTGAAGTGGGAGAGGGTGGTTGAGAGAGAGAACACCTTCATGGAGGCAATTCTAAGGGGAGAGGGAACGGGATTGGGGGAAAGGGGATAACATCTGAAATATAAATACAGAGAATGTCCAATAGAAATAAATAAATAAATAAATAAATGCTTACAAAAATCTATAAATATATAAACTAAATCTAAATGGAGTTGTCCTATAAAAGGAAAAACAGTTCTTCAACTAGACTGTATATGCTATAAAACAAAACTCCCAGAGCTAGGAATGGGTTAACTTAAATATTGTAGACTATACTTACCTGCATAGGTTTTTTTTTTCTCTTTTGTTTTTTGTTTTCTAACTTCAAACATATTTTAAAGGTAACACATCTTCATCTTTACAACGATGATATTAAAGTTATAAAAGAATCCAATTCTTGAAAAAATTATTTATACCATGAATTTTATTTTCTGGAAAAATCATTTTTTTCTCACAATGAAAAGTGTTATCTTTTCTTTGACAAGACCACCTCCCTCCCCAGTTTGTGTGCCTGTGTGGGGGCGTAAGTAATACCTGCTATGCGGGTGCTTTAATTTTTGCATGTCTTTACACTAACGTTTTATAAAACAGTCTCTTTGTCACAAATTAAGCAAGCAAGTCCTGTATGGTTTAGCACATTAATACCTTATCTTTCTCACATTAAAAATCATTGTGAACATTCCAGGGTCTAAAATTTAAATGGTGCTGAAATCCACTTAAAGGGCCATACTGAAACTTTTCTCAATTTGCTTAAAAGGTCTGGCCTAATAAGCTGTACTGCCATCATTCACAGTTCAGGGTTCCCAGCTACTGTGTGGAGGACACTCCCTCTTCTCTGTTCGGATTCTATTGAACTTTACACAAGATATGGAATTGATGGGGCTCTCAGGTGTCCCAATAATTAGTTTTTAAGGTTAATTTCATTTTAAGATTAAAATTACCTGCAAGTTAACGTTCCCTGAATTTAGCCTGCATGTGCAAAGTACGTTGAGCAGAATTTAGGAAACATGGGTCTTATGTTGTCGCCTTTATCTAGAGTGACCATCGGTGCCAAGAAATCAGTTTGCAGAAGCAGTAAAGGATGCAGAGTTATTTCCAAGAAATTAACAGATGGGTTTGGCTTCCTTGGATTTACTAGACTATTAAGGCACAGGTAGGATTTCAGGAAATTAAAGTTTAAGAAAATGAAGGAAAGCTAACAGGGCTTCAGCAAGGAAAAGGGAGTCAGGTATAGGACAGGGCATGCACTTGTAAAATGAGGCAAGGACTCAGGCCAAACATTTGGTTGTGCACCTGGGAGTCACAGATGATGGTTAGACAAGTTGTTTATATAAGCTGGTGTGCCCTGCTCTGCTCCAGGTGCATAGGTTGAAACCCCATTTTCCCTGTGACTGTATTTGGACATAAGGTCTGTGAGGAGGTAATTACTGTTAAGCTAAGATCAAAGGTGGAACCATAGAAGACTGAGTTGACGTCCTTTTAAAAGAGAAAAAGGCATCTGGGCTCTGTAGTGTTCCTGTTCTGTCTTTCCTCTGCAGACAGGAAGACAGCAACAAGGCTTGTCTGCAGCCAGGATAAAAGGGCCACTGGAGGCTGAATATGCAACTGTCTTGGCAATCAACATACTGCCTCCAGAATATTAAGAAAAGAGAGAACAAAAGGGGAGGAAAGGATGGAAGGAGGAAGGGAGAGAGAGAGGGAGGAAGGGAGGGAAGGAAGGAGAACTTCTCCTGGTTAAAACACCAATCTGTGGCATTCAATTTTGGGTGTCCCTGCAGACCAATGTGAGCAAAAATGGTGTCATATTTAAATATTTGAGGAAATGGTAGCTGTTAAGCTGATAATTACTTATGCCCCAAACTCTCTTTTTCTCCTGCCCACCTTAGCTTTGTGGACAAAAAAACACTGGACAGCATTATTTTAAAACTAGACAGGTCACACAATAGTTAAGCAGTTATCTGCTAACCTATTTCAGCCAACCATTGGTGGTGGTGGAGGCTGCCATTTTTGGCCACCCAAGATTTTAATGGGTTGTTGAATGCTTCCCATTCCAAAACCTGCTGTGGAGCCTCTTCTTTACCTCAGTCCCTTCTTTTCCTCATGAGACCTGGAAATCCCACCCTTCCCTGTTCCCCCAGTAATTAGCTTTTGCCTTCTTTATTGACCAAATCAAGAAACCATTAGGGAACTAGATTTTAGTATCAGTTCCTCTCCCTTCAAATTGGTGTTTGGGATAATATATTGGGAGAAAAACATGTTAGCACAGCAGAATGAAGATATAGTATTGATATAGGGAATCTTTGGTTGTGGATGATGGGAACAGGAAATTCTGAGGAGGACTCATGGGACAGGATCATTAATTGGTTCTTTTTAATTTGGGGAAAATGCATGGTATGCATTTATAAACAAGGGAAGCCTTGGTTCTGTAGAGGCTTAATGCCCAGCATAGGGGGATGCTAGAGGGGTCCTCTATGAGGAAAGAAAGAGTGCATGGGTGGAAGAACACAGTCATACAGGCAAAGGGGAAAGGGGTATGGGATGGGGGTTTGTGCAGGGGAGACTGGGAGGGAGGGCAACATTTGAAATGTAAACAAATAAAATAACCAATAATAAAAGAAGCAAAGCTAAAAATGGCAGGAATAAAAGCTCAAAATCCAAGAAAAGCTAATCAGATGTTAAACGAATACATTGGATAAGACATAAGATGACAAGTGAGACCAATGGCCAACACTAGTACCACGGTGGAACGAAGTAGCATTCACTTAAGTTCAATAAGTAGACATGCATTTCATCTTCTAATTATGAAATTTGGGGACACTGGCTATTTATCGTACCTCAGATGACACAAGACAGATGAGAGCTTCTTTGGTACATACAAATCTGTATAGAGCGTGGGTGCAGACCTCAGACAGGGAAAATATTTGACAACCAAGATGGCCTGCTGTGTGAATGTACCCATATACCCTTATTACACAAAAGAGTTAACGAGAAGATTTCTACAGGGCCGGATATCTGATGAAACACTCTGTTTTGGGATCCTAGCATGAAATGGGAAGAATTATCTTGTAAATTTTCAGGTTAAAGAGGACATTGTCCCAAGCATCTAAATAAACCAAGTGGAAATTTTGAGATCATTTTAGAAGTTAGTTTGATTCTTCCCTCCCACCTGTTGCTCCAGTCAGCACACAAGAAGACAACCCAGTGAAGATGAAAAACTGGGCCCTACCAACTCTCAGGATCTACCTTTGTATTGATTTTGCACTTCCTAATGCTCTGCCCATGAGAAATGATGTTGTTTCAGCACAGACAAATACAGAAGTGTCTTTGTTATAGAAGCCAAATTGACTATAACAATATGTTTTAGAGTATTGGCAGAGATTATATCATATAATATGTAAGGTAGACTATGAATGAACTTCATGATCTAGAACAAATAGAGATCAACAAACTACTTGGTAGATCTGCCTAAGCTTCTAATAAGATTACCATATTATAATAAAATTATTACACTATTTTATTCCTGTTGTTCTCACTACAATTAGCTCATCTTTGGAACCCCTTAAACTGGTTTCTGAGCATTGTGAGATATGTTCTAAGCTTGAAAGCATCTCAAATATATTTACATCAAAATGTTCTCCACAGAGCTGAGCTAATTTACTGCAGAGGAAGCACAATCAGTTGGTGAAAACATTTCAGTTCTATAAGCACAGAATGAAACGAACACATGTTAGTTATAATTATCTTCATGGCTTACACCCATCTCCTGATATTAGCAACCAGTCACAACATAGTATCCCTGTGCATGACTCAAATGATGTCTACCTTTGAAAATAATACGTTACCTTAACCTCCAGGAGGCCAGACTTTGTCATAAAGAGAATCCTTCCTAGCAGGGCAATGAGCACAAAGAGTTTGTGGTGAGAACATCATCATGAGGTTAGCTGAGTTTTCTAATGCCAGTGTGCTTAGGGAAGGAAAATTGGAATTTTTATGAAGTAACTCCCTTTTGATCCTGTCATTTAAAGCCCGAAAGATAAAATGACCCCTGGACTCCCCAATTCTCACCTCTGATGCCTGCAGAATTCTACTGCTTCATAAAACCACAATAAAGCCCTACTACTTAACAAAGATCCCTTGCTCCATCCCATGGTGTTTACAGTCTTTGATCATTTTAGAAAGGAGAGTTGGAAAGCTGCCAGAATCAGGAAACTAGCAGGCTTTTGTCCTCTCCTAGCTATTGCAAAAATAATAAAAAAAATGTGCATAAAAGAAAGAAAAGAATAGCGCCCCAAACTAGGTTCTTCTAAACTATGTAAACGTTGTGATTTAATTTGCTAATTTCCAAATTTTCCATGGAAAATAAAAAGCTACCTGGGAGCTGTCAGCCTGGAGATAAGTCTTATTGTTAGTATGCAAGTGCGTGAGCTCATGTCTTGAGATTACATCTGCTCCTTACATGTGGCATGGCTTCTGCATATTCCATGAGAAAAACACAGCACGGATGCAAAGTTGAATACCCACAGCCAAAGATAACTCAGGATTATTTCATGGTCTCTGTGATGGTTTGTACATGCTTGGTCAAGGGAGTAGCACTATTAGGTGTGGCCTGTTGGGGTAGGTGTATCACTGTGGGTATGGGCTATAAGACACTTCTCCCAGCTGCCTAAAAGCCAGTATTCTGCTAGCAGCTTTCAGATGCAGATGTAGTAATAGTACTCTCATCTCCTGCTTCAAGCCTGCCTGGATGCTGCAACGTGCCTCCCTTGATGATAATGGACTGAACTTTTAAATCTGTAGGTTAGCTACAATTAAATGTCCTTATATGAGTTGCCTTGGGCATTTTGTCTGTTCACAACAGTAAAGCCCTAACTAAGACAGCCTCACTGAAAGGGGTTGTTTAGGGTAGGGTGTGACAGTATAGGCATGTGATCTCTGCTGCCAGAGGTATGAGAGTGATATCTTGGTGAATCGGACTAAGCCTCATAGAAACCCTCTCTCAAGGGTTTGGTTGATTGATGATGTTGTTCTTCCCATGGGGTTGCAAACTCAGCTCCTTATTCTTTTCTCTAGCTCCTCCATTGGGTCCCTGTTCCCAGTCCAATGGTTAGCTGCAAGCATCCTCATCTGTATCACTATGGCTCTGGCAGAGCCTCTGAGGAGTCATCCATATCAGGATCCTGCCAGTAAACACTTTTTGGTATCAGCTAAATGTGTGGAGTTTGAGGCTGCATATGGGATGGATCCCCAGGTGATGCAGTCTCTGGATGATCTTCAATTCCTGCTCCTATATTTGTCCCTTTATTTCCTCCCGTGAGTGCTTTGTTCTACCTTCTCAGAAGGACTGAGGCATCCACATCCTGGCCTTTCTTCTTTTTGACCTTCATAAGGTCTGTGAACTGTTTCTTTAACCAACCAAATCCTTCAGAGCTCCCAGGGACTAAAATACCAACCAATAAGCACACATGGAGAAACCCATGGCTCCAGTTGCATATGTAACAGAGGATAGCATTGTCTGACATCAATGGAAGAGCTCTTTGGTCCAGTGAAGGCTCATTTTTCTAGTGTAGGGAACACCAAGGTGCTGAGGTGGGAGTGAGGGGTTGGGCAAGGGGAGGGAGGATGGGAGTGGGGGAAAAGGGGATAACATTTGAAATGTAAATACAGAGAATATCCAATAAAAATGAAAAAGAAAGAAGGAAAATCTTCTCTGGATGATTAGAAAGCTTTTTGGAGTATTTGGTGGTAGTTTTTTAGTGCTAAGGACTTTAGAATAACTACATATGTCGTAAGGTTAAGAATATTATGAAAAAAACTTCTTTTGGAAGTGACCATTGTCACAATAAGCATGGGTTCTTGCCCTTTTGAAGTAAGCAGATTATGTTTGGTGCTCAATGGTCAGTGGCAGCAAATACTCTCTTTGAGAAAAGAAATAAAGAAATTTTGCTTTTGTCTTTGTTTTTGTTTGGTTGTCTGTTTGCCTTTTTAGCTCTACTGTTACTATCTGGGTCCTTAGTAAGGTTGAGTATATGTAAGGGGGAAATTCTGACCATTTCAACCAAGATACATTTGGAAGCAAATTATGCAATAAATTATGTTTAAAGTGCATTTTAAATTATTTTATCTCTCCCATTGGGTTTGAATCTTCTTGAGAAAGTTGATACAAAGGCATATGGCTTCTGGTGCATTCTTTCCATAATTTTTTGCTGAAAAACACACTTGCCTTGACTCCAAACCCACATATATTTTAATTTGCCCTATCTAATCCATTTCTCATCAAGATTTCTTCACCTTGTTCAGCTTAATGACATAATACCATTTTCATTGTCTTTCAACATTTGCTGACTGCTTTCTTCCAACTTGGCATCTGCCTTTTTTCTTGCACAATGCCAGGCAGAGTCATCAGCACATTAATCTAATCCTCAGAGGAAGGGCCATGATGCCATAAATTCACTGCTAGAAATTCAACACCATTCTTCCAGGACACTGCCTGCTCTTTCCTCGTATCAGGTGAGAAGTATTGGAGAAGATGGTTTTATTTCTGAAAGTATGAGATTCACTGTTCACCTATCTATATGACCAAGACCCAGAACAGAGACATCACCAAGCGCTGCAGAAGATGTGGAGCTGGGGAAAAATACCTCCAAATGCACTTTTAAGGACAATATGCAGTTTCATGAAATTCCAAATATATTCATGCCACAGCCCCCCCCCCCCTCTCTCTCTCTCTCTCTCTCTCTCTATATATATATATATATATATATATATATATATATACATTCCTGTTTTTCTTTAAATGAACTAAAATCTGTTTGTTTTATAAATTTTATAAAATTTTATAAAATTTGTTTTATAAAATCTCACACAAGGATATCTGTAGTGACTCCTGAACTCAGACATACTTGTTAGTGACCATATCTTTTATCATGTTAATGGATAGATGAAATGTGGCATCTTCACACAACATAATATTACTACTACTAGAAACGAAATGAGCCAGATGTGCTGGTGTCCATCTTTAATCCTATCTCACAGTGGCAAATGCAGGCAGACCTATATGAGTTTGAGACCAGTTTGGTGCTCCCAGAACAGAAAAATCATACCCTGTACAAAAACAAAAATATATCAAAATAAAGTAAAAATGCATTGGAGAAACAAGTTCATATTATAAACTAATACAGCAATTCACAGGAGGTACACATTATCAAACTTCAACTCTTCAGTCCCAAATTATATTTGTTGCTTATAGGGGTTGCCTTGCTAATGATTTCTCTTCCCAGCAATAGAAAAGTGAATGAGACAAATGTTCTTCAGAGTTGAAGTGTAAGCAGATTAATGCATTATAGTAAACTTTAGGTGTACAAGGGAATTTACACAAAAATTAGTTATGACAAGATGAAAATTGTCTAATGATATGGTAATGAATAAGTGGTATGGTGGTTACAAGAAGCATTTTAGCTGGGTGTGGTGTTAACCCCAGCATTCAGGAGGCAGAGGCAGGTGAACTTCTATGAGTTGGAGGCCAGTCATTGTCATACAAGCTGAGCTGTTTGAGGGAGAGAGAGCAGCTGAACTGACTTAAATAAGCAAAGTCTAACCAGGTTGTCTGAAGGAGGCTCAAACATTCCCAGGATTTGACAAGCAAGCCAACTTTGAGTCATCCTGGTTATCAGTAAACCCTCGCACATATTCCTCTTAGTAACTCAATAAAACTTATTGGTTCACCAAGTGGAATTTAAGGTATATCTTTACTTTCATTGTCTTTATGTATCTCCAAGAAGAGTGTCACACATCAGACATTTTTATCCAACTCATCAGGTATTTATGGGATGGAGTCAGATACTGTCTCAGTCTTTTATATTGTTGGTTCTGTAGTAATAGGACACGATGGGAACAGAGCCCTGTTTCAGTGGTGGTGTGTATCATTTCAGATTCTGTCCTGCCTCTCTTAAGTGAAAGTATGGTTCTGTGTCTGCTGTTACTCTTGCATGGACCTTTCAGATACTCAGTCAGTTATCCAATGATTCCAATTAAGGGATAACTGAGAACACATGTGAGTGTGAC
This sequence comes from Micromys minutus, assembly GCF_963924665.1. Taxonomy (NCBI): domain Eukaryota; kingdom Metazoa; phylum Chordata; class Mammalia; order Rodentia; family Muridae; genus Micromys; species Micromys minutus. Next base: position 39,409,117 of record NC_137983.1, on the reverse strand, counting down.
TCCAAGCAAGTCTGCCCATGCAGACTGTAAAGAGAACATTAGTGGTCAGGGTGGTCAGGGATCTGAGTTACCACAGTGGCTTAATATGCCTGTTTTATGTCTGAGCTATGAATGAGAGTGTGGAGCTGAGGAGAGAAATTGAGGTCATGATTACTTACAGGGCTGAGCTGTTTTACATGCTCCCTGACGTGAGTTGGGCCACAAAGCATGACGAGGGAATGAATGAGTAGTGATATGGAGCATTCACCAAACTGGACGTCTGTGACAGCAGAAAGAACCAATGTAGACCTGATAATGTGTATACACAGTGGTCCAGTCAGTGTCTGAGGTACTTACCTAGCTACAATCGTTCTCCAATGAGTGAACAAGTCTCTGGCAGTGAGAGAATGGTACTGAGAAGAGGGAATTGTGGGTACTCATTTGTCTGCGTTTGATACTCTGTTTATATAACCAAAGTAGGACTAGAAATTTGAAAACAGTACAGGGTAAGGTGTCTGAGTCAGTAAACAGGCTTGTCTGATGATGTGACTGTAAGATACATGTAGTTCTAAGAGTGTGAGAATTGTGCAGACATGCCAGATTTTGGAGTGATAATCAGGTAATGTTAATGTTCAGGTTGTAGCAGCTGAGTTAGGCTTAAGGAGGGGAAAGTTTGTGCAAAAGAAAACCTAGAAAAAGCATCAGTTTGATTTGGTAAGAAGGCTATGAGACTTGATCTAAGCTTGGGATTGGGGGACACCATGGATGGTCAAGGTTCTTGGGAAGTCTGAGGTAGTGTGCCAACTGCAACTGAGAGTATAAAATCCATACAGATATGGGACTCTGCAGCAGCCATGTGGCTACATTGGTACACAGGCTGCAAAGACTGAGCTAGGCCTGTGAACTCAAGGATGAATGTAAAGTCCCGGAAGCTAGATTCCAAGTTTATACACACATTGGAAGACTGAAAATTTGGTTTTTCTATATGTGAGAACATATGCAGTTTATCCCTTTTTCTGTTATTGGTTGTCTCAGGAAAATTGATGATTTCTAGATACATATATACACTTGAATATTTCATATTTTATTTTCCTTGAGAGCTGAGTAATATTTCATTGTATGGAGGTGCTGTGTCTTCATTACCTATTTATTTGTTGGAGGACATGTAGTGTGTTTCCATTTCCTGGTTGTTGTAAATAGAGCAATGATACACATGCATGAGAAGTATCTCTGTAATAGAATGCAGCATCCCAATTTTACTGAAGTAGCCCTAGTAGAGAATGATGATATGGTAGATGCATTACATCTGTGTGCGGAATGTACACAGTTATTTTCACAATGACTTTAGCATTTGCGTTCCAACTAGCAGTACATTAGAATTCCCTTTTCTCTATATCCTTGTCAAAGTTTTGCTGTCACTTTAATTATTTATTTATATTAGTCATTTTTATTTAGGTAAAAATAAACTTTCCAGTAAACTTAATTTCTATTTCCCTGGCAGCTAAGGACATTGAATATTTTAAAAGATCCTTTAAAATTTATGTAATTTTCTTTTGATAACTCTTTATCTAATTCCATTCCCCAATTCTTAATTGAGTTGTTTGCTTTCTTGTAGTTTGTTTTCCTTTATTTTTGGTGTTTCTTATATTTTGGTCTAGATATTAATCCATTGTTAAAGGTAGGGCTAGTAAAGACACTTTATGATTCTATAGACTCTTTATATGTAAATGGAGTGTCAAAAATGGTCTTATATCAGCTAACACTAGTTGTAGCTTCTGACTGCCAAGAGCTAGAGGACTCTTACTGCCAATTCTGAGAAGGTTCACTTCTTTTTGAAGGTAGTCTTGTACCAGCATCATAGTGGGAATGGGTGATAATTTCTGAGAAAGGTATGAGGACTAACGTTCTTTCATATTAAAATAGTTGTAAAATAGTAGTTGTAGTTCTTTATGTTAGGCATATATAATTTTTAGTACATGTTGTCACCCACAGACAAGTGGTTCATAGTTTCTGAAGCCAGAGATTTGAAAATCCTTACCTATTTGAATTATTTTAATGCAAGTTTGGATAGATACTCCAAGCACAGACAAATTCACACTAATTCATAGCTCATGTGACAACTGTGATTCTTGGGAAGAAGAGTACAAATATCTACTCCCCATATAGGGAATGAATATCAGACCAAAGTAAGGGGAGGAACAAAATCCACCTTGCTGAACTGATCAGTTTTAATTAACTGAATATGAGTAAAAGGTTACTTATAGCAGAAATGAGTCAAAGATGCCTAGTTGCTAAATTCCAACCATGCATTGGTGAAATCTAATGAGTGTTGGGAAACCTGAAGCTAACTGCACAGCCTGCAAAGAAGGAGTATTCTCCCTAAGTATCTCAATTCATCCAAAGCTTCCAGACATCTTGTTTGATCTATGTTTCTTTAGGTAGTTCAGCTTATGAGTGAGTGACTCTCACTATCCTTATTATATATACTTGAGGGCAGTGCCTAGTGAATCTGGTAGGATTCAGGGACTTCCTGAAACTATTTTGAGTTGCTTATTTTCTGAGCTTAACAAGCTCCTATGAGGCATAGAGTGTTGCCCTCCCCTTTACTGTCCCATACCTTAAGGATTTTCCCAAAAGGATGGAAGGTTTTAATCTTAAAGAAAATTGCTACACAACACATCTTGTGCACCAGAAATTAGGAAAACTATCCTCTAAGATTTGGTTTCCAGTCTAGATAGCAAAGGCAATGGTTGTGTTATCCCAAATGCTGTTTTTTCTCTGAGGTGGGTACACAGCTATTGTCTTACCTTTATGGACCTCTTAACAGAACCACCACAAATCAGGCATTGACAAATGCCAGTTGAACATGGTAGGTATCACAGTGTGGTTGATGACCTTGATAAGTGTATTAGTCAGGGTTTCTATTCCTGCACAAACATCATGACTGAGAAGCAAGTTGGGGAGGAAAGGGTTTATTTAGCTTACACTTTTATGTGTTGTTTATCACCAAAGAAAGTAAGGACCGAAACTCAAGCAGGTCAGGAAGTAGGAGCTGATGCAGAGGCCATGGAGGGATGTTACTGGCTTGCTTCTCCTGGCTTTCTCTGCTTGCTTTCTTATAGAACCCAGGTCTACCAGCCCAGGGATGGCACCACACCCAATGGGCTGAACTCTTCCCCTTGATCACTAGTTGAGAAAATTTCTTACAGCTGGATCTCATGGAGGCATTTCCTCAAGGAATTCTTCTTTCTCTGTGATAACTCCAGCCTGTATCAAGCTGACACACAGAAACAGCCAGTACAAGACTCAAGCACTTTTTAAAGCACTGGTTTCTAAATTGCCCCAGAATAGTAAAATTCAGCAGTTAGAGCAAGGTCAAACATTTTGTGAAACATTATAATAATGACTATTGTTTACAATCATTAAAAATAATTAGCGTCCTGTATGTAGATGTAAACACATTAACACAACTAAAAAGTATGGATGCGTGTCTGTGTGTAATGTGGTTTTATGCGTTTGAATGTAGGAAGAGATAATTCATTCTAAATTCTTTTAAACATATAATCATTAAATGGCAGCTGAGATGTGACACAGAATCAAACCGATTGATGTTATGGAAAACGTTTGATGATGATTCCTTCTTCCTACTCTGCTTCTTAGTCATGTTTACACAAGTTTTGTTTTTCATTTCCCTTCTTTTTGTTGCTAGCAGGTCCTTGTGACGATGAATTCTACTTCTGATCTATACTGGCAGACATTACAGTCTGGAATAAAAATGGTATCATACTCTGAAGCTTCCGCCCTTCCCAGAATGCTCACTGTGCGACATGCACGTGCACAAAACCTCTCCATTGAGCACTTCACAATGTGTTAAGAGACATTTCCAGAAATATTGATTTTCTTAGATCTAAATAATTTGTTTATTTATTAGCTAACACGGAGTTTTGTACAGTCCTCTGGGTTTCAGAAACTGAGGTATTGTAGTCAGATTTAATTGCATAAAATAGCTACAAGAAGAAATCCACTCCCTGCAGCACTCGGACACACAAAGAGTAATGGTGGGAAAACAATTCTGCAATGATTATTTCAACAAAATGGCCTGAGTGTTGTTTTATCCTTCCTATTAAGCCATCCTAACTTAAACACTCATTCAGTTTTCCTAAAAAGGAAGCAATCTGTAGAGGGAAACCTGCTTATCAGGCACATTTTGCACACTTATTGTTGTATTTCAAAATGAGCTTCTTCTCCCTTTCTTTCAAATGAATTGAAAACAACAACCATCCGATGAGGTCATCCCAGTAGGAAGCCCAATTAACTCAAAATAAAGTTTCAAATGGTACATGAACCAGAACTCATAATCTGCCTCCCCCAGGGCACTGGGACCCATTCTTGCATTAAAATGTGTTAATGTGATCTTCTTCCATCTTCTTTAATTCTGTCGCCCCTTTAACCAATATTTTATGACTTTCATGCATAAAGTTTTAGATAAGTGCAAAAGAATTAGATAATAGCCTGTGAATCAGCTATTCTCAGTTCCAGTTCTTCTGATACTTAGCTACCTGTTCAGAAACATCTGCTTTTGCTTAAGTGGAATTGGTATCAATATCGACTCTTCTAATTTGCCAAATACAATTTTTATTAGTGCATTTTTCAAAGAGTATGTTAAGCAAGAAAGAATGAGAGAGAGAGAGAGAGAGAGAGAGAGAGAGAGAGAGAGAGAGAGAGAGAGAGAGAGAGAGGATGTATAATTATACAGCAGATGCCAGAAGTGGTATTTATTCACCAAAACTGCATGGGTCATTCATTAAAATCTCAGTTTTAATTAGCAAACACCTGTTTTCTGTTTGATTTTACACTGATATCTACTGTCTGCAATTTGCTTTCCTCCGTAAGCAATTAGCTAGCCCTGACAGTAACGGTTAATCTAATTAGTCCAGAGGTGCCCAGGGAGGTAACGATCGACTTGCAGAGATTACAGATAGAAGTGATCACAGCTTCATTCACATGGATGGATAAGATGTGCACACAATTATTGTTAGCATCACCTTGGTCTTGGCCTTTCCTTTTGGACTGAGTTTGGAAGGAAGAAAGGACAGAAGGAAGGAACAAAGAAAGGAAGGGAGGGAGGAAAGAAAGAAGGATTCACTAATCTAAGTTTTCAACATATTCTATGCAATAAATGCTTTACTGAGTCTAGTAAGCCTAGAGCTGAGATAAAACTACTGCATCTTTTGCTTATAAGAGGTTAGATATTGCTATACTCCTTAATTGGGAGTATAAAACATTGACTATATATGCAAGGAGGTGAGAAGATCAGAGGACCCAAGGGCCATTCAAGGGCTTTCAGTCAAAAATTAAAATATCCTGCAATAAATTCAAGTTGTCACTAAAGAAACAGCATGATGACACCATATTTTTTTTCAAACAAGGAGGCTGTCCTTGTTTGCAAGCTGGAAAAAGTGTGTTTACAAACATATAATCTATATGGCTGTACCCACATGCTGTCAGAGCATAATGAAGTTCTCTTCTCCCATTTAACATAGATTATGGCATGGAAAAAAATTTCTCCTAATTCCAAAATTAAGTCAAAATGAGTTACCACTGAATTCTAGGGTCTAGAAAATGTGCATCAAAGAAGCAGTCAGTCATTAGTCTTAATTACGTCTCACATTTCCATAATGGTGCAGTTGGGTGATTGGAGTGAATAGTCTCCTATGTAAAGCAAAGGTTAATAAATGTCACTACTAGAGATGCCTAGTGATGCTTCTATTCCTTCTCTCTACTCTCCCTCTCAAATAGTTATCTGCAAATTAAGGAACTCTGGGATACTGGGCTCCACTCACACACTGCTGATTGAAGGAAAAGATGCCTTCTTTATGCACATAATACTTGGTACCCAGCCAGTAGTAGTGCAAACACACAGACACAGCCTCTGACTCCATAAATTTACATGATATCAAATATCATGAAAGGCAAGGAAAAAAGTGGTTTAAAAAGAAAAAGCATAAAAATCAAGTTTTTCTCCTCCTGCTGCCATTTTTCAAATGGCTGTGTGTGTGTGTGTGCGCGAGTGTGCTGGATGTGGTGAGTTACTCGCTAGGACTTAGTTGCTCCTTCATGTAAAGGAGGTTTATTGGAGCTTTTCCTGAAAGTTAAAGTTTGATAGGCTGAATGATGATTGTATCAGAAAATTTCTTGCTTGTGAATGTTGCCCTGGCCATGACAGTGATCAGTGTTATTGACATTTCTGTAATGTTACATCTTAGACTGCTTTGCATAAGTACTGAAGATAATCAATACACAGGAGGAGTATAGGAGCAAATGACAAGGACCTATGCAGCCATAATTGCCACCACTTTCCAAATTGTCAGCTATTGCATGTATACCATGCCAGCTAGATGTACAAAAGTCATAAAATATGGATATAAGATTATATTACTAAAGCAGATTCTTAAATGCCTTATACTTTGGAAGTATTGACACATTGCTTTGACTGTGTCCTGATTTTTGTACTATCTGATTAATTCCAAGTAAAGCTAATACTGATATTTATATTACATTATATCCTCCAAAGTTTATTTTTAATTATGTATGTTTCCCATAATGGGGACAGTTGGATTTTACTCTTTGAGTATCACAATAAGCAAATGATATTGTTGGAGCAGGCCGTAGTTAAGAAGAAATACACAAGTAGCAGGACTAGGAAACTTCAGGAACATAATAAAGTCAACAAATTTCATTAAAAATAAAGTTGAAATAATATGCCTCTTTCCCATTACAATTCACCATATCATTGAAAAGATAGTCCTATAGCATTAAACTGTTCAATTCAATACAGACAATGCAAATGGTCTTCCAGAGGTGTGAAGTAGAGATTTTCCTTCCAAGCTTCAAAGTGGAACTATTTTATTTTTCTAAATTATCTGGACCTGAAAATTATCTGTACCTGTGTTTCATTTCTTCAAACTGCACTACCATAGGTTAGCATGTCCATCATAATATTTGTGTACATATATATATATATATATATATATATATATATATATATATATATATATATATATATATATAATTTATAGCTAGTTGTAATCAGTCATACATGAAAAGGGAAAAGAAAAAGACTTGAATTAAAGAAGTTGTCAAATTCTATGATGTAGTATCCTTGGAGCTCTTGACCATGGTGTGAATACTCTGGAAATTGAGTGTCTTCACACCTGCTCTCTGGAGCTGGTGGGAACAGGGTGTTATCAATGCACTGTCCCCTGTTTCTGTGGAAGCTCTCATTTCCTCTCAGTGCTCACACCCAACACTCATACACTCACTCAGATCTGCTCCTTTCCTGCAACAACATTTACAATATGGAAACCAATTAATAATTAGGAGAAATAATATTAAATAAGAAGGTAAGGAGTGGAGACCTTTAAAATTCATCAATAATGACAAATAATTAGAACATGCAGAAAAGTAGTGAACTATAAAGGCAGCATCAATTGTAGTGGGCTGATTTGATCCTGCCCAAGTTATTTATGATGGGCAAATAAAATGCCAACAGCCAATACCTGGGCAGGAAAAACATTGATGGGGTTTAAGATTCCCAGGCTTGGGATCAGAGGAGAACATGAGGGAGAAAGGAGTTGGAGGAGGAATGGGAAGGTACCATGGGTTAGAAGGCAAGAAAACATGTCCTTGAGGGCTGGCCCATTCTAATTAAGAGCAACCCAAATAAAACATAGTAGGCAATAACTTGAAGTTACCAATAGAAAAGTAGGTTCTAATGGCATAGAGGGTAGATATCTGCCCAGCTCGTTTGCTTTTAAAGACTTATTATAAATATAAAGACTGTGTCTGTCTTTGACCATCCAGAAAATGGTCAAAGCCTGGGTAGATTCCCCTGTATTGGGATTAAAATTTTTTACAATAACAAATTACCAAGCCTTAGATGGGAAACTTACCCTTGGATCATCTAGAGAAGGCACATTGTAATAAGGTCTTTTAGCAGAATAAATAAAATGTGGCAATAGAGTAAATGACATGCAGAGGAAAGGGGTGGGACATCAGTTAACTGAGCCTTTATGCTGCTATCCTCATCAGATGAGAAATATAATGCCAAGATCCCAGAGGTATACTGAAGAGTTAAGTTGGTTATTTTGTAATGGTGCCCCTTTGCTACTTGGCTATTAATTCTTTATGAGTCAGTATGTGTCCTGTTTCAATTTTTTTCCTTTTTAGCACAAACCTCCTTGTTTTTAAAACATAGTGACTAGAACGATTTAGAATCCAAATTAGCCATTATTCATCATTCCTCTTGGAATGCTGAAGGGGTGGTGGCATGATGAGCCACTTAGTCTATGGAGCTGTGATAGGTTTGGCCACTCCCCCTCCTCTCCACCACCATACTTCTATCTCTTGTCCGTCAAAAAATATTCATATTCAATAACATGATTTGAGTATTGTTTTAAAACTCATTAGGAAATTATCATTTTTATTTTTAAAGGTTTGCTGAATTTTAAAATATTCTGTCAAGCTTATACTATTTTTTTTTTTTTTTTTTTTTTTTACAAAACAAATAGATTGTCAATTTGATAGGTCACCAAGAGATTTTCATTTTGAAATACACACATCAGTGGGCTATTTATTAAATAATAAGAGCAGACACACAGCATTTGGGAAAAATATTCATGAGGTTTTGTACAGTTCCCTCAGCCTATTGGTAAGTATTATATTTCTTCATTGTCACAAGAAAATACGTGAAAGCCCTGGGAATGATGCGGAGCTAAGCTTGATTTGAATCCAACAAGGTTGGGCACAGAGTTGATTGAATTTCATACAAATTTCAACTAAAAATATAAATTGTGGTCTATGATTTGGTCTATTATATGGGCAACAACAGATGCAATGGATATTCAGTACTTAGGATAAGCTACTGAAGTCTAACAGAAAAAAGAACAACAGAAACAACTTATGTGTGATTCCTATTTTGTCCTTAAATAAAAGAAAATCATGACTAAGAGGAAATCTAAGAAAGTACAATGATATTTGGGGAAAATGAGCCACCCAAAAAGCTTTGTTCAAGGCTTCCAGTCCCTTGGCTTTTTTTATAACAGCAGGCCATATTTTGCTGATAAATGGATTGGTTTATTGGTATCTCACCATAAGTCTCCCAGAGTGACAGGTTAAAGGTCCTCTTAGTGCTTTGTGGGTTTTCTTGTATAAATTAAATGAATAGAAACAAAATGTTGCTACTGTTAATGGAGGCTTGCTAGAATCAGAAAGAAGTTTACTCAGAAGTCTAGATCATATGATTGCAAGTAATTTGCAAATACAGATTTTGCAAGGATGATAAGATCATCATGAGAAGTCCTTCAGAAAGGACACATATGAGCAGTAATGTATTGATCATAATTAGAAATTTTGTAAGGATATGAAATATGTAATATGTGAACAGAAAGTAAAGACACCACTTCTTTAAAAAAATGGTATGGATATTGGAATAAATGGGAGTTCAACCTAGACTTAGTTTTGGAAGATATCAGCAAAATAATCACTAACAAGTGTGAGGAGGCAAAGGAGGAAGAAGAGGGGGAGGAGGAGAAGAAAAGAGTTATGGGGGAAACTACTTGGCACCAGGAAACAACTGTTATGAGTGAAGCAATGATGCTGAGATTCAAACCACAGGTTAGAGTTGAAAGTTTGATATAACAAAGTGCATATGTGAGAAAGGACAAGTTCATGGCAGAAGACTTCCTGAGTAGATGCAGGCAGGAGGAACTTATGGTAATAATACCAAACAGTGAGGCAAGACTACCTCTCCAGCCTGGCTAGAGCTCTATCTCACAAACCGAGTGGTACAGGGTTTCATACTTCTTGCTTCATTTTTTAAAAAGATGAACCACTGATTGAATATGATCGAAGGGGATGTAGTAAATGAGCTAGAAACTATTGGTGCAAAAAGGACTTTGTGAACAGGACATAATGGGCAAGGCATTAATTATTATGTGGGACCTCACAAAGCTGAAAAAGTTTCTTTAAACAAAGAACACCAACATTCTGGCAAGATGGTTCCCTATAGAATGAGAAGAAAGAAAAAATTCTTCACTAATTATAAATCTGACAGAAGAGTCATATCTAGTATATATAAAGAACTACACAGAAATAATTAAAAACAAGAAAACAGACCATTTTAAATGTGGAATACATAACTAAACAGAGATTTCTAAAAGTATGAAACACAAATGGGTAAGAAACACTTAAAGGAATGTTCAACACAATTAGCTATGAAGGAAATGCAAATGAAAACTACTTTAAGATTCCATCTTTTATCAGTTAGAATAAAGACCAATAAAAATATTTTATGTTTAGGACATGGGAATTGAGAAGCACTATGAGATAGAATACTTTTGGTTTCTGACTGAGCCATGAGTTGAAACTGTGCTACAGCTCTCTGTACCCAGATATCACTGGGAGAAAGCTGGTCTCCCAGTCGCATAGACACACAGGCTTATAAGAAGTTCAAACCACCATCAGAGACAGCAAGACCTGCTAACACCAGAGACTGGCAGATGGCAAGAGGCAACTGCAAGAGCCTCAGCAACAGAGACCAAGGACACTTGGCATCATCAGAACCCAGTTCCTCCAACACAACAAATCCTGACTACCCTAACACATAGGAAAAGCAAGATTCTGACTTAAAATCACAAATCATGATGCTATTAAAGGACTGTAAAAAGCATATAAATAACTCCCTCAAAGAAATACAGGACAACATGGGTAAACAGGTAGAAACCCTGAAAAAAGAAACACAAAAAACACAAAAATTCCTTCGAAAATTACAAGAAAACACAAGTAAACAGAGGAAGGAATTGAACCAAATGATCCAGGATCTAAAAGTAGACATAGAAACAGTAAAGAAATCACAAAGAAACATAACCCTGAAGAAAGAAGACAGAAGAAAAAGATTAGGAGTTACAGACTCAAATATCACCAACAGGATAGAGGATACACAGGATATTAGGACAAGATAGGAGAACCTACTATACTTTCATTGTTTGTAGATTCAATAAATCTCAAATTAAAGCACACATGTCTCCTTCAGAGACCAGGAAGCTCAAAGTTAGTGAGACATCTCATGATTGTGCCCAAATGTTGCAGTTATCTCTGCTGTATCAGTGCATCAACGGGCTATCTTCAAAATGAAGCCTAATAAGGAAACCCCTTCGAAGTGCATTCGTTTCATTTACAATTATCTAGAAACTGTTACATGTCAGACATAGTTCTAGTTGATGAGAATATATGGGAATTAAAAAAGAGAAATGATTTGTTTCTCTCATATGAATAGCTAAAATGACAGAAATAGAATAAGTGAATGAAACATGTGCATGATGGAGAGCCATCAAAGAATGGAGCAGGTATGAATGTCTATGTTGTAGAAAAAGACACTATAGTTTTCATTGGAAGAAACGTAGAAGTGATTTTTAAACTAACTAACTAACTAAATAACTAACTAAATATAAATAAATAAATAAATAAATAAATAAATAAATAAATAAATAATAAAGGAAGTAAAGACTTCTTCTAAAACGCAGCTAAGTTTAGGTCACACCAATAATAGCTCTGAGAGTACACATGTTCCTCCCTAGCAAAGAGTGAAAGTAGAAGAAAAAGTTTATGTAGGTACAGGGAGCTAAAATGTTGAGCATTAGTGTGAAACCTGTGTGGAGCAGAAAAGACTTAAGCAACATAGTAAGGAGCAAGGGCTTTACGTGCTAATAATAGCATGCATTCTAACCAAAGGTAAGACCATTTGATGGCTCATCTAGTTGATCTGTTCAAAGTAAGTTTCAGGGGCAACATATACAGACAGAATAATGTTTGACCTCTGTGTTGGCCATTGGGAGCTTGGAATACAAAGAGTTTAATTGAATAAAGGTTTGCTCTCCATTTGATGGTGCTGTTTTGGGGTGGGGGTATGAAACCTGTAAGAGATGGAGCCTTTACTGAAGAATTAGGTTAGATGCTTTAGGGATTTAGATACCGAGCCCACTTACAGATTATTATCTCTGCCTTCCTTGTGAAGCTGGATTATGAACATGAAACGTCCTTCTCCTGCATCCTTGCTCTCTTCTTGCTCTGCTCCTTCCCTAGCATGATTGACTCATATCTTGGAAACATAAGCCAAAATAAATGTTTTTTTCTATTGATTGCTTTAGGGCATTATATTTTATGATATGACCAGAAAAGTAATTAATATAAAAGTTGATACCCTGATGCAAGTAACCTGATTTTTCTTTTCTTTTCTTCTTTCCCCTTGAAAAGTTGAAGATTTTGGAACTTGTGACTAGAAAAGAGCTTGAGCACTCTAAAGAAGAGCATAATATACCTTCCAAGGGGGGATACTAAGTGACAGTTTATATTTGGTTGATTTCAACTCTGCGTTTATTTTTTGCTATCTACTCCTCTTGGGTGCATCTGCTTATTTTTGTTCTAAAGATTTTAGGTTTGCTGTCAACCTGGTAGTGGATGCTCTCTCTAGTTTCTTTTTGGAGGCACTCGGAGCTATGAGTTTTCCTCTTAGCACTGCTTTCATTGTATCTCATAAGTTTGGGTATGTTGTGCCTTCATTTTCATTGAAGTCTAAAAACTCTTTAATTAAAATTTTTTTCCTTGACCAAGCTATCATTGAACAGAGCTATGTTCAAGTTTTATGTGTATGTGGGCCTTTTTCTGGTTTTGTTATTATTAAAGACCAGTTTTGGTCTATGGAGATCTGATTGGTTGCATGGCAGTATTTCAATGTTCTTATATCTGTTGAGGCCTGTTTTGTGACCAACTATATGGTCAGTTTTGGAGAAGGTGCCGTGAGGTGCTGAGAAGGTATTTTCTCTTGTTTTAGGATGGAATAGTCTGTAGAAGTTAGTTAAATTCATTTGGTTTATAAGTTCTGTTAGTTTCGCTGCACATTTGTTCAATTTCTGCCATTATCTGTCCATTGATGAGACTGGGGTGTTGAAGTCTCCCACTATTTTTGTGTGTGGCACAATATATGTTTTGAGCTTTAGTAGAGTTTCTTTTAATGAATGTGCACGCTGTTGAATTTGGTGCATTGATGTAAAGGATTGAGAGTTAATTTTGATAGATTTTTCCTTCTATGAGTAAAAACTCCCCTCCCTTAACTTTTTTTGATGAATTTTGGTTCGAAATCTATTTTATTTGATTATTGGACAGCTACTCTAGCTTGTTTCTTGGGACCATTTTCCTGGAAAGTTTTTCTCCCCTACATTTTACTCTGAGGTAGTGCCTGTCTTTGTTGCTGAGATGAGTTTCCTGAATGCAGAAAAATGATGGTCTTGTTTACTTATCCAGTCTGATAGTCTATGTCTTTTTATTGGTAATTGAGTTCATTGATGTTAAGAGATTGTTGTTTCCTGTTATTTTTGCTGTTAGTTTAGAATTATGTTTGTATGCCTTTTTCCTTTTGGTTTTGTTGAAAGAGGATTATTTTCTTGCTTTTCCTTCAGTGTAGTTTCCCTCCTTGTGTTGGAATCTTCCATCTACTATTTTTTATAGTGCTAGAAATGTGTACAGATATTATGTAAATTTGGTCTTGTCCTGGAATATCTGTTTCTCCATATATAGTAACTGAGAGTTTTGCTGGACAGAGTAACCTAGACTGGCATTTGTGTTTTCTTATGGTCTGTATAATATCTGTCCAGGATCTTCTAGCTTTCATAGCTTCTGTTGCGAAGTCTGTTGGTGTAATTCTGATTGGTCTGCCTTTATATGTTACTTGTCCTTTTCCCTAACTGCTTTTAGCATTCTTTCTTTGTTTTGAACATTTGGTGTTTTGAATATTATTTGTCCAGAGAAATTTCTTTTTGTACAATCTATTTGGAATTCTGTATGTTCATGGTTATCTCTTTCTTTAGTTCAGAGAAGTTTTCTTCTGTAATTTTGTTGAAGACATTTACTGGGTCATTTAGTTGGGAATCTTTACTCTCTTCTATAACTATTATCTTTAGGCTTGGTCTCCTCATTGTGTCCTGGATTTTCTGGATGTTTTGTGTTAGGTGTTATTTTTTTTTTGTTGTTGTTTTTTTTTTTTTTTTAATTTTTACACTTTCATCGACTGTGTCAATACTTTCTATGCTATTTCTACCCCCGAGATTCTCTCTTCCATTTCTTTTACTCTGTTGGTAATGCTTTTGTTTATGACTCCTGACCTCTTTCCTAAGCTTTCTATCTCCTGGGTTATCTCTTTGTAGTTTTTTTAAAATTATTGTCTCCATTTCTGTTTTTAGATCCTGGATGGTTTTGTTCAGACCCTTCTTCTGTTTGCGTGTGTTTTCCTGTGTTTCTCTAAGGGCTTGTACTTGTTTATCTGTGATCTCCTATATGTTTTTAAGGCAGTTATTCATGTTTTCCTTGAGGCCCTCTGTCATCAACATGGGACATGACTTTAAGTCCACACTTTGTTTTTCTGGTGTGTTGGTATATACATTACTTGCTGTGGTTGGAGATCTGGGTTCTGGTGTTGCCAGATTTTCTTGGTTTCTGTTGCTTAGATACTTGTGCTTGCCTCTTGCCAACTTCTTATCTTTGATGTTAGTTGATCTTGTTGTCTCTAAATGGAGCTTGTCTGTCCTGTGCATCTGTGGGTTGTGGGCTCAGGAGGAAGATGTATCCTGTGTGTTCAACCCTTTGTGGGCAGCTGTGAGTTCAGATGGTGATGGGTGGTCTCTAGCTCTTGGCTCAGATGGAAGCCTGAAGGGTACAGATGTGAGCAGTACTGTGATACTCTCAGAACCCTGAGAGTTCCCAGAGGTCTCTCCCCAGATAGTCATTGAAGAGAGAGTGTGGGCTTACTGTTGGGCACAGGAGGGAGAGCACTATTGTGTCACGTCATGTTGTTCAGCTCTCTTCAGGACTAGCAGGCTGCTAGTCCTGATGGCTGTGTGCTGGCTTTCTGTATTTATATTTTCATGATATGGCACCAACTCCATAACACGAATGCAAATGACACAATGGGGCATTGCACTTGGAGCACAAAGACTTTTCTTCTCTATAAGGGTATACTGAGGAACTACAATGGAAAGATAAAGATCTGTCCCTGGCATATGTGCTGTTTTGCTCCATGAGGTTTGTATTTCACTGCTAAGTTATGTTTTAAAGTACTAAAGCATAACTTTTACACTAACCACACTGTAACAATTCTGCATTCAGGCTTTAGAAAATGTTTACATCATCCTTTCCATAGTCCACCTCTGAAATGTTCCCATTTTTAGCAATAGGTTCTAATGAACAGTCAGGTTTTCATCGTCCTTAAAAATGGCAATTATTTTTCCTTCAGTACACAATTCTTTTCCAATTTATTGCCTACCTAAGTGACCTTCAGAGTACATTAGCCATTTATATTTTTAAATTGCATTTTATTTAATTTTAAAAGTAGAACAAGATGAATAAATGTTTGGGATTTTTCCTTCTATTATAACAAAGCAATAGTTCTTTAGCTTGTTTTCATTATGGGAATAGAGGGAGCCTTTTAGACATTTCCCCCCTTATTTTCCATTTCTTATATAATTTCAGTTCCACAGATGTACTATCTCTTTTTTATGTGCTGTGCTTCCTAGAATAATGGTCAAAGCCTTCTTCTACTAAAGAAGTCTTTATTCATTTAAGTACAATATGTCCTTGCCAATAGAGAATGCCCTTACAAAGGTTGTTCAGAATTGCAACTCAGGATACAAATAACAGGGCAAGGGCAAGCAACAAGTAGATTCTGCTGCTCCTCTTCTCCCACTTGGAAGGAATGAGATAAAAGTCTAAAGCCAGTAGTCTGCTTGAGAAGTGACTCATTTACAGAACAAGGTGATATGACCTTAGTCTTCTGTTCCTCTGCATCTGATGGCCAGTATAATAACGCAATGCATCCATGATTTGTCAGTTATGATAGCTGATTAGGTTAAAATTGAGCTAACATATTCTAAAGTGCAAGTTTTCTAAATATTCCTTAGTAGTACTTTTCAGGAATGCGAAATAACCATTATCAGTCCGTGAGAACAGTGGGTAACATGAGGAGAAAAGGGAAGAGCCAGTGTTACCAATGCAATGTTGGGTTCTTATTTTCATTTGTCAGACTCATTAATAAAAGTATTAAAAGTGGACTCAGTAAACAAGCTCGAAGACAATGTTATTAAAGGCTTAGTAAAAGAATGACAAAGTAAGCAGTAAATCTTGGTAGCTGCTAAAATAAAGAATAGAGAAAGTTATGTTTTCCAACACACAGACTGCTCTAGCCAGCAGATGCTGAGGAAAAGGAGAGAGCTGACAGAGGAAGATGGAGAAAGTCCATAGCACAGGTAAGATCTTAGGCTTTGGACTAGTATCAAAAAATTTGAAGGATTAAAAGCAGAAAGTAAATCTGCAGCTGTTAATCTAGGAAATAGTGGGAGCAACAGAAAGGTTTTATTGAACTAACAAAATGTACCCTCATTATTGACTTCTTAATTAGATACTACACAGATGATCCCACATTTAATCAATAAATAAGTGACATAATGTTTTGCTACCTGTCAGTACCAAATGAACATAACAAATGTTTACAGAACATTTTTATCCAAACACAAAAGAATATACCTTCTTATCCGCAGCTCGTGGAACATTCTCCAATATTGTCCATATATTCAGACACCAAACCATGTCTCAACAAATACAAGAAAACTGTATTCTAGCTGACCATCACAGAGTAAAGCTTGTTATCAATAATACCAGAAATAGCATAAAACTTAGTAACTCATGGAAACTGAACATCTCAGTATTAAATTTAAAAAAATAAATCAGTCAAGAAAATAGTAAAAAATTCTAGAATTGAATGAAAATTAAAACACAACATATCCAAATATCAGAGACAAAATGAGAACAGTTATAAGATGCAAGTTTATTATAGACTTTAGTGCCTGCATAAAAAAAAATCAGAGATATGACTAGCACAGCCAAAATTCTAGAACAAAAAGAAGATATCACATCTAAAAGCAGTAGATGACAAAAATAATAAAACTTAACATGGAAATCAATGAAATATAAGCAAACAAGCAAAATCAATATAATTAATCCAGAAAACAAATACTTGGTTCTTTAAGAAAATCAGTAGCTTGATAAACTCTTATTTAAATTATCTAATTGAATGAGAGAGAATATTAAAATTAACACAATTAGATATAAAGAGGGACATAACACCAGCCAACCAGGAAATCCAGAGAGCCATAAGGCCATATTATAAAAAAAAAGGGTACTCCACAGATTGAAAATTAAAAAGAATTTGACAGTTTCTCAATACATACCACTGACTGACATTAACTCAAGATTAGATACACAATTTAGATAGTAAATTAGAAATAACAACTTAAAGTCATCTAAACAAACAAACAAAAGCCCATGGCCAAAAGATTTTAGAACAAAATCTATCAGAATTTCAAAGAAAAGTTAATATCAATCCTGCTTTAATTATTCCATAAGATATAAATGGATTAAACATTGTCCAATTCTTTTTATGAGTTCAGAGTTACCTAGATACCAAAAGCCATATAAAGACCCAAACAGAGTAAGATAACTACAGGTCAATATTCTTTCTTTTCTCATTAGGTACTCTCTGTATTTACATTTAAATTGTTATCCCCCTCAGCCACCCTGCTCCCCACCCAACTCCCCCTGTACTTGTCTTTATGAAGGTGCACTAGCTCCCAATCACCCTGTCGACCTCAGTGCCTTGGCTTCCCCCACATTGGAAAAACGTGCCCTCTCTGGACCAAAGGTCTCTTCTCACATCGATGACAGACACTGCTATTCTCTGCTACATATGTAACTGGAGCCATGGACCTCTCGATGCTTGGTGATCTAGTGCCTGGGAACTGTGGAAGATTTGGTTGGTCGATTTTGTTAAGAAGACAGATCCAAATACATACACTAAAATAACTGCAAACAGTATTGAAGAACAAATAAAAAAGAACATCTAGCATGACTGAGTGGGCTTCATTCCAGAGAGGCAGAGATGGAGGTTCAGCAAACATACTTTGATGAATGTAATTCACTATATAAATATGCTGAAAGACAAAGACATATAATCATCTTAGTAGATGAGAAAGGTTTTTGTCAAAATACAATACATCTTCATGATATAAATCCAGGAAACTAGGGATATAAGGGACATACAAGAACAAAATAAAGACAGTTTACAGAAAGCACATAGCCAACATCAACTTAAATGGAGAGAAATTCGGAGCAATTTCACTAACATCAGAAACAAGGCAAGGTTGCTGACTCCCTTTGTACCTGTTAAATATAGTACTTGAAGTATTTTTAGCTGAAGAGGTGAGACATCTGCAAAGGATCCATGGGATACAATTAAGAAGAAGTCTGAGTATCTTTATTTATACATGATATGATTATATATAAAAGGGACCAGAAAAAATTCACCAGATATTTTCCACAGCTCATAAACTTTGTCAGCAATGTAGCTGGATACAAAATTAATTCACAAAAATCATAGTCCTCTTGTATATAAATAATCAATAGACTGAGAAAGAAATCAGAAAAAAAGAACTTATGCATAACCTTAAGTAATGTGCTATGGTATAATAACTCTAACAAAGAAAGTAAAAACATGTATGATAAAAAGAACTTTAAGATATTGAAGAGATATAGTAAAGAATATTTCAGAAGATGGAAAGATCGCCCATGCTCATAAATCCATAGTATTAATTTAGTAAAATTTCATCCTACTAAAAATCAATCTA
This sequence comes from Micromys minutus, assembly GCF_963924665.1. Classification (NCBI taxonomy): domain Eukaryota; kingdom Metazoa; phylum Chordata; class Mammalia; order Rodentia; family Muridae; genus Micromys; species Micromys minutus. The sequence continues at coordinate 39,390,353 of NC_137983.1, read as the reverse complement.
CAGACTCAATGCAAACCCATCAAAATATCAACTCAATTCTTTATAGATTTGGAAAGAACAAGATTCAGCTAAATGTGAAAATGGCAAATAAACAAGGGTTTCTAAAACAATCCAGAAAAACAAACAAACAAACAAAAAACTGGTGGATATCCCTATTCCTGACTTCAAAATATACTACAGAGCTATAGTTATAAAAGCAGCATAGTGTCAGCACAAAAATGCACATGTTAATAAATGGAATCAAACTGAAGACAGAGACAACTTTATAGACCCGATTTTTTTTTATTAGGAAGCAGTAAAAACACATTGGGAAAAAGACAGCATCTTCAACAAATGGTGCTTTTCAATCTGGATAGCCCCATGTAGAAGAATCCAAATACTTATTTCCCTGAACAAAACTTAACTCCAGATAGATCAAAGACCTTGGCCTAAAATCATATAAACTAAATCTGAAAGGGGAGCAAGTAGGGAATAGTCTTCTATTCTGAGCACAAGAGATTAATATCTGAACAGTTTACTCATAGCTCAGGCACTAAGATCAGCAAGTAATACCTGGCACCTCATGTAACTAAAAGTTTCTGCATGGCAAAGGGCACTATGAGAAAAAAAAAAAACAGCAAGCAACAAAATGGGAAATAATTTTTATAAACTACATGTTCTATTAGAGGGTTGATATCCAAAAATCTCTAAGGAACTCAATGCACTGGGTATCAAAAAAATTTTAAATGGGGAGCAGATATAAACAGAGAATTTTCAAAAAAGGAAACTCAAATGTCTGAGAAAGATATAAAAAAGTGTTCAACATCATTACTCATCTGATAACTGGAAATCCAAACTACTCTGATATTTTATCTTATACCATTAGAATGGCTAAGATAAATAAAACAAATGACAGTTCATGTTGGTGAGGATGTGGACTAAGGGGGACGCTCATCGAGTGCTGGGGGAACTGAAAACCTGTGTAGACACTATGAAAATTGGTGTGGTGGTTTCTTAGGAAAATGTGTATAGATCTACCTGAAGATGCAGCCATACAATAGCTTCTTCCTACCACAGAGATCTTGCTCCATGATGTTCCTTGCTACTCCATTCATGATAGCCAGGCATTGAAAACAAACTGGATCTCTCTCAATAAATAAGTTAATAAAGAAAATGTACATGTACATTTGTCCAAATGGAGTATTAATCAGGTGTTTAAAATTTATTTCATAAAGTTCATGGGCAAATGGATGGAAGTAGAAAAAAATAATCCCAGCTCTGGTATCCTAGAAATTATGGGTTAAGTCAATGATAACTAAGTAACAATTCATAGATGTGAAAATTAGATATAGGGTAAGAGAATAGAGGAATTAGAAAATAGAATTGATAATTACAGATGGGATGAGGCTGGGCCTGGATGATCAAGTGGAGAAAAGGAGAGAAGGAGAAAATAAGGAAAATATATTATAATTAAAGTTCATTTGAGGGGACAGTATGGAAACATATTACAGTAGATTCTTTCATATACATATATGAAAACAATCAAGTGAAATTACAGAATAATAAGGAAGGTAGAGCCCCAAATGTTCCTCTCTCATCAGGTATTGGTTACTTCTAGTTGAGTTGTTAGACAAAGGGATCTCTTGGATACCCCCAAAACTCAAGTTGTTGCCAAATATATGTTTTTCCCCAAAACTAGACAGCAAGACTCCATTCCTGAAGACAACATCTACATAACTTGCTTAACATGAAAAAGTTGAGCTGGTGCCTTGTAGAGATTACACCCCTCTGTGATAGTGTCTTTGGTACATGAAGGTTCTATGCAGATTAGCAAATTAGAAACATAAATACCAACTTAGCTACAAATGCTTTGATTTATACTGATGTCCTGTCTAAAAGAAATGGTAGCAAAATGGTGGCACAAAAGTTGTGGGAGTTATCAACCAATATATGATTTGACTTGAAGTTTATTCTATAAATATACCTGACACTATTTGGGTAACCAAGAACATGAAACTACATAGCCTGGAGACATAAGGTGAAACCACATACTATTTCCCTACTAAAAGATTTTAACAATTAAGTTACAGTAAATAATATCTTCTATATGTATAGATAGGTGCCTTGTTCAGCCATCACCAGAGAAGCTTCTGCCTGAGGCATACGGCAACAAATATAAGTATTCACAGCTAGACATTATGCAAAAAAATGAGACCTTGGAACAACTAGCTTTAATGGGATGTCTCCATCAGATTCTTCCCCTCAGGGATCAGGGAACCCTGTGGAAGGGGAAGCAGAAACAGAATAAGAACTAGAGGTACTGGAGATACCAAGAAAACAAGGCTCGCTACATCAATAGTATTTATGCACGTGTGACCTCACAGAGACTGAGGGAGCATGCACAGGGCCTGCAAAGATCTGTAGCAGACTGAGTCCTAGAGCTGAAAGCAGAAGACACATGCCCCGTCCCTCACATAGACATTATCTCCAACTAACAACCTGCAGATGAAAATTAGTCCCCCTCTAAGGGAATCACATTGGGAAAATAAACTGCTCTTAGGTGCAGGAGTCTTGCCCAGATGTAACTGCAAACTGAAAATGGCACCTTTGCAGGTTTCTTGTACCATAATGTCTTATTAGTTTGTTCTTTTAAAATTAACTTATTATTCTAATTTTGGTTTTAATTTTTTTAAATTTCATGTATATATAGATATATATCACTTAGATAGATGTATAGATATCTAGATGTATGTATGTCCAGATGTATGTGTGTGTGTGTGTGTGTATGTATATATATATATATATATATATATATATATATATATGTATATATGTATATGTGTATACACACATACACATACACAAACATATATATATATATATATATATATATATATATATATATATATATATAGAGAGAGAGAGAGAGAGAGAGAGAGAGAGAGGAAAAGATAGAGAGAAATGATGATACCTGTGTCTTTTTACCATATGGATTATATACATATACATACACACATATACATATATGCATAATGTCATTCTAGTTTACAATTTTTATGGTACTACTGAGTGTGTGTGAGTAGGTCTGCTTTTATATCTAATATTTTTTTGTAATTTTTTGGGCTCTTTTTCTTCTGTTCGTTTTCTCCTGTTCTGAGGTGTTAGATTTTGTTTTTATCTCACCATATCTCTTTTTTATTATCATCTCCAAGAAGCTTGTTTTGTTCTAATGAGAAACAGAAAGTGAGGTGAATCCAGATGCAAAGGGAGGCAGGGAAGAACTTAAGGGGGGAGGGGACAAGAGTATTATGTGAGAAAAATGTCTATTTTCAATAAAAGGGAATAAGTAAAATAAGATAGTTTTTGGTTACAGAAAAAAACATATACAGCCTCCATGTTTACTATTGATTAACTAGTCCTATTTAAATTCTTTATAATTATGACTTAGTACAAAGCATGTATGTTGTATGAATGAAACTAAGTAAATATTTTATGTGCATGCTACTTAGAGATTTCTATAAAACAGCTCCTTATTAAATAAGAGAAATAAATTTTATTTATTCATTACACTCAGCTGACTTTACATTTGGTAAATATATTCATGATGTGAAATAAAAGCACCTTCAGGACATAATTTGTACTTTCATCACCAATCTTCTGCTCCTAACATTATCATATTCTTCTAAGACCACTTTATTTTTATTTCATTTTAAGAATTCTCCAGTCTAGCAATGGTGGCAGATTTCTTGGCATCAAAAGCTTTTGTAAAATTCATATTCATAACTTAAAATAAAAATGCATATTTTAGAAAGTTACTTTTTATTTGCTAAGTACCCTCTTCATTCATGTTGATCCCAGACTTTTCTGCTCTGTATCAAAGAGAGGGATTTTACTAACTGAAGACCCAATTATCCTATTTCCTACATTGATATAAAGTGTTTCCTAAGGTGGGGAAACTCCAAGTTTTGAAGAGACATTTGTTTAGCTACTTCTCCATTACTTCTTTATCATATAACCTTCCTTTTGATAAATATTGTCATATTTATTTTATACCAATGAATATTCTTGATACGGATGAAGAACTTCAATAAGTTTATATTTTGACACTCTGGAGCACAGACTTTATGCTACCTCTGAAGAGACTACAGAATGTATATGGCTTTAATAGTGAAATTTGTATATGTGGAATGCCACAGTAATTTACAGACAGACTGTATGTTCTAATTTCTTTTTCATATGCAGCAATGTGCATGGCAATCTTCACACTGAACATATTCAAACTACTTATGTTGCCATGTCTAAATTGACAACAGAGATGATATCAGAGAAGAAAGTAAAATTCAAATTTTGTTCCCTTCCACAAGACTGTATTTCTTTGGGAAGTAATCAAAGGAAACAAAGAACTATTTTATGTATAAAAAATTTATTTCTGTGACTTTCAAATCTCCTGCTTCAGCTCATTGTTTGTCTTAGTTAGGGTTTTATTGCTGTGAACAGACACCATGACCAAGGCAAGTCTTATAAATAAAAATACTTAATTGAGGCTAGCTTATAGGTTCAGAGGTTCAGTTCAGTATCAAGGCAGAAGCATGGCAGCATACAGGCAGGCATGGTGCAGGAAGAGCTGAAAGTTCTACATCTTCACACAAAGGAAGCCAGGAACAAATTGAGCATCCTCAGTCAGCTAGGAGGACTGTCTCCAAGCCCATCCGAAGAGTGACACACTTCCTCCAACAAGGCCATACCTTCTACTAGTGCCACTCCCTGGGCCAAGCATATGAAAACCATCACAGTGTTTATAGAGCCCTCCCTGTTTCTTAAATAGTAGGCAAGAAGACACAATGCAGAGATGGCCCTCACTCCTAGGAGTTTCCTGGAACATTTGTATTGAATGTTATGGTAGCATATACATTTCTATATCAAGAAATGTTCTTTGTAAAAGAGTGGTAAAATTTCTGTCTATACATGTTGTCCTCCCTATCCAATGCAGACAGCCACACAAGCAAGAGTGCCAATATATAAGGTGATATTTTCTCTTCACATCTTTTGTTAGCCTAACAGGCAATTAAAGGACACCATTTCCTGCTCCATTGATTTTTCATTTTAGTCTCTACCTAAGGGATCAGGATCTTCCTAAGATTTGAACCTGAAATAATTTAAAACACACGAGACTACCTAAGCTCCAGAATGGTTTGCCTTATTCTTTATTTATAGATTTATCCTTACTGAAATTCGGTGTGTTTTGAAAACTCGCTTGAAAATTTAAACATACTTTACACTGCTACTCTACTATGAGGTTTAAAAGAGATACCATCAAATGATGAAAATGGAATTCATGACTTACAAGTCACAGCTCTGGGAATGAAGTCAGCTAGATGCCAACATGGGGCTTTCTAGGGTTTATCTTCAGAGGAATAGCATTTGAAAGACAATCTACCCTAAACTGTATCTTCACACAAGCACCCATGCTGCTGTGAGATCCGTGGGAGAGGCAAGTGTATCATCACTTTTATCCTTCTGACTTTCATGCTAGACTCAAGCAGCTATGAAACCCCATATTGCAGATGGGAAGAAAAGTAAACAAGAACACCTGAGATAACACTACTAAATGACTGACCACAGTGGTCACAGTGCCACAATGAACTGGCAATTCTCATAAAGATTCCAAGACTACCCAATGAACTGGTCTTCAATAAAAACAATTATTGAACCAAGTCAGGTACTCTCCTTTTCAAAATGACTATCTCATCTCCTGTACCAATCAGTCCCTGATACCTTTGATACCTGCTAAGTATCCACATACCTGTGCTCAATGTCAGTCCTTCTTTCTTAGGTACAAGACCCAATACCAACTATTCTCCAAACATGCAGAAACAAGGAGCATCCCATAGTTCTCTGCAGCAATAGAATTGGTGTTTGGGTCCACCTTAGTGGACCTATAGACCAGGCCTGATCATATACAGCTACCAGGCCCACATACCTATAATATAGATTATAGGATAATCTAGTTAAAAGTTCCCGTATTGGCTGGTTTTGGGTCAATTTGACACAAGTTGGAGTTATCACAGAGAAAGGAGACTCCCTAGAGGAAATGCCTCCATGAGATCCAGCTGTAAAGCATTTTTTCAGTGAGTGATTAAGGTGGGAGGGCCCAGCCCATTGTAGCTGGTGCAATCCCTGGGCTGGTAGTCTTGGGTTCTATAAAAAAGAAAGCTGAACAAGCCTGGGGAGGTAAGCCATTAAGTAACATCTCTCCATGGCCACTGCATCAGCTCTTGCTTGCTGGCCTGCCTGAGTTCCAGTCCTGACTTCCTTTGGTGGTGAACAGCAATGTGGAAGTGTAAGCTGAATAAACCCTTCCCTCCCCAACTTTCTTCTTGTTCATGATGTTTTGTGCAGGAACTGACTAAGCCAGTTTCCTAAAGCCTACTGTGGACCTTTCTGTGGACCAGACGGGCTCCACAGAAACTGCAGATGAGGTGACTGATGAGGAGCTCTTCCTGCCAAAGTCCATCTATACAAAATGGAAGAAGTGACTACTATTTTAAATATTCGGAGTCTAATGCTAGACCACAAAATGCATTAGTAATCAGGGAAAAACAAAATTGTAAAAGAAAATAACCAAAGCTCTGGAAACCAAATACAAACACATGTTGCCTGGCAACTCATTCTGAAAAAACAAAACAAAACAAAACCAAAAAACAAAAAAACAAAACAAACAAACAAACAAAAAAACAGACCAATGATATAGGTTTGACTGTTATAATAACTAGACCATCCTTGATGTGATGAAAAACATTGAAGGAAGAAACAGCTAAACTATAAGAACTATTAAGAAAAATGTAGACAAAAGTAGGCATGTACTCTGATTCGATGAACACAACTGCTCCACAACAGCAGTTAAATCTATAGCGTTTCAAAGTTATTTTAAATTTAAGGAAACAGAAAGGCAATCAGTAGCTTTACAGAAAAATCTTTTACATTTTCTCAGTAAATAAGGCTAAAAATATTTCAATGTGAAGAGAACCTACTCATAGATACATAGGCAACATCAGGAGACACAATATAGCGTGAAGATTCTTAAAACAATGAGAAAGCTAATCAAACAATATCAAGAAATATCTGATAGTAGCAGTTAAAAGTACAAGAGTCATAATATTAAAATTTGTAAAATATAAAGACATATTTACAAAGATAAACCCATTCTAAAGAGCAAAATTTATAACACAACAACAGTAACAAGAACCACAAAAACAAGTTGCAGATGATGTGATAATTCAATCAAACCACAGTTTTCCATTCAACAAAAATTTATGTGCATTAATCCTACCTAGAGCTGAATTACCCAAAATTCTGCAGAGTCACTTGTTGCAATTAACACTGAATAGAAACATGTGAAAGTATTAAAAACAGAACGGAAATATAATCAAATTCTGAATACTTAAAATATTCAAATAATGCAGTACATAAATCTCCTCTAACCCTACTATAAGTGCAAAAAGCAAAAAGAAGAAATTTTACTTAGCTACAGTATTTTTTAATTGATGGAAAAGATAAAAAAAAATTCTAGATGATATTAATACAGAATATTAGAAATGTAAAGCAATTTCAATGCACTTACATGATATACTTGAAGTTAAATATTCATTGGCTTAATGTATATCTAATGATTTTTAGGCACTTAATATGAGCCTCTTAGCAACCACAGATCAACAGAAATAGCAACATATTACTATTATGAAAAATTATTGTCTGCGAGAATAAAGACAGCATGTCAAGGAGCAAACAGCAGAGAAACTACAAAATAGAAGAAAACTAACAACATATGAGCAGGTGCTTCCCTAATAATAATTACTTTTAAATATAAATCAAGACATAAGAAATTGAGATAATAAACTGAATTTTGAATATATGCTTGGGCTGAAATGTAAAAGCACATATGAGGAATAAAAGAATAGACACTACAAACTGAAACCAAAGCAGAACAAGAAGCACTGTGCTGATATCAGAGAAATCAGTGTTGGTCAAAACTGTGCTGATAAAATAGGTTGTGGTGGTGTATAAAACTCTTCTCAGCATTCAGGAAGTAGAAGAGCAGGAATTATGATTAAAATCCAGCCTGTGATACTTAATGAAAATCTACCACTGAAAGTCAACAACTTAAACAATAGTAACAATAATAAAATTGCTACAAGAGATTTTAAACACATTATTAAGTTGTAATAAGAAAGCCAATCAAGGCAGAGCAGAGCCTGGCCCAACCACCAGCCGGAAAGGGGGCTCCAGCCAGAAAGGCGGCTCGTACAGGCTGAGCTACTGAGACCTGGAACAGATCTTAGGAACTTCTGTTCCCACCCGGAGAGGACTTCAGGTCGCAGAGCAGAGCCTGGCCCAACCACCAGCCGGAAAGGCGGCTCCAGCCAGAAAGGCGGCTCGTACAGGCTGAGCAACTGGTGAGTGGGAGACCTAGGCTGCAGGGGAGCAGAGGGATCTCTGCAGAGTGCACACGGAAAGGGCACCCCCTGCCCTGACCTGCCCTGTCCTCCCCGATCCAGTAACCGTGAACAGATCTTAGGAACTTCTGTTCCCACCCGGAGACGACTTAAGGTCGCAGAGCAGAGCCTGGCCCAACCACCAGCCGGAAAGGCGGCTCGTACAGGCTGAGCTACTGTGACCAGGAACAAATCTTAGGAACATCTGTTCCCACCCGGAGGTGACTTCAGTACGCAGAGCAGAGCCTGGCCCAGCTGCCACCCGGAACCTGGGCTGCTGGGGAGTAGAGAGATCTCTGAGGAGTGCACACGGAAATTGTACCAGGGACACAGACCAGATACAAGGGAAAGGCAAGAACATATCACTGACAACAAAATGGCAAGAGGAAAGAGAAAGAGTATATCCCAAGGAAACCAAGACAATCTAGCAACACCAGAACCCAGCTCTCCGATAGTAGCAAACATAGGAATTCCAAACACTCCAGAGAAAGAAGACACAGACCTGAAAACATGCCTCAAGACGCTGATAGAGTTACTTAAACAAGAAAGGGAGGAAAAGCAAAAAGATTCAGAAGCTTTTAAAGAAGAAACAAGAAAAACACTCAAAGAACTCAAAGAACGAGACGAAAACAGAACCAAGGAAATAAAGGAATGGAAGAGGGAAATTAAAACAGAAATTGACACAATAAAAAAAGCGCTAAAAGAGATAACCCTAGAGTCAGAACACCAAAAAAAGAAATCAGGAGTCACAGAAGCAAGCATTTCCAACAGATTACAAGAGATCGAGGAGAGAATCTCGGGGGCAGAAGACAACATTGCAAACATAGACAAAACAGCCAGAGAAGATGCAAAAAACAAAAAGCTCCTAACCCAAAATGTCCAGGAAATACAAGACACAATGAGAAGACCGAACCTAAGGATAATAGGAATAGAAGAGGGAGAAGAGTATCAACTAAGAGGCACAGTAAATATCTTCAACAAAATCATAGAAGAAAACTTCCCTACCCTCAAGAATGAGATGACCACGAGCATAAAAGAAGCCTTCAGAACTCCAAATAGGTTGGACCAGAAAAGAAATACCTCCCGACACATAATAGTAAAAATATCAAGTGCCCAAAGTAAAGAAAGAATACTAAAAGCAGTAAGGGAAAAAGGTCAGGTAACTTATAAAGGCAGACCAATCAGACTCAAACCCGATTTCTCAGCAGAGACTATGAAAGCTAGAAGAGCCTGGACAGACATCATGCACTCCTTAAGAGAGCACAAGTGCCAGCCCAAGCTGCTATACCCAGCAAAACTATCAATCACCATAGATGGAGAGACAAAGATATTTCAAGACAAATCAAAATTCACACAATATATGACCACAAACCCAGCACTACAACGAATTACAGGTGGAAAACCCAATACAAGGAGGGAAAATACAGCCTAGTAAAAACAAGAAAACTCCTAAACAAGAAAACTAAAAAAAGAAAAAAAAAACACGGACACAACTCAACCCAAAAAAGCAAAAATGGCAGGATACAGAAGCAATTATTCCTTGATATCTATTAACATAAATGGGCTCAACTCCCCAATAAAGAGACACAGACTATCAGACTGGATACATAAACAAAATCCAGCCTTTTGCTGCATACAGGAAACTCATCTCAGAGACAGAGACAGACACTATCTCACAGTAAAAGGGTGGGAAAAAAAACTTCCAAGCAAACAGCTCCAAGAAGAAAGCTGGAGTGGCTATTCTAATATCGAATAAAGTAAATTTCCAACCAAAAGTTATCAAAAAAGATAAAGAAGGACACTTTTTACTCATTACCAGGGAAATCTGTCAGGAGGAACTCTCAATCCTTAACATATATGCTCCAAATAAAAAATCACCCACATTCATAAAAGAAACTCTACTAAAGCTCAAAAAATACATTTCACCCCACACAATAATAGTGGGAGACTTTAACACCCCACTCTCACCAATGGACAGATCAGGGAAACAAAAACTGAACAAGGACACTGCAAAACTAGCAGAGACTTTGAACCAACTAGAATTAATAGATATATACAGAACATACTATCCTAAAGTAAAAGAATACACCTTCTTCTCACCACCCCATGGCACCTTCTCGAAAATTGACCACATAATTGGACACAGAACGAGCCTTCATCGATATAAGAAGATTGAAATACTCCCATGCATCCTCTCAGATCACCATGGTCTACGGCTGGTCTTTAACAATAACAAAGACAACAAAATGCCCACATACACATGGAAACTAAACAACACTCTGCTAAAGGATAGCAGGGTCAAAGAAGAAATAAAGAAAGAAATTAAGGATTTTCTAGAATTCAACGAAAACGAAAACACAACATACCCAAACCTATGGGATGCAATGAAAGCAGTATTGAGAGGAAAACTCATTGCTCTAAGTGCTTCCAAGAAGAAACTGGAGAGAGCTCACATCAGCAACCTGACAGCACAGCTAAAAGCCCTAGAACAAAAGGAAACAGATTTACCCAAAAAGAGTAGATGGTAAGAAATAATCAAAATTAGGGCAGAAATAGACCAAATAGAAACAAAAAAAACCATTGAAAAAATCAACAAAACAAAGAGTTGGTTCTTTGAGAAAATCAACAAGATTGATAAACCCCTAGCCAGACTAACTAAAGGGCAAAGAGAGAGTATCCAAATTAACAAGATCAGAAAGGAAAGTGGTGACATAACAACTGAAACTAAGGAAATCAAGAAATCATCAGATCCTACTACAAAAACTTATACTCCACAAAATTGGAAAATCTGGAGGAAATGGACGAATTCCTAGACAGATACAAGGTACCAAAGTTGAACCAGGACCAAGTAAACCATCTAAATAACCCTATAACACCTAAAGAAATAGAAGAAGTCATCAAAAGCCTCCCAACCAAAAAAAGCCCAGGTCCAGACAGGTTCAGTGCAGAATTTTATCAGACATTTATTGGGGATATAACACCAATATTCACCAAGCTATTCCAAAAGATAGAATCAGATGGAATATTACCCAACTCATTTTTTGAGGCTACAATAACCCTCGTACCTAAGCCACACAAAGACCCTACAAGGAAAGAGAACTTCAGACCAATCTCACTTATGAACATTGATGCAAAAATACTCAACAAAATCCTTGCAAACCGAATCCAAGAACACATCAAAACCATCATTCATCATGACCAAGTAGGCTTCATCCCTGGGATGCAGGGATGGTTTAACATAAGGAAATCCATCAATGTAATCCACCATATAACAAACTTAAAGACCAAAATCACATGGTCATCTCACTAGACGCTGAGAAAGCATTCGACAAAATCCAACACCCCTTCATGTTAAAAGTCCTGGAAAGAACAGGAATCCAAGGCCCATATTTAAACATAATAAAAGCAATATACAGCAAACCAACAGCCAACATCAAACTTAATGGCGAGAAACTTGAAGCAATCCCACTAAAATCAGGGACTCGACAAGGCTGCCCACTCTCTCCCTACCTATTCAACATAGTACTGGAAGTCCTGGCTGGAGCAATTAGAGAGCAAAAGGAGATCAAGGGGATACAAATCGGAAAGGAAGAGATAAAAACATCACTCTTTGCCGATGACATGATAGTGTACTTGAGTGACCCCAAAAATTCCACCAGAGAACTCCTACAGCTGATAAACAAGTTCAGCAAAGTGGCCTGATACAAAATTAACTCAAACAAATCAGTAGCATTCCTATACTCAAAAAACAAACATGTGGAGAAAGAAATTGGGGAAAAGGTACCCTTCACAATAGTTACAAAAGCTATGAAATACCTTGGTGTGACTCTAACTAAGGAAGTGAAGCACCTGTATGACAAGAAATTCAAACCTCTGAAGAAAGAAATTGAGGAGGATCTCAGAAAATGGAAAGATCTCCCATGCTCATGGATTGGAAAGATCAACATCTTAAAAATGGCCATCCTACCAAAAGCAATCTACAGATTCAATGCAATCCCCATCAAAATTCCAACCCAGTTCTTCATGGAATTGGAAAGATCAATGTGCAATTTCATCTGGAATAACAAAAGACCTAGAATAGCGAAAACCATCCTCAACAACAAAAAAAAAACATCAGCGGGAATCACTATCCCTGACCTCAAGCTATATTACAAGGCAATTGTGCTGAAAACTGCATGGTACTGGTACAGAAATAGGCAAGTGGATCAATGGAATAGAATAGAAGATTCAGAAATGAGGCCTCATGTATATGGTCACCTGATTTTTGACAATGGAGCAGTAAACATTCAATGGAAAAAGGACAGCCTATTCAACAAATGGTGCTGGTCCAACTGGCACTCAACATGCAAAAGAATGAAAATAGACCCGTTCTTATCTCCTTGTACAAAGCTCAAGTGTAAGTGGATTAAAGATCTCCACATTAAACCTGATACACTGGAATTATTAGATGAGAAAGTAGGGAAAACCTTAGAACACATAGGCACAGGAGAAAATTTCCTAAACAAAACACCAATGGCTCAAGCTCTAAGGTCAAAGATTAACAAATGGGACTTAATGAGATTGCAAAGTTTCTGTAAGGCTAAGGACATCGTCAAGAAAACAAAACGGCAACCAACAGAATGGGAAAAGATCTTCACCAACACCACATCAGATAGAGGCCTAATATCTAAGGTGTACAAGGAACTCAAAAAGCTCGACACCAGAGAATCAAATAACCCTATTAAAAAATGGGGTACAGAGCTAAACAAATCTTTTTCAGTTGAGGAACTCCGAATGGCCGAAAAACATCTGAGGAAGTGCTCGACATCCTTAGCCATCAGGGAAATGCAAATCAAAACAACCCTAAGATTCCACCTCACTCCAGTCAGATTGGCCAAGATCCAAAACTCAGATGACAGCAGATGCTGGCGAGGCTGCGGAGAAATAGGAACACTTCTCCACTGTTGGTGGGGTTGCAAGCTAATACAACCACTCTGGAAATCGGTCTGGCGATACCTCAGAAAATTGGATATAGTACTACCTGAAGACCCAGCTATTCCACTTCTGGGCATATACCCCAGAGACACTTTAATACACAACAAAGATATATGCACCACAATGTTCATAGCGGCTCTATTTATAATAGCCAGAAGCTGGAAGGAACCCAGATGTCCTTCAGAAGACGAATGGATACAAAAATTGTGGTACATATACACAATGGAATACTACTCAGCCACCAGAAACAATGACTTAACCAAATTCTTAAGAAAATGGCTGCATCTAGAGAAGATCATCCTGAGTGAGATAACCCAGTCACAAAAGAACAGACATAATATGCAGTCACTGATAGTGGGATGCTAACCCCAGAGGCTTGTACTCCCCCAAAAACAACTCACAGACTGTATGAAGTCCAAGAAATAAAGAAAACAAAAACTATACATATATTCACAAAACAAGAAGACTTTGACTATTTCCATGTTGCGTTTTGTTTTGCATGTACTTTACGCTTATTGCAACTAGTACGTTTTCAATGCATACTGTCAAGCCCTTGAAAAAAATCAAGTACCGACTAAAAAACATATTCACATGGTTTTATGTAAAATTTATTTTAATGTCTGAAAAAACAGTACTGACAAAAATGTATAATTTTAAGCAAAAAATGTTTAAAATCTTTACATCTATCTTTGTTTTGAAAAATAAAATCGTTTAAAAAAAATAAATATACAAGGAAAATTAAATAGAAAAAAAAAAAGAAAGCCAATCAAAAGTTATAAATATAGATTTTCTGTGTATGCACATGCAACTTAGGCACAGAAGAGTTACAGAAGCTCTTACAGATACAACTGGAGTCACAGCAAGCATTTCACTAAACCAATTTCAACATCAGCTAGGGTATCTAGCTAGAAAATCAATAAAGAAACAGCAAACATGATCAACAGTATGAGCTAAACTGAACTTGCCATCTGTGGGCTACATGAGGCCCAGGAAGGTTATGATGGCATCTGAACTATTCCTGGGCCATAATCTCAATTAGGATAAACCAAAAAGATCAAAGTTTTCAAAAGAAATAGAAAAATGTTTCCTTGAAATAAACAAAAATAGAAATGCAACATTTCAAAACTTATGTGCTGCCACAGAAGTAGAAGATATTGTTTAGAAATAGATGTTTCACAGAACTAAATAAAGATGAAATATATTCAAATTTAACAAAACTAAACAGAAAGATCAGAAGAAAAATAATTTAAATAAGGACCAGGAGATGTTATTAAAAATAAAAGCAAACTTCATTTTTAATAAAAGAAAGAAAATTAACATTTTGCTTGACTAAGAACAAAAAGAGGACTCAAATATCTAAATACAAACCATAGGTAAAAATACAACATATTAAAGAAGTAAAAAGAATCAAGGAAAATTTTCAGAAAAAAAGTAGATTCACAAAGGATCTAATGCTGTGTAAAAGAAAATGCACACATTTAGAGAAACAGGAAAAATCAAGAATGAACATTAAAATCAATACAATTCTATACGAGCTGTAGACTCAGAAATGTATTGGGACTCCATCTTATATGAAAACACCTAATTTGGAGAATCCTTAGGCACACTGCAGAACTTGAAGATTCAAAAAGTAAACAAGAAATCACTCAGGGCAAGGGAACCAGATTGAGGAACTTCCCCACCTCAAGTATGAAGCTGGAGATCTAGGGCAGTGGCTAGAGCTAACCTAGGCATGCCATTTGGGTTCAGGAAAGTTCACCATTCTTAGCTGAAGCTACAGATCATGGGGATGGTGAGGTGATCTATAGAAAGTCATTCAAAACTGAAGTCAGAAGTGATAAACTCAAAAAGAAGACAGAACTGACACAGAAGAATGCACCAAGCTGTAGAATGCCATTATCTCTTAGTAGAAGATGAGCACCTAGGGAGGAGGACAAAGCAGGTATCTGAGTGTAGCTTCACAGAAAGAAACAACACAGAAACAGGACACAATGTTTCCTCTTAAAATTACTGATCCCACATAATGAACATTGTGAGAATGGCTTGAAAGAAAATCCAGAAAAAAAATTCAAATGAATATTCATAACTACATCAAAACAACTCAAAGAAGACATGACTGTACCTAAGAGAGCAAAAACCACAGTGACATAAGAAAGTAAACACACAACAGGAAATTGAATTGAATAAGGTGATAGAATCAGTACCCATCCTATATAATGATAACAAGAATATACAAAAGGAGACAGAAACAAACTCATTTGTCATAGCCACAATTCCAAATCACCTAGGAATAAATCTAAGCAAATATAAGTTAAAAATGTAAAGATACATTTTTACATTTTAAATTTTGTAAGGAAATTAAGGGAGGGCCTGGAAGATAGAAAGACCTCCAATGATCAGATGAATTAATATTGTAAAAATGGTCATCCTATCAAACACAACCTATAGATTCTATGCCAGCCCAATAGAAACTCCAGAGTCATGCATTTGGAAGAACGGGTAAACATGATATAAATATATTTTAAATAACCTTCTCAAAGGTAAATTTTTAAAGCATTTTTAAATTTAAATTAAAAAATTTCATATATATTCAATGGAAAATTAGATAATAAGTTTTTGAAAAAATTCAAAACATCAATCTTTGCAGATGACATGATAGTGTAATTAAGTGACCCCACAAATTCCACCAGAGAAATCCTACAGCTGATAAACAAGTTCAGCAAAGTGGCTGGACACAAAATTAACTCAAACAAATCAGTAGCTTTCCTATATCCAAAGGATAAACATGTGGAGAAGGAAATCAGTGAAAAGATACCCTTCACAATAGTCACAAAAACTATGAAATACCTTGGTGTGTCTCGAACTAAGCAAGTGAAGGACCTGTATGACAAGAACTTCAAACCTCTAAAGAAAGAAATCAAGGAAGATCTCAGTAAATGGAAAAATCTCCCATGCTCATGGATTGGAAGGATCAACATTTTAAAAATGGCCATCCTACCAAAACCTACAGATTCAACACAATCCCCATCAAAATTTCAACACAGTTCTTCATAGAATTGGAAAGATCAATGTGCAATTTCATATGGAACAACAAAAGACCTAGAATAGCGAAATCCATCCTTAACAACAAGAAAACATCTGCGGGAATAACTATCCCTGACCTCAAGCTATATTACAAGGCAATTGTGTTGAAAACTGCATGGTACTGGTACAGAAATAGGCATGTGGATCAATGGAATAGAATAGAAGACCCAGAAATGAGTCCTCACATATATGGTCACCTGATTTTTGACAAAGGAGCCGTAAACATTCAATGGAAAAAGGACAGCCTAGTCAACAAATGGTGTTGGTCCAACTGGCACTCAGCATGCAGAAGAATGAAAATAGACCCTTTCTTATCTCCTTGTACAAAGCTCAAGTGTAAGTGGATCAAGATCTCCACATTAAACCAGATATACTGAAATTATTAGATGAGAAATTAGGGAATACCTTAAAACACATAGGCACAGGAGAAAATTTTCTGAACAAAACACCAATGGCTCAAGCTCTAAGATAAAGATTAACAAATGGGAGTTAATGAGATTGCAAAGTTTCTTTAAGGCTAAGGACATTGTCCAGAAAACAAAATGGCAGCCAACATAACGGGAAAAGATCTTTATCAACTCCATGTCAGATAGAGACCTAATATCCAAAGTATACAAAAAACTCAAAAAGCTAGACACCAGAGAATCAAACAACCCTATTAAAAAATGAGGTACAGAGCTAAACAAAACGTTCTCAATTGAGAAATATGGAATGGCTGAGAAACATCTAAGGAAGTGCTTGACATCCTTAGCCATCAGGGAAATGCAAATCAAAACAACCCTGAGATTCCAACTCACACCAGTCAGATTGGCCAGGATCCAAAACTCAGATGACACCAGATGCTGGCGAGGTTGCAGAGAAAGAAGAACACTTCTCCACTGTTGGTAGGGTTGTAAACTGATACAACCACTCTGGAAATCAGTCTGGCGATTCCTCAGAAAATTGGACATAGTACTACCTGAAGATCCAGCTATTCCACTTCTGGGCATATACCCCAGAGACACTCCAATATACAACAAAGATACATGCACCACAATGTTCATAGCAGCTCTATTTATAATAGCCAGAAGCTGGAAAGAACCCAAATGTCCTTCAGTAGATGAATGGATACAAAAATTGTGGTACATTTACACAATGGAGTATTACTCAGGTATCAGAAACAATGACTTAACCAAATTCTTAAGAAAATGGTTGTATCTAGAGAATATCATCCTGAGTGAGATAACCCAGTCACTAAAGAACAGACATAATATGCAGTCACTGATAGTGGGATGCTAACCCCAGAGGCTCGGACTGCCCCAGAAACAACTCACAGACTGTGTAAAGTTAAAGAAAAAAACAAAACAAAACAAAACAAAACAAAAAAAAAACAAAACATTATGCTCAATACTTTCACACCAAGAAAACATTGACTAATTCCGGGTTACATCCTGTTTTACATGTGCTTTTTGCTCATTGTAACTAGTAAGACCTTAATGCAGAGTATCAAACCTTAAAAAAAAGAAAAGAAAAAGCCAAGCACTGACAAAAATGTATTTATATACATTTATGCAAAAATGTTTAAAATTTTTTCCTTTTATCTTTGTTTTTTAAAATACAGTTTATAAAAAATTCAATCTCCTGCTTTTCAAAAAAAAAAAAAAATCACTAGGGGTAAAAGAACTGGCTATCTGGAATCCCAAATGTTTACAGATGCAAAATCCTTAGTAAATACAACAAAAGTATTTCAACTATGGACGTAAAGAATCATCTGCAATTACTGGGTGGAAAATTGCACCTATAAAATGGTATGGTTGAACATTATGTGATTGAACAAATTATTCTAATATGGGTGTAATCAGAATGCAAATGATATGATCATATGAGCAGAGGAAGAATATGCATTTGACAAGATTAAATTTATTCATAATTAATTTTTTCAACTAGGTGTAGATGGAATGTAATTACATTATGATCAATACATTAAGGCTAATATATAAAAACACTTAGATACCATCACACTTACTAGTCAAATGTCAAAATGGAGCATCACCAAATAACAGTGGGAAGTATTCCCACAGTGCAATCTTGGTACATTGGTTCACACTTCTTTGATCCTAATTTTGAATTATTAAAAATGTATACTGATATGAAAATAAGAAATAGCAATTTTTCTACAACTTTTCTTATATCTTAGAGCAAGTATATTGCTGATCTTATCCAATGCAAGAAAAAAATACACACAAAATGATCAAACAGGAAGCAAATCTCTCAGGTATCTGTAACATAATTTCTCAAAAGCCACAACTATTACCACTTTCCCTCAGGAACCAATCAATCAAACAAACATCAAACAAATATTTAACCAAGACACAAAAGCACATGTGATTCAATGATGCAAGACTTAGAGTTGGTTTCCTAGAACTTGGAGACTAAAGTGATCTCTAAAATCTGATGTTGGAAAAATGATATAAGAAAGTAAAACAACAAACCAAAAGCAGAAACCAGGATCTGTAACCCAAAGGACAAAGGTACATTATAAGACAAAGGCACAGAATACAGAAGAGTCCCTTGTTGCTTGTTGGATCAATTTAGAGTTTGCATTCATAAATTCTGAGAGGAACTGTAAGTTGACAAAATTTGGGATTGCAGCTCTACAGTATTGTAAAAACTAGTGATTAATTTCATTTACCACCAACAGTTATATCTCAGGTATCTGTCCTGGGGGCAAGAAAAATGTCACCAAATCAATAAGGCAGAGTTAATTAATTGTTAGGAAATAATGGGAAACACACAAAGAAATCAGTAGTGTAACTTGAAAACCACTATGGAAATTCAGGAGGAAAGTAGACAAAAAATAAATAAAATAAATACATGAAATTTCATATAACTGACCTTATAACCCATTTTTATTTGATTTTGCTTTGTAGGAAGACCTAACAGTATACTAGTGATGATAATAATAAAAATAATAAATAATAATTATATAAATGTTTCCTAAAGTAGAAATAGAAAATAGGATTCAAGTAATTTTTCTTTTGCGTGTATGTGGGTAGATATTGTGTGTATATATGCTTGTACCTTTGTTGTGTTACATGTGTTATATGTATATACAGGTGTTTATGTGTCTATATATGTGTTTATATGGGGACATATGTGTGTATGAGCTGCCACCTCAGAAAGTAAGATAACAGAGAAAGTGGCAACTCTTTTAGTATCACCTCATTTTGGTTTCATGTCCATTTACCTGATGTCAAATGATACTTAGCATTATTTTACCACGTCACTGGACTTCTGTTGAGTTACAGGATTTTGTTTATTATTATTTTATTGGATATTCTCTGTATTTACATTTCAAAACTAATCTCTTTTCCCCTTGCACCTATCCCCTGTCCTTCTCCCAATCACCCTCTCCACCTCAGTGCCTTGGAATTTCCCTATACTGGGAAAACGCACTGTCACTGGACCAAAAGCCTCTTCTTCCACTGACGCCAGACAATGCTATCCTCTGCTACATATGCAGCTGGACCCAATGGTCTCTCCATGTGTGCTCAATGGTTGGTGTTTTCGTCCATGGGAGTTGTGAAGGGTTTGTTTGGTTGATGATGTTGTTCTTCCCATGAGGTTGAAAACCCTTTTAGCTCCTTCAGTCTTTTCTCTAGCTCTTTCGTTAGGGTCCTCATATTCATTCCTATGGTTAGCAACCAGCATCCTCAACTTTAGCTGAATGGCTCTGGCAGAGGCTCTGAGGAGGCATCTCTATCTGTTTCCTGCCAATACGCACTACTTGGTGTCAGAAATAGTGCTTGGGTTTGGTGGCTGCATATGGGGTGGATCCCCAGGCAGTTTCTGAATGTTCTTTTCTTCAATCTCTGCTCCTCTAAATAGGGGATGTTAAATAAATAGAAGTCAAATACATTTGACCCATATTTCCTTCCATAAGTGTTTTGTTCACCCTTATAAAATGAACTGAGGCATCCACATTCTGGCCTTCCTTCTTTCTGAGTTTCATAAGGTCTGTGAATTTTTTCTTGGGTATTCAGAGCTTTCTGAAGCTAGTATCCACTTATCAGTGAGTGCATACCATTTGTGACTGGGTTACCTCACAATTTCTGTATCCGTTCCTCGGTTGAAAGACATCTGGGTTCTCTCCAGCTTCTGGCTAGTATAAATAAGGCTGCTATAATCATGGTAGAGCATGTGTCCTTTTTATATGTTGGAGTGTCTTTTGGGTATGTGCCCAGGAGTGGAATGGCTGGTTACTATGGGATTGTTTTTAATGTTGTCTGTTTTCTTCTTGCTGGGTCATAGGGTTTTGTTTGGTTTTCACTTTTTCTATGGCAAGTCACCTTTTTTTCCTAGTGTACTATTACAAATATTATTTTTTTTCCCAAAACTATGGCTTACATCTTCTTTCTACATTTTAATAGAAAATCTTTCAAAAAAAAATTTTCTTTTTGGTTTATATGAAGTCCAAATGATTGTTTTCCTTTTTTACATGCTTTCAGTATTCTAAACTCTATTATCTTGCCAATGGCTGAAAATTTATTTACTAGTTTTCTTGTTTTGTATTTAGCATACCATATATGTATATACATGTATATCTGTATATATGTGTATTTTTGTATGTGTATATGTGTGCCTGTGTGTATGTGTTTATGTATATATATATATATATGTGTGTGTGTGTGTGTGTGTGTGTGTGTGTGTGTGTGTGTGTTTGTGTATATGTGTATCTATATCTATATAGATACTAGTTAATGCTTTTCTATATGCCTAACCAATCATTTTGCAAAAATTATATTATTTTTTATTAAATGTTATTGTCTAAGTCCACAATGCACTAGTTTGAGTGTTCCTCTGGAATGGTGGCAGGGTTTCATCAATCTACAGCATGCAAGATCTTGGCATGATGTGTTCTCATGAAATGGAAAGGAGACTTACACATATACAGTATTAACAAGGCAGATGAAACTTTAATAAGATTTCAGTTTTAGCTGGCTAACTTTATCTCTAGCTATAGAGAAAGGAGAAAGCAATGACCAAGAAGAAGATTTGATGGGGCCTCCTTGAATAAAGGGAGGTAGAATTTTTGGAGATGTTTGTGGTGATTAGGTGTTTCATCAGTTTTCATTTGTCCTAGGCATGGTTTTAGAAAATAATTCCCTTCTCGTGCACACTGTGCTGAACATGTACCTGGATAGCTAACCTAGGTCAGTTTCTCTGTAATATCATATCCTTATAGCTGTTGATATCATCTTACATAAACGTTCCAGCTGTGTGGGTTGGTTTTATCATTAACCCAAGAGACATCTAGGACTTGAGCTGATGAGGAACACACACACACACACACACACACACACACACACACACACCTACAAGTGAGGCAGAGAAAATATACATAACTGAGCAACCAGCCAGTTATATACTACATTTCAAGCTCCATAAAATGCATTTTAAATAATCAACATGTCTGCCTGTAGAGCTGAATAGAAGCTGACTAAATATTAATGTAGTAAAGGAGACAGGCAGAGTAGAGAGACATGTTATCCCTTCCCTGTGGGTCTCACCGTCCATCACACATTGTGAGCTCAGGGAGTCAATGTCCTCCAATGCTGCTCTGTAGCTTGGGAAACAAGTGAAACAATCCTTCTTTGGCCATTCATCCTCTGTGCTATTCACTTGTTTTGTAAATGCCTGTATTTCTTCCCACAAAGAAGTATTATATACAGACTTTATATTATTATAAAGTTGAACAAATGGAAGCTCAGAAATGAAATGTTTTATCTCCCTTGAATTTTTCCATTATTTAATTTATTTATTCATTTTTTCATTCTGATTACAGCCCCCATCTTTTCCCAGTTCCCTCCTCACATAGCCCCTTCCCTTTACCAACCCAGTCTGACACATCAAGTTACTGTAGGACTGACCATATTATCTCCCACTGTCTTCTTTAGGGTTTTCATTGCTATAAAGAGACAACATAATCAAGGCAACTCTTATAGAGGATGAAAATTAATTGGGCCTGGCATACAGATTCATAGGTTCAGTCTATTATCATTAATATGGGAAGCATGGCAGCATCCAGACAGAGATGGTGCTGGAAAATGAGATGTATGTGCTACATTTTGTTCCAAAGGCAGACAGGAGGAGACTGACTCACAAACAGCTTGGAGGAGAGTCTCAAAGCCACTCACACAGTGACATACAAAGTTCTTCCAACAAGACCACAGCTACTTCAACAAGGCCAGACCACCTAATAATTGCATTTCCTAGGCCAAACATATTCAAACTACTAAACCCAATGATGCTAGACAAGATATCTCAGTTATGGGAACAAGAGTCCCAGGCAGACAACAGGGTCAGGGACAGACCCACTACAGCTGTTGGGGGAAAAGCATGAAGACCATACTGTTCATCTGCTACGTATGTTTGGGGTGGGGGAATTAAATTAAACCTATATATGTTCTTTTGTTGGTGTTTCAGCCTCAGCAAACCCCCAAGAATTGCAGGTGAGTTGAGAGTTTTGGTCTTCCTGTGAAAGTCCCATTCTTTCCAGGTTCTTCAGTACTTCCCCCAATACTGCCAGATCTGCCATGCTATATCTAATGTCTGCCTGTGGGTCTCTGTTTTAGTCAGCTGTTCGTTGGAGCCTTCCAGAGGACAATAATGCAAGGTTTATATTTTCAAGCATAAGAGAGTATCATTAATAGTGTGAAGGATTGGTGCCTTGCTTATGGAATGGGTCTGAATTGGGCTGGTCATTTGTTGGCCACTTCCTTAGTCTCAGCTCCATTTTTCATCCCTGTATGTCTTGTAGTCAGGACAGATTTTTTGTTGAAGACTTTGTCAGTGGGTTAGAGTCCTTATTCCTCCACTGGGAGTCTTGCCTGGTGGAGTAGGTGGCCATGTCAGGATCTATATCCTCCACTGCAAGGAGACTCAGCTAGGGTCACCCTCAGAGATGCAACTCCCCCCACCAGTTGCCTCTTTCTATTCACTCTCCAGGTTCTCTCTCCCCAGTTCTCCCTGAACCACCCCCACCACATTCCCCCCTCTTTTTCCTCCCTCACCCCTTTTCTCCCTCTATCTACCTGCAATGACTATTTTATGGAAAATATTCAGCAATGAAACTTTTGAAATGGTGTTAATGTTTCTATGTGTGTGTGTGTATGTGTGTGTGTGTGTGTGTGTGTGTGTGTGTGTGTGTGTTGTTGCTGTTGTTTAATCTAGGAAATACTTTGTATTGTAGGCAACATAAGGTAAAGAACAAATTCTCAGCAAATACTTAGAAAACAATGTAACTGAATATATTGAAGAAAAAGGAGACACTCTATTAAACATTGTACTTTTAATATTTTAATTTTGAAACAATTTTCTGTGAATACTAGGTAATTTGATTAATTCAATCATTCTACACACACACACACACACACACACACACACATATATATATGTATATATATATATATATATATATATATATATATATATATATATATATATATATATATATATAACTAGTTACCTCTGTCTCTCATTAATAGTGTCTCTCTTTCTCTCTCTCCAAATATATGTATATAATAGGGTTGTTCAGAACTCCCATCTAAATTATATTTTAGTGAAACTGTTTAAAAAGAGAAACAGCTGGAAGTTTTGTTGGAACTATTAAGGGTAAGTAAAACTATTTTAGTATTAACTATTGAAAAGCTAAGCATTACTTATTAGTAGTGATGTTTCATCCACCTTTAAGGGAAACACAGTAAAACACTATCAATGTTGGTTAACAGAAGAACTCACAAAAATATTGGGAAAGTTAAACATTTTTTTAAACTTATGTTTTATGTAACACCTAACTTTCACTCTTCCTACATCCACAAGTGTACCTAAAGAATGCTAAAATACTTTCTAAGTCACCAGAGCCTGAAGAAATTATAAGTATCATTTTATGGCCATTACTATCCTAACATGGTTTAATCTATAATGCCTGGTCTTTCAAGATACTGATATTCCCATGAGTCTTCAAAGCCATCATTTCCTAAATCATCAATATTGACTTCAAAAAATCAGTATATAATATAACATATAATTACTGTATATAACTGAGTAACCCTGATCAATCCTAGAAAATACAAAAGAATGTATGAAGATTGGACACTATTTCCTGATAAGATATATTAATTGGAAACTTTATTAACAGGTAATTACATCTTTAATCTCATCAATCTTTGAAAGAGTTGAGATAATTGCATGAATAAATCATCTTTACTGCTAATATTTGACTTTAGGGCAATTTAGGTATTTCTAAAACAAATGACCACATCAATTTAATTTTCTTTCTGAAACTCTTTATACCCCAACTCCATGAAACCAATCTAGTAAGGAATCAGTCATTAACCAGGTATCTTTGCTTTAATAACATGATTATGCTATTAGGTATATGAGCCATTTATATAAGGCCTTGAGCAAGACTTTGTTGACAACAGAGTCACACCTAAACAAATGCACTTTAAAGATTATCTTCAACATTGATTTTTTTTATTTAGAGTGTACAATTTTAGGATGCTGATATGTATTCTTTATATAGCATGCTTCAGAGGAATAGTAAAATGAACTTAAATTTTGGAATAACTATTCTGTGGTTCCCAGTTCATACCATAAATTGGCTTTAAAAATGTGGAGAAAAATAAAACTCTATAATATTGGTGGGAATATAAATTAGTGCATTCAGATTACAAGTATCTCAAAAAAGTAAAAAGAAAATTATAATCTGTTTTAGGAATCCTGCTTCTGGATACTCGCAGTAAAAATTTCATGAAAGCATTGAAAAAGATGTCTACATGATAAAGTTCATCACACAGTATACAAATAGCCTGGTTACAAACTAACTAATTGTCCATTATCAGGTGAGTAGGTAATGAAAAAGTAATACATATACAAAAGAAACTTTTGCCTTAGAAAATAGATAAAAATTATCATTGACAGCACATAAATAGGTTTGGAGGACATTATGCTAGGCACGAGAAGAATGAGCAAGTTCTCATATTGTATGGTCCCTAAGACACAAAAAAGAGGAAAGGAAAAGGGAGAGAGAGAATAGGAGTGAATCAGTGGTTACCCCACTGGGCACTGGAGAAAACAGAGATGATTTTCAACAGGTAGAGAACATCAGATAGATAAAAGGAAAATGTTCTCCTTTTTTAGTGAAAATGCTTCATACAACACAGTGAACAAGTAAATTGTCCTATACTGAACACTTCAAACTCTAAAAGCAAATATCATTGTGATATGGTGGAATATTTTGGAGGCATATGTCCAGGAGTCCTATAGCTGGGTCTTGAGGTGGTGAGAAACTGCCAGAGATTTCCAGAATGTTTGCACAAGTTTGCACTCCCATCAGCAATGGAGGAGTGTTCACCTGTCCCACATCCTCAACAGCATGGGCTGTCATTTGAGTTTTATCTTTGCCAATCTGACTGGTGTAAAGTGTAATCTCAGAGTCATTTTGAATTTTATTCTTCTGATGACTAAAGACTTTGAACATTTCCTTAAGTGCTCCTTGGCCATTACAGATTCTTCTGTTGAGAATTCTTTGCCTAGTGATGTACCCCATATACATAGGGTTTTTTTTTTTTTTTTTTTTTCTTCTTTTTTGGTTTATTGGTGTCTAGCGAACAAAAATTGGCATTAGGTTGGAGAAACATCTTTAAGATGTGCAGGATACATAAAATAGGGCAGGCTTCATGAAATTTATGAGGGTGACTATAGCTAGTACTAGTAGTAGAAAAGGGGAAAATTGAAACCCAAAGTGACCACCTCCTGTAGCAGGCAGCACTCCCAGAGGAGGAATAAGGAAACTAAACAACACATAAAACCTCCCACCAAAAATTTAGTCTGCCTATAAGAAGTGCAGAGACAAAACTGAATAGCCAAGAAAAGACTGGTCTAAATTGAGACTCATCCCATGGACACAAACCAATCCCTGACCCCATTAGTAATATTGTTATGCTTGTAAGACAAACTTTTAAAACAAATGTCCTCTGAGAGGCTTCACTCAGCAGCTGAATGAAACAGATGCAGAGACCCACAGAAACCATTAGCCAGGGCTTAGGAAGCTGGGGAGAGAATTAAAGATCTAGTAGGTGGTAGATATTCCTCAAGAAAACCAACAGAGTCAAATAACTTGGACCCTTTGGGGCTTTCAGAGAGTGAACCACTTACCAAAAAGTATAAAATGGCTGGACCTAGACTCCCGAAGTATATTTAACATATGGGGCTTACCCTGAATCATTTGCCTACCTGTGGATCATGTTTTCCTTAACTGGGCAGCTTTGTCTGGCCTCAGTAGGAAAGGATGTCCATAGTTCTGCAGTGATTTTAGATACCATGGTGGGTTGGTACCCACGGTGGAGTAGAGATGGGCAAAGAACTGTGTCATGTCGGGGAGCTGAAAGGAGAGGGGAGCTGTGATCAGGATGTAAAGTGAATAAATAAATAAATTAATTAATTAATGGGGAAAGAGAAAAATAATAATCATGGTTTTTCAGCAGAATTCCATGGTAGGGAGCATATATTTGAGCCTCTGACCTCATGATGGGGAAGTCAAGAGAAAACAGGCAGGCCACATATACAGCCTCCATGGGCACACTGCTCCCAGGCATCAGCTCTCTGCAGATATATAAATAGCTTTCACCGCTTATCAACAGCCCTTTTAATTCTAAACATATCAATGAATTAATGCACTGAAGATATTCATGTTGTCATTGGCAAGTTACCTCTTAAAGGGCTCATCTCTAAATATTATTACAATGTCGATCAATCTTTCAATACTGAAGGCACTAGAGGTGGGGCATTTTTCTTTTTATCTATTATTTTTCTTTTTAATTAACTACTTTATTCAAATTTCAATCTAATATTAGCCCTTCTGTTTCTCCCAGTACCCCCTTCCTCACTCTAGACTTCTCATTCTACTTTTTCCTTCTATTTTGAGAAGGGGACCTGAATGAAGACCAAGCTGCTCATCTACTACATATTTGTATGAGTCCTAGGACCAGCCTGCACTCTCTCTTTGGTTGATAATTCAGTCTCTTGGCACCTAGAGGGTCTATGTTAGATAACCTTGCTGGTCCTCCTGTAGAGTCTCTGTCCTCTTCAGGTACCTCAATCATTATCCAAAATCCTCTGTATCCCAACCTCCACCTAATATTTATTGAGATTCCCTGCATCTGTTTCTATTGGTTACTGGGTGGAGTCTCTCGGAGGACAGTTATGCTAGGTTCCTGTCTGCAAGCATAACAGAGTATCTGCTGTATCTTTGTCCCTGCACACTTTGCAGGTGGGCCACAATTTGACTTGAAGATTTTGTGGGTGGGTTGCTGTCCTTATCCCTGCACTGGGAGTCTTGCCTTGCTATTGGCTGTAGCTTCTTCAGGATCCATATTTCCCACAGCTGGAGGACACAGAAGGTAAATAGAGGGTGTTAATTATTTGTTTATATAAAAAGCAAGTATCTTAACAATATGAAGATCATTCCACAAATGAGTCCTTAGCTGTGGGAAAATATGCTTTACCTGGAATCCCCTGTATTGTTTGGCTGCCATAGCCCACTTCGCACCATTACTTCACAAGGTTCTTTATCCTTTAATATGTAGCTTATACTCCAAGTACTTATCATGATACATACCCATCAACCATTCAGTTCTCCAAGAGACTTGATTATAATCTACTGTTTTCAGGAGTCTAGATTCATTGCTCTAAATGTCCACATGGCTATAATCACCTGGGTTACAAAATATCAGAAACTTAATCAAAGACCTGCTTGTGGTGAATTTATTAGGATATGACATTCCACGGGGTGATACCTAAGAAAAAGAGAAGGAAAGGAAAGCAGAGAATCGAGGTCAGTGAAGGCTGTTACACAGCAGGTACCAAGAAAAGTTTATTTTGGGTTTCTTAGTATTGTATTCTAAAAGTTCATAGTAATGTGATTGTGAAAACCTGAAAGAAATGAAAGCAAAACTCTCAAAAACATTTAGGGTGATCCCTACACTGCTGTGCTTTATACTAGAAAGACACAGATTCATTTTCAATACCCTGACCCTTCTGTTGCTCTGACTCAGTCATGCTATTTCTTGCTTTTATTGTGTTTCAGTGAAGACAGCATTGTGCTCTTTGCTGTCCTCAAAGTACAGAAGTCACACTAAAGAAGAATTGAGAACAAATTTATAAACCAGATCCCATTTCCCTTTGAACAAAGGTCCATCTTATGCACCATAAGGATTACTGCACCGCTACAGATGCCTTACTTCATCTCATCTTGTAGACACAAGGTGACTCCTGAGGTGGGTTTACAAGGTCATGACAGTACACAAAAAGGTGCTTTGTATATGGAGCCTGACATTGTTTGGATCCCACATAAATTTGTTCCTTGTACTGTTGTGAAATTTTTGAAACATGGGCAATAGATCTGGATTTGGGTGAGTTCAAGATTTTTAGTGAAGACAGAGAAGTGTCAGTAATGATAGATGTGATCTACCATGTGTGATACCCACACCTACTTTGACTCACCATTGATTTTGGATAATAAGGCAACCAAATCCTTCACCTATTATATCAAATAGCTATATTCTTTCAGCTACTCAATACATATTTTCTATAACTGTTCAGAGGAGTTATAAAACTGTCGTGAAAACTGTGGATCAAAAAAAAAAAATGTGACAGTATTCCCTCCACTTTCATTTGGCAGAGCATATATAGACCACCAATGCCTAGATCTGATCTTATGTCCTCTGATGTCCTTATGTGCTCCAGCAGCATTAGTGCTGCTGACGCTTAGATGCATCCTTCTAGTTTTCTTTCCAATACTATCAATTACCAACTTCTCAAAGACTTTTCTGTATTGATTTCATATTCCTTGGTTGACTTTTGTAATAGTCACCTGGGTTCTCTGATTACTCTTATGCTATATTATCTCTACTAATTGAAGGCTGAGCTAGAATATCTAGAAGAAGAAAAACAACAAGGCAGTTTACCTATTACCTTCATAACTAGATTCGTTATGTCACCTGTCAGAGAAGTGGAAATATCGGGGACCATATCTGCTATGTGTGACCATTTGTGACCAAATGACAATGGTGTGGTAGATCATGTATAAGCTGTATTGTCCTTCTAAGATTGTTCTCTCAGGACTCAGTGCAATTAGTGACATTTCAGCATATTTTCTTTGAACGGAATAATTAAATAGGGTAAATATGGCCATTCTTTTCATCCACTTAATCCTGGCAGAACAAATAAGACCCTCCAAATTTATAAGCCCAATTACTTTTAGGTTAACAAGAGCTGAAGCACTGTGGAAATGCTCCCCCAGAGCTTCATTGTGGGCTAATGGAGAATCATCCAGGCTTTCTTCAGGACTATTAGAATAATAAACACCAGGCAGTTCAATCAATTAGACACTTTGCCAGGCCCATCACTCACAGGCATAAGTAATTCAGACCATTCCCCAAGGAAAACTAGCCTCAGTGATCGCTGATCTTTCCTAAAACAAAGGCAGAAGGCAGTTAAGAATAGTTCTTCTGAGACCACAGGCTGAGCATGTGGGAGAGATTCTTGCTTGAGACTCTTGGAAGAGAGGTCTTGTCAAAAGAATAAGGTCCTCGCCAGGCATTAGGGATTCTCCTTCTTGTTTTTATAGAAAGAAATCATCCACATTCTTCTCTTCTCTAAATATAAAATGACTGGTAAAATGAGTATTTCAGAGAATCTCTCTCTCTCTCTCTCTCTCTCTCTCTCTCTCTCTCTCTCTCTCTCTCTCTCTCTCTGTGTGTGTGTGTGTGTGTGTGTGTGTCTTCATAGAAGTAGGAGCGTAGGAGATTTTCGTTTGAAGAATCAAGAAGCAAAGAGGAAAAGACACTAGATTTTAGAATACCATTAAAATGTTTTTGTTGTTTGCTTGTTTGTTTGGAGAAAAGCCTACCCTATGCAGCCTGTGGTAGTCTTGGCATTTTGATCTTCCTCACTGAGCCCTCCCAGTGCTAGGACAATAGATGTGTACCATTACTTAGAAGCTGGTCAGGCAACTAGCAGCCTCTGATGGAACTTCTGCCCCACGATCAGGTTGGAACCCTGTTTCCATATTTTCCTTGCACACACATTTCATGGAAGGGAAAAACATCACAAATGCTCTCTTTAAAAATCTAAAATACCCTGTAGAGTTTGCCATGTATAAGGGGAGAGGGAACATCCTAATTTGTTTTTCTAGTGATTTAAAATAGGATCCAGGTAAGTGGAACCTTTTGTATCACAAATAATAACATTGCCTAAAGCCACAAATAGGCAATATGTTAAAAAGAAAAAAAAACTGAGAAAGTCCAGTCTCGATAGATATATTTATAACACTTCTTTTTTCACCTAAGGCTCAATGAACATGGCAGAGGACTAGAAAGATTTCTTTGCTTGAGGCCAAGGAAGTTGGCCACGAGCTTATGCCTTCTAGTTTTAACAGAGAATCCAGCATGGCTTCCTAACTCAGAGGACAACAGATGCTGGCGAGGTTGCAGAGAAAGAGGAACCCTTCTCCACTGTTGGTGGGGTTGCAAACTAATACAACCACTCTGGAAATCAGTCTGGCGATACCTCAGAAAATTGGACATAATACTACCTGAAGACCCAGCTATTCCACTTCTGGGCATATACCCCAAAGACACCTTAGTACACAACAAAGATATATGCACCACAATGTTCATAGCAGCTCTATTTATAATAGCCAGAAGCTGGAAAGAACCCAAATGTCCTTCAGAAGATGAATGGATACAAAAATTGTGGTACATTTACACAATGTAATACTACTCAGCCACCAGAAACAATGACTTGACCAAATTCTTAAGAAAATGGCTGCATCTAGAGAATATCATCCTGAGTGAGATAACCCAGTCACTAAAGAACAGACATAATATGCAGTCACTGATAATGGGATGCTAACCCCAGAGGCTTGCACTTCCCCAGAAACAACTCACAGACTGTATGAAGTCCAAGAAATAAACAAAACAAAACAAAACAAAAAAAATCTCTATACAACAAGAAAACTTTGACTATTTCCATGTTACATTTTGTTTTACATGTACTTTATGCTCATTGTAACTATTAAGTTTTCAATGCATACTATCAAACCTTTAAAAAAATCAAGTACTGACTAAAAAATATATTCATACAGTTTTATGTAAAAATTATTTTAAAATCTGAAAAAAAAAGTACTGACAAAAATGTATTGTATAATTTTGTGCAAGCAATGCTTAAAATCTGTACATTTATCTTTGTTTTGTAAAATAAAGTTGTTAAAAAAAAAGAAGAACTAGATAATCCTAACACTAGCAGAAACCCAAGATTCGCGGAGAAAATTTCACTGAATGCCATCCCAAGATGAAGATCTGTAAGTATTTACCAACAGCCAAGAGAGTGAGAATTGGTCTTTCCCAGGGATGAGGCTCCATTTGCTTACCCAATAGCAAGATGAGCCCTGGAAACAAACACCTGCAGGAAGCGCTCAGCAGGTGACACTTAGATTTTTATTTATATGCATAAGTGACAACAATTTGGCCATTAATTATTTTGGTGGTTGGACATTAAAGATGTAGGAAGAATGCTAGAGACAGAAGAACTGTTAGAAGTATATTATCATTAAATAAAGAAGATTTAAAATACTGTATAACAGGGAGGAAGAAAAGATAGAAGGCTTTTGTTAAAAGTCATTAAAGGAAAGTTATTTGCTAAGGCATAGCTATTTTACAGAGCTATTTTAATTTTAATGATCCTTAATTCCATTAATCCATTATGTTCTGAGGTGTATTGTCAGCCTTGGGTGCAGACATAAAATTATAAATTTCCCAAAGGTCATAAGATTATAAAGAAATACTATTTCACACTCCTTAAATGTTAATCTTACTCAGTGGTTCTCAACCAGGTGGGGTTCTTCCCTTTGGAGGATTAAATGAACATTTTACAGAGATCACATCGGACTATTAGAAATCACAGATATTTACACTACAATTCATAATTTATAATAGTATCAAAACCACAATTATGAAGTAGCAACAAAAATAATTTTATGTTTTGGGGATCAGTTCAACATGAGAAAGTGAATTAAAGGGTTGACAACTGTTGATCTAATTTACCCCATCAATCTCCTGGCCAGGAAATCAACCTTCAGAAGAGCAAATACACTCAATGTCTTGTTAAAAAGATGATGGGGACCAGCTAAATGGCTCAGTTGGCAAAGATGTCTACTACCAACCCTAGCAACTTGACTTTAACCATTTGAACCTATATAATGGAAACAGAATCCGCTCCCACAAGTTGTCT
Organism: Micromys minutus; assembly: GCF_963924665.1. Lineage (NCBI taxonomy): Eukaryota > Metazoa > Chordata > Mammalia > Rodentia > Muridae > Micromys > Micromys minutus. Next base: position 39,357,489 of record NC_137983.1, on the reverse strand, counting down.
TCCAACTTCTACATAAGAGTTGTGACACACATGGGTATATGAGTTTTGTACAGACACACACACACACACACACACACACACACACACACTAAAAACTAGGTTCTAAAATGATGAGAGGAATAACTATCTCCTTAATGATATGAGGACTTACATGTTCTAGGAAATCTCGCACACAGAGCATGCACTTTGCAAAACGTTTTGAGCTTTCAATATTAAAGTAAAACTTGGCACTGGGGATGTGGCTCACTGCTGGAGTGCTTGGATGGCATGCAGGAGGCACTGAGCTTTGTCCACAGCACTGCAAAATGTGAGTGTGGAGGTGAATGCCCATAGTCTGCATTCTTGAAGCTTTTATGTAAGAACAGTAGGACATCATTGGCTACAAGGTGACACATAAAACCATTCTCAAAAATAAACAACAAATAAATGAATAAGAAATAAATGAAATGCTTGACTTTTCCCTTTTCTAGCTCTTTTTCAGATATTGAAATATCTCAAATATTATTTGAAACCATAAAACTATTCTGGGTATCTTTACTTTCTGAGGAGCCCTCCCCTCCATACCTCTACTGATGGACCTTATTGAGCCTGTCTAACCATCTGACTTCAAACTCTGAAAATATAGTATCTCCCTTGTTCTTATCCATCACTCCTAGCCTACCCAAATCAATTTGCAGCTCACCTGCTCTGATTGTTTTTTTTTCTCAAACTAAGAAAATTGGCCTCAAGCTTCTATCTATTTTTTAAATTCTTTAATCTACAAAATCAAGAACACATAAGATGAGCCCATGCTTTTCAGTAGCACACCATGCCTAGCTCTTGTATCCAGTGTATAAAATAAGAACCTGAGATTGGTTTGTTAGAGCAGTCTTCAGGCACTAGTTAATTTTCTCACACATAGCAGGACTATTTAATGATAATATGGCAGCTAGTTGCTTACAGTGTTACTTCTCAAATATGGCGCCACTGCCAACATCCAACAGCCCTCAAAAGTTGTTTAGTTAATTGTTTTAAATATCTTTTAAATACACATATTTATTGCATGAACCATGGAGACAGTCCTTCCTTCATTGCTGGGATAAAGTTAAAAGTAAAAATAGTTCTAGTCAAAACTATCAAAACTCTATGCAATGTTGCTCATCTATTGTGTTGATAAAATATACATTTATTTTTCATTAAAAATCACATCTACTTTCATATCAATGTATTTCATTCTTAGAGATGATAATGAAACCAAAACTGTATATAGACTATGATAAAGTATTTTGACATTGCTATTGCTAAAAGTGTTATTATTTTTACATACCGTTATTGTAAGGTCATATTTTTAATACAAAGTCCAAGAACTGGTATGTGTATATGTGTATGTTAGTGTATTTGTGTGTGTATGTGCACATATGCAGATTGTGTTCTCAGTTGATCTCTCAAATCATTGCCAATTGACCTTGAACTATGTGGACATAGACACAGACATACTTTCTGTCAAATCTAATTATCAGAACTCATAAAATTTGAGAGAAGGCTTTTTGTGTGCTGATGTTTTGGTTAGACATTTGTCTGACATAGGCACAAACTACAGTCATCACAGCAGAACAAACTTAATTGAGAAAACATTTCCATCAGATTGCTTGCAGCCAACTGTGGGGACCTTTTCTAAATTAATGCTAGATGTTCCATGTTCAGAGCCCCAGTGCCTTGTGAGAAGCAGATAACCTGGGTGTATCCTTTCATATGGAAGCAAAGTGAACAAGCCATGAGGAACAAGACTCCACAACAGCATTTGTCCATGGCCTTTCCTTCACTTACTTCCTCCATGCTCCTGCTTTGAGCTCTTACCATGACATTCTATCCTTATTTACTATAAGCTACCAAGTGAAATAAAACCTTTGTTCCACAAGTTGCTTTTGTTCATAATTGTGATTACAGCAATGGAAACCTAACTCAGCTTGGGAACAAACCAAGATCATCCTCCCACTTCTCTTAGAGAACAGCAGTTTAAGATAGTTATATTGCTGGCATCAGTGTTTCATGCTTACATGAGAATAGTAATAATAAGTTGAGTATTTCTTGGCATTTATGAAAATAGTGAAATAAGCAATTGTTTTATTTTTTCAAAATTCTTTATGAAGTACCTATTATGTACTGGGTAGCAATCTTTCTAATAAACAATATCAGCTGAAATCAACATGTGGTCAGCATTAAACTTATTTCCAACCACTTGGATATTCTTTCAGTACCATTTAACTTACTATATTATATTCTTGTGGTTCTCATAAGTTTTCAATAGATTTTCATAGACATTTTTCTACTTTGTGGTCTGTGTTGGGTACATTGTGTGTATGCACATATACTTTTGTGTATGAATTTTTATTTGTGTGTGTATGTGTGTGTGTGTGTGTGTGTGTGTGTGCATATGAAGACTAAAGTTAAACATTGTCTATCTTGTTCCATCATTCTCAATATTATGATTTTGAGACAGAATCTCTTGTGCACCTTGTACCTTACCAGTTTTGCAAGACTGTATGGCTAATGAGGTTGAGCATCTTCCTGTCTCTCCTGTCTCCATCTTCCTATACCTGACCTTCTATATGGGTGCTAGAGAGTAAATTTCATGTCTTATAGAACCTGTGGCCTCATGTTTCCACCTCCCTGGTCTCCACATTTTATTTGAACTTCAGCATAATTGGATTTGATTCTATGCACACATGCATTTGTCTTCCTCATACTCCTACATCCTTAGCAATATGTATCCCACAAGCACAGTGACACAGTATTCAATTCTTCTATCTTATACCAATGTCAGCACAATTCTCTTTTCTAGAGATGAGCATTTGTCCATATACAAATAACTTTATTTGCAAATAACTGTAGAGGAAATTTTCTAGTACCAGGCAGTTATCAGGAATCTTTCCTTCAAAACTCAAGGGTCTCCTTTTGGTGACTTAATTATGTTTTTGGAAGACCAAGCTCAAAGGGAGTCAAAGTGTCATCTGAACTGAATCTTTGGAGAAGAGAATATGGGGCGATTGGATTTCAAAGTCATCATTTATACAGTAACCCTTACATTATGAATACAGGGTGCGAGATTCTTCTTATTGCTTCAGGCTGTTATTTGAAGTCATCCCATATTTAATATATCTAGGATTCACTTCATCTCTCTAACTTCATTATTTCAGCACTCTAAACTTTATTGTTTATTTGGATAGCAGGTAACATTATTCTTGCTAAGAACTAGGTCTCAGTTTCGCATTATGGTAAGCAAGTTGGCTTAAATGCAATATATTTTGGAGGCTTGTAACTTCCCTTCAAATCTGATGCATGGATAAAAATCTAGGACTTTGATAATTACTCAGTAATCACTGTAACTTTTTCAAAATGGGGATATGATTAAAAAAAAAAACCCTACAGGGCCTTTTTGTTGTTGTTATAAAAAATGTAGAGGAAAGATTACCTTTGCCTTGTTTAGAACATTATCTGTGTTTCCTCACTTATTTTAAGCCTCTGGCAGGTTTTCCATGAGCCCTAAAATGGAGTCCAAGTGTGGCACAGTTGGGTAATCCCCATTTGATTACAGCATGTTCTTTTCACGTTAAATGGCTGACAATGCCACTAAGCTTTTTGCCTTCTGTTAGGAGGGCAGTTAGACCAGAAGCTAAAATGCTGGGTCCCCAGGAAGCTGGTAATTTTTTTCCTAAAGTCAGGCAACTAAACAATAACAAATAATGTGTCCACAGTCTGATGTGCTTTGAATGAAAGATCAAGGCTGTTTGCTCTACAATGGAACACACAGCAATATGCTTGTACTCCCTTCTTAACTACTTAACTTCCAGACTTCAGGACTGAGAAAAATAGACAACAAAGAAGAAAATTTCTTCCCTCCAATAATAGAAGCAGGAACTAGAAATCATGTAAAATTATATTTTTAATTTATTATATTTAGGAAAGAGAAGCTGATGCAGGGTGATACAACTCTTGATCCATGTGAGTTTGGTGGGTTTGCCTATTTTCTATCTTACATTTTTGTTGGTATCAATGAATACATACATTTTTATAACCTCAAGACAGTTTTCCAAAGAATGAGTAGAGAGGTATACATATCAGTTATGGTAGTCTCAAGGATTCCCATAGTAGGAAAAAAGTGATAGAACTTCTTACTCACAAATCCTTATAGCAAATAACTTATTTACTTCTAAGAACCACAGCATGAGGTAATTAAGAAAATATGCAGATAAAATAGGAGTTTCTGCTAAAAACAGATGCTGTTATCATATATACTTTTTCAGTATTAGGTGATCTCCGTAAGTGCACGTTACATAGTCAATCTCAGGCCAGACATGGCTACATACTAAAATCTGTCTATATAGAACTCTTATTAGGATCACAACTTTTGGCAAAGAGATAAATCATTGTTATCACCCTGAGGACAAATTTAAGTATGAAATCATACATTTGAAAGACCAAGACTTGTGTACACAGATGCAAATTATTTTACTTTCTTTACACATGAGGCATTTGTATTGATTTGTATCTCATAGAACTACAAAAATCTAGGCAAAATATGTTAACACTGTTGTGGGTCTGCCACCTTTCTGCCACTCTCAGGAAATATCTGAGATACTCAGGTTCTGAAAAGAGAAAGGACATGCTGAGTTTGGAAGTTTTAAGCACCTGACCAATTGATCTCAGGCTTTTTGGAGCTAGAATAAGGCATCCTATCACCACAGGAAGGCATGATCAAGAAATAGAACATGACAATACCGTGGCATGAGCAGAGAAAAAGCAAGACAGTAACATACTGTCTTTCCAAAGATAGGGTCTCAGGGACTTGGGGACAGCTTAATGAAACTTCACATTGCAATCTTTTTGGCACAGGTAAAAATATTGTAAAAAAAGACATACTTGTGTTTCTTTAGCCATCAGAATTTTGATATGACAGACTCTAAGGAGTTAGAATATCTCCAAGGGTGTCTTATTGGTTGAGACAAAGGTTGGCAACTGACCTCCTATGTCAGAGGAGAGACTCGCCTCTGAAAAAATTATTTCACATAGTTCTGATAACTTGTAAGACTACGTTACAAAAGAGATAAGAACCTTGCCCCAATAAAGTCCACTAAGGAATGGGACCAAACTGACCAGGATTGCATAGTTATGCATAACATTTGGCCACATTTTATGTTCTCTGTTACTTATTTATAGCAGAATTTTTAGACTCACCAGGAGAAGATTAATGACACAGAGACTTATTAATTTAATTATAGCTTAGGTCTTAGCTTAGGGTACCTCCCCGCTATCTCATTTAACTTAATTAACCCATCTAATCTAGTCCATGTCCAGCCTTATGGCCTCTTCCTTTTCTTTTTCTCTCTCAGAAATTAGATCACCTTCATGTCTTACTTGCCAATCCTCTGGCCTAATTCTTCCAGAGAACCTGTCTCAGACCAGGAAGCCTGGCCTTCACTTTTCTCTCCAGCCTTCAGATCTTTGCTATGCCAATGGGAAAGTGAGGAAAGCTTATGTTTACAAAATACTAAGGCAGGTGATAAGCTATGAGAATAACAATACCAAAAGGTCAATTTTCAGCCCCCTGCAGGTACAGAATTAATAACTGAATAATGCAAAGACAATCTTCATACAGTGCACACCAACCACTTACTTCTTTAGTTGGCCCATTTAGAATGAGCTTGTGACCCCTATGAATGTCCTTAAATTTCAATTTAAAAGACAAAACAATGCTTAGGGTTTCCAATACCCTTTGGGTCTCCATCCTGAGCATCTCCTCCACAGGAAGAAAGTCTTTGATGCCTGGACCTTAGAGATCAGTTTCCTTGTCTGTAAAGTATAAGGAAGTCAAAGATGGAATGTTAACTTATTGATGTTTGCCATTTTCATTTCACCTAAAATCAAGTAAAGTATCTGTTAGTACAACGAAAGGTGTGAATGCAACACTTATTAGTCATTGCAAAGAACGCACAGCAACGCCTGGCGCATAATAAACATGCCATTTTATTTCATTCCCTTGCTGGTGGTTGTGACTACGAATGTTTTAAATTTTCTTATTTCATGTCACATATTTTAATTTGAAATTTTAGGTCATTTGGGGTCAAATCTCTTCCACAGTTTTGAGATTTGAAGGTAGGTCCCAGATATATTATCTAAACTTAAATATTAAAAGGTCTCTTACGGCTATTGTTTTTATTCCAGTCAAGATATAAGTGTTATCCTTGGTCTAGTAAACACTACCTCAGGGTTTGCCATGAGGAGAAATATTACATAGCATGCAACATAGTGACGGCAATTGTATTGTACCAAAGAGTTTGTACAATGAAGACAGAGTGGGAGAGAAGGGTCAGCAACCTCTGTACTGGTGACATTAATATTTAATAAAACGCCGTAAGTGTCCTCAGATAGGCACCTGAAACATGCTTCAAACATCGGTACAGGTTTTACATTTAAATTATCACTTTAAGAATACTACTACGGAAGCATGATTTTGACAATAGTTTGAACATCTACCGCATCCATCCTGGGGTTTGGAAATCAATATTGCACAGCAACCATTGTTTTAAGAGCTAGAATTAGAGCTGGGTGACTCTGAACTGGATGGTGTGTGTGTGTGAGCTGGGGATAGCTGTACAGGCAAACAAAACTCCCGGAGAGACTACTCAGTTGACACAGTGCCCAAACTCAGGCACAGGGAGCTGGGCTTAGGCTCTAGAATCCATCCAGAAGAGACAGAAAAGGTGACATGCACTTGCAATCCCGTTTTATATTTAGAGACACGAAGATACCTGCATCTCTTTGGCCAACCATCCCACTTTTAATTGACAAGTTCCAGGATAAGAGCGAGACCATGTCTACAAGACCAGTGAGTGCCACCTCAGTTGAAGCTCTGCTTTCACATACAGCTATATACACGCACACACACACACACACACACACACACACACACACACAAGCCCAAATCCACGTTTCCACAAATACAAAAGTTCCTTGTGATATCGATGGGTCTCTAGGAAATCATGTAGAATGACAGCACTTGTGTGAGGACAGCTTTCCTTGGCTGAGAGGAGTCTGAGATGATTCTAAGATGCTCTGGATGTTGGCTTGAGAGGGCCTGGTGACTTCACAGCTGAGCAGATTCTCTCCATTATTCTCCCTGGAGCCCTGGATGTGTCATTACCATTTCCATGTCACTCACACAAAACACCGCAATGGTCTTTACTGCTTTGTCCAAATAATGAATAAAATCTTCAGAATTCGAACAGATATAATTTTACCTCCAAAGTACTTTTCTGTAATATAAAACTTCTCAGGCCAGTTGAGAGGGAATAAAAAATCATTTAACTTGGCTGCTGTACCTAAGCCCAAACTCTGCTCTCTGTCCTACTCCTCACTCAGGGTAAATCATTTATGTATTTACCTATTTTTTTCTTCGATATTCTTGCTGGTAACAGACTGTCTGCAGGTGGAAGTTATTAGGAGTCGAAACCAGAAGGTACCCAGGGACTAGTCAACAATTATTTTGACTCTGTAAATCTTTCTCACATTTTGAGTATCTTGAGCAGGTCTAAGGGGGAAGTGAATTTTAAATTAATTTTCTGCTGCCAGGCTGTGTCTGTGAAAGACTGGAGAACTCCATGAACTATCCACACAGCCAGGTGCTTAATAGCTCAGTGACTTCAGTGCTCCAATGGGGTCACTTTGAATTCTCTCATTTTTTTCTCTCTCTCTCTTTTTTCTCTTTTTTCATTCAGGAGAACATGGAGCTTTAACAATACTGAAAAGCATTTTGATATCAAAAGCCACGAGGCAGATCTACTTTTAATAATCCTTAATACCAAGGTGTTCGTAGTATACTCAGTGCTACAGCCTTTTATTATTCTTTCCTTTGAAACTGATAAATCGTTTCAGGCCAAGGGCAGCCTTTTCAGCCATCACAAGGGAGGAAAGGTAAGAAAAGAAGAAGAAGAAGAAAACAGTGTATCTCTGGAGTTTTTAAAAAATCTAGAAAATTCTCCTATGTTTCATGTGGCTGTTGTCTAATTGTCGAGACCTAAATGCTTACCAAATGAAAAGTGATTTGTTTATATATGTGTTTCAGAAAGATATATACATAGGTAGATATAGATATATAGATTTTCTGGGTGCTTGAGTTTTTAGCATTTTCTTTGTCTGTTGTATGGATATTTTCTATGGTATCTTCTGCCCCTGAGATTCTCTCTCCTACCTCTTGTATTCTATCGGTGATGCTTCTGTCTATGATTCCTCATCTCTTTCCTAGGTTTTCTATCTCCTGGGTTGTCTTTCATTGTGATTTTGTTATTGTTTCTATTTTTAGAACCTGGGTGGTTGGGGGTTTTGTTCAATTCCATCATCTGTTTGGTAGTGTCCTCCTGTATTTCTTTAAGGGAGTTATTCATATGCTTCCTCAAGTCTTCTATCATTATCAATAATATGATTTTAAATCTGAATTTTGCCTTTCAGGTGTGAAGGGGTATCCAGGACCTGCTGTAGTGGGAGAACTGGTTTCTGTCGCTTATGTTCTTGTGCTTGCCTCTTGCCATCTGGTTATCTCCAGTGTAACATGCCCTACCTGTCTCTGACTGGAGCCTTCTTGTGATCCTGATTGTGTCAGAATTCTCAGTGTCCAGGCGTCTCTGTGATCCTCTGATCAGTATCTGGGTTCCTGGGTTCCTGGGATCCTGGGATCCTGGGAACATGAGTGTGTCATAGATCCTGGGAGTCAAGCTGTCTCTGAGATACTGAAGTCCCAGTCTAAGATAGTCAACTGACAGGTTGCAGTTCACAATTCCTAAGTTGCTCAAAATCTTTATCATTAATCTTATCATCATCATTATCATTATTATTGGAAATTCTCTGTATTTACATTTTAAATGTTTGCTCAGGATCTCTTAACTGCCAAGTTGAGTAATCCATCTCAGAGATGCCTTGATTTGAACATGAATATAGAGACTGAAGAGAGCCTATACTGTGGTGCACATTAACTGTGATATCTCCAAAGATATGAAAAAATAATTTCCCAGCCACTAATTGATGAGGTTTTGTGTGTTACTGTGCATTGTAATATTAAATTCTGTTTTCCAAGGTCTAGTTGTCTCAAGATAAGTGAACCCTCATGTATATCAGCTTTTGTTGTACAAACCTTGCTCCTTAATTTAAAACCATTGGTTAATAAAGATGCTTACAGCCTGGAGCTGAGCAGGAGAGGCTTTCTTCCAGGACTTAGAGACTGAGGACAGAACTTGAGCAGAGGGAAGGGGGAGAAGAAAGAAAGCACCACAGGTCAGGTGGTTCAGGAAAGCAGGGGTATGAGGGCTGGCCTTGTTGAAGTGGGAGTGGACCAGGTGAAACACAGAAAGGGATATCTTAGGATTATTAACAGAGAAGTAGACAAAAAAGAATAGGCATTTAACATCTGCCCAGTTCTAGTACTTTTAAGACTTAATATAAATATAAAAACTTGGTGTTTTTTGGGGGGGGGAACTAAATGATCTAAGGTAGGTTAGAAACCTCCAAGTAATGTTCACAGCAACAACTGATCACAGGAGCACTGGCATGTGACCAGTGCAGCCTTCTCTGTGTGCATCCCCTTCATCCCTCACACCTGAGGTCAAACTGAGAAGCCTGTGTAAGAGACCATCATCCACGCTGCCCATGAGGGTGTGCGGTTCCAGGGGCCTCGATTCCTACGCATGCTCCCTTCTTCAGATTACCAGTTTGGAGGACAGAGAAAGAGTTTTCCGTTCAGTTTGTTCCTTAAAATGGTTCAACTGTTTGCCAGCATTAAAATTGTTTGATTATTTTCCCCAGGTACATAATTTAGCTTTCTGAGTAGTAAAGTCTGGATCTGAAAAAGATTCTCAATTATGCAGCTTCTTTAGATCCAGGTATAGAACTGAAGCCTCTTAAAGAAAAGTTCCAAAGCTATCAGGAAATTGGTTTAAACCCAGTTAAATCTGAGTTTCCTTAAAACTATTTGACTCTTACATGTTGCCGATATGTCTTCATTAATGTAAACCCATGCTGCAATACATAGCTTGGGGACCCTGAATTTTAAAACATGGAGAATGCTTTCGCTGAGGTGGAGAAGCAAGAGTGTTCAAGGCAGACACGGACATCTTCTTCAGTCTATCTGCCAGACAATGCATGATCTGCCCACCCCCTCCTGGTAATGTTAGCATGCCTACCGCCTCATTCCTTTATGGTACTGCACTTAGCTGCTTTCTACTCAGAGAACTGAAGATTCTGCCATACTAAGAAGATATAAGGAAGAACGTGGTTCAGGATTGGAATTCAGATAATCTCAGTAACACAGCAATCTTTGCCCTCCTTTCTGTCCACTGGCTCACCCACTCTTTATAATGCCATCACTCAGATGAAATTCCATTCTTACTGTCTAGTTAGGTCAGTTAAGATGTGGTAACGCTGGTCTTACCAACTTCTGCCAAATAGATACTTGATGAGACATAGGAGACTCTGCTTTGGAGCACAGAACTGTGAGTGTGCTTAGCCTAATTCTGCATACAGCCTCTATTGTTTCATGAAACTTTGAATTTATATCTGCATTGCTTTAAGAAGGAAGAATAATAATTCTACATTATATGATGTAAATATAATCATTAAATGCACAAATAACACATATATTTCAGTCAAAATTGGAATTAGATACTGCTAAGACATTATAAGTGTCACATAGTTCATAGATGAATCAACAAACAAGTATTAACTGGGAATAACCACAAAGAGGATGTGTGACTTTTTGATATAATTGGAAGAATTTCCTTCCCATCTACTGTTTCCTTAGTATCCAACCATTTGTCAGAGCTGTGGAGGTTATGCCAAGCAGGAAAAGAAATGGCCTATATGAACTATGAATCTCTCAGTTGCCATCTTAATAGATGTTTCTTATCTCACAAGATTTCTGAAAACATTTTATTTTTAAAACACTCTTATGTTCAGACACTTTTGTGTGGAGTATGAACAACCATGGCCTTCAAACCCTTATACATTTGGACTTGTCCTGATTCACGACTTTATATGACCTAAGAGTTAATTTACTTCTTAGACCGTACTTCATCAACTAGGATCAGATAGACAAAATCTCAATACAAGTACTCACTTAGCTCAAGAGCTCTTAGATAAGCCAGTCTCCTACCACTAACTAATTCATTCATCCATTCATTCACATATTTATTTGGTCATTAGAAGTTTTTATGTGATAATCAACTAACAGGTTACCATTCACAATTCCTCAGTTGCTCAGGATCTCTCACTCTTTATAAATTGTATATTTTCTGTATTTACATTTCAAATGTTTGCTCAGGATCTCTTAACTTCCAAGTTGAGTAATCCATCTCAGAGATGCCTTGATTTGAACATGAATATAGAGACTGAGAAGGAGAGCCTATCCTGGGGTGCACACTAACTGTGATATCTCCAAAAATAAGAAGGCATGATTTCCCAGCCACTGAGTGTTGATGTTTGGTCTCTTGCTATGTACTGTAATGCTAAATTTTGTTTTCCAAGGTCTAGTGACATCAAGATAAGTGAACTCTCCTGTACGTCAGCTTTTGTTGTGCAACCTTTGCTCCTTAATTTAAAACCATTAGTTAATAAGGATGCCTACATCCTATAGGAGCAGGAGAGGCAAATAGTGCTCCTTTCCAAGGCTTGGGACTGAGGAGGAACCACGTGCAGAGGGAGGGGAGGGGGGTGATCTACTGTGGATCTTGATAACAGTTCCACCACCCAAGTTCTTCCCCTCTGTCAGACACGTTTCTCTCTGTTGGTGGGTCTCTACTTTATCATCCAGGGAGGGCATGTCAGGGATGTCACACTGTATTGACAGTATAAAGAGCAAGGGAAACAATCAGTAAAAAGCCACCATAGTCAGCATCATTATGCATTGCTGACTAGCTGCCTTTCACAACTGCTTGGCTGCTTCCATGGAAGCCCTCATCTGGCTAGATTCACATTATCAAGTGACCTCCTTTATCAGCTCTGAGTACCCTACTCTGCTAAGACCTTTCACAGAGATACAAAAACACTGTTGCCATTTTCCTTTTTTAAATTTTTTTTTTAATTAGACTCTCTGTATTTACATTTGAGATGTTATCCCTTTATCCTGCCCTGCTCCCATTCCCCATTCCCCTCCAGTTGCATTCACAAAGGTGCACTTCCTTCTGGTCTGCCTCTTCACCCCATTGCCTTGTCATTCCCCCTGTATTGGGACAATGTGCCTTCTCTGGAACAAGAGCCCCTTCTCACATTGATCCCAGACACTGCTATCTTCAGTTACATACACAACTAGATCAATAGGTCTCTCAAAGTGTGCACAGAGATTAGTGTTTTACTCCATGGGAGTTTTGGAGGGTTTGGATGGTTGATATTGTTGTTATCTTCCCATGAGGTTGCAGCTCCTTTCAGCTCCTTAGGTCCTTTCTTTAGCAACCTCATTAGGATCTCCGACTTCATACAAATGGTTAGCTGCAAACATGTTCAGCTGTATCTATATGACTCTAGCATTGTCCCTAAGGGGGAATCTCTGTCTGGTTCCTGCCAGTAAGTACTTTTTGGGACCAGCTATAGTGTTTGTATTTGGTAACTGCATATGCGGTGGATCCCCAGGTGAGGCAGCTTCTGAGTGATATTTTCTTCAATCCCTGTGCCTCTATTTGACCTTGCATTTCCTCTTAAACAGTAGATTCCTGCAATAGTGCCAGGCAAAATAGGTGATGCATTTGCCACACTGTAGGGTATCACATTGCCTGTCGGAGTAGAGCAATGTATATGCAAGAAGAGATTCTCTAACTCAGAACTCAGATATTTGTCTCATAACTGTCTTTCTTACATGGCATTTTTTTAAACACTCAGTGTGTAAATATTAGTTGACGATACAAATAAATCAGAACAGCATTATGATTTTGCTCGGGGAAAATTCAATCATGAGTGTTGGTAATGTCCATGAAGTTGAGGCAATCTATGGACATAGCTCTCTTTACTTAGGTAAATTTGGGTTTCCGTCTGGGTGGATATGTTGTGTAAACGCCAGCATCTGCAGCATCAGGGATGAAGGACCACATTGTGCCAAATACTACATTCTCCAGTCTGTAAATATTTGATGCTTTGGTTGTGAAGGATGACATAGCATTGCAATCAATTAAACAAACAAGGTACACAAGTACTTTTGACTGGGAGCACAATGCTTTGGTAAATGTGGGCACTCGGGTGCATGTGTAAATAAAGAATTATATCTCACTCAGCTTCAACCATTTATGTATTCAAAATAAGAGCTCTGCTTTCCCCATTTTTGCTCTGCCATATTCTGTTTGCCAAAGAGACCTTAATTATTATTTTTTAAAAATGTAAACAATGAATCATGGCAAATAATTATACTGTGGGATAAAATTTTAAGTTATGTATTAATCTGTGTTCTCCTAAATTTTGAATACATTTTGTCTCTTTCATTCTTTTTCTCATATTTATCAATTAGTTATTCCTTTAGCCAAAGGCATTGCTTTGATATGCTTTCTTAGTTGTGACTCCTGAAGAAAATGAGTTTTCTCATTCCAATAAATTCTGCATGTAGTTTAAGATATAGGTTTCTCTCAGTAATACTAGTTTAATGATATGTAGTTGAGAAATTTGATAAAATACTTTTGTTAAGTTTTAAAAATTTTATACATACAAACAATTTATCTTGGTCACAATTATTTTCTATTTCTCTGCCTAACTCTTTCCAGATCCATTATACACTGACCCCATGCCAACTTCAAGTCCTCTTTGTTTCATAATCAGTTAATCACTGTTTATGTTGCTATATGCTCATGCATGTGGTACCATGCACAGAATCTACCATGGAATTTTACAAACATATTATTCTATCATTTATTTCTAAGTCATTCCTGTGTGCCATGTAATATGATATATGAAACCCACCTGCGATTGGAGAAGGTCTGCTAGTGGTATGCTTTTAATATTAGTCTTGTCTCTTTGGCCAAGAAGGACATTTATTCTTAAGAACATGATGCAGAGTACACCACTCTAGAGGGGAATCGTGTAGGCAGGGTATGAATGAGGTTGTAGTTCACATTGGCAATACAGTCTACATCAAATTCCAGAATAAAATTGGAGTTCTCAGAATCAAATGTCTCTCATTCAAATAAGTCATCATAGATAGCCAGTACCATCAGATTTTTAGATGAGTGTGCTGACTGATTCACAGTAACCAAAATATCTGGCAAAATTTGAGGGAGGAAGAACTTACCATAGATCATATGCCAAGTCACTTGGCTCTGTGAGCTTGGAAAGTGATGGTGGCAGAAGGCGTATATGGCAGAGATCTATTCATTTCATAGTGGACAAAGATTAGAAATCAAGAAAAGGAATAATGACAAGGTTTAATGGTCAAAGTTGTGTCTTTGTGGTAAACTTCCTAAACCTAGGCTCCATATCCTAAAGTTTTCCAAAAAAAACAAAAGAAAACAAAAAACTATCATTATCCAGGCACCAGAGGCTCAACAAATGAGGCTGTGGATTGTCCCTTCAAATTCTAGTCATAGTACTTGACCATAAGTCACAAAAGGCCACTATAAAGAACCTGCATTTGAGTCCAATGAACAAAATCTACTGTAAGTGATAATAAATAGATAATTAAAAATCTATTTTTATAAATAAAAATTGATCATACTGTTTTTATGATAGAAGTTAAATTTCATCTGCATATTTCTAAAGATAAAGAAAAACTGCATACACTATTATGACTTTTGATCTTTTTTTTATTATACAGTTAGTTATATGATAAATCCCACCACTGACCTGAATCTTCTGCAGGTCATTTGTGACCTCCTAATTGCCAATCATATCCTTACAGAGAATTCTTCAGATTCTCTTCTTCGCCTGACCTCTGTGGCTTCTTTATAGCTTTTGGCATGCTTTCAGCCTTGAAACTCTCTTCTTTGATTTCTCAGTCAACCTTTTTTTTTTCATATTGTCTTTTCAAACTTAGAGAACGATGGAGAATGACATCTTTTACTCAGTGAAGAAATGGCTCTGAGCCTGGAAAATGGTAATAAGTTCAAATGAAGAATTTTGGACAGGAAAGAAATGGAGAAAAGGCAGGTTAAGGGGCAATGAGAGGTTTAACCCTTTTCATTGATTCATGAGACCTAAGGTCCAACCATGCCCTTAATAGTATAAAAAACCCTGTTTATTTGGGAGTAGAGGGCAATAAACTAGGGATAAGATACAAGGAGAAAAATAATTTTCTATACCCTAACATGTAAAGCCAACATTTTAAAAGCTACATTAATTAGAGTTATAATGTCTTATAAGTTCTCCTTTAAACACTTAACAGATTCGTAGTAAATACTTCAAAACACATGTCCATAATTTAATGACTCCAAGTTTAATAATTATTTATCCTATGCATATGAGTATTGCATATATTTGTGTGGATGACAGGTATATCTGAGGCTCACAGAGGTAAAAAGAATACACCAGAATCCTTAGACCTAGGAGTACAGATGATTGTGATCACCACATGTGTTTCCAGACCATAACCAGAGCGTTCTGCAAGAGCAAGTGCTTGAAACTGCTGTGCCATTTCTCCAACCTAAACATTTTCCATCTTTTATTTGACATATTATCAAATCTCTTTTATGAAAATTATTGGTTTTTTTTTCACTTATGATTTCAGATTCAACAGATATAATGAAATTGGATCAGAAACTGAAGAAGACTTATTGAATTCTTCCCAGTGAGGTGACCTTTGTTAGGAACTTTACTGTCAAAAGAACATCTTACATATTGTATGGATCACCTATCAATTAAAAAGCCCATGGTCTACAGCTTAAGAAGAAAATAGAAGGTGGGGCATCCAGGAGGAGGAAAGGATTCTACAGTAGAGCCAGGCAGGGAATATCTGTGCAGGAAAATATAAATAAATGGATGCATGTACCTGAGCAACATAACTAGTCATGTAGCAGAATGTAGGTTAAAGTTTATGGGTTATATTAAATTAAGTTTCTAGCGAGTGAAGAGCCTAGCTATATGGCCATGGTATTTGCAAATATATTGTGTCTGAGTCTTCTTTCTTGGAGGATCATTATGGGAAGGAGAACCAGACATAATTTCTACATGTTTCCTTTCTATTTTTGTTCCTTTTTATCTCTCGGTCCACATCACTTCCCTTCTTATCTTAGTTATTTGAAACTGTCATTATTTTAGAAACGTATGAGATGAATTTGTTTTGACATTGATGATTTCCATTAGCAGAATGCAAGTTGGCATCCACCTATAGAAAGTGCCAAGATTCAGTAGGAAACTGGATCCATCTTCAGCATGGCAGAGAAGCACAGACAATGAGAATTTCTTATGCTGCTGTACCACCTGGGTTTTCTGACAAATCGGCATCATCAGGAGTTATGTTATCATTGAATAGCTTCCATTCATGAGGACTTAGTTCTTGAACCACTTCAAATTCAGTTATATCCATGATCTGCACAGGGGCTTGAACTACCAACACAAGGCTCCATAACTTCTGAGTTAAAAAATACAAATTTCCACTGGGGGGAAAAAAAAGAGAGATGTCGGAATTGAAGGGTGTCAGTCTTCATTCTAACATTGAATGGATTTTAAATAATTAGAGACTTTACTACTCTGAATTGTGATTTATTTTTTAAATAATTTTGAAAAAATAGTGGAAAGTGGAGATATTTGTTATCTATTGAATAGAACCAAGTAAAACCAATAATTTGCAGAGAAAATACATGTATTTGTTTTTTCTCCTTCTCTTCCTCCTCTTCCTCCTCCTCCTCCTCCTCCTCCTCCTCCTCCTCCTCCTCCTCCTTCTTCTTCTCTTTCCTCTTCTCTTAGTAACTTACACCCTTAAAGAGATTATTTTCATTTTGTAAGAAAGGGCTTATAATAAATTATTTTTGGAAATGGGTCCTATAGCTGGTTGATCTTTTCTTTCAAGTACTGTAATGTCTGCTACAACTCCACATACTACATATACATCAGCAAAAGGAGGAGAGGGGGCACAGTATCCCTTCTTGATAAGGCATATTATTCAGACTACAAACTCAGCCTTCAAATGACAACAAAGAGAATTTCATATCAGTATACAATAAAATAAATCATGTTTATACCTTATTGCCTTCCTCAACTCTCCCTGTATACTCTTTAATATGTCCCCCTCTCCAGTTCATGCCATTTTTACTTTGTTGATAACCAACTAAGCCCAGTTGGTGCTACACGAATGTGGGACAATGCACTTGAAAGTGGGCAACTTACTATTAGTCATACCTGCATCTCCCCATTTTAAATGCTATTTTCTGAGGACTATCTCTGCCACCTATAGTGGAATTCAGATTGTTTTGGTATTGTGCATGTCATGAGGACATAGTTACAGCTACTATACATTCATAACTGCAATATCCATGCTGTGTCAAAAAGAATTTCACAGCAACATCGACCCCGATCCTTTGCTTCTTACATTTCTTCTGCATTATCCTTGATGTGCACTTGGCTAGGTACTGCATCATTGGTTGATAAGGTGATCCATATAGGCCTCACCTCTCAGTGAAATTTTCTCAGCACCTTGACCTATTATGCATCTCTTAATTGATTGCTTGCCAATAAAAAATAAACATCTTTGACCAAAGTTTATAGGTATAGACACACACTTTGGGAAGATGTGGTGGTTTGAGTGAGATGTTGTTCATAATCACAGATAGTATAATACCTGGCAACCAGTTGATGGCACAGTTTTGGGTACTTTAGAAGTTATGGATTTGTTGGAGGAAGTGTGTCACTGAAAGCAGGCTTTGAGTATTTAAAGACTCCTGTCATCCTGAGTTTGCTTTCACTGTTCCCTGCTTGCAATTTACAATGCATGTTCCCAGCTATTTCTGCTGCTATGCCTGCCACATACCCTGGGTATAATGACCACTTACACCTATGTTATTTAATCCAAATAAAACCTCCCTCTGAAAGCTACCTTATATATGGTATTTTATCCCAGGAATATCAAATTAAGAAACACAGAAGGCAATTTGATAATATGATCAATTTAGGAAAGTGACAAGCACAAGACTCCTACCCAGGGCCTATGACTTCTCCAGGATATTTTGTCAAGAATTATAATGTGAGACAGACTCCTCTCTTCTACAGCATGCTTCAATTTCAATCATGAAGCAGTTAGTACCCCAGGAGTATATGGTTCTTCAATATTGATATATTCAGCTCCAGGACAGTACAATAACATTTATTTTTCATCCCCAGCAGCCTACATCTCATCTTCCGGAACCAGAAAAGCTATCTAATGAGGCAAACCATTTCCCAGTCTGTTTGAGATCCATTTCTCTAAGTACTGTAGCTAAAGTCTGGTGGCCTCAGCAATAGGGTCTTATCCATAACTGTGGGTAGCCAAAAGCATTGAAAATAGCCTGCTGGTTTTGCAGACAGTTGGGGAATCTTTATTCAATGACTCACAGGTACCACAAGCCTTATACTAATAGCTGCATTTAATGGTCCATGTCTCTGAAAGCAACGTAGTCCATCCGAGCAGGGTAATCTCATTTGAACTCCACCCCCCCCCTTTTTCAAGACAGGAAGGGTGTTGGATTTTGTGGGGAATTTGTTTGTTCAGTTTTTAAAAATAAATTTATTTTGTTTTTTGAGTACACCATAGCTGTCAGATACAGCAGAAGAGGGCATAAGATCCCATTACAGATGGTTGTGAGCCACTATGTAGTTGCTGGGAATTGAACTCAGGACTTCAGGAAGTGCAGTCAGGATTCTTACACTGAACATCTCTCTAGCCTCTAGCCCATGAATTATTTTTTTTTAAATCCTTTCATCTGTTTATGGATGTCTAGTTTGATTCCTTTACTTTTTGGGTTTTTTTGTTTGTTTGTTTTTGTTATTTTTTTTTTTTTTTTTTTTTTTTTTTTTGGTGAATAGAGTAGCAATGATGTAGCAATGGCTTACAAATGTCTTTAGAGGGAAATTCATACTGGGTCATCCCCTCTCTACTTCTCAGAAAATTATACATACAACGTTTTATATTATTGCTTCATATACAAATGCAAAGTTCATGTCTCCAGGAAAAACAAAAACGTTACAAAATAGAAAAAGGAAAACATTAACGATGGAAAATAAAAATGGTAATTAAAAAAAAACACATGACAGAGTATATGCCTGTGTGTCTAACACTTCTTCCTGTGAGTTTTTTGCCAAGAGTAGAGGGATTTACTTTTCATGAATGAGCAGTGAGTGTTATGAAAACCATGTCTCTGAATCACAAAGCATAGATCCAACATGGGCTCTCCTCATTAGGTCCTTGTTCTATAGGCTCTGTTGGTCTCTATATCACTATATTATTTCTTGGGTATCTTGACTTCTTTATTCAGGCACAGGAAGTACTTCCTGACTTGACCTCTTTATTCAGGCACAGGAAGTAATTTCTGTCTTGACTTCTTTTTAGGGCACAGGAAGTACTTCCTGATCTTCTTCATACCGAGAATGTGATTTAGTTCTATGATCACAACTAAACAAAATTGTGATAATAAAAATAAAATAAAAGGAACTCTTTACTGTAAACACTGTTTTTCTAGTTAAAGTGTTCTTTTTCCTGTCCAAGTCTGATTTTTAGGCACATAAGTCCATAGTGTAGATATTTTTTATATACTTTACTGGGTAATAGAAGCAAAATATGCTCCCAGTCTACAGGGTGACTAGGAATTTTAGCTATAATAGCAGATAGGAAGAAGTTTAGTAAACTATAACACGATATGAGAAGTCACTTCACATTTGAAAGCCAGGCACTTTTATTTAGCATTAAAGTTACTGATGTGTGAGGGTGGATTTCATTCAGGAACTGGATTATGGCTGTTTATCCTGAGGCCTCCTGTTGTTCTGGGTTTGGTGTTCACATTGTCTTCTCAAACTAAGTTTTTCTTAATAATAATTTTATATTCCATTGATATCTTAAAAATTTGCTAACATTGTTGAGACATATTCAAAACATGTATCAAAACTTGGCAAAAGCACCAATCAATCAAAATCGTTGCATCTTGTATGACTTCTTGGTTCAATTGAAAGGGAAGACAATGCATTGCATGGGTTTGATTCATTCTTTATCTAAGTTAATAAATTACTATTCAACAAAGCAGTATTAGTGTGATGTTCAGGTGGGGACACACGGTGACTCTCATATTTGATAATTTAATGAAGTAGAAGCAACAGAAATGAAAGGAAAGTCTGTACAAGGAGAATCAGTGTTTCAGCTCTGCTCAATTCAACTCATCCAGTTTACCTCAAGCCTGATATTTTTCATAACCTCTCCTTGATATAGCACAGTGTTAATGAAAGGTGGGAAACTTTACATACATACACACACACACACACACACACACACACACACACACACACACACATGTATACACATAATGCTTATACATATACATATCAAAGCATATACCCACATACACATGCATATACACATACAACATGTACACGTGCACACACATATAAAGCAGGAAATTAACAAAAACAGCTCACCATGTTTGCAATGCCAGGCAGCATGAATAAATAACCAAAGTTGACATATTTTCTCTGTGTAAATTTTTAAAAAAATTAACACACACTTTTATGTGTGTGTTATATAAACAACTCACGTGATGCATATGTTGACTGAGACACCACAACTGTTCTGTTCTTCTAACTTTTAAACTGGGAGGCAAATGGCTTCTCTTTGGTTTGCTTACATGTGATTTATGAACAGACAGCATGGTGGTATTTATGATATGGAAGGCCAGAGTAAAGTAGATTCTTTGTGCTGTTTCTGAACTTTTGCTACTCATATTAGAATTGTCTGCACATACATTAGTACAAAAGTTGCTATCAACTAGTCACATACTTCCTAGGTTTCTAGACGACAGACAGGGTGTGTAACATTTGTAGATCTGACTCGAAAGAAGGGAAGCCTGGTTCATGATTTCAATACAGATTTCCTCCTGATTTATGTGTTTTAGACATTATTGTAGGTTTTTCATAGTGGTAATAATATAGGGAACTGCTGACCAGGCTTTGTGTCTGTTTTGATTTCTGTCTTTCATGCTGAGTCAGAAATCAGAGTCCAGTCCTACCTACATTTATACTTAAAAAAAAAAAAACAAAAATAACACAATAAAACAAAATAAACAACCCCCTACCACAAACAACAAGAATAACAAAACAAAGAACATACATTACTCACATAGGTTAAATTCTTATTTTTGTCTCAAACCAACTCTTGATTGACATTATAATTAAAACCAGCAGGGTTTTCACGAAGGAGAAGCAGAGGAAATGGCAAATTGACTTTGGTGATTCAAACCATCTGGTAAAGATATAAAAGGAAAATAGCGCAGTGATGCAGGAGAAGCACAGTGGACGCTCTGTCTACTTCACAAAGAGTGACTGAAAACAGAGAATCAGTGAAAACAATAACCACTTGCTTCTGAGTGTCACTGTTGAATAAATTCATAACACAAAACGTGAGAATACATAGACAGCTCAAAGGAAAGAATCGTTAGCTCGTGGTTTTCAATTATCAATGAAGCCAAATAATTTCTCATCCCCTTTGAATCCAGAGCAGGCTTACATTTAAATTGGAACCCAAGATAAATTCTATGTGTTACTCAGTCAAAACAAATTTAATCATATAAGACAACCTGTTCTATTCTGAGAAAAATTTGGTGATTCTTGTGAAGGAAACAAACTACTAGAAAACATCTTAGAACTTTCAGATCAGCTCAGATCTTTTTGAATATCCCAGACTCTGTATTGTGTCCAAATTCTACTGTCAGCAGAAGCAGCCCCTTTCCCTAAAAGAAGGGCAGTATACCTAGCTTAATCCTAAAATGAATTTCCCTGACAATTTATCCGTGAAAGGATGCCATTCTTTCTAATGCCATTCTTTTTCTAGTCCTAGGTCAGCTCCCTCCAGAGGAACAAGAATAAAGTTTGACCTTCAATGATAGCTATGCACCATAAAATCTGCAGGATTTCGCTCATTTATCTTGGCAGAAACCAAAGGAAAATATGTGGAAATTGATTTTCTTGATCATAGAGTAGGACAGAAAGAACAGAACTTTATATGGAGCCAAGTTTAGGAAAACTGAACTAGAGATTTTGTAGTGAGAGGAGTCATTCCGATGTCCAAGAGGGGTACGACTAACCGCTCACCTGGTGAGTTGCAGCATAGACTCAGGCACTCGCTGTGCTCAGTGAACTCAACATGTCCAAAAGTTCTTTGCATAATATATATGTCAATTTCACCCATGCATTAAACTCATAAGTATATTTCTTGAATTATTAGAACAGTGTTCATAGCAGCTCTATTTATAATAGCCAGAAGCTGGAAAGAACCCAGATGTCCTTCAGTAGATGAATGGATGCAAAAATTGTGGTACATTTACACAGTGGAGTACTACTCAGCTATCAGAAACAATGACTTAACCAAATTTTTAAGAAAATGAATGCGTCTAGAGAATATCATCCTGAGTGAGATAAACTAGTCACAAAAGAACAGACATAATATGCAGTCACTGATAGTGGGATGCTAACCCCAGAGACTCGGACTGCCCCAGAAACAACTCACAGACTATGTGAAGTTCAAGGAAAAAAAAGAATACAAAAACAAACAAACAAACAAAAAAACAAAACAAAAAATGTCATGCTCAATCCTTACACACCAAGAAAACGTTGACTAATTCTGGGTTACCTCCTGTTTTACATGTACTTTTTGCTCATTGTAATGAGTAAGACCTTAATGCAGAGTATCAAACCTTAAAAATTTTTTTTTAAAAAGCCAAACACTGACACAATTGTATTTGGATACATTTATGCAAAAATGTTTAAAATTTTTTTGTTTTATCTTTGTTTTTTAAAATAAAGTTTAAAAAAAAAGAAAAAGAAAATTTTCTGAATCTAGGTGTATCAACTACTCCAAGATAGGCTTTATTTCAGGAGTAGATGACCAACATATAATGGACTACATATGTTTTTTGGTTACAGTTTCATGGTTTTTTTGGAGGAAGACGTGGCTTTATTTTGTTTTGGGTATATTGTTTCAGGTAATGTTGTATTACGTCTTTGCTTTATGAGAAACAACTTAAAGTTGGGTGAGTATGGAAGGGGAGAGGGTCTGAAAGAACTTTGGGAGGAGAAGAATATGATCCAAACATATTTAAAATTCAAATTTGTGTTAAGTAATAAAAAGATAAAATGAAGTTAACATGGAAAAAAAAAGAACAATGTTAGCAAGGACAAAACCAGCATTATGTAAAAGAGCATGAAAGAATATTCTCATTGATTGACATTCTTGTTCTTACTATGAGGCTGCAAACCCCTTCAGCTCCTTCAGTCCTTTCTCTAACTCCTCCATTGGGGACCCATTACCAGTCCAATGGTTTGATGAGAGCATCTGACTCTGTATTTCTCAGGTTCCCGCAGTGTCTCTCAGGAGACAGCTATATCAGGCTCCTGTCTGCATGCACTTCTTGGCATACGTAATATTGTCTGGGTTTGGTGATTCAAATGGAATGGATCCTCAGGTGGTACAGTCTCTGGATGGCCTTCTCTTCTATCGCTGTTCTACACTTTGTCCCCATATTTCCTTTAGACAGGTGCCCTTCTGAGTTAAAAATTTGGAGATGAGTGGGTGGCCCCATTCCCCCAGGGACAAAACTACCATCTAAACAATGGAGCAACCCATGGCTCCAGCCACATATGTAGCAAAGTTTGTCCTTGGTGGGCATCAAGGGGAGGAGAGGTACTTATCCCTGTGAAGATTAGATTCCCCAGTATAGGGAAATACCAGGGCAAGGAGTCAGGAGGAAGTGGGTGGATGGATGGGTTGAAAAGTACCTTCATAGAAGCAGGGAAGGGGGCAATGGGATAGGTGGTGCCCAGAAGGGAAACCAGGAAAAGAGATGAAATGTAAGTAAAGAAAATATCTAATAAGTAAAAGAAAAGAAAGAAAGAAAAAAGAAAAAGAAAAAGAAAACTAGATGAAAATCCCCAGGAGAGATCTCTGTACCCATAACCCACACCCCAGTAAAAAGGCCTACCAAAGATGATTATGGGAATATCTCAGACAGTAAAATGCATTCTTTATAACTGTTCTCCCTATCTGATGTATATGAAAACTGTACGAAGCAATGATTGTAAGACTATGTTAATGGTCTTAGATTATGTAAAGATACATTTTGCTATACAATTATACAATTATATAAAGAAGTGAATAAAGAAAGAAATTACAGGTGTACACAAAAAGGAGGAATAAAAGGAATGAAAGAGACTATAGTTGATCTCTGTTAGGGAACAAAAGTGAATTTAATAGGTGTTGATTGAATTGTACCCCTGCTTCAGTGCAGAGGACCAGATCTGAGTGGAAGGAGATGCATCAAACACATAATGATGAAATCCAGTCTCTAGATTTCAGTTACTGCACAAAATAGAGGCTTTGTGTTGGAAGGGGATCCTAGGAAATTTCCAGCAGCAGCAGTCAGTCATGGCATAGAAACTTCGAACTAAGTCTTCCTTGTGGAAAACTCTGTACAAACAACCAAACAAACTTCCTACCTTTCTCATCTCTGAGCAAGAGGTACTCCTCACATTAAGGATGTTGCTTTGTTTCATTTTCCATAGCCAAAGTGAAAAGCTTTAGCTGAATAGAAACTTAATCTTTAAAGGTAAGTTAACCATAGGTCCATAGAATCTACAAAAAAAAGCTCATGTTATTTCATTGCTTAATACACAGGTGGGATAACCTACAGGCAAATGTTCCATGCTGGCTTCTTAGCCACAGAAGAAGAGGAAATATATCATAGAGTAGAGAGAGCACACAAGAAGTTTCTAGACAAAATAAATAAATATTACTAAAAAATCACTACCATGTTTGTAGGGTGAGAGATTTTGAAATTAATGATTTTGTTTTTTTTTTTTTTTATTATTATTTCCTTGTTTTTGGACCTCTAGGATACTTATACCTTAAAACTTCATGATATATGATATTTACAGTTTACCAATTTAAAATAAAATAAATTTTAAAGTAATGGAAGTTTTCATATACAGCCTTTTTCTTCCCCATGCCATTGAAGAAATCTACTCTCAGGTGTTTCTGTATTCTTTACACCATGCTCTGAAGTAATACACATGTTATCTTTGATAAACCAATACTGATACATATATGGAAGACTATAGATCACATTAGGGCTACTCTTTCAGCCCTATTCTTTAAAATACTGGATGAGAGTAGCAATTTATGGGTTTATCTAACCCAACATGGATCCATTTTGTCACTATTGTATAGAAGAGTTAAGAAACACCACATGCTTCATGTATTATCCTGCCTTCCTACCAAACTTGGATGGTGACATATTCTTTTACTACTTCTATAATTTTACATTTTAGTAAGTAGAGTGTGAATAGAATCATGCAATGGGGAGTTTTTGCAGTTCAATTTTTCCCCTTGTGGCATTTTGTGTTCAAGTTTCTCTTATGTCTTTATGGCTGATAGCTTTTGGCTTGTCTTTTCTTTTCCTTCCTTCCTTCTTTCCTCCTTCCTTCCTTTCTTCCTTCCTTCCTTCTTCCTTTTTTCCTTCCTTTCTTTCATTCATCTGTCTGTCAGTTTGTCTGTCTTTTTTTTTTTTGTCTTTCTTTTTACTGTCCCGTGGATATTACTTTTGTTGTTGTTATTTTTATTACACTCCAGATTTTATAACCCTCATGATCCACCCTCCAACTATTTCACATCCCATATATCCTCACTGGATCCCACCCCATTTCCATGAGGATGTCCCCACCCTACACACACCACAGACATCTATACTCCCTGGGGCCTCAAGTCTCTTGAGGGTTAAATGGGTAAATCTTCTCTGACTGAACCCAGACCTGATAGTCCTCTGCTGTATATGTTTTGAAAAACTCATATCAGCTGGTATATGCTGCCTAATTGGTGATCCAGTGTCTGAGGGATCTCAAGGGTCTAGGGTAATTGAGACTGCTAGTATTCCTAAAAGGTCCCCCTACTCCTCATTTTATTCTGGCTTTTTTCTAATTCAGTCATAGGGGTCAGCAGCTTCTGCTCATTGGCTAGGTGCAAATATCTGCATCTGACTTTTTCAGCTGCTTGGTGGGTCTTTCAGAGGGCAGTAATGAAAGGCCTTTTTTGTGAGCGCTCCATAGCCTCAGTAATAGTGTCAGGCCTTGGAGCATCCCCTTGAGCTGGATCCAACTTTAGACCTGTTGCTAGACATTCTAATCCTCAGGCTCTTCTCCGTTTCTATCCCTGTTGCTCATTAAGACTGTAGCAATAATGAGTCAGAGTTATGATTGTGGGAAAACATCCCCATCTCTCAGAAAGCCCTGTCCTTCTTTTGGATGTTGGATCTACAAGTTCCCTTTTCTCACTGTCTGGCACTATATCTAGGGTTCCTCCTTTTGAGTTTTGAGAGTCTCTATGCATGTTCTTTTGGGTCTGAGCTATCTCTCTCAGGATGATATTTTCTAGTTCTATCCATTTGTCTGCAAAACTCAGGATTGTCCTCATTCTTAATAGGTGAGTAATATGCCATTGTGTAAATAAACCACACTTTCTCCAGTCATTCTTCTGTTGTGGGACATCTGGATTGTTTTCATCTGGCTAACACAAATAATCAACTATGAACCTAAACATGTGCCTCTGTAGCGTGGTGGGACATCTTTTGAGTATATTCCCAAGAGTGGTATGGTCTCAGGTCTTCAGGTTGATCTATTTAAAATATTCTGAGGAATCTCCACATTGATTTCCAGAGTGGTTGTACCAGTTTGCAATCCTACAATCAATGGAAGAGTGTTCCTCTTTCTCCACAACCTCACCAACATGTTGTGTGACCTAAGGTTTTGATCCTAGCCATTCTGATTGGTGTACAATAGAATCTAGGGGTTGATTTGATTTGCATTTCTCTGATCACTATGAACTTGGAGCATTTCTTTAGATGCTTTTTAGCAATTTGAGATTCCACTGTTTTGAATTTTCAGTTTAGTACTATACTCATTTTTTTAATTGGTTGTTTGTTTTGTTTTGTTTTTGGTGGTTAGCTTCTTGAGTTCTTTGTATATTTTGAATATTAGCCCTCTATAGGATGAGGGATTAATGAAGATTTTTTTCCCAGTCTTTAGTTTGCTGATTTGTCTTATTGACTATGGCCTTTGCCTTATAGCACATTTCCAGTTTCATTTGCAGAGACCCTATTTATCAATTCTTCATCTTAGAATGTGAGTCATTGGAGTTTTGTTTAGGAAACTTCTTGTGACAATAAGTTCAGCGTTCTTTCCAACTTTTTCTTTATTAGAGTCAGTGTATTTGGTTTTACGTTGAGGTCCTTTATCCACTTGAACTTGAGCTTTGTGCAAGGTGATAAATACGGCTCTATTTTCATTTTTCTACATGCAGACAGGCAGTTAGACCAGCACCATTTATTGAAGATACTTTTTTTCATTGTATATTTTTGATTTCTTTGTCAAAGTTCAAGTGTGCATAAGTGTGTGGTTTTATTTCTGGGTCTTCAATTCTATTCCATTGATCTACCTTCTAGTCTCTGTATCAATATCATGAAGTTTTTATCACTATTGGTCTGTAGTTGAGCTTGAGGTCAAGGAGGATGATTCCTGCAGCTATTCATTTATTGTTAGGAATTGATCCGGTTGTTTCTTTTATTGTTAAAAAATGTTCCAGTATAAGCATAGAAAATTGTATTCTTTTTCATTCTCTATTGAAGAATAGCCTATCAGCCTCCAGGTTTTGGAAATCATCAATAAAACTGCTTTAAATTCCATATACACATTCTTGTGTGATATAAATTCTTACACAATTATGTATATATACATGTATGTATGTATATATTATGGTATGGTCTGACTTTGTAGTCTAGGCTGGCTTAGAACTCAGTATATAAACCATGGTGTTTTCATACTTCTAGCAATACTCCTGTTATATACTTCTGGTTCTAGAATTATAAATCAGCATCATAATACTTAGCACAAATGATCTTAATGAAGAAAAGTTATTACTTCTTATTGTCTCTCAGGCTTATTTCTTCACATTTACCTTTAATAACTCTGCAACCTGTCTACAGGTGTCTTACCTATTAGCCAAACTGCATTTTCTTGAAGTTGCATTCATAATTCAGACCCAGGGACCTCTAGTTTTTTTTTTTTTCTTTAAACCCATGGAGGATCAATGCATATATGAAGTCACTGAATCTTTGAGAGCATTTATAAGATCTGCACAGATTCAAAACAACCAAAATCACAGCACTGAGAAGAGGAAATAGATACAAAGTTCCATCCTTTCTAAGAAGTTATTTGCAATATATACCTACTGGAAAATAAAAAGTGATTTCTCCACTGAAGTGTCACTGTGTACACCAAACACACTCCAGGGAATTCCTCATGACCAGGAGCTCTTGGCCATTGGAACAGTCTCCATGAATGTGCTAATGTGCTCTATTTATTTTTAATTTTGTTTGGGTACTATCTATCTTTCCATCTGTCTGTCTATCTATCTATCTATCTATCTATCTATCTATCTATCTATCTATCTATCTATCTATCCATCATCTATCTATCTATCATCTATCTATCTATTTATCATTTATCTTATTCATTTTCATTCTTTCATTCTTTATTTTAGGTTGTTTTTATTTTCATTATTTTTGTTTTTGCTTTGCTTGTTTCCATTTTAGAGATAGAGAATGTGCACCCTGATCAGTCTGGAGTCGGCAAAGCCCTGTGAAGAATTGGGTGAAGCAAAAAAAAAAATATATATATGATCCAATATATCATTTGAAAAATTTTAAGTTTTAAATAGCATTTTTATCTCATCTGCATAGATGAGGTGATTATATTTCTTTCCAAAAGTAGCTGGCAGGAGTGTCGCTCCCACTAACACTGACTTTTTAATTTTTCTAAACCTTACTATTAATGGTAGATTTTAGCTGTTCTAATGTGTTTGCCATAACATCTCATTATTTATTCATAAAATATGCTAATGTCAGCCTTTAAATTAGGTGTAAAATAGACAGGTATTTGTATTAGTTGCACATTTATTGATGTGCTAAGACACCAAGGTACCATGTAGTAAAGTTTAATTGGAGACTTACCATTCAGTGGCTAAGTCTATTACCCTCATGTCAGGTAGCATGATAATAGGCAAGCATGAATGGTTCTACCTTAGTAGCTAAAAGATTATGTCTTGATCCACAGGCATGATGTAGAAAGTGATGACAGATTGAAGTCGACTTTTGAAACCACAAAAGCCACCCCCACTGACACAGTTCCTTCAACAAAATCATAACTTCTTAACCTTGAAAAGCAGTTTTATTAATTATGGACTAAGCATTCAAATATATGTGAGTCTATGAGGGGTATTTATCATTCAAACCACCATCATATTTGAAAAGGACAGTGGATTTTAGACATTTTCTTAGGTATAGAATAAGATGCAGTTGTTCCATATGTTGCTACTATTGCCCTTAATCAACTATAGGCAAGTGTTAAGCTGACTTTCCTCTCATCATCTATTTCCTTCTTGAAGAGACAGTGGGATAATGTGGACATCATGTCTTAAAACTTTATCAATCTTCTCATGTCCTTCATAAAGTAATATATATATATATTATTTTATATATAAAGTAATGTATATATATATATATACATAATTAAAGTATATATATATATATATATATATATATATATATATATATATACTTTAATTATGTAAACATCTTGATGGACCTCCAACTGCTCTGCTCTCCTGATGTCATTATGTCAGTGGTCGAAATAAATACTCCTATGACTCTCAAAATGTAAATTTTAAGCTGTATTTGGCATAGCTTCATACGATCGCCATGACTTGCGTGGGAGAAACAGCATTATATAACAACACCTTGTAAAATGATGTGTGATAGACTGACCATACTTTGCTATATTTTATTCCATTTACTACTATATAGTACCATATCAAAATGCCACGGAGTTTCATTGTGATCTTGGTTTTATGTTTTGTTGTTGTTTTGGGACACTGAAAGAAACAGCTACACATTTATCTATTCATGAAGGTAAATTATATTATTATTATTGTCATGTGTTTATGGTTAAGTGCATAACCCAAAATAAAACTTGATGAGTCTAATTATGCACAAAATTTCAAGAATAACACCTTTCATAAGATACCTAAGTCCATTAAGATAGTCAGAGTCATACAAATACAGTTGAGGATGCTTGCAGGTAACCACTGGACTGAATGCAGGGTCCCCAAAGAAGGAGCTAGAGAAAGGAATGAAGGAGCTGGAAGGGTTTGCAACCCCATGGGAAGAACAACAATGTCAACTGACCAAACCCTCCAGAGCTCCCAGGGACTAAAACACCAACTAATGAGCACACATGGAGAGACCTAAGGCTCTAGTTGCATATGTAGCAGAAGATAGCATTGTCTGGCATCCATGGGAGAAGAGGCCTTTGATCCAGTGAAGGTACATTTTCCCAGTGTAGATGGTTGGGAGAGGGAACACGTTCATGGAAGCAAGTGAAGGGGGAAGGAGGATGGGAGTGGGGAAAAGGGGGATAACATTTGAAATGTAAATACAGAGAATATCCAATTAAAATAAATGATCTCATCTATTAAGAAGACTTTTGCCAATAAGAAAAATGGCCACCGACAAGAAAAAGTTGCTGAGCTGGGGTCATGAGAGACACTAAACAAGGAGGAATTAGGATGGAGTGAAAGAAAAGTGAAGAGTAAATTAATGTAATTGTATTTTAAATAAAATATAAGAACATTTAAAATGTAATCTGCAAAGCCATTGCAAGGAGCCCTGCTTCAGCTTTGTGTGTGTGTGTGTGTGTGTGTGTGTGTGTGTGTGTGTGTGTGTGTGTGAGTGTGTGTGAGTGTGTGTGAGTGTGTGTGTGTGTGTGAGTGTGTGTGAGTGTGTGTGTGAATGTGTGTGTGTGTGTGTGTGTGTGTGTGTGTGTGTGTGTGTGTACTGAGCTAAAGAGCCATCCTTATTACCACTTGACCCTTTGCATGGGAAATAATGTGTATTATAACATATTGGAATGTTCAATACTGACTTGTTAGAGAACAGCATCTGTGTTAGCAGAGCTGCCCACTCTGGCAAGCAATGCTTTGAGCTCAGAGAATCACCTTTGTTGTTGTTTATGTTGATGTTGTCATTAGATGGAAAAATGAATACAGGAATGTGGAACATTTCAGGTAACAAGATTACCACAAGTAAAAACAAAAACACACAAGAAAAAAATATTACAGTGTTTGGGAGAAAGCTGCAAACTGTATCACTCTAGGCAGGTATGTTTCTGTGTTTGGGTGGATTTATTAACTAGGGGCAAATTCCTCCAGGCATAATGCATACAGCAGACCAAGTCCAAATGAATTCAAACTACTCTGACTCACTCCTGGTTTTAAAATTCTATAGCCAAGATGGTTTCACTCTGTGCAGGACAAGCTGTTCTATTGCAAGCCAGACTTGGTACTAAGAGATTCAGTGCACGGCTTGACACAGCTGGAACCAACTCTGGACTGAAATCAACTTAGCATCCAGTGGTGGCTCAGAAAACAATCTAGAGCACAGAGCATTTAATGTCATCACAAGGTATAATGCTCCTCTGAGGGTATAGGACAAAAAACCAAACCAAAACAAAAAATACAAACAAAACAAAATATCTCTTCTTTGCATTTGCAGACATGTGGACAGACAAATGTGTGTGTGTGTGTGTGTGTGTGTGTGTGTGTGTGTGTGTGTGTGTACTCACACACCGAATTTGAATGCTAATAAAAACTTAATGAAGTAGCCAATATACTCTCAAGCACCAAACTGCATATATGACTATCATGACTGTTCTTAGGTGTTCTTTGTCATTTGAGATTTGAGTTCTTGGCAGATAAAATATAAAATATTCTTTTTCTTATTCAGTGTTTTTCTGACTCCAGAAATAAAGTTTGCAATTCTAAATTTTTATTCTCACCCATCAGCATTAGTTCTCTGCACAATATTGCAATGGGTGACTCAAGTAAACACGGGTACCTTGGTGAATAGTAACTGTGTGGCCCTGTTGGGCATCTGTGCTCAGCCAATTCATACTAAGGCTCAAGAGAACACAAACCATTTGAACCTGAATCATGATGCACATATGCACACCTGTGTAGCCACAGGTAGAATGTTTAACTGCAGTACTAAAGTCTAGAATGTTTCAGATTTTGGATTTTCCGATTTTAAAATACAGACTCACATATAATCTTGGAGATGGGACCTGAGTCAAAGGATATGATTTGTTTATGTTTCATATATGTGCATTTACATAGCCTAAAGTTATTTTATATAACTATTGTAAATAATTGAGTGTGCTGATGTAGCCTGCAACTTGGGGTCAGGTATAGAATTTTCTACATTTGATATTGGTGGATGCTGAAATATTTAATATCTGTAAGCATTTATGGCTTTAAATTTTGCAATGTGAGAATTAGAGATGCCCATCTCCTATGTGTCTATCATCCATTCATTCATCTGTCTCTCTATCTATATACCTATCATATACCTATCTATATAACAAACCATCTTTTATTATTTCTCTAGTTATCAGCTGTCATCTAGCTGCAATCTATCTATATACCTACCATCTGCCATGCTATGCAGACACCTATATACCTATTATATATAATTTATATTTATAAACATTATATATATATAATGTACACAGACATATACAGATTATATGTATAGGTATATATATTAGTATATATTTAATATCTGCTGATACCAGCTTATGTCACACAGCTCGTTTTCAAAATCCTTTAAAAGAGTTAGTCTTTGTCCCATTTTTAAATTCATAAATTCTCCTCTACCTTTCTAATGGTTATAACTCATTAATTAAAGTGCCTGGGGAAGAAATGTTCCTATCACTTCAAAAAAGTGTTGTTTTCTTCAGCACTGGACTAGTGGCCAGTGTTGTGAATGTAAAATGAACAATTCGATCTTCACAAAGAAACGCTCACTCTCCTCATCCATTCACAATTAAATGTGATTTTGCAACTACTCGAGAGGAATAAACATACCTCTAAATCTCTGGATATGCCAAATGAAAAAGAAGCACATACTGTGCAGATACTCAGATCAATGGTTTTATTATTTTCACATTTTTTTCAAAAAATAATTTTCAAGGGTAAAGGAAGCAAATTGTTCGTTTTTCTTCCTGCTTGATTTAAAAGACCCTAGAAGTAAAATAAAATTAACAAAATATGTTTTTCTTATTTTGATGCCAATTTTTTTCCTGGTATGTGGATGGGAAGGGGTGGGTTTTCCAGAAGCTTGTGTCCCTCCAGCAGTAACCTGTCTGGCACACAGTAGGAATTCTCAAGTCTCAGGAAGGTTAACCTTGGGTTCCCAGCAGGCCTCTCAGAAACAAGCTGATTGTGCAAGATTTTCAACAGAAACCGTTAATCTGGCTCTGCCTTTATGTGCTAGCACTTCTATGACACAGCTCAACACATGCCAACAACTCCAAAGACCAGTCAGAAGATCAATCAGAGTGACTCTGAAGTCTGAAGAGGCTTGTGAGGTGAGAAACATCTTAAGGAATTAGGGAGTGTTGTTAAAACTTCCCAAACCTTAGTATTGCCACACTGTTTACTGTATGTATAATGGCTTGGGCACTGAACAATTAGAAAATTCTTACACCTACTTCAAGACATTTTCAATTCACAATATTTATAATTCAAATTTACATCAATTTACTTTAAGATATGTATTTTGTAACGTCATTTTAATTCTAGTTTCCTGTTTTATTGGGTATTTTCTGAACTTATATATTACATGATATCCCCTTTTCTTTTTTCACCTCTGGAGCACCCCATCCCATTACCCCTGCTGCTTCTATGAGGGTGCTCCCCCACCAATCAACCCACTCTCACTTCACCTCCCTGGCATTCTCCTACACTGGGGAATCCAGCCTTCCCAGGACCATGGACCTCTCTTCATATTGATGGCAGAAAATTTCATCCTCTGCTACATATGCAGCTGGAGCCATGGTCCCTTCATGTGTACTCTTTGCTTGGTGGTTTAGTCCCTGGGAGCTCTGGGAGTTCTAGTGGTTTGATATTGTTGCTCTTCCTATGGAGTTGATAACCCCTGCAGCCTCTTCAGTCTTTTCTCTAGGTCCTCCTTTGCTTATGTGCCAATACTAAGTCCAGTGGTTAGCTGCTAGCATCCTCAACTGTATTTGTCAGGCTCTAGCAGAGCCTCTCAGGATACAGGCTCCAGTCAAAAAGCACTTCTTGAAATCCACAAAAGTGTCTGAGTTTGGTGTTTTGTATGAGATGGATGCCCATGTGTGGCAGTCTCTGAATGGCCTTTTCTTCAGTTTCTGCTCCACACTTTTTCCTGTATTTTCTTTAGACCAGAGCCATTCTAGGTAAAAACTTTGGAAATGAGAGTATGGCTCCATTCCTCAACTGGGGGCCTCGTCTATCTTCTGATTATGGTCTCTACAGGATGTCCTTCTCCTTTGTTGGGCATTTAAGCTAATCTCATTCTTGTTGGGTCTTAAGAACCTCTTGCTTTGCTGGCATCTGGGACATTCCCCCAGTTGTCCATTCTCCATTTCTACACACCTCTCCATAAATTTCTGATTCTTTCTATATCATCCTTGTCTTTTCCCATAAATAATACTGCACCAAGCTTTTCCCTTCCCCCCTCCTTCCTTCCTCCCATGTCCATATGACCCTCTATCTTACATGAGTATTTTGTTCCTGTTCTAAGAAGGACTGAAACATCCACAGTTTGGACTTCCTTCTTCAGCTTCACGTGGTCTATGAATTGTATGTTGGATATTCTGAGCATGTAGAAGAATGCAAATTGATCCATTCTTAGCTCCTTGTGCAAAGCTCAAGACCAGGTAGATCAAAGACCTCCACATAAAACCAAATACACTGAAACTAATAAAAGGGAAAGTGAGGAACAGCCTCAACACATGGGAACAGTAGCAATTTTCCTGATCAGAACACCAATGGCTTATGCTCTAACATAAAGAATCATCAAATGGGACCTCATAAAAATTACAAAGCTTATGTAAGGCAAAGAACATTTTCAATAGGACAAAATGGCAAGCCACAGATTGGAAAAAGATCCTCAGCAATCCTACATCCGATAGAGAGCTAATATCAAATTTATATAAAGAGCACAAGAAGATAGACTCCAGAGAATCAAATAACTCTATTAAAAATGGAAGACAGAGATACACAAAGAATTCCCAACTGAGAAATAGCAAATGGCGGAGAAGCTCATATGCTAATTGTAACTAGTAATTTTTCAATGCATACTATCAAACCTTTAAAAAAAAATCAAGTACTGACAAAAATATATTCATATAGTTTTATGCAAAAAATAAAGTTTGTAGAACTCCCATTCAAGGAACAGACAAACAAGAAACACATATCCATCTCCTTAAGATACTCCATCTACAGTTGTGTATGTTGCAGCATCTAACATGAATTAATGTATCAATATCATTCATTAATATGCTAATAATTCACCTTTTATTACTTCATTTTGTTTTTTGACAGCTTCTTTAGGTCAGCCTTTCTCGACCTGTAGGTTATTACTTCTTTGGAGGATGAATGAGTTTTTCATAGGGGCCCTCTAAGACCATCAGAAAACATAGATATTCATACTACAATTCATAACACTATCAATATTATAGTAATAGAACATTAAATATTTTATACTGGTCACCACAACATGAGAATCTAAAAGATCTTAGCATTAGGAAGATTGATAACACTTCTCTAGGTGAAATTTTGTGTTAGCAATCAGGATATCTTCATAGAGCTAGTACTGATCATGAGGAGGGTTGCTTGTGCACAATTATAAGTAATTCTTAGACTCCTATCTTCTTTGTGAGTTGGCTCTTGGACCCATACAATTCCAGAGCTGGCAAAGCCTAGAGACTCCGTTTCAGACTTGTTCTAGAAAGTCATGTTATCCAGGTTCTGCTGAAAGTCAAGGATTTTGGTATGTCTAGAGTTCAGGTACCTTAATCTACCAAAACCCAGTGTGTGTGTGTGTGTGTGTGTGTGAGTGTGTGTGTGTACACATGTGTGCATGTGTTCTCTCCTTCATCATGGTATACATGTATGGGCCATGTTTGTACTTGACATTATTTTAACTCTTGGGGTTGCAGGAAACATACTGTGAGTAGAGTTCGGCCAGCTTCATAACTCCCACCCCAATTATTACCTATAACAAGAATCTTTCAAATAAGAATACATTTGGAGATGAATCCAGTTGTTGTTCTCTACTGAAATATTTAAAGTAACATACTGTTTTCTGAAACTCATAGAGCTTTATGAAACAAAAAACAGAAATGATCAACATCTCCAGTCATGAGCAAAATACAAACAAAAACCACCCTAAGATTCCACCTCACACCAGTCAGAATGGCTAAGATCAAAGACTAAGGTGACAGCAGATGCTGGTGAGGATGCAGAGAAAGATGAACAGTCTTCCAATGTTTGTGGGGCTGTGAACTGGCACAACTCTGGAAATCAGTCTGGCAGTCCCTCAGAAAGTTGGACATATTACTAGCTGAGGACCCAGCTATACTACTCCTGGGCATATGCCCAAAAGATGCTCTGACATATAACAAGGATACATTATCCATGTTCATAGCAGCCTTATTTATAATAGACAGTAGCTAAACAAAACACAGATTTCCTTCAACAAAGGAATGGATACAGAAAGTGTGGTACATTTATACAATGAAGTCCTACTCGGCTATTAAAATCATAACTTTATGGAAAGTAACTAAAAAACCTACATAGAGAAGAGAATTATCCTGTGAAACTTAATCTTCTAGAACTGTCCCTAACAGATATAGAGTGCCTGAAATGCGCACAATCAGAAAAGAATGAACAGTGAAATGTTTTCAAGTGATTGTTGGCAAGAATATAGAGGTCTTGATTTCTTCTCAAAACTTCTATCAAAATTTCAGAGACAATATATACCAAATACTTTCAGCACAAAATTAATAACATACTTTCAGAAATAACTAAAAAGATCATACCAAGATAACTTCCTACACACATCAACAGTGATTATGGCTTCAAATATCACTAAATATTGTTTAGCAATATATTTATAAGGAACATGCTGCGACTGCTAAATAGGATTTTCTTGATAAATATGATCATTCAATTTAAGAAAATCTCATTTAAAACATCATTCATACTGATAACAAACAATATTTAACAGTTAAGTATCTGATATATCTAGAATTCATGATTGATAATGGTTATCTTCTTAAAATGATATGATGTATAAATCTCATTGCAAGTGTAGCTGTTCTATCTGGTGTTCACCAAAGACCTATCACTTAAGATCAAGACCAGAGGTAAAATGTTCCTGCCTCTACTGTTATTAATACTGACTTGGAGAGATGAGACAAAGTGGTTGGAGAGAATAATTTGTAAGGTATCTCATGGGATTGTTATGATTTTATGTTTGAAAATCCCAAAAGGTTTTAAGTTGAAATAAGTTCAATTGGTAAGAAAACATTATTCTTTGAAGGTTATAAAATTAACATCTGGACATCAATGATACCTCTATATACTTAACAAAAGCTAGTTAACAAATATATTAAAGATATCTTTATTTACAAAGCATAAATAAAAACTTAGAAATGAGCTGACCAAGACTTTTTTAACTTACATCCTGCAGCCAAACACCTGTGGAGTATCTGGGAAAAAAATTGGTGCCCTTGTAGAGGACTAGGGGCTATACACATTGAAACATGCGAACACAACCAACTGTAATTTCAGTTGAAGGAACTCTCTCATTATCTTCTGGACTTAAGAGATCTCATTGAAGAGACTTAGAGCACATAGATGTGTAGGGAAAAACTAATACAAATACAAATCAATGAATATTTTTTAAATAAGGAAAAAAAGATAGTGAAAAATATAAAGACCTTCACCTTGGGTTAAGAAAACTATGCACAGTCACACAATGCTAACTCTTCACAAGTTAAAATACAAATGTATCATATTAATAAACTACTCAGAAAAAATGTTTTGTGATGGATTTATAGCAAAATCCATACAGAAGTAGGAAGGAGCAACAGTTGATATGACTGCTAAGAATGACTTGTAGGAAGGGAGAAGAGGAGGTCCATCTACACAAGAGGATGCAATGCTCAGAACTGAAGCCACTCGCATTAGTGAATGTGATGGCAAATGCAGAAATGAGAAGTAATGGGAGAGAGAACTATATAAATGTACAAGTAAGTAGCTGAAGTGTTTCTCAAATTACTCCTGAAACAAGGAATTTTTTTTAAAGGAATTATTTGGGGAAAAGTTTGCTTAATTATTTTCTCAGGTTCTTTCTTCCTTCATAACAAACAGATCTCTCTATTGTTCTATGGCAAAGAGAAATGGAGGATGAAAACCAAATATAAAACATCATCTCTCATAGTAGAAACAAGTGTTAAGATCAGAGCAGCATCTTTAATATATAACACACAATGAACAGATTTATTTAGTCATCCCAGAAGATACACAAGCACACACACACACACACACACACACACACACACACACACACACACACACACACACACACCTCACCACACCACACCACACAATCATTTTTTCTCTTCAAAATAATACTTCTTCATTGTTTCAAATTACTCTGCTTCTATGCAGTAAAGGTTAAACTCTTCATTGAACATACACATTCTAGTTAAGAGTTTATTCTCCTCTTTGCCCAAGTGTTTTTGATATTTTATAAGAATAGAATGTGATGCAGATTCTGTCTCAGGAAAATGTAGAGCCATAACTACATATAAAAGCAATGTTAACTATATAGACTCACTTTTTCTTTTCAAGAATATGACTAGAGTCCCTTGATGACAGAAACAAATATCATAAAGCAAAATAAAAAAATAATTCCACTGTGCCAATATGTTTTTGAGTCCAGCAAAAAAAGAGAAAAGTAAAAAATAAAACAAAAACCTCCACATAAATTTAAAAAGCAAGCAAGCAAACAAACAAAAAACAAAAAGTCAAAGCTGTTTACTGGGATAAAAACTCTTAAAGAGGTTCATATATGTCATATTAGTGAATCTTTAACATAATAATTGAATTTTACATGCCAAAACTCTGTAATTAATTTCTGAAAATACTTTAGTAATAAGTCATTGAAGATGCATAAACTAAAAACAAAAATATATTATTGTTCATTAATAAATAGTAAACTATTAAAGACTGGTAAATTTTAATCTCAGTGGGATCTAAGTATGCCAATGGGGTAGAATAGAGAATAGACAATTGAAATATAAGATTATGTAAACATTGTAAGTTCAAACTGAACTAAGAGATAATAAATGTAGCATTAAATTTTTATTAAACACTCAGAGCATGCAGAGATGTTAATAGAATTCTACAATCAGTATAAGCTTTCTCATTTCTAAATCTCTGCTATACTTTCAAGTATATGTATAATAAGCCACACACTTAAAGATTGTAGGTAGCATGTAAACATAATCTCATTGGAACCATACATTTTTCTGTGCATGATAAATTATTAGCACAGCTAGGAGATTTAAAAAAGATTCAGAGAATTATTTATAGATTCTCTATTCCCTCATAGAAATTCAGTAATAAGAACATTTCCAAGTTTCCTTATATCCCAACTACGGTATCAGTCTTTATTCCTATGCTGCTAAATAAGACACAGATAGAGCAAGAAGAGACTAGCATTTCATTTCAGTAGGTGAGAAAGCTAAAGTGTGAAGGTCAGGTAGAGTCCAGGGCTCTAATATCTGCACTTACAAATCTTAATTTACCATTTCTCTTCTTCTATACTCAATATGTGTTGACTTCATGGGCTACATGGAGTCTATCTTAGAAGCTGTTGTCACCTAACTTTTGGTCAGTTCTAGAAAAATTTGTTAGGTGTTGGTGTGTATAGATGATCATAAACTGGGGAATGTAGTACATAAAGTGATGGTATCTGTGTTTATTTCTTCTAGACGATTTTCTATTTCACTGTTTTCCCCATTAATATTTGCAGTTGTAATAAATCAAGTTGTTAGAATGCCTCTTTTACATGACAATTCATTAAATATTTTATATCATCTGTAATTAAATCTTATGCACAAAGTGTTGAGTCTCCAATTACTCTTTACACACCAACATTAATTCTTTTTTCCTTCCTTTTTGTTAACACTCTAGAATGTGTTTCATTTTATAATTTCCCTTCCAAAGAATGCTGTGAACGTTTAGACAAAGATAGACAAGAAAAAATAATTGTTTCCTTGACCAGGTCATCTGTTGATCTATAACAGTTTAGACTAGTTTAGAGAAATAATATTACGGCCGAAATTAAACTGACATTAATATGAGCCAGATTTCAAAAGATCCTGACTCCCCTTTTACATTTTTGTGACTTGTGTATTGGTCCTCAAAGTGGTAAAAATAAGGAAAATCGCAGAAGGAATTTTGATGCTTCTTCATAACAATTCCTAAATTTAAAAATCATGAGGGTTATAAGTCCATGTGCTGCAGGACTTACCAGGATTTTATAGCTGGCTCTGATGGAGTTGAGCATTCATTTTTGTTTGGATCTTCAACTTTGTTCCTTTACAAAATGGTTATCTGGTTATTAGTGTATTGAAAGTAAACTTATTAGTGTATTGAAGGTCACAAATTTCTTTCTCCTGTGGTTCATATCTTCCTGTGAAAGTCATGACAAGATGCTTTAGTAATAGGAATTAGAGAAAATGTCTGTGTCATAAAATTTCATCTGGTATGAGTCCTGTAGCAGCTAAGCCCTCTGGACATTCAATATTATTTGCTAAGATTTCTATTGTGCTTTCCTTAGCCACACTGTATAATTCAAGAGTATCTCTTAAAAAAATCATTAAAGCAGACTTAGCCCTCAAGTTATAATACAAGAATGGATTTCATACAGATTTGTTCTACAGTAAACAAAATTTTCTGTACCATAAATTGACCTTATCTTATATAGCAATACTAGTTTTAAAATTAGGGTGTAATGATTATGGTTGGCCCTCTATTTATTCTGAGCTAATAGAATGAGAACAGATTATAGAGTTTCTCGAGTGACTTTCAAAACCTATATGCCACAAATTGGAGAAAAGGTAGAGACAAAGATTCTTTACGATATTTTCTGTATGGCATCAAGCACATGACAATTAGAAGTGCTGTTCTGTAAATGTCTGAACTGAATCTCAGTGATCAGAAATATTTTTTTCTGAGCAATGAATGAATGAATGTTCTTCTCTCCTGGAAAGGGGGAAATTTGTAGATTTAAAGGGGAAAATAAGAGAAATAGAACTCCAATTCAGTTTGCAATTATGTACCTGTTTACATTGACTTATTCTTTTTTAGAAAATCAAGGACCTGCAGTAAACCAATATGCTTAAGCAAAAAAGCCTGGATTTACAAAGAACACCCTTCCACACACATACCTGGTACCTCACACTGTAACTTATGTAATAGCCACTGGGTAATGGTATGTTATCTCTTCATTTCCTATGTATACATGGTTACATTATGCTATAGTATGTTACCATGATTCACTAATCAACATCGTGGTTTAGTAGCCTGATATCTGAATGGTGTGCTAACCTTGTAAACCAATAGACATTTTACTTTGCTCTAGATTTTATAAATCTTAGAATGATTTGTCATCTAAATTTTGCAAACAAATACATAAAATACCATTTTGTTTCTATGATGTTTATAGAAATTACATTTTAAATTTATATCCTTGGTTTATCATTGTTCACTTAGCTTCTAATAATGTTTAGGATCTAAACAGTATTTAGCAATTAGGAATAAGCTCTAAAGGAATTTAAAGATTTCAAAGAAGAAACTACATATCTATACTTCATTGTCTCTTCTGATGCAGCTCTGATCCCTTATCATTTCTAATTGATCTTACCTGAAATGCTTGTAAAATACTGTTATTTGAAATTCTCTGTTTTAAGAGATTGTGTAACATGACAGAAAGTTTCTCCACCCTCTAACTGTGTACTAAGATAATCTAAATTTCAATTTTCATTCTTCTCTAAATATCTCTTTATCTTTGTTGTACACAAATGAGCCATAAAAATCAATATCTCACTGAGCATAATACAAGCTAACCATAGGAAAACATTCAATAGCGATTTACTTCAGTATCTAACCATGGTATGTTCCATTGCCTATTTGAAACCTTGTGGTCACATATTTTTTGGTGGAATATTTCAATTTGACAGCAAATAAAATGACTCTTATAGCACTACCAAGTGACCCTAATGACAGGAACCTTAATGACAGGTTCATACCATCTTTCCATCATTGAAGCTTCCACCTTGATTCTGGTTCTCTCTTTGAGAAGAATACATAAGATATTCCACTCTTTTCACAGCAACATTCTAAAACAACAGGGCTGATCAGTTCTCAGATACCAGGTGAGTAGCAACATTTTATGACAAAGGAATAAGGGAAATTGTGTCTCATACTGCAGAGAGATGATGTTAATTGATGTTTATAGTTTTCAAACTTTATTCATAAGTGACATGAAGTTTTTTGTTTGGTCTTTTTTTCCACTAAAAGAAAAATGTAAACCTCTAGGAGAAAGTACATTCATCCAGTGCACAGTTCACATTTTAGAATTCTTCTGGTGATCTCTGGTTGAAGTGGTTGGCACAAGTAGCTGTTTACATATATATTTGCATAATATGCTTTACAAAGAATAAATTCTAATTTGAAATACTCTTTAGCATATCAAGGCTTCAAGAGTTTCTTTCCCAAACTTTTGCCTTCTCCCATTTATTTTCATTTTCTTTGCATCTTAACCCAGAAAGTGACCTACTTTATTATTTAATACCAAAGAATTTACATACTGTGTCCTTAGTACAAAAGTGTAGAATAATCTTTTTGTTGCTATTCTTTGATGGGTTGATATAGACTTTGAATAAAATATATTCACTGTTCATTTCCTGTCCTCAGAGTGCTGTGCTTAAATAAGTTGATTTAGTAGATAAGATGAAAATTGATACTTTTTATGGATAAAATAACCAGTTTTCTAAAGGTACACATTTTGCATGCAGTATGAACTCTTTCAGTATAAGAGTCCTAGTACAGTTAGTGTTAGACAGTGATTCTCAAACTATTGGTAGCAAACCTTTTGCTAAAATCAATTTCCAAAATATTTAGATTGTTGTTTATGACAGTAATGAAGTTATAGTTATAAGACAGCACCAAAAAAAATTTTATGATTGCTGGTTACCACAACATAAGGAACTGTATTAGCAGGTAGCAGTGTTAAGAAAATTGTAAATTTCCAAGC
Source organism: Micromys minutus (assembly GCF_963924665.1). Taxonomy (NCBI): domain Eukaryota; kingdom Metazoa; phylum Chordata; class Mammalia; order Rodentia; family Muridae; genus Micromys; species Micromys minutus. The sequence goes on along the minus strand of NC_137983.1, from coordinate 39,314,008 downwards.
ATAAACACGCAGCATATGGGTGTACATGGAGTATCAGGGGAGTTCATACAAAGATAAACTAAAAAAACACACACTTGGACCTAAGCCAAAGGCCTTCATTACAACATCATTTAACTGGACTAAGGAGGTTGGACTTTTCAACTAAAAAAAGTATGGGTCATGAAACCTACCATCTCAAAACTTCTGCCATCTGGGCTTCTCTGAACTGACAATAAATATCTGTTTTTCCCCACTAAGCCCTTTTAAAAAATTGCTACGTTTTTATGTCTTTTCTGAGTTAGTGTGAGCTTCATATTTTGCATAAGTTAAACATCTAGCAGTTAAGTTACCAGTTAATATTTAAACAAAGTAAAAGATAAGAGACATACAACCATAAATCTTACCCAAAGACACTGAAGGTGGGACATGTGGATAGGACATGATTATATTTAAATGATGGGTCAGTCTCCTTACACTTTTAAAGACAAGGAGACATAGAAAAACTACCACCTATATTTTCATACATTGTTGTTAATAATTTTATATAGATAATTTACTTCATATTTGTTGAGAAAAATCAAGATATGATCATGTGGCTAACACAAAGTTTACACTCAACATTCAAGAGAAGTAAACTGTTCGTGGAGCTGACATGTATGTGTCATGTACTGAACATGTATGTAAAAACTCACTGCATATTTAAAATGTAGTTTAGTATATCATGAGTGTTCCATAGATGAAAAATATTGTGTAATCTTTGCAAAGTTCCCAAGCTCAGGATGACATAGGTCATAAATTGAAGACCTTCAGAGAAAGCTTTAACATCCAGTATAAAAGTTTGATGAAACTCTTTGCAGTGCATTCAAAGGGGATATGCTGTTTAGAGAAAGATGTCATGGCATTAAAGATGCATTTCACAGATTATATCAGATCCGGAGATACTTCTGTCTCAATATCTGTTCTGATGCTCAAAGAATATTCACTTTTACAAGGCACATTTAGAACCTTAATGAACAAAAAAAGAGTTTGACTTTATGGCTATTAAATTAAAATATAAATGAAATTAATAAGCTCCATGAAAAGCTAACTAAAAGAGTGAAGTAAATGCCCTTGAAGTGTGTCAACAGCTGCATCTTTTAAAACAACTACAACTCAGTTGGTTTTCTGGAATCGATTGGAAGTTTCAAGCAGAGCCATACGTAACCAATTCAACTATAATTTAAATGGTAAAATTAGAAGAAGGAAAAAAAATCTCTCAACAACCATAACAACAACAGAAGCAAAAACTAATTAGCATGGAGTTGTACATTAATTGAAAACAGTTGTAATCTTTGTCGCTAAGGAGAGACTGGGTGAAAAAGAATGGATTGTGACATGTGAGTGTTGGCAGGAGGGATGGTGCATTGAAGAATGACCTTAGAGTCAAAGGCTCAAGGTTTAACTCAGAAGAAAAATAATATCCATGTAGGCCATTTGTCTTAGTCAACTGAGGTTGCTCCAACAAAGTACAATGAACTGGATGACCTATAAGCAGTGCATACTTAATTATCACAGTTCCAGAAGCTGAAGCAAGGCTCTCCTGAATTTCTATTCTAGGTCTCACATGGCAGTGAACAGAGATGGAAATGGTTAGGTCTCTGTTTCTTCATCTTTGGAAGTAAGATTTCACCCTGGCCTCCTTTCTTCCAGACAATACATAACACAGAACTGAGAATGACAAACAGATTCAATTAACCATACCCTTGTTTGGTTCCCCAAATATATATCTTTCTCACATATCAAAAACACCAACTGCATTCTTCCAATATAACAAATTCAAGGTCAAAAGCCTAAGTGTCATCAAATATCATAAAAATTATATACAGGTAAGACACTCAGAACTTCCACTTTAAACAAAATTCTCCTCCAACTAGAAGTCTGTAAAAGTAAACAAGTTATATCTTTCAAAATACAGTTGTGGAACAGGCATTGTCTAGTTACTTCTAATAAAAACACAAAGACAGGGAACAAGAAAGGCAGGATTAAATCCCACAAAATCCAATCCTCAGCAAGGGAATCCTCATGAGAGTTAAAATCTGAGAGTGTCCCACTTTAGTTCAATTTTCTGCCATCCAGATCATCATGTTAGTGTTCCTTCCACCAGATCCATCAAGATAGCAGTCCTGAATATTTTCCTGTGCCCAGAAACCAATCCCTAAAACTAAAGGCATTGTCTAGCCAATCAGAAGAAATTTGGTGCCTGTATCTGTGGAATAAAATAGCAGCCCTGAAAATTTCTAAATTGATATTCATGTCCTTCTTCCCTTATCTTAAAAAAAATTGAAGCAGACTGACAGTTGAATTTATCTATAGTTGCAAAAATCAAATAAACACCCACTCCTTACATGTTATTCTCTCTATCTCTTTTAGTTAGAAGTTGTACGACCTTACTGTACCTGAGTATTGAACCCATTTCATCTCTGTACCAAAGCACCCATGTAAATGCACTTACTGTTCTTCTATCCTAATAATATTTTCTGTTTTCTTGTCTTTGTTCCAATATAAGTGAGCTGAAGATTTTTCAAATCATTACATTCAGTTACTCTTTACTTAGTAATTTCATATTCTATATGTGAATAGACTTATTATATTTTATGATTTTCACATTCACAACAAATCTCAGATTAAACATAATTTCTAAACCAACCACTGTTTCATTCTTTTACTTTTATAACATCCTGAACTCAGAAGGTTCCAAGCTACCCTTTCATCTTTTTACTTACATGTCTCAAGTAATTGGAAATATTCTACTTAATGTTTTTTAAATTATACCATTATAAAATATTAGTCACAAATACAACATAGTAATGTTTTTGTTACCTTATAACCAAAATCACCTTTTCTACATTTCTACAAGAAAATTCATTAGAACACATTTTAATATCCATCCATCTATCAATGTTCTGTCTATAATGATCAATGATCTATCTCCTCTAAGAGAATTGTCTCTTTACTTTTCCTCCTGAATTTCTGAGCTACCCCTAGAATCTCCCCTAAATATCATTTGCTAGCAATCATAAAATTTCTGCATCCTGTGCCTGTGAATATATTCCAAAGCTGTTTCTATGTTTTCAGATATTTGATACAGCAATGCCTCAATATCTGTTAGAACCAATTTCTACCTTAATTTTTTTCAGGATGCTTTGAAAATTCACCATGTCTTTGGTAACATAAAAACATTTTCTTCAAGGGTCAGGGAACACTGTAGAAGAGAAGGGTAAAAGATGTGATACCAAGAAGACTAAGAGGGAAGCTGGGTATCCTATGTACTGTATACTACTCAACCATTATTATTGCAAACCATAATCAACTGTGAACAATTGCACTGGGTCTGTCTTAGAGTAGACGAATTGAGAGTTATGAATAGAAGAAAGAACTGCAGTATGCATGAACCTTGCTGTAGGAGTCACTGAAAGTAGCATCGCCGTGTTCATCTATGCTTTTGCTGTTGATTTTGCCAATCCACAGTGGATAGTAACTATTCAGTCACAATAAACAAGGCTCTGTCTAAACTAAATGGTTCCAAAACAAAACCAAAATCATGAATCTTAGGAAGTGACCAGTAGAGTATTGGGGTAATGAGATAGAAATCAGATAACACAATAGAAGAAGAGAATAATCAGAACATGAAATATATGTTCAAAAGGTTGTCAGAAAATGAACTGACCAACAAAACAATAAGACAGTAATAAAAATTAGAGTTGGAAACTGACAAAAACAAGCAATCAAACAAAAATAACAACCCCTCCAAAAAGGCCTACCCACAGTTAAAAGGTACTCTATAGGCTAAGGTTTGTGGTATTATAATCATCATGGTTGCCTTCTTCTTACAAGAGACCATTTCTGAATAATGATCCAAATTTCACTGTGTCTCTACATGTCAGAAAAAAATGTTAGATGTAAAATTCATTGTAGTCTTTTTGTTCTATAAAGTACTAATTACAATCATGAAGTCCTGCCTGTGTGCTGTGATTACCTTACCTACCTCCTATTATTATCTTACAGGGACTTGAGAATTTCAATACAGAAAGACGACAAGAGAAAAGTTCTAAACATTCAGTCATTTACTCATGTAAATAATGTGAGCAAGCATAAAAATTTAAATTTTGGTTTGGATAAATTTCTATTCACGAATTTAAAGCATAATAGCTTCAGAAATTCTAAATGATAAGTAATTATTAGGATCAGATGCAATCTGTTTCAAGGGAAACATTACCTAGTATGAATAACTGAGCAAAAAATGAATTTGAGCTTACTCTAATATTAAATAGAATCTCAGGCTGAGAGGAGAACAATTGGTTGCTGGATATGTTTAGTGACTTGCTGGGCTAAAATACTAAAATGGTCAATAGAAAAGTTCAGGGTGTTTGAGGTTTGACTAACATGATTCAAAGCTCGAGTGTTTAAAGTAGGGGCATTAGATACTCAAGCGGAAAAACTACTTACTATAAAATCTATTACAAACTAGTTACAGGGATGCTGAGAAGCTAATTCATAAAAGCCAGAAAAGACTCATTTTATAGATTAACAGCAAATTATGCCAGAAATTACAAAGAGAAGAGCTGAAAGAAATTAGAAATATATTAATTAGATAATATATTTCCTCAATCTAATTAAAACATAAATAGCCTGTGAAATTTATAGAGAGGATCTGATTGATGGAAACACAAGCCATGAATTCAGTTTTCAGTGCTTCAAATTAAATGAAGAAAACACAAAATCCTGGTTACTTTTTTTTTTATTTCAGAGAAAATCCTCCTTCGTTACAATCCATGTCCCAGCCCAACCTGGTATGTTCCTGGGCTCATCCTTCCACATAACAAAACTGTAGTCACATTCATTGTAATCTCAGCACGTATGAATATTGAATATTCACAATATTTATTCCAATCAATTATGAATAGGATAAGAAACAATCAAAGTTGATTTTGAAGGGGATGCAGGCAGTAAAAGAGATTTATCTTTTACTTATTGCCCTATGGACATTTTGTAATTTTTTTTTTCAGGTAAGAGTGAAAACCCTTCAAGATTTTGGCAGAAGTGTAGATCAAATTTTCTAGCTACAAAATGATTATTCTTAATTATATACAAAAATAAATTAATGTAGGAATATTTCAAGATAAAGCAACAAATTAACAACCACAAAATTTTGTTTGCTCTGAGCTAGTTGAGGTGCTAAGTAAAGGACAGACATGAGTTCACTTGAGAAGCAACAGCATAGCTCACCACTTGAATATAAAGTATAAAGGAAAGAATAGTAAGGATCACTCCTGCACTTGTTCTTAGCAATGGGAGAATGGTCGTGGCATTTACTATGATAAAATATATTGGGTTGGAGTAATGTTGATGGGAAATCCATGGTAAGCTCCAGGAGAAATATAAAGCAGAAACCAAATTTGAAAGTTTAAAACCACACAACTCTAAGAGTCTGGGGAGAGTGAGGTAAAGCAATTAACAAACAAAAAACTCTGATCTAAAACCTATAAGACTGTGGAAAAATATTGGTGTATTTGTAGATAAAACACTATACTGAGACTCTGATAATGCCACTGTGAAAATAAATGTCTGGTGAAGGCAGAGAAATTCTAGCTGTATCTGTTTCTATTAAGTACAATAAAATAGCCTCTATCCTCACAAACAAATGAAAAATAACATGGTTATGATAATGCATACAGAAGAGATTGGCCATAAATGGCCTTTATTTCCGGGGTGGTGTTAGGTAAGAACCTTTGATATTTCCAGGGAACTTGGTGAGTCAGTCGCTAGGCTATAGAGCTGAGAAGACAGGGCACAGAACACCCAGTCCCCCTGAGATGAGGAGAGGAATTGGTGATCAGGTGGGTCAAGGTAGTTGGGATTTTCAGGGAAAAATGCCAGAGAGAAGGAAAGAGACTGGGTAGACATTCCATCACTCTATAAGGGATTTATGTCCACTACCATTCTTCCCAGAACTGTTATGTTATCACAGGTCTGAAGGAAAACAAGAGCCAGGTAATAACAAAGTAGAAGGATAGCTTATAGACCTTCTCCAGCAAGAAGTCTCTTCCCTTTTTTTAGAAATATAAAGCATAATTTATTGAATAATAAACTAAAGGACAGCCAGTAAAACATGGATTTAAAAGAAATTAGGGTACCATGGGAAACCTTTACTTTAACCTTAAAAAGTTTATAATAATAATCAATCCCTTAGCTATCTTTCTCTCTAGGTGAATAACATCATTCAAAACCACAAAACCAAAAATGAAGAAGCACACCATGTGAGTAATAGTGAAGACAGAAGCATTTCATGGAGTGACTCAGAAACAAAGGATGAAATATTAAAATGGCTTATGTATGTAGACACAAGGGTAGAGTTGTAGGAAATAAGAAAAGTTGTATACTAGAAAATATACTAACTTCAAGGATATAGATTCTGAATGGGATTAACATTACATACATACAAGGTAAAACAAAACATACAAACACCAGGTTTGCTTATAAGAGCAGAAAATTCAGCTAACAGTACATCAGAGCAAAAGAATGAGTGTCAGAATTTCCGAGAAAAAGACTAAGCAGTGTTATGTGCATGTAAAGGAAGGCATACGAGAGGGGGAGAGCATGTTAAAAAGCCATCTGAGGAATCAGGACTCAGGTCTCTCAAAATTGTGAAAATATAAACATTCATATTGAAGACACTCAACAAAACCGAAGAAGAATTAAAGAGAGACTACCAAAGCAAGTCATAATCAGATTGCTCAAAATTCAGGTGACAAGTTGTAGGTTCAAATAACACTTTATGTAGTAGCAAAAAGTTTAAAATTATCAAAGAAAACTTGTAAAACATATATGTCAGGAACAATAAAATAGATTGATATGTTCAAAGTCCTAAATGGAAAAAATTCTACATATTCTGTTTGCAGAGATTTACTACCCAATGAGCAACTCTCAGAGTGGTAATGGAATACTTTTCAGAGAAATAAGAGATGTAGTGATATTTCAATGTTAGCTTTGCACTAAAAAATTATTAAACAATGCTCTGAAGGAATATGAAAAATGGCATTGTCTAGGGACTGATCCCAATGAGAGACAAGAAAAGCCAGGAAAATTATACAGATATACAAAATTATTTTAATAAATTTAATCACTTAAAAATACTCCTTACAAGTAACTACTTCGTAGACAGCATTTTCATAACGCATAAGGCCCTGGCTTCAATCTAATGCACATGTAAGCCCAGGGCGGAGGAACACTCATGTAATCCAAGTACTCTAGAAGTAGAGGAAGATGGATCAAAGGCCTTGGTCACCCTCTGTAAATAAATGAGTCTGATTTTGGACAGCATTAGACTTTGTCTCAGAAATAAATTAACTTATTAATATTGTAAATGATAAATATAAGTCATGGGCTAAATGTAAAGAAATGAGATGGACTACATAGTACAAAGACATATAAAATATCTGAAAAGATGTCAGAAACAGGAAGTAAATGTATGATACTCTAAGACTGTTATATAACTGAAAGTCATTTTACTTTTCAGTGTAAAATGATATAAAACTAATTTACAGTAGTCCAAATAGTTAAAACAAAAAAGGTATAAATTTGACAGTGATGGAGAAATGAATTCATAATAAAGCAATAAAAATCAAGTCATCAATAAAGACATCAAATGGAATGATGAAACGCAATCAAAGTCTAGAGTGTCAACTCAAATAAAAATAAAGATTCAACAGTGGTAGCAGCTCCAGGAGATCTACTTTAAACACAAAGGAAGACAGATTGAGAACAAAGGATGGAAAACGAACTCAGCAATAAGTGGGGCACTGATATTTAATATTACAACATCACAAAGCATTAGTGGATGTAAGGGATGGTAGTATAGCTTTAGAATGATTTCTCATAGCTGTGGTCAAGAAGCTGGAACCCAGATAGACTGGTTACAATACAAGAGTGGGTAGTCCACCATGCAGTGTCAGGGTAAGAAAGAGAAGTAAAATAAAGGTGTTAATAAAAAAAAGAGAGAAGATTTTCAAAGAATGTGCATCCTATGAGGGTATGAACCAGTTGTACCTGACTGACTCCTGGCGGGTACTGGAAAGTCTGCTATGGCATGACATTTGTAAAAGATGGGGTATTATTAAAGATTTTGACAGAGAACTTGGAAACACAGAAAAGCAATACACACTTGAAATCTTGGATAAAGCAGGAGTGGGAAGGTTTGACTGAGCACATCCCCCATAGGTTCATATCATTGGACACTTGATTCTCGGTCATTGTTATTCTTTGGAACGTTTGAGAAGCATAACTTTATGAGAGGAAGCATGTTACTGCAGGACGACTTTGAGAGTTTCAAACCCTTGTGCCTTTTCCAGTTTCATCTCTCTGCTTCATGGTTAATGTTCAAGACATTCTCTCTCAGCTTTGGGTCTGACCTCCATGCCATTTACAGCTATGCGTTGCCTGCCTAACCTCCCCGCCATGATGGATTCTTATCCATTTAGTGCTGTGAACTGAAATAAACCCTTCACTCTGTAAGTTACTTTGGTCATAGTGCTTTATCACTGGAGCAGTAAAATGACTAACAGAAAGAGCTAAACAATTTCCTGTGCCAAGAAATTTGTGCTAAAAATGGGGACAAAAATTTGCTTTAGGTGTTTCTTGTGCAGGGTATGATTTCCTTGTTGATTGACAGGTTCTGGGAAGAACTTTGAAGCCCATTAGACTGGTTATGTTCCAGTGGTTCAAGTTCAGAAAAGGGAAAGGTCAAAATCTAGCTAGAGAAAAATCATGTATTTAGGCTCTTCTGAAAAATAATAATAATAAAAAGTAATCAGAATGTTCATGAACCAGATCAACAAATTAACAGAAACAGTCTAGGACCTGAAAAAATTTTAAGATAGCATTATAGAGGCCACTCCAGGATTCTAAATCCACTGTAACCAGGCCATATCTGAGCAGCTCACAAATCAGCTTGTAGCATTTGAACTTAGCTACATCAACAGGCATTCTAAATGGACTTTTCTCTGGTGGGGCTCTTAAGAGAGAGAGAAAAACTACTACCTCAGTTTTTCCTTGCTAATCACTTTTACCTATCACAGAAGAGACTTTTACATAGGTAATAAAAGTCATTTGAGGGTAAGAATTTTATTTTACATGTGTATTAAGACACAAAATGAGCTGGGTATGAAAAAAGTGACAGATAAGGAAAGACTTGGGGCATGGAAATATAATCAAAACAGTGAACAAAACTCACAAAGAACCCATAATTTTTAAACAGAGAAATATTTAGTTTTAAGACCCTCTTCATCCCTATAATAATGTAAGTTTTAGATTTCTTTATCTTGATGTGTGGCAGTTAGAAGACAACTTGAATATACCTGTTCTCTCCTTCCAACATATGTGTTGGAAGGTAATTCAGGTCCTCTGTCCAGACAGCATATCTTCATTCACTGAGCTACCTTGTAAACTCAGAATCTGCAGTTACAAAATGTGGTCCCTGCTTGCTCATACATATACATGTATTTGTATGTCGATTACATAAGCTTTGCATTTTTACCTGTTAGTGATTATGTCTCATATGTAGTATTTTTAGTTAGGGGCCTAAAAAATGAATAAGAACTGTGGATGTGAAGATGGGAAGAAATTATAATTACCTGGAACAATTTGCAAAACCTAACTTTAAACAGATATTTCTGCTTTATTGTATGCGTGTTGCTCTTTATGCACTAGTATTTGGGTGTAACATTTGTTGTCTATCCAACAAGGATTGATTATTTTGAAGTGCCCAAGTATATACTGATAAACTTCAAGTGGAGCATTTTCATTGTAATGACTTTAGCCGAATCAATGTCCTTTATAGAATGCTTTAGCAATACTACTACTAGTAGGCAAACATGGGTTCACCATTTTTGTTAACTTAAGAAGAAGATTTAAGTGTCAAGTGGCTGCTTCATTTAAATGATAAAAGAATATGAAGTATAAATGTGTGTGATCACAAAATTTTAAAATGCATAAGTCATTATCATCTCCAACCATGATTAAATGTTGGTGGGTCCAGTCTTTTGCAGGTCTTGTGCAGCTAACCACAGTGAAGTGAGCTCATGAATGCAGTGTCTATGTCAAGAACAACAGAACCTTTTGCTGGTACCTCCTCCTATCATCTTTGATGTTTCCTGAGCACTAGATGTAGTGATAAAGCAGACTCCTTTTAGCAGAGTAGAGCGGACTTCATTTTCCTCAATGATTTGGCCATTTCTCAGTTATCCTTGATCTAGTGCATAATCACCACCTGTGCTTGATAAAGAAAATATAACTAAACTCAGTGGGTCACACAACCAAGGAAAAAAACAGACATATGAAACGAAACTTGTGAATGAAGGTCATAGAAGTAAAGGCATGAAATAGTCAAACAATGATTTTTAAGTCTTTATAACTATAGAACTGAAAGTAAAATGTTATATATTTATAAGTGTTCTGACTACTCCAACCTTCTTCATGCAACAAGTAATGTAGCAGATAGTCACAAGTCAATACAGGCACAGTAAAGTCAGAAATATCATTTATAAACCATAAATCCAATTTACAATTATTGTCCTCTAAAATAGAATATGTGCTATTTTCATGTCTACCTAGAACCATATCTAAGACATTGCTCAATTTATCAAACTATATAACCTCATAGTTATAAATATTTCTTAATAATCTCACAATAAACATGACAGTACAGAAAACTGTCTGGCTTCACCTTGAGAAGAAGTTTGGAATATGTGTATAACAGTGAGCCTTTTTGAGAATTACACAAGAAATGTGATTCTGTCTTGACCGGGTCAACATTGATAGAGAGGATACAGGACTACAGGTCACTGAGAGCACACATTTGTTTACACTAGTATACAATGAATCAATATCATTCCAGTCCTTACTAGATGATAGAGATTGGAAAACAGATCTCTCTAGTTCTCCATGATAACAAGATTGGATTGGCTCTCTTCCAGCTTTTCATAGGTTTGTGAGATTAATTTTATCTCAGAAATGAGACTAAGTTTATTTCAAAAATCATACAGTCCCCAACATATTCTAAGTAGCATGGAACCGCCAAGAATAGGATTACACTAGTAGTCAGAAGCAGGTGGAGAACTTATACCAAACCAGACACCAGAGGCAAGTTTCTGAATAAGAAGCTAGCACTTGCCTTGTAAATTCATGTTATAATTACAAATCCAGTGAAAACAGAGCTATGTAAAATTTTGTGGAGTCTTTCATATTGCTAACCAGGCTGACAAATGCTGTTTATTAGTAAAGACAACACATACACACCAGGAAATATGACTATTTTTGTTGGATATTTTTATTTACATTTCAAACATTATCCCTTTTCCTGGTTTTTCTTCCAGAAACCTTCTATCTTAACCCCTTTCCCCCTGCTTCTATGAGGGTGCTCCCACACCCACCCACTCCTGCTTCACCATCCTAGTGTTCCTCTACACTAGAATATCAAACCTTCACCGGACCAAGGGCCTCTTCTCCCATTGATGCCAAATAAGGCCATCCTCTACTACATATCCAGCTGGAGCCATGGGTCCCTCCATGTGTAGTCTTTGGATAGTGGTTTAGTTCCTGGGATCTCTTGGTTGTCTTGTTGATTGATATTATTGTTCTTCCTATGGGATTGCAAACCCCTTCAGCTCCTTTAGTCCTAAACTGTAAACAATAACCCCTAGGTGATTAAAACATTTGTTATCAATCATAATGGCTTTTTTAACTGAAAATCTAATGAGGTGCTAAAACATATATGGACTCAAAAAGACAGCAAGATCTTCAAAAGGAACAGAGATACAGGCATCATGCTTTTTAACTTCAAAACATTAAGAATCTATTACCTTTAAAGCAGTATGGTATTGCATTGCAATAGATGTAGACCCCTGGATTCAGGTAACACAGAGGTAAAACCATGAAAGCAAGACTAATTAATCTACCAGAATTTAAAATACTGCACACAAAGAATAAAATCTCTTCAAGGAATACAAAAAATCTGAATATTTACAAAAATATCGATAAATAAGAAACAGCGCTCAGCTAGTCAACAACAACAACAAAATAAGCGAATGAAAAAATAACAGCAAGTGAATCTCGTCTGTTGCATTTCTAGTAAATTTACAGTTAAATTTCCAAGTATGATTCAGATGACATTACTCAATTAAATTCTACCTAACAGTGAAGCCATGGGTAATAAGTGCTCTAAGGAATTTCTTTAGGAAACAGAAAAATAGGAAACATTTTTTTCAGTATAAAAAACAGAACTAATAGCAATTTTCCTGATGAGTACTGTCCTGTGATTTCTCTAACAGCACAAGGCTGTTTCCATTTGTCATTAATTTTCCATTTTAAGTCCAGCTTGGCATAATGGCAAAAATAACGAGTGATAAAAGTACTAGAGAAGAAGTAAAATTCTATTTGAAATGGTTTTGTGTCTATGTATAAACTTCTATAGATATGAAAAAATAGATATTAGGCATAGCAGATTTGTATAACATGTTGGAAGTCTCTAAGATAAACCAGTAATGCATGCCTAGCTAGTATTAGCCACTAAGCATTGAAATGAAGAGAATGAGGGCTATTTACACCAATAGCAAAACCAGAAATACCTAAACTTAATTGAAAATAGACCTAACCCTTAAAAGTATGAAATATCACTAAAGACGCCAAAGAGCTGCAGTAGAATTAGAACCTTGCCTTATCAAAAATCTTCTCTTTGCAACAGATGAAGGTTATTCCACCACAACTGTTCAAAATGCAGATAATAATCAATCATATAATGCCTACATACTGAAAATATTTACAACACAACTCTCACAGTGAGGCTTAGGAAACATTGTGGAAGTTGGGAGGGAAATTAAAGGAGCCAGGGGATCAGAAAATCTCCTGTGATGTTGTGTTTCCTAGAAATTAGAGTAAAACTTTAACCATCAAATATCAACAATCTAGCTGCCCAAACCAGACCTAAACAAGAATGATACTACAAGGTCTAGAAAGGAGGAAATCTCATGGGCCACCATCTTAGATAACTACAGGTAACTGAGGAATACTCAAAGCAGAATTTGTCTTCCTGAGGTGAGGTCAATCAGTGGTAGTTCAATATTAATTGGTCAGCCCTGAAACCACATACACACATGCAAGGATCTACTATGTGAGTGCGTGTTCTTATGTGTAGGTGTGAGTATGTGTATGTGTGTATGCATGTGTGAGTGTGTGTGTGTGTGTGTGTGTGTGTGTGTGTGTGTATAAAACAATGAAAATTGAGAAATGGAATTGAATTTAAATAGTGACAGGTAGAAATGAGGACTAAAGAAGAAAGGAAAGAAAAGAAATGCACATAATCACATATTTTTTAAAAGAGAAAACTAGACCTAAATAAGAAAATACATGAATTTCATATCTTAAAGAACTGGGATTTGTCCTGTTTTAGTCTTCTGTTATTTACCAATTAATATATAGACATAGTAAAATCTGAACTACATGTAATAAGATAGCAGGGAAGAAAACTGGGATTTGTAGGAAGCATTTAGAAGCCATTTACATCTCTGCAATGAAAATTTGACTCCTGGCATCTTTCTGGAGCACTGAGTTCATTCTCAAGATGAACTGCACCCAGAATCAGATAGAACCTTGTCAAAAATAGAAAGATCTGATTAATACTCACATGGAGCTTCTACTAAGAGTGTGCAGGATCAAGTTATCAATAAATAATTAATAGATAAATACGGTTTCATGAGCTCAGAAATGCTATGGAGAAAATGCAGCAGGACATTGTAAGCATGACTATAGATTAGATACAGAGAAAGCTGCTTCCTTTGAGGAGAACCTTGAGTGAATAGCTAGGTTAATGGACCACCTGGGAATATAAATTGTGAATTTAAGAAAAATAGCAAAGCAGATAATAAAAAATAGTTATTAGAATTCCTGGCAAGCTGTCCCTCATCCCTAGCCTGATACAATCTAATTCCCAAGCTGACCTTCGAATCTGCAGTGTCCGGACTCCAGGGCCAGTACTATTTTTCTAAGAGACTCTTACCCAGTGGGAAATGTACAATTTTAAATTCAGAAGAGAAAAATCACAGTGGAAAGGAAAACATAACAAGACACAGAGGCTGTGTTAATTTTCCACCTTCCCAAGGGCCCAGGGCCTCATTCTGTTCTATTTCCTAACAGCTGGCAGGCTTTTTGTTCTTTTCCTCTGCAACTCTTTCTCCAGCAGGTGAAGCTCCATTTGGCATCCAGGGCATAGATTGTTAGAATCGGGGGCCCCATGACATTTCATTAAGTTAGAATTTCCACATTTAGTACCAGACTACTGGAGCCTTGTTAAAAGCACTTAATTGCAGTCTCTTTCCAAGGCTGTAGCTGTACATGCACTCTACTCTGTTAATTTCTTGTGCATTACCCGCAAGGTCTTCCTGCTGCTTGGTTTATTTAACAGCTTCCTGCCCATTCCTTACTGTCTTTGTCTTGCCCCATTCCCCAATAATCTGGAATGTGTCTCTCAACTTGAAAAGGCTATATATACTTCCTTGATGATGAGATGGCTCTGTGCCTGAATGTCAAGATGCTTTGCATCCCCATGTGTTTTAATGTGGTATTGAAGTCAGGAATGCAAAATGGTGCTCACCCATACAACTGCCTTTTTCGGACATTGTCCTAAGGACCCTCATTGATGAAATAAACGATTTGAATAGAATAGTTTTGAATCTTTTGAACACAGTCTATTTTTCAATAACTTCTATCTTCAGCTGATCCTGCTGAAAGTCCATACCGACTAAATAAGCAATCTTATGCTGTACTCAAAAAGGAGGAAATGGTTGACAGCATATCTATTACTTGTTGCTCTGATTCTCCTTCTCACAGGCATTGAGGTGGGCCAGCAGAGGTTCCACGTGCATATGAATTTCCCCCTTTAATTCTTATAAGTCACTTTTTCCTATTTTTATTAGATATTCTCTGTTTTTACATTTCAAATGTTGTTCCTTTTCCCTCCCACTCCCATCCTCCCTCTCCCCTCCACTTGTCTCCATGAAAGTAAACCCTTTCCCAATCACCCTCTCTACCTCAGTGCCTTAGAATTCTCCCACACTGGGAAAACACACCCTCACTGGACCAAAGGCCTCTTCTCACATTGATGCCAGACAATGCTATCTTCTGATACATATGCAACTGGAGCCACGATCTCTCCATGTTTACTCAGTGGTTAGGGTTTTAGTCCATGGGTGCTGTGGAGGGTTTGGTTGGTTGATAATGTTGTTTTTCCCATGGGGTTGAAAACCCTTTCAGCTCCTTCAGTCATTTCTCTAGCACCTTCATTGGGGTCCCCGTGTTCAGTCCGATGAGTAGCTGCAAGCATGCTCAGCTATATCTATATGATTCTGGCAGAGCCACTGAGCAGGCATCCATATCTGGTTCCCGACAGTAAGTACTTCTTGGCATCAGTAATAGTGCTTGGGTTTGGTGGCTGCATTTTTGGTGGATCCCTAGAGGAAGCAGCCTCTGAATGATCTTCTCTTAAATCCCTGCTCCACTATTTGGCCTTGTATTTCCCCCTGTGAGTGGTTTGTTCTACCTTCTAAGAAGGACTGAGGCATTCACATTTTGCCCTTCCTTCTTTTTGAGTTCTATAAGGTCTGTGAATTGTTTATTGAATATTCTGAGCTTTTGGGGTTAGTGTTCACTTATCAGTGAGTACATACTATGTGTGTTCTTTTGTGACTGGGTTACCTCACTCAAGATGATTGCTTCTAGTTCCATTCATTTACCTAAAAAAAAATTCATGAAGTCATTGTTTTTAATTGCTGATTAGTAGTCCACTGTGTATTTATTTGTGTATTAATTGTGTACCACAATTTGTGTATTTATTTCTCTGTTAAAGGACATCTGGGTTCTTTCTAGCTTCTGGCTAAAACCCTAATGACCTTATTTAAAAGTCACTCTCACTTTTAAAGAAGGCCATTATGTTTTTTTTTTTTTTTTTTTTTCTGTTTTTACAAATCAGCAATGGAAAGTAAAGCAGTGTAAGCGCCTTGCTGGAGCTTAAGCTCTCCTGCTTTGTAAAGTGGTTAAAAAAAAAAAAAAATTCATGTGTCAACCAGAAGAGCTGACAGTTTAGAATGGCCCATCTCCAAAGAAGACAGCTTCATTCACACAACCATTCACACAATGAGATACTCTTTCCCAGCAGCCTCTATCTATGTTGCTTTTTACCCATTTAAAGACCCTCCTGTTGAATTATACAGTTACCATGGAAATGTCAAAGAGCATCCCGGCTCCAATATTGAATGAGAGACATTTTTATGCATCTTCCTTCCTCTCCCAACTATTTTGCTCAGTGTCCTCAAGAAAATAAAGGATCACATTGAATCTCCCATCCCTGTGTCCTTCAGTCCCCATACCACTGATGGTGTACGTTCAGGCACATAGATTTGAAATGCTATTCATGAGCCCCTCTCATAGGCTGCCCTCTGTACAACTCTCTCTTCTCTGAAGACTCTAAAGAAAGAAATGAAAGAAGACCTCAGAAGATAGAAAGATCTCCCATGCTCATGGACTGGCAGGAATAATACAGTAAAAATGGCCATCTTGCTGAAAGCAATCCACAGATTCAATGCAATCCCCATCAAAATTCCAACTCAATTTTTATAGTGTTAGAAAGAGCAATATGCAAATTCATTTGGAATGATAAAAAACACAGGATAGCAAAAATCATTCCAAAAAAAAAAAAAAAAAGAAGAAGAAGAAGAATTTCTGGTTGAATGACCATCCCTGTCCTCAAGCTGTATTACAGAGCAATAGTGATTTAAAAAAAACTGTATGTATTGGTACAGTGAAAGGCAGGTAGATCAATGGAATAGAATTGAAAATCTAGAAATGAACCCTCTCACCTATGGTCACTTGATCTTGGACAAAGGAGCTAAAACCACCCAGTAGGGGACAGGGGGTAAGCATTTTCAAAAAATGGATTATGTTCAACTGGGAGTCAGCATGTGTAAAATGCAAATAAATCCATTCTTATCTCCTTGTACAAAGCTCAAGTCCAATTGGATCAATGACTTCCACATAAAAACAGATACAGTAAAACTAACAGTGGAGAAAGTAGGGAAGAGGCTCAAACATATGGACAGGGGTAATTTTCCAGAACATCAATGGCTTATGCTCTAAGATTAAAATAAAAGTAGACAAATGAGACCTCATAAAATTGCAAAACTTCCGTAAGGCCAAGGACACTGTCAATGGGATAAAATGGAAACCTACAGATTGAGCAAAGATCTTCATCAATTAATCCAACATTCAGTAGAGGGGTAATATTCAATATATACAAAGAACTCAGAAAGTTAGACACCAGAGAACCAAATAACCCTGAATTTGGATACCCTAGTCCTTTTTAGAGGGGAGAACAAAACACAAACAGGAGTAAATACAGGCACAAATAGAAAAAGCAGCATTGAAGAAAAGATCATACAGATACTGCCTCACCTGGGTATCCACAGCAAATGCAGCCACCAAACCAAAGCACTATTGCTGATGCCAAGAAGTGCTTACTGGCAGGAACCAGATATGGATGCCTCCTCAGAGGCTGTGCCAGAGTGATACTGATACGGTTGAGGATGGTTGCAGTTAACTAAACAGATGGAACACAATGAAGGAGCTAGAGAGAAGACTAAAAATGCTAAAAAGGTTGCAACCTCATGGAAAGAACATTATCAACCAACCAAACCCTCCACAACTCCCAGGGACTAAAACATCAAACAATGAGCACACATGGAGAGACCCATGGCTCCAGTTGCATATGTAGCAAAGGATAGCATTGTCTAGCATCAATGGGAGGAGAGGCCTTTGGTCTATTGAAGGCTCATTTTCCCAGTGTAGTGAAATGCCAAGGCACTGGGGTGGGAGAGGCTGGTTTGGAGAACGTTCACATTCATGGAAGCAAGTGCGGGAGGCAGGATGAGAGTAGGAGGAAAAGAAATAAGATTTGAAATGTAGATACAGAGTATATCCAATAAAACAAAAGAAATTTAAAAAATGGATACAGAGCTAAACTAAGAATCCTGAACTGAGGAATATTGAATGGAGAAAAACACCTAAAGAAAGGTTCAACACCCCTAGTCATCAGGGAAATACAAATCTAAACAACCCTGAGAGTTTACTACACACCTGTCAGAATGGCTAAGGTAAAAAACTCAGGTCACAGCAGATCCTGGCAAGGATGTGAAGAAAGAGGAATATCCATTGTTGGTGGGATTGCAAGCTGGTATGCATACTGTGGAAATCAGTCTGGTGGTTCCTCTGATAATTAGGCATAGTACTACCTGAGGACCCAGCTATATAACTGCTGGGCACATCCCAAAAAGATGTTCTAGAATATAACGAGGACACATGCTCCACTATATTTAAAGCAAACTTATTTATAATAGCCAGAAACTGGAAAGAGCCCAAATGTCCTTCAACAGAGGAATGGATAGAGAACATATGGTACAATTACAGATTGGAGTACTACTGAGCTATTAAAAACAAAGAATTCATGAAATTCCTAGGTAGAAGGATGGAATTATAAAATATTATCCTGAATGAGTTAACCCAGTCACAAAAGAACACACATGGTATTCTCTCACTGATGAGTAGATATTAGCCCCAAAGCTCGGATTACTCAGGATACAATTCACAGACCATCTAGAGTTCAAGAAGAAGGAAGACCAATGTCCTACTTAAAATGGGAACAAAATTCTCAAGGAGAGGAAATAGTGAGACAAAGTGTAGAGCAGAGACTGAAGGAAAGGCCATCCTGAGAATGTTCCACCTAGGGATCAATCCCATATACAGACATCAAACCCTGAAGCTAGGGCAACCAAGAAGTTCTTGTTCACAGAAGCCTGATATAGCTGTCTCCTGTGATATCTGCCAGAGCCTGACATAATACTGACATGGATGCTTACAGCCAACCATTGAACTGAGCACCAGGTCCTTATTGCAGGAGTTAGAGAAAGAACTGAAGGAGATGAAGGGGTTTGCCACCCCATAGGAAGAACAAAAATATCAACCAACCAGACCCTCCAGAGCGCACAGGGACTAAATCACCAACCAAAGTGTATACATAGAGTGACCCATAGCTCCGGCTGCATATATAGCAGAGATTGACCTTGTTGTACATCAATGGGAAGAGTGGCCCATCAATGAGAAGAGAGGCCCAGTGCTCCAGTGTAGGGGAATGCTGGAGCATGGAGCCAGGAGTTGGCATGTTGGAGGGGGAGCACCCTCATAGAAGCAGGAGAAGGGACAATGGGAAAGGAGGTTTCTGAAGTGAAAACCAGGAAATGGGTAACTTTGAAATGTAAATAATTAAAATATCAATAAAAAAGAATTGTCAAGATGGAGATTAAGATCTCCTCTAAATTTATGTCCATCTTCAAAGAAATTCTTTCTTACAAGATTAGTTTTTCTTAAACGTAAAGCACAGCATGCTGAATCTTATACTGGACTCCTTAGTGAAGGAAAGCACAAGGCTAGCTGGGGACCTTATGCATCAAGAATTAATGATGCTTTATCACATGTTCACAGTGTTTTCTCCTTAACACTTAGTGGACTCAGTGGATTACGAATTTGTCTGTCATCCTTTCTGAACATTCAACCCCACCCATCTCCATCTCCACTAGGATTTAAATCTTGACATTGTCTCATTCTCTATTCCTTTCCTCCACTGCAATTAAATTCATTCTTGTGGTTTTACTTGGCTATTAGTCTAGCTGGCAGACTAACTCCTGGTAGTCTTATGGAATGAAAATACTAATATATCTTCTCCATTTTCTATGGAAATCCTCAATAAAATACACTAGAAGGGACACAAGAGAAAATTTTCTGAAATGGGTATGCTTTACTTAACTGTTCTTGCCACTTGTACATCATGTGGCCAGTATCTTCCCAGAGTATCATGGGTTCTCTTCACATACATAAGGTTATGTTTGTATTCAATAACTATGAATAAGATACTGAGAGTAAGAATTATATAAGAAACTCACCTCAGAAATATTCTAAAATACTCATGACTGGTTCTTCTGGTTTGGCCAAACTATCCAACTAAGAGGGATAAAAGAAGTATTAGTAAAAGCTCTCAGAAGGTCCTCCTATCTAAGTATGTTTAGTTGAAATACCTAGTTTATGACTGGGACATACTACTCACTGGTTTAAAAACTTAGTTTGTAATTATCATATATAAAACTCAAAATAAATAACTTTATCACAGAGTTTATCACTGAAGCAGATATCATGCCAAAATTATAAGAAACAGGCTAGGGATATAGCTCATTTGGTGAAGTATACTTTAATCTCTGGGTTTAATCTCCAGCACCTAAAAAAATTGGTGCAATGGTACATGACTGTAGTCCTTGAAGTCTGTCAGTAGAGCCAGGTACAGCTTAGATTCAAAGTCATCCTTTGCTACATGATAAATTTAAGGCCAGTCTAGGCTACATGAATCTATATCTCAAAACATAACCCATAAATATGTAAATATGTTTTTAATGCTTTATTAAGTTGTGTGAGTTTCCACTGACACCTTATATATGATTCTTGGAAAACAATCTTTCAAGCTTCTGTTTAAGTAAGAATATATAAAGAACAAAGGAAAGAAAAGGAAGGAAGACAAAAAGAAAGAAAAATCCTCACCTGATCCTCAATATTAGCTAGTTTGCCCATCAGTCCAGGTACATATAAGAAACAAGTCACTAAACAAACACTTTATTACATACCTTGTGCAACAGTAAGCCAACCAAAACTAAACTTCCTGAAGAAATGCTGTTAGTCATTACATTATACTTTTACTCTCTCCAAGGAAATTGCCTTAAATTGCTGCACATTTGAACTTAATTTCTAGCTTACTCTAAGTGGATTAAATCACATTGCAATCTTGTTATCTCATAAAGCCTATATTAAAACTGTACATCCAGGTATTAATTTCACTCTTTACCAATTATTATATTTGAATTTAACTACAGCTTTCTTGAACTAAACCACAGTAACTGATCTGGAAAACCCACAAAGTACAACTCTGTTGCAAGTTTTGAATTTCCACATTCCTCTTGTTTCTACATTGATGTAACACCTCCTGTTTTATGTAAATTAATAAAGCAGCTAGCAACCATAAAATAATAAACAAATTCACCAATGAAGGAGTCTTCAAGAATAAGACATGGTTCTTACAACATTCTGGGTTCTTCCCTAACTAAATGGAAACTGTAAAGGGTTCTTCCTACTGAGTATCAGAGTCCTTGGTGACTTGGTTTTTGTGAACAGACTTGGCAGAGAAAAAATTAATTCTAAAGCCTCTTCATGTAGTTCAAAATGATCAGATTGGGAAGTTGCACTCTCTATAGGAGAAGGCTGATTAGAACCTCAGCAGGTCTGGGATTGCTCTGATGGCTGCTTTCCAATCCTATCAGTTTAAAGTATAGCAAGCTATCAGCTACGGTGATTTTAATGCTGCTCAGTGCAATTCTGTGTTGTTTTACATTTAACTTGGGCATTTTATTATCCTTATACAATTTTAATTAATCCATTATGATCTATAGCAAGGGAAATGCCAAGTAGCTGGATTCCTTTTTCTCATTCAAGGTCATGTACATTGGCCATTAAATAGTTTGTATTCTAATGATGGTACGACCCGCATCTGCATTAATGTTGTGGTACCATCAATTGAGAGCTATACAGCAATATGCACTTACTGTTTCAACAGCACAGCTGCTTTCTTGGACTAGGCCCAAAGGACAAATTTGCTGAAGAGTTTGGGAGAGTCTTGAGTCCTCAGGTGATAGTTTCTATCACAACCTTAGTACTTAAAATTTCCTGCTTCTTCCTCGTGAAAACTATGAGATTAACTAAAGTGTGGGGCCCCCTTCACTTTGCAAATCTTGGATTCCTCATTGAGACCTCTCTATGGATATCCTTTAGACATCATTGGGACATTGGCTTACTGGGTCTTGGGAAAGGCTGTATATTTGCCAAAGGAATTGATGAGAATTGCTTTTCTTTCTTTCTTTCTTTCTTTCTTTTTTTTTTTTTTTTGCTTTCAAGAAGTCTTTTTTTTAATTGAACAACTTTATTTTAAAATAAAAAGATAAATGTACAGATTTTAAAAGCATTTTTGCATAAAAGTATATGAATATATTTTTGTCAGTACTTGATTTTTTTATAGGTTTAATAGCATGCCTTAAAAATCCTACTAGTTACAAAGAGCAGAAAGTACGTGTAAAATAAGATGTAGTCTGGAAATAGTCAAAGTTTTCTTGGTGTGTAAAGATTACGCAAAATTATTTTTTCTATTTTTTTTTTTTTTTGGCCTTTGTTTTTCTTGAACGTAATATAGGCTGTAAGTTGTTTCTGGGGTTAATATCCAATTATCAATGGCTGCATATTATGTCTGTTCTTTTGTGACTGGGTTACCTCACTCAGGATGATATTCTCTAGATGCATCCATTTTCTTAAGAATTTCATAAAGTCATTGTTCCTGATAGATGAGTAGTACTCCATTGTGTAAATATAGCACAATTTTTGTATCTATTCATCTACTGAAGGACATCTGGGTTCTTTCCAGCTTCTGGCTATTATAAATAGGGCTGCTATGAACATTGTAGTGCATGTGTCTTTGTTGTATGTTGAAGCATATCTGGTGTATATGCCGAGAAGTGGAATAACTGGGTCTTCAGGTAGAACTATGTCCAATATTCTGAGGAATCGCCAGACTGATTTCAAGAGTGGTTGTACCAGTTAAAAATCCCATTAACAGTGGAGAAGTGTTCCTCTTTCTCCACATCCTTGCCAAGATCTGCTGACATCTGAATTTTTGATCTTAGCAATTCTGACCAGTGAGAGGTACAATCCTGGGGTTGTTTGGATTTGAATTTCCCTGATGGCTAAGGATGTCAAGCACTTCCTTAAATGCTTCTCCACTATTTGATATTCCTTAATTGAGAACTTTTTTTAGGCTCTGTAACCCATTTTTTATAGGTTTGTTTGATTCTGTGGTGAATAACTTCTTGAGTTCTTTGTATACCTTGGATATTAGGCCTGTATCAGATGTGGGATTGGTAAAGAACTTTCCCAAACTGTTGGCTGCCATTTTGTTTTCTTGACAGTGTCCTTTGCCTTACAGAAACTTTGCAATCTTATTGAGTCCCATTTGTCAATATTTGACCTTAGAGCAGGAACCATTGATGTTCTGTTCAGGAAATTTTCTCCTGTGCCTATGAGTTCTAAGGTTTTCCCTACTTTCTCTTCTAATAGTTTCAGTGTACTTGGTTTAATGTGGAGATCATTGATCTACTTGCACTTGAGCTTTGTATAAAGAGATGAGAAAGGGACTATTTTCATTCTTCTGCATGTTGAGTGCCAGTTGGAACAACACCATTTGTTGTAGAGGCTGTCCTTTTTCCATTGAATGTTTACAGCCCCTTTGTCAAAAATAAAGTGACCATATATGTGAGGGATCATTTCTGGATCTTCTATTCTATTTCATTGATCAATGTGCCTATCTCTGTATCAGTACCATGCAGTTTTTAGCACAATTGCCTTGTAATATAGCTTGAGGTCAGGGATAGTGATTCCCGCAGATGTTTTCTTGTTGTTGAGGATGGATTTCGCTATTCTAGGTCTTTTGCTATTCCAGATGAAATTGCACATTGCTCTTTCCAATTCTCTGAAGGATTTGGTTGGAGTTTTGATGGGGATTGCTTTGAATATATAGATTGCTTTTGGTAAGATGGCCATTTTTAAAATGTTGATCCTTCCAATCCATGAGCATGGGAGATCTTTCCATTTTCAGAGATCTTCCTCGATTTCCTTCTTCAGAGAATTAAAGATCTTGTCATACAGGTCCTTCATTTGCTTAGTTACAGTCACACCAAGGTATTTCATATAGTTTGTAACTATTATAAAGGGGATCTCTTTTCTAATTTCTATCTCTGCATGTTTAATCTTTGAGTAGAGAAACACTACTGATTTGTTCCTGTTAATTTTATATCCAGCCAATTTGCTAAACTTGTTTATCAGTTGTAGAAGTTCTCTGGTGGAATTTTTGGGGTCACTTAAGTACACTATCATGTGATCTACAAACTGTTGTTTTTACTTCTTCCTTTCCAATTTGTAATCCTTTGATTTCGTTTTGCTATATAAATGCTCTGTCCAGTTTTCTGAGGTATAGCCAGATTGATTTCCTGAGTAGTTTTATTAGTTTGCAACCCCACCAACAGTGGAGAAGTGTTCCTCTTTCTCTGCAACCTCGCCAGCATCTGTTGTCATCTGAGTTTTGGACCTTGGCCAGTCTGAGTGGTGTGAGGTATAATCTCAGGGTTGTTTTGATTTGCATTTTCCTGATGGCTAAGGATGTCGAGCACTTCCTCAGATATTTCTCAGCCATTCGATATTCCTCAACAGAGAACGTTTTGTTTAGCTCTGTACCCCATTTTTAATAGGGTTATTTGATTCTCTGGTGTCGAGCTTTTTGAGTTCTTTGTATATGATATTAGGCCTCTATCTGGTGTGTACTTGGTAAAGATCTTTTCCCATTCTGTTGGCTGCCGTCTTGTTTTCTTGACAATGTCCTTAGCCTTACAGATACTTTGCAATCTCATTATGTCCCATTTGTTAATCTTTGACCTTAGAGCTTGAGCCACTGGTGTTTTGTTCAGAAAATTTTCTCCTGTGTCTATGTGTTCTAAGGTTTTCCCTACTTTCTCTTCTAATAGTTTCAGTGTATCTGGTTTAATGTGGAGATCTTTGATCCACTTACACTTGAGCTTTGTACAAGGAGATAAGAAAGGGTCTATTTTCATTCTTTTGCATGCTGAGTGCCAGTTGGACCAGCACCATTTGTTGAATAGGCTGTCCTTTTTCCATTGAATGTTTATGGCTCCTTTGTCAAAAATCAGGTGACCATATACATGAGGGCTCATTTCTGGATCTTCTATTCTATTCCATTGATCCACATGCCTATTTCTGTACCAGTACCATGCAGTTTTCAGCACAATTGCCTTGTAATATAGCTTGAGGTCAGGGATAGTGATTCCCGCAGATGTTTTTTTGTTGTTGAGGATGGATTTCACTATTCTAGGATTTTTGTTGTTCCATATGAAATTGCACATTGATCTTTCCAATTCCATAAAGAATACTACCTGAAGACCCAGCTATTCCACTTCTGGGCATATACCCCAGAGACACCTTAGTACACAACAAAGATATATGCACCACAATGTTCATAGCCTCTCTATTTATAATAGCCAGAAGCTGGAAAGAACCCAGATGTCCTCAGAAGATGAATGGATACAAAAATTGTGGTACATTTACACAATGGAATACTACTCAGCCACCAGAAACAATGACTTGACCAAATTCTTAAAAAAAATGGCTGCATCTAGAGAATATCATTCTGAGTAAGATAACTCAGTCACAAAAGAACATACATAATATGAAGTCACTGATAATGGGATGCTAACCCCAGAGGCTCGCACTGCCCCAGAAACAACTCATAGACTTTATGAAGTCCAAGAAATAAAGAAAACAAAACCAAACAAAACCAAAAAATTTTACACAAGAAAACTTTGACTATTTCCATTTTACATTTTGTTTTACATGTACTTTATGCTCATTGTAACTATTAAGTTTTCAATGCATACTATCAAACCTTTAAAAAAATCAAGTACTGACTAAAAATATATATTCATATAGTTTTATGTAAAAATTATTTTAAAATCTGAAAAAAAATGTACTGATAAAAATGTATTGTATAATTTTATGCAAAAATGCTTAAAATCTGTAAATTTATCTTTGTTTTGTAAAATAAAGTTTTTTTTAAAAAAAAGTAAAAACCAAATAAACAAACAAACAAACCCAACTTATTATATATACCCAGCACTCCCTGTTCTTCATTAATGGTATTTTTCATCTACAAATTATCGGTAAAAATTGAGAAATTATTAAATTTCATAAAAACTTAAAAAAAAATAAAAAAATAAATGCTCTGTCTAGAAATTCCACTATTATGTTGAATAGGTAGGAGGAGACTGGGCAGCCTTTCCAGTCCCAGATTTTAGTGGGATTGCTTAAAGATTCTCATCATTAAGTCTGGTGTTGGATATTCGTTTGCTGTATATTGCTTTTATTATGTTTAGATATGGGCCTTGGATTCCAGTTTTTTCAAGTCTTTTTACATGAAGATGTGTTGAATTTTTTCAAATCCTTCTACTGAGATGACTATGTGGGTTTTTTTTCCTTGAGTTTGGTAATATGGTTCATTATTTTGATGTATTTCTATATATTAAAATATCCTTGCATCCAAGGGATGAAGCCTACTCGATCATGGTGAATGATCATTTTGATGTGTTCTTGGATTCAGTGTGCAAGGATTTTGTTGAGTATCTTTGCATCAATGTTTATAAGTGAGATTGGTCTGAAGTTCTCTTTCCTTGTCGGTTCTTTGTGTGGTTTAGGAACAAGAGCTATTGTGGCCTCGAAAAATGAGTTACATTGTGGAGAATAATGGTATTAGGTCATCAATAAATATCTGATAGAATTCTGCACTGAACCCATATGGTTCTGTGCTTTTGTTCGTTGGGAGGCTTTTGATGACTGCTTCTGTTTCTTTAGGAGATATATGATTATTTATATGGTTTACCTGGTCCTGATTTAACTTTATTATCTGGTAACTTTCTAGGATTGCACATATTGGATGCAATGAAAGCAGCACTCAAGGCTATGAGATTTCCTCTAAATGCTGCTTTCATTGCATCCCATAGGTTTGGGTATGTTGTATTTTCATTTTCATCAAATTCTAAAATATCCTTTATTTCTTTCTTTATTTCTTCTTTGACCCTGCTATTGTTTAATAGAGCATTGTTTAGTTTCCACATGTATATGGGTGTTTTGTTGTCTTTTTTGTTATTAAAGACAAGCCTTAGACCATGTTGCTCTTATATGATATATGGGAGTATTTCAATCTTCTTATATCAATTGAGGCTTGTTCTGTGACCAATTATATGGTCAATTTTGTAGAAGGTGCTGTGAGGTAATGAGAAGAAGGTGTATTCTTTTGTTGTATGACAAAATGCTCTGTAGATGTCTATTAATTCCAATTGATTCATAACTTCTGCTTTTTTCACTGCATTCTTGTTCAGTTTTTGTTTCCATGATCTGTCCATTGTTGAGAGTGGGGTGTTGAGGTCTCCCACTATTATTGTGTGGGGTACAATGTATTTTTTGAGCTTTAATAGGGTTTCTATTATGAATATTGGAGTATATATGTTAAGGAAAGAAAGTTCTTCCTGGCAAATTTTCCCTGTAATGATGAAAAGTTTCCTTCCTTATCTTTTTTGATAACTTTTCGTGGAAAGTTCACTTTATTGGATATTAGAATGGCCACTCCAGCTTGATTCTTGGGGCTGTTTGCTCGGAAGGTTTTTTTCCCAACATTTTACTCTGAGATAGTGTCTGTCTTTGTCTCTGAGATGAGTTTCCTGTATGCAGCAAAATGCTGGATTCTGTTTTTTATTCAGTCTGATAACCTATGTCTTTTTATTGGAGAATTGAGTCCATTTATGTTAACAAATATTAAGGAATAGTCGTTGCTGTTTCCTGCTATTTTTGCTTTTAGAGGTAGAATTGTGCCTGTGTGTCTTTCTTCTTTTGGTTTTCTTGCTTAGGTATTTTTTGTTTTTACTAGGATGTAGTTTTTCTCCTTGTATTGGGTTTTCCACCTACAATTCATTGTAGTGCTGGGTTTGTGGTCAGATATTATGTAAATTTAGTTTTGTCTTGGAATATCTTGGTCTCTCCATCTATGGTGATTGAGAGTTTTGCTGTGCATAGCAGCCTGGGCTGACACGTGTTCTCATAGGGTCTGCATGATGTCTGTCCAGGATCTTCTAGCTTTCATAGCCTCTGTTGAGAAGTCGGGTGTGATTTTGATTGGTCTGTTTTTATATAATACATGACCTTTTCCCTTACTGCTTTTAGTATTCTTTCTTTGCTTTGGACACTTGGTGTTTTGACTATTATGTGTCAGGAGGAATTTCTTTTCCGGTCCAACCTATTTGGAGTTCTGAAGGCTTCTTTTATGCTCGTGGTCATCTCATTCTTGAAGGTAGGGAAGTTTTCTTCTATGATTTTGTTGAAGATATTTACTGTGCCTCTTAATTGATACTCTTCTCCCTCTTCTATTCCTATTATCCTTAGGTTTGGTCTTCTCATTGTGTCCTGGATCTCCTGGACATTTTGGGTTAGGTGCTTTTTGGCTTTTGCATCTTCTCAGACTGTTTTGTCTGTTTTCCATGTTTCTTTGGCCCCTGAGATTCTCTCTTCCATCTCTTGTAGTTGTTGGAGATGCTTGCATCTGTGACTATTGATTTCTTTTTTAGGTTTTTTACCTCTAGGGTTGTCTCTTTTAGTGTTTTCTTTATTGTTCCCATTTTTATTTTAAATTCCTTCTTCAATTTCTTCATTTCTTTAATTCTGTTTTCCCCTAGTTCTTTGATTTCTTTGAGTATTTTTCTTGTTTCCTCTTTAAAAGCTTCTATTTCTTTATGCTTTTCCACCCCTTCTTGTTTAAGGAGCTCTATCATCATCTTGAGGTATGATTTCAGGTCTGAGTCTTCTTTTTCTGGAGTGTTTCGCATTCTGCTGTTTGCTGTGATTGGAGAGCTGGGTTCTGGTGTTGTCTGGTTGTCTTGGTTTCCATTGGGTAACTTCTTTCACTTTCCTCTTTCCATCTTGTTGTCTGTGATTATATGTGGTCTTGTCAATGATTGATTCTCATCTTTCCCGTGTACCTTGCCTGTGTCCCTGGATCTCTGCTGTTTCTGGTGGGAGATGGCCTGTGCATTTGCTCCACATGTATGGGCTCTCTGGGTTGAAACCAAGTCCCTACAGCAGCGTTCCTGCTTCCCTGATCCAATCGGGGTGGAGGGTGTCTTCCGTGTTCTCAGCCGAGTCCTCTCTGTGCCCCAGCTACTCGCAGTGCAGTCTCACCAGGCCTGTGTCCCTGGATCTCCTCTGTTCCCAGTGGCAGATGGCCTGAGCGTTGGGGAGAATTGCTTTTCTATATACTCCAGGGCTGCATTGAAATTGTTTTTTTGGCAAACTAACCATATTCTCCTCTTCTGTCACAGTATCTCTGGTTTGTTTCATCTACTTTCGGTTTGTCTTTTGTTTTATTTTAGCATCTGAGCAAGGAAAAGCCTGAAAAATCATGAGATGGCTTAAGTATAGAGAATGATTCAGTTTGAATTGTACTTCATAGAGTAAGGAGGTGTTACAGATGATAACAACCATCGTTCTTCTGATGGCTTAACCTTAACCTGAGAGGGCTGCTAAAAAAAATTCATGAAATGATCACGAGGCCAAGCAATGCTAACAGAATTCAGTGGGTCTTTATATTATCACAACATATCATTTAATTTTATCCAGAGAGGCAAAGTAATTCTGGTGGTGAATATCATACCAACTTTTCAAACTCAGCAGAATATTCCATCAGGTTTTAATATTCTACTCTAATATCTATTATCCAGCCTGAAGGTTTTTCTGTAAATTCATCATTAGTAAATTTCTGACTTATACCTGAAAAAACAATATTCAGCTAAAGAAATTGGTTGTATCATGTTAATCAAAAACAACAATAAATAGACTGTTAACTCACATTGAGAACCATAGGTACAGAGGGGAGATGGTAAACCAGGTAAGGGAAAAAAACACAATATCTTAAAGATATTAGAAAATTTACAGACAAGTTTAGGTATAAACTTATGGGCAGTGATTCAATGGGGACCCTTGAGAAATGAGTGAAGTGATTAGGAGAATACAGTATGTGAATAACCTTAAGGGAGTTGTGTGCAAGTCAGGAATGGAGCACTTGCGTGTCTCACATGATATCATACATCATCTAGTGATGGTTGATATGGAGGACAGACTATAAACACCAAGGATCCTTGAAACTTAGGTAGTGTTTAATGAAGTTCTCCTTCGATTTAGTAGATCACCTATTCAGGGAAAAGATGAATTTGAAATCATAAACAGAGATAACACAATTTAAAAACAAAGAAATAAAGGATCCTTAGCATCTCCAGTTACTTCTCAAATTGAGGTCAATGTGTAAATATGGGTACTCTAAAAGGAAGAAGCATTTTATGTTTCAGACTGTGAGATATGATGGTTGGTGGATCCTGGTGAAAATCATGGGGCTTCAATATACACCAACTACATATTATATTGAATCTGGAGAGGTAACATCTCTAAAGAATCACATAGTAAATTTCTAAAGAGAAGCAAATTAGAAGGAAAGGACAGCTTCACAATAGCAACTTGACAGACATTGACCTACTCTGCTAAGGTTTGTGAACATAGGTATAATTGTAGCTATGCAAGGAAAGACTGTGGGAAGCAAGGAAGACTGTTGCAAGGGAAAACTTAACATACTGGAGAAGTTTGGAGTTGGAAAGTTCAACTTTCACACTCTTGCTCATCAGCTGCTGATGGACATAGATGTCTAGAGAACAGGTCCTCTGCTTTATTGCGAGAAGTAAAAAAAGTAGACATAAAATATACATACACACAAAATACATACATGCATGCATGCATACATACATTCATACATATGTACATATGGTTATTTAAAGAGCTGAAATTCAAAACAGTTTAAAAATGATTTATTTCTTCTTCAAATAATATCAATTTTTATTCTTTGAGATAAGT
The DNA here is from genome assembly GCF_963924665.1 of Micromys minutus. Lineage (NCBI taxonomy): Eukaryota > Metazoa > Chordata > Mammalia > Rodentia > Muridae > Micromys > Micromys minutus. The sequence goes on along the minus strand of NC_137983.1, from coordinate 39,283,246 downwards.
GTGAAAAAAAATGTTAATCTAACATAGTTTTCTAAATTTTGAAATTTTCATACATGAATGTTATAGTTACAGCATTTGCCCCATCATGTGACTACAACTAATTCCCTGTTCCCCAGGTCCCCCTCAGATTTATAATCTGTTTTCTCATTACTATTCATCCAAGCAGATTCACACTCAGTGTATTTTAAAATAGATATGTTATTTAAAGCATCCTTAATTTTCTTAAAGGATCAGAAAGTGAGGTGTCCACATGTAGAAATATGAAATTAGATGCATTTATGCTATTATGATAAGAAATCAACTTCATATTAATCAAAAGATATCAATGTTAAATCTGAAATTCTGAAATTTCTATTTAAAACAAAAACAATCACAGGTTGTGCCCTTGAAGATACAGGCAACAGAAAGGTCTTCCTAAGTAGGACTCCATTTATCTAGTAAATAAGATCAACAACTGACAAATAAAATTTATAAAACTATAAAATTTCTGTACAGCTAAGTAAGCAACCCAATGAAAGAAGACCAAGTAATGGAAGAGATTACTTGTTATCTACATATCTGATAAAGGATTAATGTCCAAAAATAAAACAAAATAATAAAAACAAATAACCCATTTAAAAAATAGACTATTGGCTTTAACAGTTCCCAAAGAAATAAATAAAATGTCTGATAAATGTCTTTAGACATTATCAACATATGTAATAGAGAAGTACAAATTAAAATTAATTGGTCCTATGCTAGTCTGAATGGCCTAATTTTTAGAAAACTGACAGTGAACACTGTTGAGGATGACTGATAAAGCAATGCTCAGTTGTTTTTGGTGGAATCACAAGCTGGTAGAGCCATTATGGGAGTCAGTGTTAAGAATCCCCCCCCAAAAGAAACTAAAATGAGACCTATCATATGGTCCATATGAACCAGTACTTGACATAATTTACTAATCTTAATATACTACGGCTTTCAATATTTTACTCTTCAAAAATGCAGATGCTCTCTGAGTGTTCTGATGTTTCTGCTGACCTAGAGATGAAAGTCATATGAGACAAAATTAAAGGCTCGAGGCAGTCTTCTTAAGTTACATTTTGTAGTGAAGGGACCAACTTACCTTCCCAATCTTTCATATTAGTGTAAACAAGCAGGTAAAATATCAGCAATATATTTGGCAGTAAATCTTTGATTTTTAAATGTGCATTAAGATGAATATGAATCTTACAGAAGATGTTATTATGGAAGAAAGAGAACCAGGGAAATGTTCTGATCAGAAGACAAAGCAGGAGAAAAAAGCATTAAGAAAAACTTTTGAGCCCAAAAGTTATGGAACATTCCCAAAATTATGGGAACATAGCAGAAAACATAGAAGTTAGCTAGAAGAAGGTTTTAGGGTCCACTCTGGATAAGGAAGATAAATGCAGTAGACATTGGCACTGATAAATAAGACTCTATATGTTCACATACATAAACATATACATCCAAGATGAGTTCCAGATAGAACAAAATTCATCTCCACAGAATTATCATTCATACATATAAGAAGAAGAACAGCAATTCCAAATTCCTGTGTAGGGAAGCTCAGACCAAAAGGGTTTCAGAAAATGAAATGGATGCTGTAATCTCTTCACAAAAGTGAAAGAATCAGGAAATTACAGGCCCCAAGTGCCTTCCCAGGGGATTCTGGAATCAGTTTAGGATGAGTCGTCAGCTTTTTCATCTTGATTATCTGGGGGAGGATTTTATTAGTTGGCTGTTCACTGTTTTCTTTTCCCCTGACAGTAGCCTCTGTGAATGCATTCAGTGTTTTAGAGTGTGTGTGTGTGTGTGTGTGTGTGTGTGTGTGTGTGTGTGTGTGTCAACATTAAGGGGTGGCTTTGGTATTCTTTAGTCTTTAAAATTTTCCCTTCTTGTTTATGTTTTGTTTTAATTTTTCTTCTCCAAGCAAATGGGGTTTTTCTTTCCTTACTCCTCCCCCAGTAGCACAGACCCCCATTCAGTCAACTTTTGAACTTTTCTATGGTTACAGCCCTGATCATCCACCACCTCCCACAAATGGCATCTTACCTCTTCCTCTTTCTTATATGCATAAAGTTCTCAAAAGCACTTTGCAATAGCAGCTAAGGTGGGAGTTTGTATTAATACTTATTTTTTAAGACATTTTTAAAAGCTGAATTGAAGTACCCCATTGTGTAAATGTACCAGAGTTTTTATATATATTCCTCTGCTGACGGACATCTGGGTTCTTTCCAGCTTCTGGCTACTATAAATCAGGCTGCTATGAACATGGTAGAACATGTGTTTTTGTTAGATGTTATAGCTTCTTTTCAGTATATTCCCAGGAGTGGTCGGTATAACTGGGTCCTCGGGTAGTATTATGTCCAATTTTCTGAGGAAACCCCAGACTGATTTCCAGAGTGGTTGTACCAGCTTACAACCCCATAAACAGTGGAGGAGTGTTTCTCTTTCTCCACATCTTCCTGACCATCTGCTGTCACCTGAGTTTTTGATCTTAACCATTCTGACTGGTGTGAGATGGAATCTCAGTGTTGTTTTGATTTGCATTTCCCTGATGACTAGGAATGTTGAACATTTTTTAAGGTGCTTCTTAGGCATTCGATATTCCTCAGTTGAGAATTCTTTGTTTAACTCTGTACCCCATTATTAACAGGATTATTTGATTCTCTAGAATCTTATTTCTTGAGTTCTTTGTAAATATTTGATACTAGCCCTCTATCAGATGTAGGACTGGTAAAAATCGTTTACAAATCTGTTGGTTGCTATTTTGTCCTTTTGACAGTGTCCTTTGCCTTACATAAGCTTTGCAATTTCATGAGGTCCCATTTGTTGATTCTTGCTCTTAGAGCATAAGTCATTGGTGTTCTGGTTAGGAAAATTTCCCCTGTGCCTATGTGTTCTAAGCTCTTTCCCACTTTCTGTTCTGTTACTTTCAGTGCACTTGGTTTTATGTGGAGGTTTTTATCCACTTGGACTTGAGCTGTGTACAAGTAAATAAAAAGGGATCAATTTGCATTCTTCTGCATGCTGACTGCCAGTTGAACCAGCAGCATTTGTTGAAGAGGCTCTTGTTTTTCCATTGAATTTTTTTTTCTCCTTTGTCAAATGTCAAGTGACCATAGGTGTGTGGGTTTATTTCTGGGCCTTCGAATCTATTCCCTTGATCTACCTACTTGTCTCTGTACCAATACATTGCAGTTTTTTTTTTTTTTTTTTAATCACAATTGATCTGTAATGCAGCTTCAGGTCAGGAATGGTGATTCCCCTGGAAGTGGTTTTTTTGGGGGGGGGGTTGGTTTTTGGTTTTTTGTTTGTTTGTCTGTTTGTTTGTTTTGAAAATAGGTTTTGCCATCCTGGGTTTTATTATTCCAAATGAATTTGCAAATTGCTCTTTCTAACTCTGTGAAGAATTAAGTGGAAATTTTGATGGGGATTGCATTGAATCTGTATATTGCTTTAGGCAAGATGGCCATTTTTACTATGTTGACCCTTCCTATCTACAAGCATGAAAGATCTTTCCACCTTCTGAAGTCTTTTTCAATTTCTTTCCTCAGAGATTTGAAATTCTCATCACACAGATACTTCACTTGCTTGCTTAGGATCATACCAAGGTATTTTATATTTTTTGTGACATTTGTGAAGGATGTTGATTCTCTAATTTTTTCTCAACCTCTTTATCCTTTGAATAGAGGAAGAATACTGACTTGTTCAGGTTAATTTTATATTCAGCCACTTTGCTGAAGATTTTTGTCAGTTGTATCTGTTCCCTGATGGCATAAGTATAATATCATATGATCTTCAAATAGTGATATTTTGACTTCTTCCTTTCCAATTTTTATCCCTTTGACATCTTTTTGCTGTCTGATTGCTCTGGCTAGTACTTCCAGTACTGTATGAATAGGTAGGGAGATTGCGGGTAGCCTTGTCTAGTCATAATTTTAGTGGTATTGCTCCAAGTTGAAGCTATCACTCTGAGTGAAGTAACCCAGAACACACATGTTATGTACTGATAAGCAGATACTAGCCCAAAAAGCTCATAATTCCCAAGAAACAATTCACAGAACTTATGAAGCTGAAAGAGAAGGAAGGCCAGAATGTGGACGCCTTTCTTAGAAGGGAAAACAAAACACTCATGGGAGAAAATAATGGAACACACAGAGAAGCAGGGATTGGATAAAGTATCATCCAAAGGTTGCCTCACCTGGCATCCAACCCATAAGCATCCTATGCACTATTGCTGATGCCACATAGTGCTTCCTGGCAGGAATATGATATGGATGCTTTCTCAGAGGCTCTGCCACAGCCATGCTGATACAGAGGAGGATGCTTGCAGTAAACCATCAGACTGAAATTGGTGACCCCAATGGCAAAGCTAGAGAAAGGACTGAAGGAGCTGAGAAGGTATGAAACCCCATGGGAAGAATAAAATTCTCAACTAATCACACCCACTACAGCTCTCAGAAATTAAAACACCAACCAATGAGTTATTATGGAGAGACTCATGGCTCTAGGTACATATGCAGCAGAGTATGTCATTCTCTGACATCAATGTGAGGAGAGGACTTTGAGTCAGTGAAGGCTCGTTTTCCCAGTGTAGGGGAATGCTGAGGTAGGAGAGGAAAGTTGGGAGAGGAAGCAATGGAGGCAATGGGAGTGGGAGGGGGAATGGGATTGGTAAACAGAAGATAACACCTGAATTGTAAATACAGGGAATATCCAAAAAAATCAAATTAAAAAATAAATATAAAAATAAAAGTTATGTGTTATAACATAACAAATACCAATTTTATGTATATAGGCTATTTGAATTATATGAAGTGTTCTGTGTCCTACTAATACTAATTAATGTAATCTATTTATATATTATCTTGCTTTGTTCTTTCTTTCATTTTTTCTTTTTTGCTAATAAAGAATGAAATGGAGAAATTTAGAGTTAGGTGGGAACACTTACATTGCCTACATGATTGCTAAAATAGAACTTTTCTTCCCTAACAAAAGTCAAACTAGGTTTTTTGTTTTGTTTTGCTTTGCTTTTTATTTTCCATAGCAGGACAGTTATAGTGTTTCCTTTAAGCACTGTTTTAAGGTTCATTCTAAGTATCTTCTATATATTAATATTTTTCAGACTTTTTTCTCTTAATTTATTCATTTATTCACTTTACATCTTGATCCTAGCACTCCCTCATTCTTCTCCTTCTCTGTAAAGGAGAATACCTCTCTGGGTATTATCCCATGTGGCACTTCAAGTCACTGTGGGATTAGGCACACTCAGTCCCTCAGAGGCCAGACAAGGCCGTTCACTTAGGAAAACAGGGTCCACCATCAGGAAACAGAGCCCAGAACAGCCCCCACTTCAATTGTTGGGGCATCTGCACAAAGACCAACATGCACATCTTCTACGTTTTGGCAGATAGCCTAGGTCCAGCTCAATTGGCTCTTTGGTTGGTGGTTCAGCCGAAGGGAACCGCCAAGGGTCCAGCTTAGTTTATCTGTTGGTCTTCTGGTGGGGTCTCTATCTCCTATTGGAGTTCCTCAATCCTTCCTTTGATTCTTTTACAAGACTGCTGAGCTATTTCTAATGTTTGGTCTTAGGTCTCTGCATCCGTTTCCTCTCCATTTTCCAAGCCTCTCAGAGGAACCTTATGCTGATTGATACAGATGCAGGTTCTTACAGCCAACCATGGGTCTGAGTTCTGAGACTCCTATGAAAAAGTTAAAGGAAAGACTGAAGAAGCTGAGGGTGAAGACAACTTCATAGGAAGAACAACAGTATCAACTAACCAGGACCCCTCAGAGCTCCCAAATCCTAAGGCCTCAACCGAAGAGCATACATGGGCTGGTCTGTGGCCCCCAGGCACGTATGTAGCAGAGGACTGCCTTCAGTGGAGAGTATGTTACTAATCCTGTAGAGACTTGATGCCCCAGGGAATGAGGTTGCTGAGAGGTGAAGTGGGGGGATGAGAGTGGTGATGATTGAGGGTGGGGGAGCACTCTCTCAGAGGCAAAGGGTAGGGGGGGATGAAGAATTCTGGGAGGGAGGACTGAAAAGGGGGGTAACACTTGGAATGCAAATAAGTAAAATAACTTAATTAAAAATATTTAAACCAATATTCATTATTATACTCCTGTTTTTATTTATGCCCTGAATATCATTATGACAGGGTCTTTTGCTCTGGTTACTGATTTCATTATTTGCGCCATCTAATACTAGTAAATGGATGGATTTTATTGCAGGGACGGTAAAATTTCTGTTTCTTCATGCACCATTTTAGTTCCAGATGCACTGTAAGGGTGGTATCCTGGAGATATTTTTAAATTTCTAACTCTTGTATGCAAGTATTGTGAGTTCTAATAGAAAAGGTTTTTCTTTACTTAGTTTAAGCATTTGCTGGAGATGGATCACTTAATTTATATGCTTAGACTGAGGTTCTAGTCTTAATCTAAGCAATAATTCTTAATCTCTTCATACGACTATTCTGAAGCCTATACCCAACTTTTCAATGCATCTGTGTCCTTTTCCTTTCTCTGGGCCACACTATTAATATTTCTAGATCCAGGGCTTTTTCTGGTATGCTAGGGTTCTTATGATTTTTGAAGAGACTTAATTTGCACCAGTTATAAAGGTCTCAGTGATTGGTGTGAAGCTGCCTACACACTCTCTGAACAACTGCAGCTTCCCTCATTCAGAGCGATGATACTCTGCAGTCAAGACATTTCACATTGATGCTCAAACTCTGCCACCTCAGCTCACCGATGAAACAGCAACATTTTAGCTCTACAAATCTAGTTCCATGAGAGAGACTCTGGAAATCACTTGGGCTCAGAAATTCTAAGTTCATTGTGTTGACATCATATTTCTGCACTGCCATTCATCTAATGCAAGAAAATGCCTCATGCAGCTTCATGTTTATCATAGGGGTAAGTGCTTTGATCTCTATATCTAGGCTTTTAGTGAAATGTTGAATAACAATTCTTCCACAATTATATATGTATCAAGTGTATAAGGGATAGTTGAATGATTTACAAATGTAAAGAATGCCATTTGACTTTATCAGGAAATAATGTAGAATAAGATATATAATGAAATAATATTACAAAAATTGGGATCAGAATTATAGCTCAGAGGTAGAACACATCATTAAGCAAGGTTGAGATCCTGGGTTTGATCTCTTGCATTGCAAATCAGTGAATATTGTAAAGGCCATTACTCTCTTCTGGGATAGTTATTCTTGTCACACTTAGGGTTGAGAGAAGAAGAAAAAAAGAAAACAAACATTGAAAGGCATACTGGGTAGCATGAAGTTAGATCACTAATATTCATTTTCTATCTCACCATATCTTTAACCTCTTAATAAGTTCTCAGTAGAAATTTATTATGAGCTTGTTTTACATCAAAAATCTTTCAGATGTTTCACAGATTGAAATTTAAATCACATTAAATAACTAACATATTTTTAAAAGCCTATAACATAGTAAATCTCCATATGGCTTTGTAATGCACACTTGGTGTTAGTAATTCTTGCCCAGACTTCCTTCCACCACACATGAAGGATAGCCAGTCTCCCAAAAACTGTGGATGAAAACATAAATCATAGCACCAGGTGATGGTCACGGGTATCCCAGAGATCTTCCAAACAAGAGTTCTGGGTTGTTCACCAAAACCTTTAAAAAATTTTAAAATCTTATTAATGAAGATATTACATATACATGAACTTTACAGAGCAAGGATGCATCAACTTAGTGCTAATCTGGAAGCTTCCTTCCTGTTGTATAGCTTTCACAGCAGTGTAAAATGCCACTTGAGAAGAAAAAAACAAATGTTTCAATCACCTGTGAGTCCTACATACTACAATAATATCTGCTCTGGCTTGGCAACTTTACCAAAGCAATGGTGTCATGATGGTTATGGGCATACCTAATCATTTTTGCCTGGATTTGAGACCTGCTCCACAAGAACCTTCATGGCATGTCATGTAAACATTGCCAAAAATATGTCATGGGTTCTGAGAAGTATATTTTTGTTATTATTTTGTTAAATAGACTATCAAAGTTTTCTTTACATACTTATCCTTATAATCACAAATTGATGCATCTCTCACTTTCAATAGAGATGCTTCTTTTTGCACTGGGTAATCATGCAGAGACTCAAAACTAGTCCATATACAGAAATGTGACTATAGGAAACTGAACATTCTATAGAACATCTATATTACATGCCAACCCCACCCCAAGGCTCATGGACTATCAAGAACGGTGGCAAGGTCCTGAAAATGGGGAGGACTTCTGAAAAACAATTTTTGTGGACATGAGGTTCTGTTTCTAGCTGAGGAGTTATAGGTAACCAATGGCTCTGGTAAGAGAACGGTCATTATTCTAAGAAATATGGTCTTTCTTTGGTTATTCATGATATACTAAATAGCCCTATATCCATGCATTTATAAACAGCACTAAGTGGACTTAGTGGTTTGCAAGAGAAAGAGCAAGATTGGAAAAGTATAGTGGTTTTAAATAAGAATGCCCCCATAGGCCAAAGTATGAATGCTTAGTCATCAGGGAATGTCATTATTTGTGAAGTGTTAGAATGATTACATGGTATGGCCTCACTGGAGGAAGTGTATCACTAAGGAAGAACTTTGAGGTTTCAAAAGCCTATGTCAGGCTCCGGTGTAGTGAGAATTCTGGAATTTTTGTTCCTTTAAAAATCACAGAAATATTATAAAAATATCCTTTTGTTTTAATCCCTGATGTTAGGATGTGTAGCTGCATCTGATTTATCACAGAAACTGACTCTGATTTAACCTATGCTCTAAAAGAGGCATGATGTTGTCAACTTTTGATATAGTATCTGCAATTATGTAATGTTTGGAATTCTGGGAAACTTTCAAGGGCACATAAATAGTAGAGCTCTAAGAGGTGGAAGGTAGATGGTTATCCAGTAAGGTAGGTTATGGTTTTTTAGTAGTAGTAGTTGAAGAAGAAATAACTTAGAATTAGATCCCCCCTCTCTCCTTTATCCTTCTCTCCTATCTAGTGATAAAGGGTGAAACTAGGGGCATAAAGGGTGAGACAAGGAAGAACCCACAAAGTATAAAAGTCCGGTTACATCTAGGCATTCTCTCTCTCAGTCTATGGATAGAATGTAGCCACAGCTACTCCAGTGCACCATGTTACCTGCCATGATGATAATGGAATAAACTTCTAAAACTGTAACCCAACTCCAAAATAAATGCTTTCTTTCATAGGACTAGCCTTGGTTGTAGTGTTACTTCACAACAATAGAACAGTGACTAGGACAAGAAGGTACAATGTAAAATGGAGATATGGGGAAGTTCTGTATAAATTTGAAAGAGAATGTTAGTGAATTAATATAATTTAAATAAATTACATGCATGAAATTTTTAAAGAATAAGTTACAATATTGTGTAAATATATTAAATGGTTGAAAACATAGAAAGTATTATGCGAAATTATTTTCTAAGCATAATAGCAAAAGCTGATGCTCCAAAGTGAAGGTCAACAGATTTCACTATACAGTTTTCTAATTAAAAATGATCTCTTGTCAAATGTGCAGGAAAATGGTAAATGGCAAGTAGTGAGCAGAAAAGGCCATTTTCAGAATACAGAAATGAAAATATTTTAGTATGTATTAAATTATTAGATGTAATTTGTAAAATATTCTTTTCAGAATAGATAAATAAGCTCCGAACAAAAGGAAATGGATAAACACCAAAATAAGTATAGCAACAGAGTGAAAAATGCAAAGTATTCTGTAAAAGTTATGCCTACTAACAGGCTGATCTTAGACAGAGAATAGGGGAAAACACTTAGATACATCTGTGGGGCAAAGAATTTATTAGTGTCATAAAGAGACAAATAACAAAACAGGGAAGGTTAAAACTAAATTATATAAACAAAAATTGTGGATATTTTTTCTTTTTTCTTTTATATTTTGTATTTACATTTAAGATGTTATCCCTTTGCCCGGCCCTGCTCTCATCCCCCTCTCCCTTAAGTTGCCTTCACAAAACTGCACTCCCTTCTGAGCCCCCTTTCTACCCCTTTGTCTTGTCATTCCCCTGCATTGGGAAAACATGCCCTCTCTAGAACAAAAACCTCTTCTCACATTGATGCCAGACACTGCTGTCTTCAGCTACATAAGCCACTGGATCAATAGGTTTCTCAAAGTGCACACAAAGATTGGTGTTTTACTCTATGGGAGTTTTGGAGGGTTTGGTTGGTTAATAATATTGTTATCTTCCCATGAGGTTCCCACCCCTTTAAGCTGCTTAGGTCCTTTCATTAGGAACCTTATTTCAATCCCCAAGTTCATACAAATTGTTAGCTGCAAGCATGCTCATCTTTATCTATATAATAGTCCTAAGGGAGAACCTCTGTATAGTTCCTGCCAGTAAATACTTTTTGGGATTAGCTATAGTGCTTGGATATGGTGGCTGCATAGGTGGTGGATCTCCAGGTCAGGTGGCTTCTGAGTGATCATTTCTTCAATCCCTGCTCCTCTATTTGACCTTGCATTTCCTCCCATGAGAATTTTTTTCTCTTTTCTAAGAAGGACTGAGGCATCCCCATTTTGGCCTTTTTTCTTTTTGAGCTTCATAATGCCTGTGAATTGTTTCTTGGGTATTGAGTATCTAGAGCTTCCTGGTGGTAGTATCCGCTTATCAGTGAGTGCATACCATGTGTCTTATTTTGTGACTGGGTTATCTTACTCAGGATAATAGTCTCCAGTTCCATCTATTTACCTACGAATTTCATGCAGTCATTGTTTCTAATAGCTGAGTAGTACTCCATTGTGAAAACGTACAACATTTTCTGTATCCATTCCTCGGTTGATGGACATCTTGGTTCTTTCCAGCTTCTGGCCATTATAAATATGACTGCTATAAAAATAGTGAAGCATGTGTCCTTCTTAAGTGTTGGAACACCTTTGGGGTATATACCCAGGAGTGGAATATCTGGGTTTTTAAGTAGTACTATGTTCAATTTTCTGAGGAATCACCAAATTGATTTCCAGAGTGGTTGTACCAGTTTATAATCCCACCAAGAGTGGAGGAGTGCTCCTCTTTCTTTGCATCTTCACCATGATCTGCTATGACCTGAGTTTTTTTATCTTAGCTATTCTAACTGGTGTGAGCTGGAATCTCAGGGTTTTGATTTGCATTTCCCTGATGATTAGGGATATTGAGCATTTCTTTAGGTGCTTCTCAGCAATTTGATGTTCCTCAGCTGAGAATTCTTTGGTTAGCTCTGAACCCATTTAATAGGATTATTTAATTCTCTATTGTCTAACTTTATGAGTTCTTTGTATATATTAGATACTAAACCTTATCAGATGTAGAATTGGTAAAGATTGTTTCTCAATCTGTAGCCTGCTGTTTTGTCTTCTTAACAATGTCTTTAGCCTTGCAGAAAGAAGCTTTGCAATTTTATAAGGTCCCATTTTTTGATTCTTGATCTTAGTGCATAAGTCATTGTTGTTCTGTTCAGGAATTTTCCACCTATACCTATGTATTCTAAGCTCTTTCTACTTTCTCTTCTAATAGTTTCAGTGTACCTGGTTTTATGTGGAGATCATTGATCCACTTAGACTTGAGCTTTGTACAAGGAGATAGGAAAGGATGAATTTTCATTTTTCTGCTGTAGGGGTGTGGGGTCATTCCTGGGTCCTCAATTTTGTTTCATTGAGTTACTTGCCTATCTCTGTACCAATACCATGCAGTTTTTATCACAATTGCTTGAGATCAGGGGTGGTGATTTCCCGAGAAGTGTTTTTATTTTTCAGAATAGATTTAGCTATTCCAATATTTTTTTTTGTTATTCCTGATGAATTTGCAAATTGCTTTTTCCAGCTCTATGAAGAATTGAGTTGGTATTTTCATGGGGATTGCATTGAATCTGTAGATTACTTTTGGCATGATGGCCATTTTTACAATGTTGATCCTGCCAATCCATGAGGATGGGTGATCTTTCCATCTTCTGAGATATTCTCCAAATTCCTTCTTCAGAGACTTGAAGTTCTTGTCATACAGATTGTTCACTTGCTTGGATAGGGTCACCCCAAGGTATTTTATAGACTTTGTGGCTATTATAAAGGGTGTTGATTCCCTAATTTCTTCCTCAGCCTGTTTTTTCATCACATAGAAGAAGGAAGTTGATGTGTTTGAGTTAATTTTATAGCCAGACACTTTGCTAAAGTTGTTTATTAGTTGTAAAAGTTCTCTGGAGCAATTTTTGCGGTCACTTAAGTATACTATCATATCATCTGCTAAGAGTGATATTTTGATTTCTTTCTTTCCAATGTGAATCCCTTTTGTTTCTTTTTGTTGTCTAATTGCTCTGGCCAGGACTTCCAGTACTATATTGAATAGGCAGGGGGACAGTGGGCAGCCTTGTCTACTCCCTGATTTTAATGGGATTGCATCAATTTTCTCTCCATTTAATTTGATGGTGGCTACTGGTTTGCTGTATATTGCTTTTACTATGTTGTGGATATTTTAATTCTTGTCAAAACTATACACGAAGTTCTAAGGGTTACATATTCATAGTAGGAGAATATTTTCTTCATTTTGATTGCTTATATTCTATAGTTCTGACGTCCTGATTTTATTCTTTTTCTTTTAAAATGCTACTCTCTCTCTCTCTCTCTCTCTCTCTCTCTCTCTCTATATATATATATATATATATATATATATATATATATATATATAGTTATAAGTTATTTTGGTCTCTCTAGATATAGAGAGAGAGACCAATATAACTTATATCTATACTGTTTTATGTTTAGATCTCACCTCCTAGACTCTTCAACTTTATAATGGGATGCTTTTCTTGGTCTTTGTTTCCTGGAGCTTTGTCATGGTATCTATTTGAGAATCTTTCTATGAAGGAGACCATCATTTATCCTTGGGAGAATGTGTGTGCCAGATGGAGGAGAGGTAGGACTTCTCACTGATGGGACAGTCATTAAAACTTTGGGACGAGTGTTGATGCTCCAGATTCTGCCAGTGTGATACACGTGGCTGAAATATTTCTAGGCACTTCCATTATAGGCAGCTCCATAGAAAGCAATCCCAAAGCAAAAAACAAAAGGGGCATAAACAGACAGTATACTTATGTTCAATCAGCTCTCTTCCCGTAACCAAAGAACTCATGGGGATTATTTGGCAAGCCTCATGTTAGAGACGCCACATGCTTTAGTTTCCCTGTTGCACATTGATTAAGGCAGTAGCTGGTATTCTGAAATCCATCCCAGCACCTTGTGTTAGCAGGCAGTTGCCAAATAAATTCGAGAGCTAACAGCTGCCTTGGAGCAACAGTGTGGCTGCCACCTTCCTGGACAAAAAGAACAAAACTGGACCCCATTATGATTATGTGTCAGTGAGCAAGATGACCTGAATTTGAAGAAGGCTGTGTTGAGTGAGGTTTATGTGCCATCTGAGAAACTGGACCATTGGGCTTACAACTTCTTTTTAAAGCTATTCACATTTTTAGTTACCCTCTGTGGGATATGCAGGTAGCCAAACAGAATCTGAATTAGGCAGAGTGCTAGGGAAGGATCACATGCTTGGTGTTGCTTCTGGGCAAACATATGCTTATTTACAACTTTTTTTTCTGTGTGTTAATTTTAAAGACTTTTATGAATTTGGTTGCTATTCAAAGGAGAATGGCTTCCAGTGTTGCCATCATTTTGAATAAGAAGATATTGTGTTTTCTGAGTACCCATTATCTATTGTAAAGGTCACTGATACAAACAGGATGATGAGCAGCCCTTCCCTGCATAAACAGTGAGTGTTATATATCACAGTTCCAGTCTTACTAAGACACTCAGTTTTGTGATGTAGATTTTCACTCAGGGCTCCTAGGTGGGAAGTCCATCTCTTCAGATAAGATCCCAAATAGGACTCCTGCTTATCACCCAGAACACTCTGCATTTTCAGGAAAACCTCAACAATGTTTTGCTATTCTATCACTTACTTCCTTTCTCGTTGGTACTTGAGATGAACTCCATGACTTCAAATTTGTTTTCCTTAGCTGATGTGCAACTACTTATGTCTCCAGCCATTTTATAAGGGGCTGAAGATTTATTACAGAGAAAAGAGACTGATGCTTCTTTGAAGAATGACCAGGAACTTGGCTTAAATGATAATGGGCCTGTGCATCTATTAGTGATCTCCATTTTATCTCTACAAACAAGTAAGCAAGCAAGCAAACAAACACAAAACCCTTAATAAATAATTTTGTAATTTCTGGAATTCTAAACCACCATACAGTTATGGTTAGCTTGAGTGTCTGCAGTTTGTGCGATTTCCTTGCCTTCTTCTATTTTTTCAATGGAGTTATATCAATAAAGTTTCTTGTAGATGTGATGCTTTGTGCTTTCTGGATCTTGTGAAATTTGGAAAATACTACTTATAGACACAATACTCTCTCTTTTTCTCTCTTTCCCTCCCTCCCTCCCCCTCTCACCCTTTCTCCCTCCCTTTTTCTCTTTCTCCTCCCTCTCTCTTAAAGTAGTGGTGACTACTACTGACTATTCTCAGAGTTTCTGGATCAGTTTCATAACCAGAAATTTTGCCCCTTTGCCTGATTAAGTGCAATTAGGACACAAGTTTGGTCCATCTCAAAAACAACATCTAGGAAAGAAGTAATTGTATCCAGGGTCTGCTCTTAGTGCAGATTCAGAAACAGGGGGACTTTAAAACTTCATACTATCCTAGGTAAATATGCCCCACTGCCTATTGACAGAGACTCTTTTTTGTAAAGTTGTCTAGATGCTAGTGCTTTGCAGTGGCTTGCTTTTTTTTTCATTCCTTAGAGAACAGCATAAAGCTGGGCTCAACAAAGAAACTGCTATGTTTGATTAATTCACAAGATACTGCTCCATGCTTTTGCCAAGGTCTCATTTCAAGACTCAGCATTGTACATTCACAGGGAGTAAATATTCAGAACAGCCATCCTCCTTGTAACTTGTCATACAAAAGAATCAACAAATTCTGTGACTGTCAGGAAGGCTGTAAGTGAGGATAATTGCTTGCCTTTGCACCTGCCTCAGCCCCTGCCAACATTGTGCAGTAGGAAGGTCTAAATATTATGATTTACTCACAGGGTAGCACATCTTCTCAGAATGATTCTTTTATATTTACCTAAAGACTTTACATTTCAACAGCAGTTGTGATGCTGTGAAGCCATTGGTACACAGGACCCACTTGTCAGCCATGTTCTTTCAGCAGGAATTGTCCATAGTTCCTTCTAGACAGCATCAGCTTAACATCACTGAATGGAAAAAAAATGCTTTTGGTTCCCATACACTTTATGAATGAAAGTGACAAGTATTACAGAAGCATGCGCTGCTGTGTTCTGAGTTATTACAGACAGAGTCTGGGTACTCACAGTCTCTAAGAAAGTGGTACAGCTACACATTTTCAGCAGCCAATGAAGGGGAACTGGAGATAGCAACCAGAAAATCATGGATGCCAGGAAAGCAACAGGTTCCCAGGAACAATCAAGAATGACTTTAGCTGCAATACCCAACAAATAGGGGAGAAAACCTGTAGGGACTATAGTTAGAGGTTAGGCATGGCCCCCGGTTGAGGGATGGGGCCACTAAAGCATTGCCAAATTTTTAACCCAAAATTGTCCCTGTTTAAGAGAAATACGGAGACAAAGAGTGGAGCAGAAACTGAAGGAAAGACAATACAGAGACTGCCCTACATAGGGATCTATCCCATATTCACTCACTAAATCCAGACACTATTGTTGATGCCAAAAAGTGCTTCCTGATAGGAGCCTGATATAACTGTCTCTTGTGAGGGTCTCCCAGAGTCTGACCAATACAGGTACAGATGTTTGTAGCCAACCAGTGGACTGAGCAAGGGCCCCAATGGAGGAATTAGGGGAAGGACTGAAAAAGCTGAAGATGTTTTCAACCCTATAGGAAGAAAAACAATTATCAACCAACCAGACTCCCCAGAGCTCCCACGATGAAACCACCAACCAAAGAGTACACATAGAGGGACCCATGTGTCCAGCTGGATCCCCTAATTTAGCATAAGTGTGAAAGGAGGCCCTTAGTTCTGTGAAAGCTCAATGTCGTAGTATAGGGGAATACTAGTGTGGTGAGGCAAGAATGGATGTGTAAGAAAGCATGCTCATAGAAGCATTTGGAACAGGGATTATAGGGTAGCAGGAATGTAGAGAGGAAACTGCAAAGGGAGATAACATTTGAATTGTAAATAAATAAACAACCAATAAAAAAATAACAAAAAAGGAGGAAAAGGTTTATAAATAAATTTAATGCTGCCTCATTGGTAGACAAAAAGATCTAGTAGCCTTCATGACTGTCAATGAATTCTTGATACGAGGTTCAACTAGTTTAAATACATCATAAGAGGAATACATAATTAAATCCCCTATTCAAGATATATTTACACCTACCATTATTGTCCTTTGCCCCATCTCTAAAACAAGATGGTCTGACAAGTGGCTAAAACTCGTTTCCTGTGAGATATAGGAACACAGGCCTGGTGAGACTGCACTTCAAGTAGCCGGGGAGCAGAGAGGTCTGTGCTGAGCCCTTGGAAAGTGCCCCCCCCATTGGTTCAGAGGAGCAGGATCCCTGCCTTAGGGTCTTGGTTTTCACCAGGCAGACCTGTGCATGCAGAATAGGGGCTCAGGCCATCTGCCACCAGGAACAGCTGAGATCCAGGGACACAGGCCTGGACAGACTGCGCTGCAAGTAGCCGGGGAGTAGAGAGGTCTATGCTGAGCACTCGGAAAAGCGCCCTCCCCCCAATTGGTTCAGCGGAACAGGAACTCTGCCTTAGAGATTCGGTTTATCACCAGAGGACCCGTGGGTGCAGAACAGGTGCTCAGGCCATCTGCCACCAGAAACAGCAGAGATCCAGGGATGAAGGCCAGGTACAGGGGAGAGACGGGAACCAATCACTGACAAGACCACATATAATCACAGACAACATGATGGCAAAAGGAAATAAAAAGAACTTACCCCAAGGCAACCGAGACAACCTGGCAACACAGAACACAGCTCTCACATCACAGCAAACAGCAGAATGCCAAACACTCCAGAAAAAGACTCCAACTTGAAATCATAAGTCAAGATGATGATAGAGATCCTTAAACAAGAGTGGGAGGAAAAGCATAAAGAAATAGAGGATTTTAAAGAAGACAAAAGAAAAAAAACCTCAAGGAAATAAAGGAAGTAGAGAAAAATAGAACCAAAGAGATGAAGGAATTTAAAAAATTGAAAATAGAAATGAAAACAATAAAGAAAACACTAAAAGAGAAAACCCTAAAAGAGAAAGCCCTAGAGGTAGAAAATCTCACAAAGTAAACAGGAGTCACAGATGCAAGCATCTGCAATAGACTACAAGAGACAGAAGAGAAAATCTCAGGGGCCAAAGATAACATTGAAAACATAGGCAAAACAGAGAAGATGCAAAAGCCTAAAAGCTCCTGACCAAAAATGCCCAGGAGATCAAGGACACAATGAGAAGACCAAACCTAAGGATATCAGGAATACTAGTGGACGAAGAATATCAACTAAGAGACACAGTAAATGTCGTCAACAAAATCATAGCAGAATACTTCCCTACCCTTAAGAATGAGCATGAGCATAAAAAAAGCCTACAGAATTCCAAATAGGTTGGACAAGAAAAGAAATTCCTCCCAACACATAAAAGTCAAAACACCAAGTGCCCAAAGCAAAGAAAGATACTAAAAGCAGTAAGGAAAAAAGGTTATGTAACCTATAAAGGCAGACCAATCAGAATCACAACCGCATTCTCAAAAGAGACTATGAAAGCTAGAAGAGCCTGGACAGACATCATGCAGACCTGATGGCAACACAAGTGTCAGCCCAAACTGTTATACCCAGCAAAACTATCAATAACCATAGATGGAAGGATGAAGATATTCCAAGACAACACTAAATTTATACAATATCTGACCACAAACCTAGCACTACAAGGAATTATAGGTGGAAAATCCAATACAATGAGAGAAATTACATCATAGTAAAAACAAGAAAATACCTAAACAAGAAAACCAAAAGAAGAAACACACAGAGGGATGATTCTACCTCTAAAAGCAAAAATAGCAGGAAACAGGAACAACTGTTCCTTAATATCTGTTAACATAAATGGACTCAATGGCCCGATAAAAAGATAAAGGCAATCAGAATGGAAGCATACACTAGCAACTTGACTGCACAATTGAAAGCTTGAGAACAAAAGGAAGCAGATACACCCAAGAGGAGTAGATGGCAAGAAATAATCAAACTCAGAGCAGAAATTGACCAAATAGAAATAAAAAGAACTCTTCAAAGAATCAACAAAACCTAGAGCTGGTTCTTTGAGAAAATTAACAAGATTAATAAACCCTTAGCCAGACTAACTAAATGCCAAAGATAGAGTACCCAAATTAGCAAAATCAGAAATGACAGTAGAGAAATAACAACTGAAACTGCAGAAATTCAAGAAATAATCAAATCCTACTACAAAAGCCTATACTCAACAAAGCTGGAAAATCTGGAGAAAAGAGATGAATTCCTAGACAGATAACAGATACTAAAGTTAAACCAGGACAAGGTTTTAAACCATCTAAATAATCCCATAACATGTAAAGAAGTAGAGGCAGTCATTAAAGGCCTTCCAACCAAAAAAGCCCAGTTTCAGATGGGTTCAGTGCAGAATTCTATCAGACATTTATTAATGACCTAAGTCCAATATTTTCCAAATTATTCTACAAAATAGAGTCAGATGGAATACTACCAAACTCATTTTATGAGGCCACAATAACCTGTGTACCTAAACCACACAAAGGCCTACAAGGAAAAAGAACTTTACACCAATCTCACTTATGAACATTAATGCAAAAATACTCAACAAAATCCTTGCAAATTAAATCCAAGACCACATCAAAATGATCGTTCACCATGATCAAGAAGGCTTCATTCCTAGGATTCAGGGATAGTTTAATATACAGAAATTCATCAACATAATCCATTATAAAAACAAACTCAAAGAAAAAAAAACCACATGGTCATCTCACTAGATGCTGAGAAAGCATTTGACAAAATTGAACACCCATTCATGTTGAAAGTCTTTGAAAAAACAGGAATCCAAGGCCCATACCTAAACATAATGAAAGCAATATACAGCAAACCAATAACCAACATCAAACTTAATAATGAAAATTTTAAGCAATCCCACTAAATTCAGGAACTAGACAAGGCTGCCCATTCTCCCCCTACTTATTCAAACTAGTAGTGGTATTCCTGGCCGGACCAATTAGTCAGCAAAAGGTAATCAAAAGGATACAAATTGAAAAGGAAAAAGTAAAAACCTCACTGTTTGTAGATGACATGATAGTGTACATAAGTGACCCTAAAAATTCCACCAGAGAACTTCTACAGTTGATAAACAAGTTCATCAAAGTGGCTGGATATAAAATTAACTCGAACAAATCAGTAGTGTTTCTCTACTCAAAGGATAAACATGTGGAGAAAGAAATTAGGGGAAAGATACACTTTACAATAGTCACAATCTATATGAAATAATTTGGTGTGACTCTAACTAAGCAAGTAAAGGACCTGTATGACAAGAACTTCAAACCTCTAAAGAAGAAAATTGAGTAAGATCTCAGAAAATAGAAAGATCTCCCATGCTCATGGATTGAAAGGATCAACATTGTAAAAATAGCCATCTTACCAAAAACAATCTCCATATTCAAAATTCCAACTGAATTATTCATAGAGTTGGAAAGAGCAATGTGGAATTTCATCTGGAATAACAAAAGACCTAGAATAGTGAAATCCATTCTCAACAACAAGAAAACATCTG
Source organism: Micromys minutus (assembly GCF_963924665.1). Taxonomy (NCBI): domain Eukaryota; kingdom Metazoa; phylum Chordata; class Mammalia; order Rodentia; family Muridae; genus Micromys; species Micromys minutus. Next base: position 39,263,363 of record NC_137983.1, on the reverse strand, counting down.
CGGGAATCACTATCCCTGACCTCAAGCTATATTGCAAGGCAATTATGCTAAAAACTGCATGGTACTGGTAGGCACGTGGACCAATGGAATAGAATAGAAGATCCAGAAATGAGTCATCACATATATAGTCACTTGTTTTTTGACAAATTTGCTGTGAATATTCAATGGAAAAAGGGCAGCCTTTTCAACAAGGGTGTTGGATCAACTGTACTCAGCATGTACTCAGCATGCAGAAGAATGAAAATAGACCCTTTCTTATCTCCTTGTACAAAGTTCAAGTGCAAGTGGATCAAAGATTGCCATATTAAACCAGGTAGACTGAAACTATTAGAAGAGAAAGTAGGGAAAACCTTAGAACACATAGTCATAGGTGAAAGTTTCCTGAACAGAACACCAATGGCTCCTGCTCTAAGGTCAAATGGAACTCAATGAGAATATCTACAAATGGAACTCAATGAGAATTGAAAGTTTCTGTAAGGCTAAAGACATCGTCAAGAAAACAAAACAGCAGCCAACAGATTGGGAAAAGACCTTTACCAACCCCACATCAGATAGAGGCCTAATATCCAATGTATACAAAGAACGCAATAAGCTAGACACCAGAGAATCATACAACCCTTAAAAAATGGGGTATATAACTAAACAAAAAGTTCTCAATTGAGGAATATTAAATGTCTAAAAAGCATCTAAGAAGTGGTCAAAATAATTAGCCATCAGGGAAATGCAAATCAAAACAATACTGAGATTCCATCTCACACCAACTAGAATGGTTAAGATCAAAATTTATATGACAGCAGATTCTGGCAAGGATGAGGAGAAAGAGGAACATTTCTCCACTGTTGATGGGGTTGTAAACTGGTACAACCATTTTGGAAATCAGTCTGGTGATTCCTCAGAATATTGGACCTAGTACTACCTGAAGCCCCAGTTATTCCATTTCTGGGTATGTACGCCAGAGAAGCTCCAACATACAACAAAGACACATGCACCACAATGTTCATAGCAGTCCTATTTATAGTAGCCAGAAGCTGGAAAGAACCCAAATGTTCTTCAGTAGATGAATGGATACAAAAGTTGTGGTATATTTACACAATGAAGTACTACTCAGCTATAAGAAGCAATGACTTTATGAAATTCTTAAGAATATGGATGCATCTAGAGAATATCATCCTTTGTGAGGTAACCCAGTCTCAAAAGAACAGACTTTATAAGCAGTTACTGAGAATTGGATACTCACCCCTGAAAGCTCTGAACACCCCAGAAACAACTCACAGACTATTTGAAGATCAAAAAAGAAAAAAAATGAAAAACCATTATGCTTTACACATCAACAAAACATTGACTATTTTCAGTTTACATCTTGTTTTACAGGAACTTTATGCTCATTGAAACTATTAAGATTTTAATGCATACCATCAAACCTTTAAAAAAATCAAGTACTGACAAAAATGTATTTCCATAGTTTCATGCATAAATGTTTAAAATCTGTTCATTTATCTTTTTTAAAAAATAAAGTTAGAAAAACTTGTTTTTGTGAAACAAGATGCACCTTTTATTAGTATCAGAATCTCAGGCCTTTTCTTCTCCCAGCATGAAATTCCTGGGAAAATTCTAATTCTTCCTTGTCCATTATATGACAGGCTGATAGTCTAAAGGAAGAAACACAAGAGTTTCTTTTACATATCTTAATTCCTGCCAGGATAATTGCAACACAGAATCAAGAGGTGTGGAACGGTATGATTATTTAAAATAAGAGGTGTGAAAAAGAAGGGGCTGTTCCAAAAGACCTATTATGATTAGACATATTATTGGAAAATTAGAAAAAAAATTCATGGAAAATGAACTTACCTAGGTTTAGCGATTACTAAACAGGGATGCTCAGAGATCATAAAAGAATATTTTGATGGGTGGTTTAGTCAATTTTCTACAATTTAGAATTGCCTGGAAAGTTTTTCAGGATACCTTCTAAATTAAGGTTTGTCTGTTGGTTTGTCTATAGGGTGTTATTAGCTGATATATAAGGAGTTAGCCCATCCAAAGCAGCACTTGGGCTCTAATTTTCCACTTTGGGCTCAGGTTTTCTAAGAATAGAGAGGGTGGTGACAGAAAGTACAACTGACTAGAATGGCATATACTACACTTGCTGATGTTATGAAGGTGTAGAGTATTCTTGAAAACATAACTTGAAGATACTTGGTTGGTATAGATTCTTCCCACCCTTCCAACATTCCATTAGGTCCAAATTTTAAATCTGCCTGAACATAAAACAAGCCTACTCTTGAAGCTGATGATTTTTAATCTGAATGTACCCTTCTATGTGGAACAAGAGCAAACAATAAAACCACTTATTCTCCAGCTCTTGACAGTCATCCCTTGGATCAGAGTTTGTTGGAGCATCCACACTGCCAATTTCATCCTTGTTCCCACTAGTTCTCCCCTGTACTTCAGTCATACTTTGGAGAACTTCCAGATCCTATTTCTTCCAAATCAGTGTGTTACTGGCACCAAAGGAGGAAAGTATAAAAGCTAACACAGGAAAACTGGGTGAAATCCTATTTGCCCTTATTTTGTAGCATTTGAGAGAAATGTAGCATCTGTTACTCTGTGATATCAGCAAAATATGATGATACTCTTGTTGTCCAGATTTCTCTTTGTCAACTGTAGATAGACTTACTGAAGTGCTGAATCTATTCTTCTTCAAATCTGTCTTACCTCAGGCCCTTCACCCAGGTATTCTGTCTCCTCCAAGTAATTCTGATCATGAAACCACAATCTACATATTCCATATACTCCACAAAGTATTTCTGCCTCGGCTTGGTAGATAAACCCAATAGTACTCAATTTATCTTCACATCTGATCCTGCATTTTGTATTCATTCCATGACATCTGATAGGACCCAACACTCCAGAGATTGGATAGGCTTTGGCAGAAACATGGACTCAGTAGGTTCTCCTACCTTAAAAGAAACCACAGCTTAGGCCTAATTATCAAAATAGCATCAGGCTGCCCAATTCATATCTCTCCCTTGGGATTCTAAGCTGCTGTGATTAAATCTCATACCAAAAGATAACCAGTAACTTAAATCTAGATGGCTAAGTCCCACTACAAAAAAAAAAAAACACAACAATATATGCACCACAAAACCACCAATTCTATAGCATTCTTACTTATAGAGAATAAATTGAGTAAAATTCAACATAAAGGACTCAAAATTATTAAACATTTTCAATGAGGGTGTAGCAGTCTCAGATGACACAAATAAACAACTGAATAAACCAAAATGTATTAAAAGGAGCAGTCCTGGGGCACTGGCTCTTTACCTATTATTAAAATAGCTCGAGGAAGTTCAACTTCCAGGTGCTCTGACATGTCCAGGATCACAGGTGAGGCCACAACATCTTTCCCAATAACTGATGTAACTGGTACTCCCAGACAGAGACATGGGTTCCTTCCACTTTGAACCTGTACCCAGAGGAAACCTCGGGTTGTAGCTTTGCACCCACCCAGAGGAAGCTCAACTCCTGGATGCTCTGACAAACCCAGGATCACAGAGGAAAGTAAAGTCCCAGGAGATCTAACATTCCTAAGATCACTGGCTGCCTGACACACCTAAGATGGCAGTTGAGGACACAATATATGCCCCAACATCTAGCACAACTAGAAACCACACAAGAACCAGGATCTAAGGAGCTTGGATATATGAAGATTTCAGGATCCTAAAGGCAGTGTAATTCCCAGGAGCTCTGACATACCCATTATTTTAGGATAACAGGATCACAGAATCACACTATCACATACGTAGCTAGACTCCAAGGAGTTCTGGCACAATTATTATCATAGGAGGGACAGTTTCCAGTCAGAAACAACAAAGTCAGTTAACAATATAGATAACCAGATGGTTATAGACAAGCACAAGAAAATAAGCAACAGAAACCAATGCTACTTGACAATACCAGAATCTAGTTTTCCCACCACATAAAGTCCTGGATATCCTAACACACCTGAAAAGCAAGATTCAGGTCTAAAATTTCATCTCATGAATATGATAGAGAAATTCAATAAGGACATAAATAACTAAAAATAACATACAGAAAAATACAGGTAAACAATAAGAAGCATGTAAAGAAACAAATAAATCTCTTAAAGAAATACAGGAAAACACAATTGAATAATTGAAGGAATTTAACAAAACCAGTCAGGATCTAAAAATAGAAAGAGAAAGATTAAAGAAAACAGAAAGGGAGACAGTTCAGGAGAAGAAAAACCTAGAAAAGAGATCAGGAGTCTCAAATGCAAGCATCACCAACAGAATACAAGAGACAGAAGAGAGAATCACAGGCATAGAAGATATCGTAGATGATATTGACACAACAGCCAAAGAAAATACAAAATGAAAAAAAGCTTCTAACCCAAAACATTCAAGAAATCTAGGACACAGAAAAAAAAACTGAACCTATGAATAATAGGTATAGAAGAGAGTAAAGATTCCAAACTCAAAAAGCCAGCAAACACCTTCAACAAAATTATAGAAGAAAACTTTCCTGCCTAAAGGAAGAGATGCCTACCAAACACCAAACATCTAGGACAAGAAAATAATTTCCTCCCATCACATAATGATTAAAACACCAAATACACAAAACAACAACAACAAAGTAAAATTGAAGGCAATAAAGAAAAAATGTCAAGTAACATATAAAGGGAGACTCATCAGAATGAAATGACTTCTTAACAAAGACTCTAAATCCAGATCTTGAGCAGATGTCATACAGAGCCTAAGAGCCCCTAAATGTCAGGCCAAGCTAGTATATTAAGCAAAATTCTCAATTACTATAGAGGGAGAAACCAGGAGTTTTCATGACAAACCCAAATTTAAACAATAACTTTCTACCAATTCAGCCCTATAGAGGATAATAGAAGGAAAGCTCTAACACAAGGAGGAAAACTATACCCAAGATAAAACAAAAAAGCAATCTCACTAAGTCAAAAGAAAAGACCCATACAAGCATAATTCTACCTCTAACAACAAAAATAATATGAAGCAACAGTCATTAGTCCTTAAAAACTGTTTGCATTAATGTATTAATTACCCAACATAAAGGCATAGACTAACAGGCTGGATACATAAACAGGAACCACCATTTTGCTATATATAAGAAATACACCTCAGTGACAAAGACAGGCACTACATCAAAGTAAAAGGCTAGAAAACATTCCATTCAAATGATCCCAAGAAACAAGCTGAAGTAGCAATTCTAGTATCCAATTGTATAGACAAAAGTTATAGGAAAGGACATTATATATTCATAAAAGAAAAAAAAAACAGCAAGAGAAACTGTCAACTCTAAACATTTATGCCCCAAAAGCAAGAGCATCCACATTTGTAAAAGAATCATTGCTGAAGCTCAATGCACACATTGAACTTCACACAACAATAGTAGGAGACTCTCATCAATGGACAGATCATAGAAACAGAAACTAAACAAAGATATAGTGGAAGTAACAGAAGTTATTAACTAAATGGATTTAACAAATATCTACAGAACATTTCAACCTAAAACAAACAAAACTAATACACACACACACACACACACACACACACACACACACACACACACACACAATACCTTCTCCAAAAGTGACCATTTAATTGGACACAAAACAAGACTCAACCAACACAAGAAGATTGAAATAATCTCATGCATCCTATCAGATCACCATGATCTATGTCTGGTCTTCAACAACAAAATAAGCAACAGGAAGCCCACACACACATGGAAGTTGATCAGGTATCTACCTTCGAAGCTAGTCAACACATCTGAGAGTTCTAGAACAAAAAGAAGCAAATACACCAAAAGGGAGTAGACTGCAGAAAATCTTCAAATTCAGGGCTGAAATCAACTAAGTAGAAACAAAGAGAACTATGCAAAGAATCAATAAAACCAGGAGCTTGTTCTTTAAGAAAATCAAAAAGATAGATAAACCCTTAGACAGACTAACCAGAGGTCATAAAGACAGTATCCAAATTAACAAAATATAAAATCAAAATGAAGACATAACAACAAAAAATAAAGAAATTCCACAAATTATTAGATCTTACTACAATAGCCTATACTCAACAAAATGAGAAGATTTAAATGAAATTGTTGATTTTCTAGACAAATACCAGGTACTAAAGTTAAATCAAAATTAGATAAACCATCTATACAGTCTTATAACACCTAAGGAAATGGAAGCAGTCATTCAAATTTTCCCCAACACAAAAATCTTCAGGATCAGATGGTTTTAATGTAGAATTCTAACAGGTCTTTAAGGAAGGTGTAATACCAATACTTTTCAAACTATTTTATAAAATAAAACCAAGAAATACTACCCAATAAATTTTATGAAACCACATTTACTAAACTACTTAAAGCCCAAACAAAGAAACAGAACTTTGCCCAATTTCCCTCATGAATAATGGTATAAAAATACTGAATAAAATTATTGCACACTGAATCTAAGAAAACATTAAAATGATCATTCACCATGATCAAAAAGGCTTCATTCCAGGGATGTGGGGATATTTCAATATACAGAAACCCACCAACTTAATCCACTTTGAAAACAAACTGAAAGAAAAAAAACCACACACGCGAACATCTCATTACATACTGAGAAGGCCTTCGACAAAATACAACACTCCTTCATGCTAAAAGTATTAGAGAGAATAAGAACTCAAGGTCCATATCTAAATAAAAAAAAACATTATACTGCAAGCCAATAGCCAACATCAAACTAATAGAAAGATAATTCAAGCAATCCCACTAAAATCAGGGACAAGACATGGCTGCCCATTTTTTCCCTATCTCTTCAACTTAGTACTTGAAGATTTAGCCAGAGTAATTAGGCATCTAAGGAGATCAAAGGGATACAAATTGAAAAGATGGAAATCAAGATAGCACTATATGAAGATTGTATGATATTATACATAAGTGACCCAAAATGAATCCAAGATAGAACTCATACACATGATAAAATAACTTCAGTAAAAGGGCATGCCCAACACATTTAATCATCAGGGAAAGGAAAATCAAAATAACCCTGATATTCCACCTCACAGCAGTCAGAATGATTAAGATCAAAACCTTAGATGAAAGCAGATACTGGCGATGATATGGAGATAAAAGTAAACTTCCCCATTGTTGGTGGGAATGCAAGCTGGTACACTCACTCTGGAAATCAGTCTGGCAGTTCCTCAGATAATTGGACATAGTACTTACTACCTGAAGACCCAGCTATTCCACTTCTGAGCTTATACCCTAGATATGCTCCAACATACAACAAAGACACATGCACCACAATGTTCATAGCAGCCCTATTTATAATATCCAGAAGCTGGAAATAACCCAGATGTCCTGCAACAGAGGAATGGATACAGAAAATGTGGTACATTTACACAATGGAGTGCTACTCAGCTATTAAAAACAATAACTTCATGAAATTCTTAAGAAACTGGATGAAAATAGAAAATTTCATCCTGAGCAAGGCAACCCATTCACAAAAGATCACACAAAAGGTAAGCACTCATTGATAAGTGGATACAACCCAAAGCTTGGAACACCCAAGAAACAAGTCATAGACCATATGAAACTCAAAACAAAGGAAGACAAAAATGGGGATGATTCAGTCCTTCTTGGAAGGGAGAACAAAATACTCCTGGAAGGAAATACAGGAGGCAAAACATGGAACTTGAACCAGAGACTGTCTTACCTGGGGGTCCATCCCATATGCAGTCACCATATCCAGTCACTAATGCTTATGCCAAGAAGTGCTTGCTAACAAGAGACTGTTATTGGTGTCTCCTGATAAACTCTGACAGAGCCTTACACATAGAGATGAGAATGCTTGCAGCTAACCATTGAACTGAGCATGACTACCCCAATGTAGGAGTTAGAGAAAAAACTTAAGGAACTGAAGAGGTTTCAACCAACCAGACCCCCCCCCCCAAAGCCCCCAGGGACTAAACCATCAACCAAATAATAAATATGGAGGGGCCCATGGTTCCTGCTGAATATGTTACAGAGGGTTGATTACCCTAGCAGATATTACTTGGAGGGGATCCCCTTGGTCCTGCAGAAGCTTGATGACCTAGGGTAGGCAAGTACTGAGACACTGTACCAGAAGTGGGTGGGGGAGCACCCACATAGAGATTGTGGAAGGGGTTAGAGGAAAGGGACTTGTGGAGGAGAAACTGGGAAGGGGGATAACATTTGAAATGTGAATGAATAAAATAACTAATAAAAAATAACATAAAAGGTTTAAGAGGGAAGGACTAAGTCACATACAAAGGGAAACTCATAGAAATGAAATCTGTTTTTTGAGTTGAAACTTTTGAAGTTTGTATTCAAACTATATTAAAAAAATTGAGGCCTGGAATAGATTAAAAGAGATTTGGATCTTATGCTTATGGTTATCAAATTTGGGCTATTTTAAATACTTAAATTTTGTTCTTTGATATTCCTTGTATAAATGTAAACTGAAATCATATCTAGTCAAAGGACAGATATTGAATACTGACTTAAACTTTCTTAAATGTTCTGAACTGAATTACATATTTGAATGTATATACAATTTAAAAATTATTCAGCTTTTACACAAAAGGAGGAAGAGTATCAAAAAGAAGAGGGAGAGACAATATTCAACAGTTTTATCCCAGTCTCAGGCAATTAATAGATTATGCACTAGCTGCAAACTATTAATAGAATGGCAAAAAAAAAAATGTTAACAAATACTTGGAAAAAAATTGAGAGACTGCCACAACAACCAACTATAACTATTAAGTCAAACAATATTGCATATTCAATTTGAAGTAGAAATTAAACATGCTCATGATACAAAAGAATATAAGAATATATGACTACTTAGTCAGCTATACTAAAGCTACTTGGAGGAATATTTCAGTTTCAGGAGAAGAACAAGCAAACAATAAAATGCAGAAATTAATGATACCAGGATAGCTAATGAAATCAAGTCTAAAAAGCCAAAGTCAATCACATAATAGAATTTAGTATATAACTTCTAATTATAAATGGATATTAATGGTCTTAGTTCAATGATAAAGACACATAGGCTAGCAGATAGGACAATCAAATCCATGTTTGGCTGCCTCCAGAAAACCTACCTTACTGTCAAAGGAAGAACCACTGAGAGTGAAAAGGAAATTCACACAAAAGGAACTAGAACACAAGAGGTTCTAGTTGTTTAAATGTCAAACAAAATAGATTTCAAATTGATTAGTTAGAAGAAGACATTCATTTCACACACAGTAAGAGAATAACTCACCAAGATGATATCAGACTTCAAAACATAGATATTCCAAATACTGGTGTTTCCAATACAATGAATAATTATCCGTAGCAACCCATACAGTCACAGGTTAGTCACAGTACAGTAATGGTGGGAGAACTTAATGTTACACTAAGATACAAACGTTATCCTGGTAAGCAACACAGAACTCTTGGAGTTAAAGAAAAACATAAAGCAAATGGACTTAGTGGACATCTCTAGGACATTCTATCCAAACAATAAAGAATAAGCTTTCTTATAGCAGTTCAAGGAAACCCCCCCCCCCAAATGGCCAAGTATTAGGAGACAAAGAAATGAGTAACAAATGCAGGGGATGAAAACAACATCCTGATTCTATCTGATGACAGTACAATGAAGCCAGATACTAAAAGAAAAATACATTACAAAAATTTACAAGCTCATGGACATTAAACAATGCATAATTAAAAATGGGTCACTGATTAGTTATAGAGGAAACTTTAACTTCTAGGAACTGAATGAAAATAATAATAATAATAATAATAATAATAATAATAATAATATATCAAAATCTGTATAATACAATGAAAATAATCCTGAGGAGAGAATTTATACCTTTAAGTATGTACAACAAAAAATACAGAAATTTCAAGTAAATAGTTTAATTATGTATAATATTTCCTTAGAGAAAAATACTCCCAAAGTAGTATATGAGAAAAAACAGATCAAATGAAGGCAATTGATGAAATAAAAATATAAAAAATCAATAAAAACAATGAATTAAGCAATGAGCTCTTTGTCAAGATAAAAAATGTCAATAAACCCAGCACAATGCTCAAACTTCATCAGATAAGTGTATTCTTGCAGTAGAGGGCAGTTAACACAGAGATCCATAGCTGGATAACATATATACAGTGAAAGACCTTGGCTCTCTCAATTCTCAATGGGGTTGTTTGTTTTTTAATCAAAACCTTTCCCTTAAGCTTTGGAAACTATGAGGAAGAGGAGGCACAAAGATGGCAAGAACTTTGAATTGGAATTATACAATCTACAGATTCAACATAATCCCACTCAAAGAAGCAGTACAGGACGCCAAGTTAACAAGATCTTCCAGACACAGGACAGGTCTACATGTGAACTCACAGATATTTTGACAGCACACCTAAGAATAAGTTTAAGTCAGACACAGTACCAACATTGAGAAAGACTTGGCACAAGTCCTAACACTAACAAAGGAGCTATCTGCAATTTATACCTGCTGGCAAAGAGACAAATCCATTTCCTTATATGGAGTGAGATGGATTTATTAACCACTCAGAGGTACTTGATCAATACAAATCCACACACGTATGCTTTGCTTGTTATAGTTTGCCATTTTTGTACTTTTTGTTTTTGTTGGTTTGTATGCTTTTAAAAAGAGCAAAAACAAAACATGAATTTGAAGAGATATGGTGGCAGGGAGGATCTGTGAAAAAATAAATTCTCAGATAAAAGAATTAACTGCAGAATACTACCAGATCATTAAAGAACTAACACTAACATAACCAAAACTAAATCATAAAAATAAAAGGAAGTAATATTTCAAATATTTTCATAAAGCCACTTTACTCCTGATTACAAAGCCAGATAAAAACATAGTAATACCAATAAAAAAAAAATTACAGACCTATTTTATGATGAAGAAAATTCACAGTAAAATACAGACAAGCAAGATTTAAGATTCCATCACAAAGTTCATTCATCAAGATCAAGTTTGCTTCATTCTAGGGATCCAGGGAGGTTTAACACACATAAATCAATGAATATAATACACTGAATAAATGAATTCAAAGACATAAATCACACAAGTATCTCTATAGATGCTGAAAAGCTATTTAACAAAATTCAGCATCCCTTCTTGCTGAAAAGCCACAGAGAGGCTAGAGATGAGCTCTCATCCTTCAAACCAATAAAGGGTACATATGATAAATCTACATCCAACACCACACTAAATGGATGAAAACTTACGAGCATTCCAATGAAAGTCAGGAAAAGGACAAAGGTTTCCATTCATACTACTCTTATGTAGTATAGTGTTTGAAATCTTAGGGCAACAGAATATGAGAGAACATATAAAAGAAGCAATTAGTAAAGAAGCTAAAGTATAACTGTTCAAAGATGGTATGGTTGTATGTGTTAGAAATCCTAAAGACACATCCAAGTCTTTTCAGTTCATGAAAGATTTCACCAAAGTATCCAATCCAATTTTAACACAGAATAATAGTCTTTCTATATAGTAATAACAAATGTATTGAAAGAGAAACCAGGGATTAATTCCCATGTATAATAACCATAAAATATTATAATAAATAAAAATATATCTGATCATAGGACCAATAACCTTTGTAGTAAACATACTATTACATGGAAGAAAGAAATTTAAGAAGGTATTAGAAGTTTGAAAACTCTCCATAATTCTACACGAGAAGAATATAATATTTAAAATTTAGTCATTATACTCAAAGCAAATCATAGATTCAGTATAATCCAGTTCAAATTACCTTGGGTGTTATTCAAAGACTTATAACAAAATCTTAATATGTATGTTGAAGCACAAAAGATCAAGAATAGCCAAAGCAATTCTAATGGGGGAGACTTCTATGTGGGTAGCTTTACCACATTTAATATATATTAGACAAGAAACAGCATCTTCAATGCATACTGCTAAGGAATCTTGACATCAACAGAAAGAAGAATGAGACTAGACCATTACTATTGTTCTTAAAACTCAACTTCAAAAGAATCATGGTCTTCAGCACAATACCAGATATGCTAAGTGATGGAGAAAAAAGCAGAAAGCATATTCATTTTATGTATATAAGGAAAATTTTAAAATAGGATGACAAGAGCAAGTAAGATATATAAGAGTGGACAAATGAAGTCCCATGAAATTAAAAGGCTTCTGTGTACAGAGAAAAATCAGTAAAGAGGTGGTAATTAGAGAAAATCTGAAATGGAATTAGTATTTACAATCTTCAAACAACCCAAGAAACTAAAGACCAAGGAAACAAATAATCTAATTAAAAATGGGGTATGTCACTAAACATTTTCTTTAATTTAAAGTAAGAAGAAGGGTAGAGAGGAGAAAGGATAAAGAGAAGAAGGAGGAAAAGGAGGAATGGGAGGAGGAGAAACAGGAGGAGGAGGAAGAAGAGAAAGAGTAGAAGGAGGAGGAAGAAGAGGAGAGCTAAACCTAACTAGGAAATACTTGTCAGAAAACTATTCATCATTTTCAACTATCAATGAAATGCAGATTGAAAATTTATTAAGATTCTCATCCCATTGAGAATGGACAACAAATGCTGCTGAGAATGTGGGGAAAGGGAGTCCCCTATACCCTGCAAATCCAACTAGCAGAGCCACTGAGAATATCTGTGAAGAGGTTTTCCAAATCTAGAAATAGGTTTAGCAAGTGACTCAAATATACCCCAAGAATTTTTTTCTTTCTACGGTGACATTTGCATATCAACACTCACTGCTACTCTATTTTTCCCATAGCTACAAAGAATAATCTCCCTAAACATTCAACAGCTGATAAGTGAATAGTGAAATTATAATATTCACATAAAGTGCAATATTGTTTAACTGTAAAGAAAATTCTAATTTTAAACTTTGCAGGTTAATCTATGAAACTGGAACAATTACACTGCATGTAGTCACCTATGTCCCAAAAGGTAAGTTGTGCATGTTCATTTCCATATGAGGATAATAGCTTCAAAACTTTTGCTTTGTATGTTTAATATGCAGCATATGTGGAAGCTAGGGAATGGCACTATTTGAAGGTGTGGTCTTGTTGGAGTAGGTGTGTCACTGTGGATGTATGCTTTAAGACCCATGTCCTACCTGCCTAGAAGCCAGTATTCTGCTAGCAGCCTTCAGATGAAGATGTAGAACTCTCAGGCCCTACTTCACCATGCCTTCCTGGATGCTGCTATGTTCCTGCCTTGATAATAATGGAATGAACCCTTGAACCTGTAAGCCAGCCCCAATTATTGTCCTTATAAGGAAAATAGAGAAAGATAGAAAGAAAGAAAGAAAGAAAGAAAGAAAGAAAGAAAGAAAGAAAGAAAGAAAGAAAGAGAAAGAAAGAAAGAAATGGCTATTGACAGGGGTAATATATCCATGGAAAGGGGAATAATAGAATATTAGTGAAAGGTAAGTAGATTAGGGACTACTGAAAGTAGAAGGGTTCAAAGATGTTCAGAAATTAAATGGATGAGAAATTGGATGGGTCAGGAAAAGGCATTGACAAAATGAATGGTGCATAAAGGAATTTCTTGGGAAGCTATGATATTATAATCCAAATTTTTTTTTTCAAATAAGAGGTCAGGGATTTAAAAGAGTACAAAGTATTAGGGAGAAAAGAAGAAGATGAAACAATGTAATTATAATTTCAAAAGATTAGTAATTTAACAACAAAAAAATGAAAAATGGAATACATCGACAATATGTGATATGGGAAAATGGAAACATACTGTGGGCTTAAGGTTTCATAGGAATTGGAACAGGGTAGAAGAAAGGAGGGATAACCTAAGCTAGTTATACATGAAGAAGCCTTATGAATTCTCACTTATTGGTAAGCTAATTAGTTGTGCTTAAATATGATCAAAGTGCATTGTACAAAATTGTCAAAGAGCTAATAAATGTGAGGAAAAATATATGCTTTTAAAAGGTTTTGATGAAAAGTACTCTACATTAGTGAGCACTACCAAAAATCATATATTATTAAAGAAAAATCTCAGTGCTGCGTATAAAGGTTACCTATCCTTAGCCTTACAGAAACTTTGCAATCTCATTAAGTTCCGTTTCTTGAGGACCCAGATGTTCAGTAGATAAAACTTCAGTAGTACAAAACTTTTGGTATATTTACACAAAGGAACACTACTCAGCTACTAGAAATAATAACTTTATGAAATTCCTAGGAAAATGGGTGTATCTAGAAGATATCATTCTGATTGAGGAAACCCAAATCATAAAAGAATAAACATAATATGCAGTCACTGATAATTGGATACTAGTCCCAGAAAGCACTGAATACCCAAGAAACATCTCAGATCATATGAAGCTCAAAAAAAGAAAGGACAAAAAGTGGAAGCCTCAGGCCTTCTTAGGAAAAATAAAATAAAATAAAGTAACAACAAGTGTATAGCACCCACACAGAGTGTGTTACACCTAGACCTTAAATCATTAATAACTCGTTAGCTAAGAAGATAGCTTTGTGGCAATTTTTGGTATTTAAAAATCATTATGTTTAATCTATACACAACAAGAAAACTTTCACTGTTTCCATGTTACATTTTGTTTTACATGTTCTTTATGCTTATGGTAACTAGTAAGATTTCAATGCTTACTATCAAACCTTTAAAAAGACATCAGGTACTGACAAAAATATATTTACATAGTTTTATCACAAAATGCTTTTTAAAATCTGTACATCTCTTGCTCTCTCTTTTAAATAAAGTTGTAAGAAAAAAATGCAAAAAAGAAGGTTACCTATCTATTGTAAAAATTCCTTCTGTCTCTGTTCCATTTGTTGTTTCTGCATTTCCTTTAGACAGGAATAACTCTAGGTAAAAATCTTTAAAATGGGTGGGTGGGCACATCTCTCAACAGGGGCCCATGCCTATATAATGGAGGTAGTCTCTACAGGTTCTGTATCCCCTTTGTTGGATATGTTAGCAACATTAACTTAGCCAAGTGGACCATAAAGAAAAAGAAAGATATAGATTTGGGAATGGTACATAATAAAAAAGGTTTGGATATAGAGAGGAGGAATACTTATATATTATATACTTCAGAACAACTTGAAGTTACTGCGAATGAAACTCCTTGGCAAATTGCTTTCACAGCATATGCAAGGCAGGAAAGTCAAAGTTCTGGGGTTTTGTGTATCTCATATATCTCTATTGTGTGACTTTTAGGTGTTGGGGTATAATCAGGACTGCTGTGGACAGGAGTATAATATCTTCATCACAAACAGGGAACCAAGAATATAACCATTCTACAGACATCTAGCTTGGTAATCTGTGAGTTACTGGGTTCTTGTAGAAACTGGTTTGACGGGTTACTTAGAAGAGATGGATTGAACAGTCCACTCAGACTTGAGAGAAGGCTGGTTTAAGTTATACAACTTACACGGAGTTCCACTTCTCTCCTAAAATTTGCTTGTTCCTATGAAACTTCAGAGACAGAAACTTGTGATTCATAATTTCTGAGCTTTGTAAGTTATATGAGATTACTTGGTTTTATGACTTTTCCTTTCTGAGTCTTGTGAGTTACACAAAATTTTGCATTCAGTAGAAGTTCCTAGAATCCATGAAGGTCATGTGTCCTAATTTTTTTTTACCTTAAAAATCATGATAAAGAACATAGAATTGGATGGCTACGTTTATGTGTGTGTTGATTGAGAATTTGGAAATGTGAAGCAATTAATGTTTCTGACCTTTTCCTCTGTTATTTCAGGGCTAATTCAACAACAATAGAATATAATTAGAGAAAAGATTATACTTTAGCTTACAATTTACTATATAAACCAAAGATATAATAGTTCAATGTGTTACAGACAACATGTTATATTTAGCAGGGAAATATGTAAGTGTACACTTTACTAACACATCTTCGCTGAGGTTGGAGGTTATAGTAGTATTTCAGGATTCTTAACACAGAAATACATAAAGTTTAAAGAAATAAAGTAATGAATAATAAAAAAATTAATTATTTAATTCAAGGTAAATGTCTCTTTCCCACTCTGTTTTGAGTATTTAAAATTTCTATCAATAACTTAGAATGATTTAATTGCCTCATTCAAAAATTATTTTTTTTTCCTTGGCCTTGGTCTTCTGACTGTCTATATTTCTTTATAGGTTTGAAAGAATATAGGGATTTGTAGACACACAATAAATAGCTACATCTGTGATAACAAAGGACCTCCATAAACAAGCTAATCTGTAGGATATGAGTCTGCATCTTGCATGCACTGAGTTTTATTGAGACATGGTCTCACTATATAACTCTATGCTGAAACTCACTTTGTAGATCAGGCTACCCTTCAGCTCACAGAGATCCATCTGCCTCTATCCTTTGACCTTGTATTAAAAGTGTTTAGCACTTAGTGTAGCTACTTTATCCAAATGAAAAAAAAATAAGCTAATGGACTCATACCTCAAAGAATCTGCATAAGGCCTCCTTGATGAGTACACTATGTACACATGAGAATTATTTCTGCAAATTTATAATGTCAAATTGCTTCCTGGAGTTCTGAGGTTCAATTACACTGCTAAAAAATATATCTGAATTTCTGTAATCCCCTTAGGGACTTTCTGCTTTCTAAAGCAGTTCTTTTAATTTCTATTCTAGCAAGAAAATTTACTAGACTATCTGTCAAGATATGTTGTGCAGATGCCACTAAAAGGTAATTTCTAGGAGATAGCCCCTGTTTTAAAGAAAGATTGCTGCATAATCCCTATCACACAAAATCACACCTACTTATAATTTCCCTTTTAATTTCTTTAGCCTTTTTGGAGCTGAGAGCACAGTCATTGCATTAGCATGCAGGTAGCTGATTGCACTTCAGGATTTCTTCTCCTCTAATGATTTCAGGTAATATAGAGGTAGAAGAGAATATGATTAATGACAGAGAATCATTTCAGCACTTCAGAGTTTATTAATCAAGTGTGTGATACACTGGGACTCTAACTGCAATGTGAAATTACAGGAGCTCATGTGACATTTCTAAATGAGTCTTAACACTTGCAAATCCACTGTCTGTGAAGACAAAGATCTAAATGATAACAGACTGACTTGAGACCATTTGAAGACTGCTCATGGGTTGTTAGAGTTTATTCTTAAGTCATTTAGAATTTATTCCCAACTGGGACATGAGAAAAAAGATTTCCCACATTCAACATCCTGTAAAGCTTCTGGTTTTGTTTTGTTTAGCATCCTTAAACACAAGTGATGAGGGAAAGCATGCACTCAGACAAAGCCAAGGCCAAACAAACAGGGAGGGATGCAATTGGAAATAAACAGAGCATACATGTGATTGAAAGGCTTGCATTCTTTTTTTAAAAACTTTATATTGAAAAAGATAAAAGAAAAAAATTTTAAACATTTTTGCATAAATGTATACAAATACAATTGTGTCAGTGCATGGCTTTTTTTTTTTTTTTCTTTTTTTTTAAGGTTTGATACTCTGCATTAAGGTCTTACTATTTACAATGAGAAAAAAGTACATGTAAAGCAGGATGCAACCGAAATTAGTCAACATGTTCTTGGGGTGTAAGGATTGAGCATGACTGGTTTTTGTTTTGTTTTGTTTTGTTTTGTTTTGTTTTTTCTTGAACTTCACACAGTCTGTGAGTTGTTTCTGGGGCAGGCAGAGCCTCTGGGGTTAGCATCCCACTATCAGTGACTGCATATTATGTCTGTTCTTTTGTGACTGGGTTATCTCACTCAGGATGATATTCTCTAGATGCAGCCATTTTCTTAAGAATTTGGTTAAGTCATTGTTTCTGATGGCTGAGTAGTATTCCACTGTAAATGTAACACAATTTTTGTATCCATTAGTCTTCTGAAGGACATCTGGGTTCTTTCCAGCTTCTGGCTATCATAAATAGAGCTGCTATGCACATTGTGGTGCATGTATCTTTGTTGTATATTGGAGTGTCTCTGAGGTATATGCCCAGAAGTGGAATAGCTGGATCTTCAGGTAGTACTATGTCCAATTTTCTGAGGAATCGCCAGACTGGTTGTATCAGTTTACAACCCCACCAACAGTGGAGAAGTGTTCCTCTTTCTCCTCAACCTCGCCAGCATCTGCTGTCATCTGAGTTTTGGATCTTGGCCAATCTGACTGGTGTGAGGTGGAATCTCAGAGTTGTTTTGATTTGCATTTCCCTGATGGCTATGGATGTCAAGCACTTCCTTAGATATTTCTCAGCCATTCCATATTCCTCAATTGAGAACGTTTTGTTTAGCTCTGTACCCCATTTTTTAATGAGGTTGTTTGATTCTCTGGAGTCTAGGTTTTTGAGTTCTTTGTATACCTTGGATATTAGGTCTCTATCTGATGTGGAGTTGGTAAAGATCTTTTCCCATTCTGTTGGCTGCCGTTTGTTTTCGTGACAATGTCCTCAGCCTTACAGAAACTTTGCAATCTCATTAAGTCCCACTTCTTAATCTTTGACCTTAGAAATTGAGCCATTGGTGTTTTGTTCAGAAAATTTTCTCCTGTGCCTATGTGTTCTAAGGTTTTCCATACTTTCTCATCTAATAGTTTCAGTGTATCTGGTTTAATGTGGAGATCTTTGATCCACTTACACTTGAGCTTTGTACAAGGAGATAAGAAAGGGTCTATTTTCATTCTTCTGCATGCTGATTGCCAGTTGGACCAGCACCATTTGTTGAATAGGCTGTCCTTTTACCATTGAATGTTTACGGCTCCTTTGTCAAAAAACAGGTGACCATATACGTGACGGCTCATTTCTGGATCTTCTATTCTATTCCATTGATCCACATGCCTATTTCGGTACCAGTACCATGCAGTTTTCAGCACAATTGCCTTGTAATATAGCTTGAGGTCAGGGATAGTGATTCCTGCAGATGTTTTCTTGTTGTTGAGGATGGATTTTGCTATTCTAGGTCCTTTGTTATTCCAGATGAAATTGCACTTTGATCTTTCCAACTCAATGAAGAACTGGGTTGGAAATTTAATGGGGATTGCATTGAATCTGTAGATTGCTTTTGGTAGGATGGCCATTTTTAAAATATTGATCCTTCCAATCCATGAGCATGGGAGATCTTTCCATTTTCTGAGATCTTCCTCGATTTCCTTCTTTAGAAGTTTGAAGTTCTTGTCATACAGGTCCTTCACTTGCTTAGTTAGAGTCACACCAAGGTATTTCATAGTTTTTGTGACTATTGTGAAGGGTATCTTTTCCCTAATTTCTTTCTCCACAGGTTTGTCCTTTGAATATAGGAAGGCTACTGATTTGTTTGAGTTAATATTGTATCTAGCCACTTTGTTGAACTTGTTTATCAGCTGTAGGAGTTCTCTGGTGGAATTTTTAGGGTCACTTAAGTACACTATCATGTCATCTGCAAAGAGTGATGTTTTTAACCTCTTTATTTCCAATTTGTATCCTTTTGATCTCCTTTTGTTGTCTAATGCTCCGGCCAGGACTTCCAGTACTATGTTCAATAGGTAGAGGGAGAGTGGGCAGCCTTGTCTAGTCCCTGCTGCATAATGCTGATATGATTACCATGTTTGTCCCAGTAAGAAAAAGCTGTAAATTGTTGATAATTCTATCTATTGTGCCCAAAAGATTCTCATAGAAAGTTGTTTTCTACAGGGGGCTACGCATCAACTTTCACAGCAAGCTATTTTAGCTTATTCAATTTTGTAGCGATCAGGGAAGATAAGTTCAATCTCTTGTTAATTCATGGCTCAAGAAAGCAATTTTGAATATCTGTTGTTTCTTTATCTGTCCAATGGGAAAGAAGAACACCTTAAGTGTCCTGTGTTATGCAATTGAGGGTCAGTGCTGTATTGTCTTTAGGGGAATCTGAGGTACAGGATACTCAGCATAAAGCCAAAGCCAACATGTATACTAATATGACGTAAAACCCACATGTATGCTAAATTTCTGGATTTGAAGTAACCACCTTTTCTTTAGTTGAGGACAAAAAAAAATTTAGAAGAAAACTTTGTTAAACAAATTTTAAAACAGAAAATTTGTTTTTAAGCTAATCCTGAAGGTCAAGATAGATATGTTCTGTTATTTCAAACCCATTGTAATATTCTTGTCTACAATGGTAGATTCTGATGCCTTAAAACTGAATTTTAGTAGTAAAATAGGTTCAATATCAATATGCCATGCCTGTGTTACTTAACTTCTTTGTGGCAACTTGTTTTTTACTTGATTTATTATAAGTTTTGTTTTGTTTAGATTCACTATACATATCGAGCAAACAGATACTCTTGCTATGGAGTTTAGGCTGGCCCAAACTCTTAGAGTTGCACCAACATCTTTCTGTAAATACTAGCATTAAAGGTGTACCATCACATCTGTCTAATAACTAATTTTTAAAGAAATGGTTACTCTTGAACTGTTACTGTCAATAAAACTTTGGAGTCTTGATTATCAGGATTTCAGTCTAGTATGCACGTTAAGAATGCTCAAGTAAGATGAGCTCAATAAGTGAAAAGAAACACCTCGAATCAAATCTTTTGCTTACAATTTTAAAAGAGCTTGCCCAATGTTAGCTTTATCCTTGTGGGCCAATCCTATATATAGAGAATCCCATTGAAAGAGCAGAACCAGGCATTTTAAAAAGTAGTTTCCCATTTTGTATCATTTGTTTATTTATTGAAACAAGATCTCAGTTTGTACGAATGGATGAATCTTTATTCACCATCCTAATGTCTTAATTCTGGGGATATAAATATGTTTCTTCATAGGTAGCACTTTGTCCTCAGTTTTACTGAACTTTGAGAAAGAGCCAACGTGAGATTGAGCTGTTTTCCAATGTTTCTTTCATTTTCTTTGAAGCCAGTTCCAAGTAATTTCACAAATCCTCTATAATCTGGCATCTATTTTATTATGAATTTCTAATTCCTAAAATAAGCGTGTACTTCAGTTTTGTAGTAAATGACACAAATGTATTATTGAAAATATACTTTAAAAATAAGTCCCAAAGTCAAAGTTTATTAGAAATTATGAAAGAGAATGTCTATTTCAACAAAAGGTCTATACTTCCTCCCATTTTACTCTCTCACAGAGTACCATCTCTTATGTGCCTTTGGTGATTACTCTGCATTACAGAACCTCAGTCAAGACTCCTTCAACATGAGTTACATAAAAGGGGAAAGAGAACAGAAATGAGAATAAGCCAAGGTCACAGAGAGGCATCACTATGTGTAGGATTCTAACGGCTTTTTGTATAAATTTCATTTCCTGTAAATTATCATCTTCCTTAATCATTTCCTTTCTCAACTTATCCATTTCTGGATGAGTATCCAATAGAGACAATAAGAGTCTTGCTAAGCCTCCATATTGCTGCATCATGAACATTTGGAACTTTATTCCTTCTTTTGTGGGAATATAAATGTGCTTTGCTTCTTATTACACTTCTGCAGGAGGTGCATAAAAGAGGTTAGGCAACTTCTGTCTGAATTTCTGGGATGAATATCATGAGCAGCTGTTATAGCAGGTCTGGAAGAGATGCTTCTGATATCAAAATGGGACTGTGAGCAACACGTTTCTTGATCCTGAAAGAGCTCAGACATGGGGATGCTAAAGTAAGTGATGTTAAGCCTGTAAAATACAGACTGAGGAGCATTAAGTCTCAAGGTTCCTTTTTCCTAATATCTCTTCTTTAGTAGAATCTAATTTTATTACTTTCATCACAAACTGAAAATAAAATTATAAAATGAAATATAAATTAACCAATGATATTTTTCTTGTTTTTGGCATATTAATTAATCAGCTACATCTTTTATATCAGAGCTCTATCTCAAATTATATTTTTAATTTTCTGAATAAAACTTTCAGTTGAGGCCTGATAGCTCAAGAAATGGAGGTAGAAGAAGAAAGTTCTGGTTCACCTTTGAGTCTAAAGGATGGGCTTTATGAGACTCAGCCACAAACAAAACAAAATATATTATATAGAATTCCAAAGTGTTTGCTGACACAAAGATTTAACTAGTAAGTGTTAAGTTTAGAACCAAGCTGATTTTACAAACTTAAACTGACAAAAATAATCACTTAAAGAGAAACCAAATGTGATAAAAAGTATAAATCCAAATTCCAAATTTCCAGGCTGTAGCTAAGGTATCAGATGATAGAAAATCAAAGAGAACAAAATTCTTATACATTATATGTGGCACATGTGATTGCACATACTAGGGAAATGTGCAAAGAGAAGGAAAAGTACCACAGGGTATTCTAAAATTGAGCATGGGGCTTTATTTTTCTCTCCCAAACTGTAACTAAGGTTCAACTTAATTTGTGTTACATAAAGTTAGATTCAAACAAAATATCATATACCAAATGTTTTCAGGTTTAATAGGGAAAAATCCAAGAAGGAAAAATACAAGGTGTTTTTTGTGGGTCATTGTGACAATCATTCCATTAAAATTTTAAGTAGCTAAGTTTTTAGAGCCAGATGACAATGAAAAACAGAGCCAGGCATTTTTATTATAATATTGCAGACATTTTAACTCTATTATTGGTAAGAAAGTTATCAAAATTTTCTAGATATTAACAAATTTAACCATGAAGCTATACAATTTTATAAGTTATTAAATACAAAGAAAAGAATTTATGCTAACAAGTTATTTGGAATAAATTCTTACCAGTATCCTTTAAATTACATAGGTAACCTTCTGGTTTATTTCGTTTTACTTAAGCAATATCAGTATATTTGCATCTTAGTTACTGTTTTATTACTGTGAAGAGACACCATGACCAAGGCAATCATAAAACATTATATGAAGCCGTTACATGGTAAATTTGCTTAAGCTGTTGTTAGGAGTTATTATATTACCGTCACTGTAGGGAAAATGGTGGTAGACAAGTAGACAGGGAACTAGAGTAGTAGTTTGGAGGTTACATCTGATGAACAAGTTGGAGGCATAGATAGATAGATAGATAGATAGATAGATAGATAGATAGATAGATAGATAGATAGATAGATAGATGGATAGATAGATGGATAGATAGATGGATAGATAGATGATAGATAGATAGGTAGATAAAAGTTAGACAGATAGATGGTAGCAAAATATGTTCCTTTAAAACCTCAGAGCTTAACCCCAGTGACACACCTGATCCAATACATCCATATCTCCTAACCTTTCCTGAACAGTTTTATCAACAGGGAACCAAAAATTCAATTATATGAGCTATAGGGACTATTCATTCTAAAACTACTCCAAAGAGTCTCTTACTTTTTGCAGTGATCTTCATGAACTGAAGCACCTCTAAATAGAATTTCCATAGGATCACTTAAAACCATGTCAATTGAAAGGACATAAACAATATTACCATGGGGGAGAAAACACAGAATCAGTAAGTCAGAAGATACTCAATTTCATCAAGTCTCTCAGAGAAAGGGGAAAGAGGAAGTTACTTAGGTACCACCCACATGTGATAGACATAAGTGAAAGAGATTTTTCTGAAAACGGGACCTAGACTTTCTAACACACAAACATCCATAAACATGAAAGACTGTCCAAGAAGAAGAGACACAGTTGCCAATGTGGATTTTAGTGAGGGAGTGCCAAATGGTGAGCTTTGCTATGGTGCTTGTCCAATAGTCCCCACTAGTTTCTATTAAAAATTCTGAAAAAAATAGAAATTTGGGCTAAGAGGATTCTGGTCTTCTGAGGCTTTTCATCTTTCTGCTTACAGGCTCTTTCACATTATAGACAGTAGTCATCTTACTCAGTCAAGGAAATTCCAGGACCACTAAAGAAACTATTGATCAGTTTTGCAGATGAATAAGTATTTATGTTCTCTTTTCTCTACTCTCCACAAACTGAGGGTTAATGCTTTTATACTGTCCTAAACAAACTATATTTAGACATAAATCTTTTCAGGGAATATCTGTTTATTTTGTTGCATGTTGATTTCTCATAACACTGTGGTCACTCAATTTAAAGCAAGACAAAGTGGTGTGTGTCTAATTAAATTTAAGGCATATAAAGAATGGAATTTTACAATGATACCATCACACAGTTTCACATGCTTACTTAAATTGTTAATTTAAGGGCTTAAAGTACACATTATACCATGGGGACTCACACTTTCAACACAATATATGATTGATATATCCTCTAATTGAATGGACACACTCCTGAATATCCTTGCACCCTGGTATATTAATTCTTTGTAAGATTAGGCATATCCTCTCTTATTGAAGTCAGACAAAGCAGCCCTGTTGGAAAACAGATTCCATAATCAGACAATTGCTTTAAGGATAGCCTCCAATTTAGTTGTTGGTAGACCCTCATGAAGACTCAATTCCATGTCTTTTATATTTATGTGAGGGGTTTCGTTCTGGCCCATGCATGTTCTCTGGTTGGTGACTCAAATCTCTGAGAACTTCCATAGCTGCAGGTTGGTTGACTCTGTTGGCCTTCCTGGGGCACTCTTATCCCCTCTGTTCCTTCAGTCCTCCCCTCAACTCTTATCTTCTATAAGAGTCCCGGACCTCCTGATTTAGCATTTTCAATCTTACTCTGAATCTCAGGGCAGGAAGTAAAGCTGAGTAGCAACTGTAACAAATGCCTCTTCCTAGTTCTAGTTCTAGTGATGTAATTAATGGAAATGTAAATAATAATAGCTGTGAACAACCAGAAAATTTTCAAAATGCTTTTTTTATAAGTAGAAAACAAACTTGAAGAGGTAGAAGAAGAAACCAGTGGTTTTGTCTTCACGCACACTATATGCAGGTTGAGATGTGTTCAGTAGAGCAATGAGGTAGTTCACTTCTATTCCTCTTAAGTACTTCAACTATGAAAGAATACCCCTAGACCTGTCAGATTATCCTCTGTAACTGAGATTACAGTGGTTAATCTTACATGTAAGAAGTCAATGTATAGCCTCTGAGGAAACATCCATATCTGGTTTCTGGCAGTATACAATTCTTAGCATCAACAATAGTGCTTAGGTTTGGTGGCTGCATATTGGGTGGTTCTCTAGATGAGGCAGTCTCTGTAGATCTTTTCTTCAATCCCAGCTCCTCTATTTGACCTTGTATTTCCTACCCTGTTTTGTTCTCCCTTGTAAGAAGGACTGAGGCATCCACATTCTGGACTTCCTTCTTTTTTGAGCTTCGTAAGTTATTGTTTTTATTATTTGTGAAAATATTTTTGCATCACCTAAAGGTAAAAGATTTTACAAGCTAGTCCTGAGTAGCTTTCTCATATTATCCTATCTATCTCTGTCTTGCACAGTTGTCCAAACCTAGCTCTCATTCTATCTTATTTCATTATTATTATCACCCAAATCTTGCCTCAGACATCAAAGCAGGTAGACCATGAGGGTGTGTGCTGACAAATGATCCATTCTTCATATTTTAAAGAAAGACAAAGAGAATTTGATAGTGTACCAGGTAAAAAGTTATCCAATTTATAACTGATTAATAAAGAAAAATACAGTCAAAATTGTTTAATTCAATTTTTTTAAATAGTTTTTCATACATTTTCATTTTTTAATAAATTCACTTTATATTTCAAATGTTATTCCCTTTCCCTGTTTCTCCTCCATGAAACCCCTATCTTATTTCTGCTTCCCCTGCTTCTATGAGTGTGCTCCCGGAAGCAACCACCCACTCACACCTCCCCTCCTGACATTCTCCTAAACTGGGGCATCAAGCCCATTCAGGACCAAAGGTTTCTCTTCCCAATGATGCCAAACAAGGCCATTCTCTGCTACATATTTAGCTGCAGCCATGGGTCCATCCATTTGTACTATTTTGATAGTGGTTTAGTCCATAAAAATTCTGGCTGGTTGTTGTTGTTTGTTATGGTGTTGGAAACCGCTTAAGTTCCTTCAATCCTTTCTTTAACTCCTCCATTTTGAACTCAGTCCTCAGTTCAATGGTTGGCTCTCAGCATCTGCCTCTATTTGTCATGATCTGGCAGAGGCTCTCAGGTGACAGCTATATTGGGCTGCTGTCACCAAGCACTTCATGCATCAGCAATAGTGACTGGATTTGGTGCCTGGATATGGGCTGGATATCCAAATGGGATGGTCTCTGGATGGCCTTTGTTTCAGTCTCTGTTTCAAACTTTGGATTTTTATCTCTTCCTGTGGATATTTTTGTTCCTTCATCTGAGAAGGCCTGAAGCATCTGCATTTTGGTCTTCTTTCTTCTTGAGCATCATATAGTCTGTGAATTTTGTCTTAGGTAATCTGAGCTTCTGAGATAATATCCACTTATTAGGGAGTACATAACACCTGGTATTTTTTGTGTGTTTGTTTTTGTTTTGTTCTTTTGGATTGGGTTACTTCACTCAGGATATTATTCTAGTTATACCCATTTGCCTAAGAATTACATGAACTCATTGTTTTTAATAGCTGAGTAGTACTTAATTGTGTAAATGTACCACATTTTCTGTATCCATTACTCTGTTGAAGGACATCCTGGTTCTTTGTAGCTTCTGGCTATTATAGATAAGGCTGCTATGAACATAGGCTAGCATGTGTCTTTGTTATATGTTAAAGCATCTTTTGAGTATATGCCCAGAAGTGGTATAGCTGGGGCATCAGGTTGTACTATGACAAATATTCTGAGGAATTGCCAGACTGATTTCCAGAATGGTTGTCCCAGCTTTCAATCCCACCAAAAATGGAGGAATGTTCCTCTTTCTCCACATCTTTGCCAACATCTGTTATTTGAGTATTTGAACTTAGCAATTTTGACTGGTGTAAGGTAGAATCACAAGGATATTTTGATTTGCATTTTCCTTATGACTGAGGATGTTTAACATTTCTTTAGGTGGTTCTCAGTGATTTGATATTCCTCAGTTGACAATTCTTTGTTTAGCTTTGTACCCCATTTCTTAATAGAGTAATGTTATTCTCTGAATTCTAAATTTTTGAGTTCTTTGTATATACATTATATTAGCCCTCTATCAGAGGAGGATTGGTAAAGAGTTTTCCCCATTCTGTTGGTAGCTGTTTGGTCCTAAACAGAGTGTCCTTTGCTTACAGAAGCTTTGTAATTTTATAAGGTCCCAATTGTCAATTCTTGATCTTAGAACATAAGCTATTGGTGTTTCGTTTAGAACAATTTTCCCAGTGCCAAATGTATTTGAGGTTCCTCCCTACTTTATCTTCTATTAAGTCGAGTGTATCTGGTTTTATGTGAAAGTCCTTGATCCACTTGGACTTGAGCTTTATACAGGACAAAACCAATGGACTGATTTGCATTCTTCCACAGGCTAACCACCAGTAAGACCAGCACCATATGTTGAAAAGGCTATATTATTTCCACTGGATGGTTTTAGCTCCTTTCTCAAAGATCAACTGACCATAGGTATGTGGGTTCATCTCTGGGTCTTTAATTCTATTTCATTGATATACCTACCTGTCTCTGGACCAATATCATACAGATTTTTTTTAAAAATCACAATTGTTCTGTAATACAGCTTGAGGTCCAGGGTAGTGATTCACCCAAAATTCTGTTATGGTTGAGAAGAGATTTTGCTATCCTGGGAATTTTGTTATTCAAAATGAATTTGCAAATTGTTCTTTCTAACTCTATGAAGAATTGAGTTGGCATTTTGATGGGGATTGCATTGAACCTGTAGATTGCTTTTGTCAAGATGGCCATTTTTACTATATTAATCCCGATTTTGTGAAATCTTTCTATCTTCTGAGATTTTCTTCAGTTCCTTTCTTCAGAGACTTGATGTTCTTGTCATACAGACATTTAACTTGCTTGGTTAGAGTAACACAAATATATTTTAAATTATTTGACTACTATAAAGGGTGTCATGTCCCAAATTTCTATTTTAGTCTGCTCATACTCAGATTAAAGGAAAGATATTGATTGTTTGAGTTAATTTTATATCCAGCCACTTGGCTGAAGTTGTTTATCTGCTGCGGAATTTCTCTGGTGAATATTTTGGGGTCACATATGCATAATATCATATCATCTGCAAATGGGAATATTTCTTTTCTTCCTTTCCAAATTGTATCCCTTTGACCTCCTTTTTTTTTTTTTTTTTTTTTTTTTTTTTTTTTTTTTTTGTCTAACTGCTCTGGGTAGGACCATGATTACTATATTGAATTGGTAGGGAGAGTGTGGGCATCCTTAACTTCCCTGATTTTTTTGTGACTGTTTCAAGTGTCTCACCATTTAGTTTGATGTTGGCTACTGGTTTGCTATATATTGTTTTTATTATGTTTAGGTATGGATCTTGAATTCCTGATCTTTTCAGTACTTTTAACATGAAGGGATGTTGAATTTTGTTAAGTGCTTTCTCAGCATCTAGAGAGAATATCATGTAATTTTTTCTTTGCATTTGTTTATATAGTGGATTACATTGATAAATTTATGTATATTGGATCATCTCTACATCCACACGATGAAGCATACTTGATCATGATGAATGATCATTTTGATGTGTTCTTGGATTTGGTTTTTAAGAATTCTAATGAGTATTTATGCATTGATATTCATAAGGGAAATTGGTCTGAAAGTTTCTTTCTTTGTTGGGTCTTTGTGTGATTTATGTATAAGAGTAAATGTGGCTTCATAGAATGTATTTGGTAGTGTTTCTTCTGTTTATATTTTGTGGAATAGTTTGTAGAGTATTAGTATTAGGTCTTCTATGAAGGTCTGATAAATTTCTGCACTAAACCCATCTGGTCCCGGGCTTTTTTTTCACTGGGAGGCTTTTGATGACTACTTCTATTTCTTTAGGGGTTATGAGACTGTTCATATGGTTTATCCGAACCTGATTTAACTTTGGTACCTGGTATTTGTCTAGAAAATTGTCCGTTTGGAATGGTGTCAATATTCTAGTGTATGCTCCCTCCAGTTTCTTTTTGGGGGCACTCAGAGCTAAGGGTTTTCCTCTTAGCACTGCTTTCATTGTGTCCCATAGGTTTTGGGTATGCTGTGCATTCATTTTATTTAAATTATAAAAAGTTTTTACCTTCTTTTTTTATTTCTTACTTGACCAAGGTATCATTGAGTAGAGCATTGTTCAGCTTCTATTTGTAGGTGGGCTTTCTGTTGTTTTTGTTGTTATTGAAGACCAGTCTTAGTCCATGGTGATCTGATAGGATGTATGGTATTATTTCAATCTTCTTGTATCTGTTAAGGCCTGTTTTGTGATCAATTATATGGTTAGTTTTAGAGAAGTTACCATGAGGTGCTGAGAAGAAAGTATAGTCTTTTGTTTTTAGATATCTGTTAGATATACGTTTGGGTCATAACTTCTGTTAGTTTCTGCTTCCATGATTGTTGAGAGTGTTGTTAAGTCTTTCACTATTATTGTTTGAGGTACAATGTGTTCTTGAAGCTTTAGTAAGGTTTCTTTTATGAATATAGGTGCCCTTGCATATAGAACATAGATTTTCATGACTGAGAGTTCATCTTGATAGCTGTTTCCTTGACTAGTATGAAATACCCTTCCTTATCTTTATTGATTACTTTTTGTTGAAAGTCATTTTTATTCAACATTAGAATGGCTACTCCAGCTTCTTTATTAGGACCATTTGCTTGGAAAATTGTTTTCCAGCCTATTACTCTGAGGTTGTATTTGTTTGTCACTGAGGTCTGTTCCCTGTATGCAGCAAAATGCTGGGTCTTATTTACATATCCAATCTGTTAGTCTATGTCTTTTAATTGGTAATTGAGTCCATTGATATTCAAAGATATTAGGGACCAATGATTCTTGTTTCTTGTTATTTTTGTTGTTAAAGGTGTAATTATTTTTGTGTAACTTCTTTTGGGTTAGCTGAAAGAAGATCTCTTTTTTGCTATTTGTAGTTTTTGTAGTTGTAGCTCCTTGTGTTGGAATTTTTTATTTATTATTCTTTGTAGGGCAGGATTTGTGGAAAGATACTGTATAATTTTTTTTCATAGAATATCTTGGTTTCTCTATCTATGGTAATTGAAAGTTTTGCTGGATATAGTAGCCTGGGCTGGGATTTTTGTTCTCTTAGGAACTCTATGACATCTGACCACGATCTTCTAGCTTTCATAGTCTCTCTTGAGAAATCTAGTGTGATTCTGGTAGGTCTGCATTTTTATGTCACTTGACTTTTCTCTTACTGCTTTTAATATTCTTTCTTTATTTTGTGCATTTGGTGTTTAGACTACTATTTGACAGGAGGAATTTCTTTTCTGGTCCAATCTGTTTAAAGTTCTGTAGGCTTATTTTGTGTTTATGGGCATTTCTTTCTTTATGTTAGGGAATTGATATTTTTTGTTTTTGGTTTTCTTTTTTTTTATATAATTTTATTGAAGATACTTACTGGCCCTTTAAGTTGGGAATCTTTGTCCTATTCAATACCTATTATCCTCAGGTTTGATCTTCCCATTGTGTCCAGCATTTCTTGGTTGTTTTGGGTTGGAAGCTTTTTGCATTTTGCATTTTCTTTGATTTGTTTTGTAAATGTTTTCTATGATATCTTCTGCCTCTGAGATTTTTTCTTCCATCTATTTTATTCTGATGGTAATTCTTGCATCAATGACTCCTGATCTCTTTCTTACATTTGTTTATCTTTAGGGTTGTCTTTCTTTGTGATTTCTTTATTGTTTCTATTTTCATTTTTAGATCCTGGATATTTTTGCTAAACTTCTTAACCTGTTTGGTTATGTTTTCCTGTAATTCCCTAAAAAAAATTTATGGTTTTTGTGTTTCCTATGTAAAGGCTTCTACCTATTTCTCTGTGTTGCCCTGTATTTCTTTATGGGAGTTATTTAGGACCTTCTTAAAGTACTGATATCATCATGAATTATGATTTTAAATCAGAATCTTGTTTTTTCAGTGTGTTGGTGTATCCAGGACTTGCTTTGGTTGGAAATAAGTTTCTGTGTTTTAGGTTCTTGGATATGCCTCTCTTCATTTGCCTTTTTTTTTTTTTTTTTTTTTTTTTGTGCTGTTACCTGGTCTTGTTGATTCTGACAGTGGCTTGTCCCTCCTGTAAGCCTGTGTGTCAGCATTACTGGGGAACCAACTCTCTCCAAGCAGGTTCTGAGTTCAGAGAGCTTTGTCATCGGGGCAGCACAGAGAGCAGATAGAAACTCGAAGGTTTGTGTCCCAAACTTTTTTTTGTTTTCTGTGTCATAAATACTCCAGGTGGGTTCCTCAGAGCACGATTGATGGTTTTACCTGTGCTCTCAGGTATGTCAGCACGTCTGCAGGGCCAGCTTTCTCCCAGTACGGTCTGGATATATAGGGCTGTAGCATAGAGTCAGCTCTGGGTGCAGGCAGAAACTAGAAGGATCCTGTCCCATATTGCTACTTAGTTCCTGTGTCTTAAAGACTCTGAATGGGTTCCATGTAGGCCAGAAATTTGAGCAGAGATGGTGGTCTCATCCCTGATCTCAGCACTCATGTGAAAGGGGCTCTCTCCCAGTGGGATTTGGGTATATCTCATACATTTTCTTAATAATGTCTTCATGACTTCCTCAGATGTGAAGAACAAGGTTCAAAAATCAGAAATGACTAAACCATTCTCTGTCCATAACTATGGGTCCTTTGAAATATTTCAAAAGTTTTAAGATTTTAATGGTTTAAGTCTTTGTCTAAAACTGTATTTTGAACTGTATGAAAAGTTAAAGATGGCTCCTATTAAAATTTTGTCATTATTCTGCTCACAGGGCCTTCAATGGGTCTATGCTGACTAATTAATTAGGTACAAGTTTCTAATTGAAGAACATAAAGCTTTTCACTGCCGTTTACAGCTCACACTGCTTTCTTATCTCATGTTCCATAATGCCTGGACTTTTGCCACCAGTCCGTGGCTACCATTCAACGTGCATCCTTTACTAATCCATATTCCTCAGCTTTGATTAGGCTCCCATTTACCTCCTCTCCTTTCTAGTATTTTTACTTTCTTTTCTCACAACTGGCATATTATCATCTCTATGGTTCAGGTCTGGTCTGTAATTTCCTGGGACCTCTCTTTTATCCTTCAATGAATATCAACAACATTTTACATCACTAGATAAGACTTCTTACTGTTTTATTTTTCTATTTTCCCCCATTAATTTATAAGGAAAAATGTGGTCATTTCTTGACTACATTTTTTCCTTGGGCTATGTTCCCAGTCAATATTCAATCAGTTAAAATGAAGACATAATGTTGGCCTCAGTGGAGCCTTTGTTAACTTGAGTTTGTCTTCTGTCATTCAGAACAGTTAGCATTTTCAGATCACACCACTACTTTTCTTCTTTCTTGATATTATAAATGTTCCTGAGGAAGAAATAATCATGCTCTACTAATATATACTTATCTACTACTATACTTACCCTCTATCTTTATTTCAGACATTAGCCTCATTGCTATCTTGTAGATACAATGCATAATACTTGTTTCTGCCTTAGGATTGTTAAATTTTCCTCTGCTTGACTCGATATTCACCCCCAGTTTCCCTGAGTCATTATTTGTGCCATGTGGCCTCAAATAGGCATTTTCTAACTCTCTATTCTGGAGGATACCCATAATTCCTCATCTCCATGTCCATTGCTATTTTTACTTTCAGCATTATATGGCATAATACTTTTAATTTATGTATTAGTTTAGCAAGCTTAAACCTAAGTTCCATGAAGGCAAGGATGTAAATTTGTACATTAATATAACATTAAGTACATGAAAATATAGCTAATATTTATTGAATGGATGAAAACAAAAAAAATGTACAAAGTATTTCATCAGAAATGTTGTGGTTCACTTTTCAGAAAACAGCATTGTATTAGAAGGAAGAATGTTTGAATCCTAATCCTTATTATTCTGCCTTTAGCAAAATATTAGACTGAATTAATCACCTATTTCTCCAAATTTTAATACTGAGATTAGAATAAAAGTACCCAAAACTTTTCAACCTATTATTCTGTGTTCTTTGTTAATGCTTCTTGAGATGGCATATTCCTGCATAGTGAAACTAGTAGAGTGATGGATTTCACTGGGTGGGGGAAGTAGGAGAGTGTCTACTTTCAAAAAGACTTGTGACACAGGCAAGAAGTGACCAGAATTCACCCCAGAGCTGTTGATATACGTGGAGCAGCCTAATGCAATGACAGCTCTTGTTTTGTAAATCAGCTAATGGTCTTAACAAGAAACACAATTTTCTTGCAAGAACACTAACAGTCCAAATAATGAGCCTTTAACTCACTCACCATGACTGTCATATCCTCAAAATGCATTTGTAAAATGCCCTATTGATACAAAGACTTAATAAATTCAATAATCTTTTAACTAAGTGCATTAGAGTGCTGAGTGCTGGTCTTACTAGATCATATTAGTTGTACTTAAGCCATTAGACATACAGCAGATGTTCCAAGGAGAGGAGAAAGAATGGGGAGCTAGAACTAATTAGGAGTCATTCTGAACTAGAATGGGACAATAGACCTAACTATGAGGCAAAAGCAATTACAAAATCCATTTAAGTGTAACAGATGAAGGTCTGGAGGACTGGACTATTAATTAAAGGCAAGAGCATTAAAATGGAAAAGATGACCATTTAGCCTTAGTCCAGCGATGCATACCTCCTAGCAAGTAAACTGGCAATCAAAGTTTGGGATGGAGACCTTGATAGAACTCTGAAATGTTAATAAAGGGCTAGAGCAGGAGAAGGGTAGTCAAGCATTTTAACTTCCGGTGACTTCTTAACTTTATGGCTTGTTTTCAGCACAAAGGATTTTTTATTTCACCTTATTACT
The DNA here is from genome assembly GCF_963924665.1 of Micromys minutus. Taxonomy (NCBI): domain Eukaryota; kingdom Metazoa; phylum Chordata; class Mammalia; order Rodentia; family Muridae; genus Micromys; species Micromys minutus. The sequence continues at coordinate 39,229,609 of NC_137983.1, read as the reverse complement.
ACATGCATATGGGAATAAAACTTTAAAAAATAAAAACATCTTTCATCCAAAATCAAGTAAAAGCTGAGCTAAAGATTCAAAGCTAAAATTCTCCAACATTGGACTCCTAACCATTTTTATAGGACATTGACACTTCAAGGCAGGATTTCCTGATACATCTGCCTTTTTTGTCCTTCTCCTGTTGATGCCCCAGTTACTCTGGCCATACTGTTCCTATAACCAGTGTTTAAATTTTGACACTCAGAGGTATTACAAGTAAGTTAGGAAGGCCATAGCTATTTTTTATGGTACTTTAAAAAATATCAACACATTAATATAAGTTATCATACTAAAGTCTGTATTGTATTCCCTCTCCACCAATTTTTATCAGTTTTTCCTGGAATAGATGCCATAAAAATTGTATTTAGTTTATTTAGTTCTACATATAAGTGCATGGGGGTAACTTCTTATAGCCTTAATTCCTAAAAAAAAAAAAGATCTCCTCTTCCATAGGTGCTATTACTTACCAATAATTTATCAGGGAAGAATACAATTTCATGAGCCCTTTCCTCAACTATGGTGGGAAGAGGTGCTTGCTTTAACTTCTGCAAGTCTTATACATACAATCCCAGTCACTGTAAACTCTTGTGCATACTGTGCTATCATGTCCTCCAAATATTGTTTTATTGTAAATGCCTACTCCTTCTGCTATTACAGTCTTTTTACCTGCTTTTCTGCTATAATACCTGAACCTTCTTGGGCGGGGTTAGATACACATGTTGCATTTGTATTTGAGTATATCCTACTCTAATTCTGTGCATTCTGACTTGTGGTGCTGTGTACTAATTGACATTTACTACAAAAAAAAAAAGATAAGAAGAAGCTTCCCTGATGAGGGTTGAGGGACTCATTAATCTGTGAGTTCAAAGAAAAAAACTTTAGCATTCCCCAGTTGCCAACAGCAAGATTATCTTCTCCTACAGCCTTCTTCTCTGACCCCATGTTTTTGTCTTACCTACCAAAACCCAGAGACACTTTCTTCTGAAAACCCACCTTGCCACACTGGTCAGGGAATAAAAGGCAATTTTCACTCTCATTCCTGTCTACTGTTTCCAATATACTAATTCCACCTATATAGCAGACCACCTCGGGGGGCCTATTAGTCCTATTGTGGTCTGCCCCCTGAAGGCTTCACAGATTCTACTGGAAGACCCTCTTCTTATGAACATTCTCAGACCTTCTTCTAGCCCACCTCAAATCTTTCCTATCAGTTTCTGACGCATAGAAATGCTTTCTACCTGGAACCTCCAAGTGGCCTTTCTTAGCAGGAATCTATAAGCAGTTCCTATTAGCCAACACATGTCCACCACACTCTTCTCAGAAACAAAGAGGACAACCAGAACCAAGAAATGGAGAATTAATAATAGAAAAGCACGAGAAGATATCAACACCCATAATTACAATCATCTCAAACCCATATGCTAAGATGCCCAAATAAAAAGGCAATCAAGAACAGCCAGATAAACATGTCTTTACTGATGAAATTCTGCTACAGCAGGCCCAGAGAATGAACTATAGCTGAAGCAAATAACAAGAACTCCAAAAGAGTTATTATTAATACGGTCAAGAACCATAAGAAGGATTTGAATATAACCATAAGTCAAATATACATAAGCACAAACAAACATAAGACCAAATTGAAAAAAAAAAAACTGTTCAAGGGATAAAAATGTAAATGAAGTCAATAAAGAATGCTCAGTGAAGTAAAACTTGAAAAGAAAAAAATTAAGTACTCAAGTAGGAATCTCAGAGGCAAGCATGACCAACAGAATACACAAGATGGAAAAGGGAATCTTGGGCATCAAAGTCAAGGTTCATCAGTGAAAAGAAATGTTAAATCTACTAACATCCAGGCACAAAATACCAAGAAAGTTGAGACTCTATGAAAAAAACTAGATCAACAAATGACAGGAATAGAGGAGGAAGAAAAAAATCAACAAGGTCAAAGACTCATGAAATACTTTCAACAAAATAATAAAAAAAAATTTACTTAACCTAAATATGGAAGTGTGTATCAAAGTATGAGAGGTATACATAACAATAAATAGACTGGACCAGAAAAGGATTTCACCTTAATTTATAATAATAAAACCACAAAACATACAAAACAAAGAAAATTGCAAGCTGCAAAGGAAAAGAGGCTAAGTAATATGTAAAGGCAGACACATTAGAATAACACTTAACTTTTCAATGGAGACTATAAACTATAAACAAAAAAGTCTGGCGTGGGGGTGGGGTTTGTTCTACAAACTCTAAGAGACTACCGATGCCAACCTAGAACACTATACCCAGCCAAACTTTTGATTAAAATAGATAAAGAGATTTAAACAGTATTTATGTATAAATTCAGTTGTCCAGACAGAACTAGAAGGAAATCTTCAAGATAAAGAGTTTAACTGAACCTCAGAAAACTCAAGGAATCACAAACCAATAAATGTAAAAGAGGGGAAATAATCACAAAGAATCAAAACATATACATTTCTTATTAGTAATTCTCAACATCAAATATCTCAACTTGCCAAGAAAAAGATGCAGACTGAAAGACTGGACATAAAACAGTATTTTCCTTATGCTTTGTCAAAAATAAAAACCATATCATAACATTAAGGATACACATTATCTTGGGTAAAATGACAGAAACAATAGATTCCAAGCTAATGGGCACAAGAAATGAGCTAGTGTAGCCATTTAATGTCTGATAAATTAGACCAAATCAATCAGAAGAGAGAAGAAGTAAACTATATACCCATCAAAAGAAAAATACAACAAGAGAACATTTCAATCCTGAACATCTCTACACCAAACATAAAGGACACCCAAGTGTATTAATAATAAAACTAATAAAAATAAAAATTGATTTTTAATTCTTACAGACTAATAATTGGAGACATCAATAACTATTCTTGCCAATAGGTAGGTCACCCAGAAAACAGCTAAACAGAGAAATGCAAAATAGATCAAGGGAACTTAATGATTAATTATAAAACATTTTACCCAAATACACCCCAGAAGCAAATGAAACTTTAAAAGAAAACTGACCACCTACTTGGACACAAAGCAAATATCAACAGCTATAATATAACTGGAGTAGCATCCTATATCCTAACCAGCCAATATTGATTAATTCTGGATATTAATAAAAAATAAAATTAACAGAAACTGTAAAAAGTCATAGAAAATGAACCACTCAATACTGAATAAAATAGGTCAATGCAGAAATTAAGAAAATAGAAAATTCTAGATTTGAATGAAAATGAAACACAATATACCCCAAATGAATGGGACACAATGAAGGCCAGTCTAAGAGGGAAGTTCATAGTACTAATTGTCTATATAAAAAATTGGAGAGATTCATATTAGTAACTGAATGGCATACTTGAGAGGTCTAGTAAAAATAATAATTAAAATCAACAGACAGAAAAAAGTAATCAGTAATCAAACCAGGACTGAAATCAATAGAAACAAACAAAAATACAAATAGAAAAATGATACAAGGACTAGGTTCTTCCTGAATCCTGTAAGACTGACAAATTCTTAGCCTAAGTAACCAAAAGAAAGCAAGAGATGATATAGATTCACAATATTAGAAAGAAAGGGGAGATAATAACAACAAATGATCAAAAACTTATGGAATCATAAGAATATAGTTTAAAACCATGTATTCCACCAAATTAGAAAAGTTGAAAGAAATCAGCAATTTTTTTGATGTACACTACCCACTATAGTTATTTCAGGTCAGATAAGCAATTTAAACAGACCTATAACCATTAATGGAATAGAAATAGTCATTAAAAGCTCTCATCCATAAAAAGCACAGGGCCAGAGGGTTTTAGTTAATAATTTCACTGCTCTTTCAAAAAAAGAATCAACACCAATACTCCTGAAATCATTTTTCAAATTATAAGCAGAGAAAACATTGCCTAATTGTTTTAACTAAGCCACAGTTTCCCTGTGACCTCAACCACAAGAAGACCCAACAAATAAATATAGTTACAGACCAGTTTCTCTTCTGAACATAGATGTAACTGTTCTTAGTAAAATACTCAGTACCTGAATACAAGATCACATGTAAAAGATCATGCATGGACCTACAATTGCCCTGTAGCAAGGAACAGTGCCTCTCTAAAACAACTCTCCCTGTTGTCACTTCACCCCACTTCACTCCCAAACCTTTGTCTTCTTAATCATTATTATTAATAACCTCTGGAGTCATATTACCTACATATAAAAAGGGTCTGTGGTAATCTACTGTGCCCTATGAACATAAGCCAATGGCCATACACAAGCATCTATCACCATCCACATCCCTCGAGGAGAATCATTCTTCCACTCTCTATCTAGAGTCTTACCTACCCTTTCCCAACCACTTGTTGCTCTTTCCATTCTTTCCCAATAGTCATCTCTCCAAATTTTTTACTTATTGCATTGTCTTGTTCTATATTATTTTATGGTAAAAGATTATATTCAGATAGCACTCCTGTTTATCTGAGATGGGTTAAGTTCACCTTCCCAGAAAAACAGAAGGTATGAGATAAATGTAATTAGTCAGACATTACGTTATGCAATAAAGGGTAACCTAATGATTAATTATTCTTTGATGCTGAGGCTCAAGATTATGAATATAAAGATCTTTATTTTTATTGGTTACTTTATTTATTTACGTTTTAAATGTTATCCTTCTTCCCAGAGTACTCAATGGAGTACTACTCAGCTATTAAAAATAATGACTTCATGAAATTCACAGATAAATGGATGGAACTAGAAAATATCATCCTGAGTGAGGTTACCCAGTCACAAAAATCACATATTTTTATTTTTAAATAATTACATTATATAAATGGTAGACAAACATATCCCTGTCTCTTCCAACCACCTGTAAGAGTGGCTTTAGGCAAAATAGCTGCCAAGTACAATTTTCTGTTACTTTTTTAGCCCCTGAATGATCTGCTGGCCACTGCTGCTGGCAGAACCTGGAAGATTTGGGTGATATTGCCTACAAAAAAATGAAGGTTATTGTCACAAATGCTGGAACCATGCTGATTGTGAAAGGTTATCATTTCTTTTTATGGTTCTATAGTTTCATCTCTTTTTTATCTGTTTTCATTAATCATTTTATTTGTTTATTTAAAATGATACTCCCTTCCCCACTTCCCAGTCCACAAACACCCCATGCCATATCCCCTTCACTTCCTCCCTTTGCCTCTATGAGGGAGTTCCTCTACCCATTCACCCACTCCCACCTCACCGCTCTAGCATTCCCTTTCACTGGGGTACCAAGCCTCCACATGACCAAGGGTCTCTCCTCACATTGATGTCAGATAAGGTCATCCCCTGCTATATTTGTATCTGGAGCCATGGATCCCTCCATATACACTCTTTGGTTCGTGGTTTTGTCTCTGAGAGCTCTAGGTGGTCCCATTAGTTGATATTGTTCTTCCTATGGGCTTCCAGTCCCCTTCATCTCCCTCAGTCTTTCCCCTAACTCTACCATTGGAGTCTCTCAGCTCATTCCAGTAAAGGTTGCCTGATAGTATAAGCATCTGTACTGATCAGGTGCTAGTAAACCTGTCAGGGTACAGCCATACCAGGCTCCTAGAAGTACTTCTTAGTTGGCATCAGCCATAGTGTCAGGGTTGGTATCAGCAGATGGGATGGATCCCTAGGTGAGGCAGTCTATGTATAACCTTTCCTTCCATCTCTGTTCCATTTTTTTGTCCCTGTCTTTTCTTGTGACAGAAACATTTTTCAGTTAAAAATTTTGTTGGGTGGATGGCCCCATCTTTTAACTGGAACTGTGCCTATCTACTGGAGGTAATCTCTACAGTTTCTATCTCCCCTTTGCTGGGTATTTCAGCTAAAGCCATCCTTGTTTGGTCCTGGGAGCCTCTTGTTTCTCTGGCACCTGTGGCTTTCTAGTGGCTAGACCTAGTTTCCCATACCCCACTATTCCATATTCCTATTTAATATCCTGACCCCCTATACTTCTCTGTTGTCCATTTCAATATCTGATCCTTTTCCCATCCTCCTTCCTCCTTCTCCCTGCTTCCCTCTCCCTTTACCTCCTGTGATAATATTTTTTCTCCTTCTATGTAGGATTGAATCACCCACACTTTGTTTTTTCTTCATTTTCACCTCATATGGTTTGTCTATTTCATCATGGATATTCTGAGATGCTGTACTAATATCCACTTATCAGTGCGTCCACATCATGTATGTTCTCAAACACTCTAATTTTATATGTATTAACAATTTCAATGACAAACTAGGAAAAGTTTGCTGAAGTATAACAATGAATAACATGTAAACTGAGCCTACTTGTACTTATTCAGGTCTAGGCAATCCCTCCGGGGTGATCCCTGCTGGCCTGAGCCCCTGAGTATATTCTTATCTCCACCCTGAACTCCCTACTCAGCAGCACCATTCTAAGTAAAAACTTCCCTAAGTGTCCGCTTTGAGAATTCACATCCATCTTTTTGGAATTCCATCCGTTAACCTATAAGTAGAGGCAGAATACTTCTTTCTGGGTTAGTAAGGTAATGGGTGGGTGAGTTGGGAGAGTGAATCATTGTTTCCTGGTTGGGTACTGATGGATCCACCTTCCAAGGAGCAAAAGAGGAAGTTGTCATCATTAAATGGCACATAGCATGCCAGAATTGACATAGAGACCAAGATTCAGATCTGCCTCAGGTCACTTATGCTAGGTAACATTAAAACACAGATTTTGGTTCTGTATGTCCAAACAAAGCCGTTTGGTTGGGTGGAGTGGAGTACAAGCACATTCATTCCCAGAATAAACAACAATTACTAGTGATAGTGAAGATTGTGTGAAACAAAGATCTTCACATCATAATAAGAGCACTGGAATCTTCAAACCCTAAGGAGTGACACTATCCTTTCTTCTTGCTGAGTTACAAGAGGGTATGATCCCATCATCCAGGGTTTATTTTTCCCTGTTTATTCACTCCAGTATTTTTTTTTCATTTTATGACTTTACCTCTACATTTTACTGCCTGTTTATTTCACAATTTAAAAAGATCATGACTTTGAAGGCAAGCTTACCTGTTGGTAGTTATCTACCATATATGTAGGTGGGTGTGGATGCTTAGCAGAGTTTAAGTGATTGGGAAAATAAACTAGCAGGTATTAGCAGGGATCCCTTGTTTTCTGCTGATTTACAGGTGAATATAAGCTGGCTGTGGCACCTTCAAAAATAATCACCAGATTTCATTCATAACAGAAAAATATATTCTACCTTTCTATCCATTTCATGCCTTCCAAAATATTCCTCCCTGCACAAAGGTGTGGATAGGCACAGACTTCACTACCAACTACTAACTCCAGCTTTCAAATTTTCCCCTTTAAAGTCTTCATGAGTCTTCCCTGTAGCAATGCTTTGGGTACAAAAAGATCTGCTTGGACTGTATAGGATAGTTTTACTATAAGCATTTTTTCTTTCAGATTATCACTTAATGTTTGAATGGCAGTTTGTTGTTTACCGTTAGTCTACTGCTTGATTCGGTCTTATGTTTCCCCTCCTAGAAATCCAGGTACATGGTCTGTTTGTTAGCAGGTTAAATACTGTATAAACTCATGGAATGTCTGGCCCTTTATAAAATACCATGGATAGGGTGAGGTAATATACACAGTCTGACTACTTTTAGCACCTTCACTTTTTTGTGGTTAAAACCAAAAATTTCACCATAGTGTTCTGGGTTGAGTTCTGCAGACTCCATACTTTTCCTGGATATAGCTTAAGTGTACCCTGATACCTACATAAAAATATTTTTTCTTTATACTAACATCAGTGTGACCATTGAAAGAGCTGGAGAAAAACCAAACCAAAACAAAACATGTTTCTGTGGCATAAGGTATAAGGTTTAAGTGGATGACTGAAATAGAGATTTGTCCTAAGGCACTTAAAAAGTGGTCTCATTCTGTCTAGCCTAATGCTCAAACACCTTTTAAATCCTGTTTGAGTACCATTTTATCCCCACAGAATTGGAGCAATGTATCTATAGGACTGCACATCAACTACCCACTCATTTGTCCAGCACTGAGTTAAGCACTAGATAACCTGGATGCCCATCTTGAGCTGTTAGATAGGAAGCTAAGCAGCCATAGGACAAGAGAAACAGAATCTGATGCTGATTCTTTAGCGTCCACAAGACTGATGCAAAAGACTGCCTTGCAATTCCTTTAAATGTCTATTCCACTACATATATAATTGAATTACATATCTGATTAAATCCAAAAATGGAAAAATCGCTGGATACACACTACTCTAAGCTGACTCCCTCAAGGTGAGCTGACTCACTACCTCACTGCCAGTTTTAATGTGGCAATTAGTGCCAGCAAAACTCTATTTGCTTATAGACCTAATTAGAGATCAAGAGGGTGGCTCACTTTTGATAATTGCATGGCTGTGGCCCATCTATCAGCCATTGTTAAATTGTTGTTATATTAATGTAAAGCTTATAATCACTGCTGTTTCAAATTGAATAAAATGTTCTTGCCAATTCTCTAATGCAATTAATTTACATAAAAGCCTTTGGAACTGAAATTAAAATGATATACATCTTTGCAAAGGCTTCTGTTAAAACAAAACTATGTGGTAAGGACCTCATGCATCTTTTTTTTTCCTTGCACTTTTTTTGTTGACTGGAACTAATGGACAAACAATCATTAAAATGTGCCTAAAACTAATTAAAATTGTTGTGCTCACACCTCATTTGCTATGTTCACTCATTTATTATTCGAGACATTAATATTTCAAACTCTCTGTTTTAGAGTCCAGGGAGATTCCAAGCAGCAGAACAGGAGGTCAGCAGTTCCCCTTCCTTCCAGAAATCTGCATATAAATTATATTAATCTCACTGTGGCATTTGATATTGGCTCCAAAAAAAAATGATGGCATGTGTAGGCTCATCTTTTTGTTCCTTCTGTTTACACTAACTAAATAAAATAAAGCAAAGTCACATATCACCAAAGCAGACAATAGCATATAGTATTACATTAAAATGTCATATTTATATTACCTTTCAGGTTCAGAAACAATGACTCATTATACACTGAGTGTTCAGTACTTTTCCATTATGATCAGCAGAGACAGAATTGCAGGTGAAAAATTAAGGAGATGCTTCATAGTTTTATTAAAAGTATACAATTGATATGACCAATATAGCAGAGTCAAGTAAAATTATCCAGTTGGTATGTCTACCAGTAGATATCATATTAATAATGTATCTTCCCTTTTAATTTTATATTATTAGCCAGGTTATGTTATCCAATTACCAACACCTACAGTTTATTAAAGGAGTCGTCTGAGGCAGTGCCTCTTTCATAATTTATCTAATTTAATCTATGCAACAGTACTATTATTGTTACACTTTTAATGTTTCGCAAGAAACCCAAGCTCAGAAATACTAAGCATCTTGCTCTAGATTTGACTGTATTTTTTGCAGAGCAGGAAATTAAGCTCGTGGTCATGCATTAAGGTTGGTTCTATGGGACCCTGCTGACCATCCTGGATGACAGGATCTCCCTACAGCAGACAACTAATGATTTTTTTCATCACAAGTCTTTACACTGTTCACCCTACAGCCTCTGTCCTTCAGTTCTTCCTTGTGTTCTCTTTGTGCCACAGCACTATATACAACACACACTAAGTCTGGCAGAGTTACTAGAAAGAACATGGACAGAAGACGGCAGGAAAGCAGCTCCAACCTTTTCATGGTAAGCTCAGAATATTTGCTACTTCTTAGAAATAGTAGGAAACAAGTTTTGCTTTCATAGATCGAGGACTATATAAGGCTAACATAACATGAAAGAAAATACTGGCAGTTTTGGAAAGGTAAAGGATGGGATGACCTTCTTTCTTGATGCTTATTTCTAATTTTGATCTACTGACTTCTGTGCTAAGTAACTGCATGAATGTGAGAAAATCAGTCTCTCTTAGAGACTATTTTCATCATCGGTAAAGAGAAGATGCTGTCCGGGCAGTCCTGAAATCATCTTTGCTGCTCTATTATCTATGATTTTATTGGAAGAACTTGAGCCTAGACAATGCCCATAACTTGCAGCTCATCAACTTTAAAATGAAATCATAAATGTGCTTGAGAATTTGATTCAAAGGAAATTGGAAATTGAAAATTCCTGAGCTAATGTGGGTCAGATATTCAATTTTTAAAATATCTTTAAAGAACAGACTCATTTTGCCAAAGAAAAAGCACATCTTTTGGTGTGTGCACATATACATGTATAGCCCCAGTATATTAAGTGCTGTATCATAAATAGATATGAGGACTAAGGCTATAAAGATGGAAGAGGGCTTGAAAATCAATTGTTTCAACTTCCCTCTTTTCCTTCCCAGCAAGAAACTCTGTAAAACCCCAGTTTATGTAGACCATAGTTGAAAAGTTTAAAATCTACTTCAATAGTGGGAATAAAGGAAAGAAATGTGCAATGGTACCAAGGGAGCTTTATGTAAGTTAAAGCATCCCAAAATAAAAGAGCAGTTTAATAAAACTGATAAACAGAAATATACATAAATGGTAGAAAAACTGTTAAAAGGGAGTTCAGCCTAAATTGTGTTGAGAGACTAATTGTGTAATTTTATTTGTTTGCTGTGCACAAGGAAGAATGAGGAAGGAGATTTGATGCTGAGGTAAGAGCTGAGCATCAGTGGGGTGCCAAGAGGGTTCAGAGATGAGAAAGGCTCTCTGGCTGTAAGCAGTTTATGATGGTACTCAGAATAAAGCATTGGTTAAAAAGAAATTGGTATCACTGCGGCTACTTAAGCATCTTTCAAGTAATGGGAAGGAGAGAAGGGATTGAATGTAATCATAAAAAAAGAAAGAGCACTTTTAGAAATAGAGAGATTGTCAAATTAAGAAGGACAGACAAAGGCTAAAAGGTGAGTCTTGGAACATCCCTCGCTGCACTGCTGTGGAAAAGAAGAACTGGGTGAAAATTCTCCTTTCATTTCAAACTTTTTAAAGATAACAAAAAGTGAAAACATGTTTGTATGATAATGAGAATTATTGAAAAGATAGAATTTGGGACTGAGAAATTTGTACATTTTCTCATAGGCAACAAGGATATAAAGAAACAAAGATAATATTAAGAATTGAACTTTAGACATATGAATGAACTAGCTAGCTAAGATAGAAACAACAAAATATTTTAGTTTAAAAGGAGACAAAGGGCCAGAAAAGGTGCTTGCTGTTAAAATTGAGTTTGATTCTTGGAACCCACATGGAGAGATCAGACTCCTCCAAGTTCTCTCTGACTCTCTTACCATCATTGACACTCTGAAGAACATATGAACACAACAGATCAAGTATATCCACAACCATATAAAGCCATATACCCACACACCTACACAACCCCTACACACCCCTATATATCCACATACCTATACACCTCTGTACACACTTATAGACCCCTACACACAATGAAACATACCTCTACATACCCTCCACACTCCTCTAACACCACACACACACACACACACACACAGAGAGAGAGAGAGAGAGAGAGAGAGAGAGAGAGAGAGAGAGAGAGAGAGAGGCACATACCTACATAGCCCACACACTTTTACATACCCACATATACTCTACCCAAACCTACACACACATACACACACACACACACACACACACACACACACTCACATACATGAAGTTTTTATTTAAAAAGAAGGCAAATGGAAATTTTCATTAGAGTCCAAGGAAAAGAAACTCAGACAGAAAGGGAGTTAAATTATGTGACTTAACTGTAACATATGCAAATACACCTAAAAACAAACAAGGTAGATTATCAGAAAGAGGATGAGAATCTGTGATATGGAAACGTGTTGGTGGGTGAGAGGAGCTGAGTGGCCATCCTCCCTCACCTGGACATCCAGAAGTAATGAAGTGGAGAAGTGCATCCCTAGCCTAGCTGGGACAGAAGGTGTCACTGTATCTTCCCAACACCTCACTATCACATGGAGAAGTGACTAAAGAGAACTACCATCAGATCTGAGATTTTACCTTAAATAACAAAATATGGTAAATTACATTTTTTAAAGCAGGCATCAATCTGGGCTCATTTCCATTAATGTGGCTTGGAAGGAACTGGGTGAGAAAGATGAACATATCTTTACCCATTTCTTAGCATGTGAAGGCCAGATTTAAGACATGAAAGACTTTTAAATTTTTTATTGGTTATTTTATTTCTTTACATTTCAAATGTAATCCCCTTATCAGTTTCTCCTCCACAAATGCCCATCCTTTCCCCACTCCCTCTGCCTCTTGGTGGGTGCTTCCCCACCCACCTATCAACTCTTGCCTCATCACCCTAGCACTTCCCTATACTGGGTCATTGAGCCACCACAGGACCAAGGGGCTCCCCTCCCATTGATGCCAAATAAAAACACTGGCAAAAAAATATGGCAAACCAGATATGGGAAAAGATTTTTACCAACCCTATATCCGATAGAGGGCTAATAGCCAAAATATACAAAGAATTCAAGAAGTTAGACTCCAGGGAACCAAATAACCCTATTAAAAAACTGGGCTACAGAGCTAAACAGAGAATTCTCAACTGAGGAATCTCAGATGGCTGAAAAGCACTTAAAAATTTTGCTACAGAGCTAAACAGAGAATTCTAAACTGAGGAATCTCAGATGGCTGAAAAGCACTTAAAAAAATTTGAATGTCCTTAGTCATCAGGAAAATTCAAGTCAAAAGGACCCTGAGATTCCCCCTCAAACCACTCAGAATGAAAGACTTTTTAAAGCAATAGTATCATTTGAAAAGGACTGTGATGGCTTGTGCCTAGTCTTATTGCACCTTGTTATGCTCTGTTTGGTTGATATCATTAGGAATCCCGTTTCTTTATGAAGGAAAGAGAGAATATGAGAAAGTGGATGTGGAGGGAGAGGAATGAGCTGGTGCTGGGAGGAGAGAAGGGAGGGGAGACTTTGATCAGATGTATTGTATGACTGAAGAATAAAGAAAAATAAAAAGTAAATTGATTAGTTTTACATAATGAAAAAGCTGAATTTATGTCACACACACACACACACACACACACACATACACACACATACACACACACAAATGACTTGCAAGCAAAGAAGAATTTGTGTACTGAGATTTCTATTTTAATAGGTTCATTAGTTTCACAGTCTCTAAGACACAGAGTAGACACTACCAATAAATAAAACCTTAATAATCTGCAATACCTCATATCTTGAAAACTCATGAGTAATAGAAATGGCAAATCTCACGTAGATGCTGTTAGGCTTTGGCAGTCCACAGCTGGCCTGTATCTCCAGCCTGCATTCCTCTCTGGCTCAGACTTGGATGCCAACTTTTGTTTCTCTGGCCTCTGACTTGCTGATGTGCACTACCTCTCTACTCTTACGTTTTATCCTTGGAATATCATTCTACTGCCTAAGTAGACTGTGACCTCCTTGCAGACCACTGATATTTCCCTGACTCTTTCAAGTCTGGATTGCTTTTTTTTTTCTTGCTTGCTTCTATAGAAACTTAAAGCAAGGGGGAAAAAGTTCCAGGATTGGAAAAGTCAAGAAAAGTTTCTAGTATAAATGGTAGGTAAACTTCAGACTTCTAATAAGGGAAGTGGGTGAGTCATGCCTGTTGTTTTCAGTATAGCAGATATGAAGGACAGAAAGCCATAGAAAAGGAGGACAGGGCATCAAGTGGAGTTGCCATCCTACATTCAAAGACTCTGACCCCGAATTCCTCCTGTCTGAAAGAACTTCAGAGACAAATAATAATAATTTAAAAAATTTTTAAAAAGCACCCGAGGGAAAGGAGGTCCACTGACAGGTACAAATTGCGATATAGCTCCTTCAGGGGAGGGGCTCCAATACCTAACATTATTACTGATGTGCTTACAGACAGCAGACTAACATGACTGTCCTTCCAGAGGCCCAACAAGCAGCTGTAAGAGTCAGATGCAGATACTTAAGCCCAACCAATGGACAGAGGCTGGGAAGCCCTGTGGTTGAGTTGGGAAAAAACGCTGGAAAAAGCTGAAGAAACCCCATAGGAAGACCATCAGTCTCAAGTAACCTGGGTCTCTGACATCTCTCAGACACTAAAGCACCAACCAGGTGTCATACAGCAGCTAATATGAGGCTCAAACATGCAGCAGAGGACTGCCTTGTTTGGCCCCAGTGAGAGAAGATGCAGGAGACTTGAGGCTTCAGAGAGTGGGGAGGTCTGATAGGGTATGGGTGAGAGTGGACAAGGACATCCTCTTGGAAAGACAGGGGAGGATATGGGATGAGGAACAGTCAGAGGGCAGGCCAGGATGTGGATAAAGACAGACTGCGAGGGGGATAAAGACTGCACTGTAAAAATTAATTAAAAATGTTAATAAAAAAAGAAAAATTAAAAGGAAGGTGGAAAGGAACAAAAGAAGAAATTCAGGTCATCCAGAAGCACAGAGAGAAAAAAGGAAGGGCAAGGTCATGCTGCTTCAAACTCTCGTGCAGCTGGTTATAATATTCAAAATGCCACTCTAAGGACTTGGACCACTCCACAAGTAGTTTGCAGTTGTGTGGAGGATAAGAAGATCAGGGTGGTAGAAGCAAGGTTGGGTCTAGCACTGCTCCAGGGATTGACCTGACTGGGGTGGGGAGGGAATGAAGAAAAGACAGACACACAGATACACAGAAAAGCTGGAATGTGGTGGACTCGGCCCTCTTGTGGTAAAGCCACAGTACCTGAGAAGCAACCTGCGTCTCTGTTATGTAGTTTAGTACGAGGCGGGTTTTTTTTTTTTTTTTTTTCGTACATCTGAACAAGGAAGTTGGATTATTACAGGTGGATAAACAAGGATTCGGAGCTATTCTCTGTATGTTGCAGGCTTTGGAGCAGACTCTAAAGGGAGCAGTCTTCAGGCTGTAAGCATCTGTGGAAAGAAAGCCACTGTGGGCATTTTATGTATATACTGCCAACAACTATAGTCACACAGGAGGAACATTGTGGCATCGCTCTGAGCCTCCACTGTATCCCTTATATCCACAGATATAAGGGAAGACATTGCCACTCCCTTATATCTAAGGTACTGAGGTCCATGATGTGACTATGTCTGTCAAGCAATACACTTCAGCCGGAAGATAACTTGCTCCCTACAGTACCATCTGAAGCATACAGCTGCAATTAATTATAAAAGTGCATACTTCAAATTCTTTGTATTAAAATGTCCTTTGAAATTTATGAAACTAACAATACCACTTGATTATTTTTAACTGTGAGGAAAAGTGTAAGGAGATAATTATGGGTATGTATGTGTGTATGAGCATGTATCCTTCATATATTATTCGCCGAGAAATCAAAACATCTGGCAACTGCTGTTTGAAACCTACTTCTGTGCTTCTGCACTTATTTCTGTTAATCCAGTTTCTACTGCTTCCCCTAATCATAATTCTGAGGCTTACTTGGTAACTCTTTACTGTCTTATGATACAGTCACAGAAAGGAGTCACAAAGGCTGAGAAACTCCAGGTCAAAGTGCTTTGATTTCTAAGACTTTCCAGAACCTTTACCCAAAGAATATGTGGTTTGCCATATCTTTGTGGCAGTGCACCATGGGCCTTGTTGATGATGTCTTATTTTTTCAATGGACCTTCTGCCACGGGACATAACCATGTTCTATCTTGGCTATTCTTTTCCCATTAATTCTCCACTAAAACCTATCCTGGCTCCAGTCCCTCCATCAGCTCTCCCTACTTACTTCATGGGCCAAGTCCACAACATCATCAACCTGGCCTCCTACAATATCTGCCCTACTCTCTTAATTCTCTTGAGCTCAGATTGTTTCTTCACACAACTGTCAGCATGACTTTTTCAAAATGAAGCTGTGCCATGTCATCTAGATATATTCCTGCACTGGCTTCCCTTGATACAGGAGAATTGAGCATTGTGTGTCCAAGAGCTTCAGGATCTTTCCTGTTCCTCCAAACCTCATTCTCTTGCACAATTATGGGCTTCCACCTCTTCTTTCAACAAGCATGCTCATTTCTACCCCAGAGTCCAGGCATCTGATGTGATCTCTGTCTCAATATACTTCAGCAAGAGACCTCCTGGGACGTCTACTCCATTTACTTTATTCTATCCTCAGCTATCCCCTTTAAGCCCATGCTCTCCACTAGACCATCCACAGTGCTCTGTCTCCTGACCTAGTTGCCAGTTATTTCAAAGCACCTTCTCTATTTTATATTCTGTTTACTTAAATTCTGTTAACTCTCCATAAGCAGCAGTTCCTTCCAGGTAGGATTCCATCTGCATTTTCTTTTCAGTGACATTGCAACACTGCCTTTTCACAGGATACGCACAGAATAAATGTTTGTTAAATGCATATTTTAAAGTCAAGGTATCTTTTCCTGGGGATGGAAAAAAAAATAACAGCCAACTATTTCTTTTGATAGATGTCATGCTGACCTCCTTTTTAGTCCATTAGTAGACTGCAGCAGATGCTTCTTCCGACTTCCGTCTTGCTGATTACAGATGTGTTCCAATCATGTTTTTCTTGATTAAACAGTTTTTCTTCCTAAAAGTTCCTTACCTATACAGAATATTTTGATAGTGAGTTATTTGAGGTAAGAAAGTCTCACTTGTTTGTTTTTAAAAAAATGGGACAATGACTTGTTTTCTGAGTGAGGTTTGAGTGGCACTGGTGGTTCTATGGATCTTTGTAGAGCATCCAAATTAAAGCCACAGTTTGGAGGCTTTACTTTTTGGGGACATGTTCTTATTATGTCACTCTGAATTGTCCCTCACTTACTTCCACCTTGCAGTGTCACTTGCATCTAATATCATAGGAATGCAGTACTATGTTTGGCCACTGAATGTACATTTTAATATCCCTGTTTCTTTAGTTGATAATGTCATATATACCTTGTCTCTTACTAAACATTACAGTTAGAAATTGGAACTTTTTGGGATGGAACTAGAGACAAGCTACATGTGTTATTTAAATGCTGTCTCGGGCTCTACACTGATAAATTTTTATCAATTAAAAATGTACTTCCATTAAGAATGTTAAATAAAATGGAGCACTCCAGGTGTTTGCCAAAGCTCTGCATGCAAAATTAGCCTGCAAATGTTAAGAGTTGGAGTCTCTGTAAAGTCTAACTATTATGCATCAATATCTAATCAAAGAGTCTTAATGAGCAAAGTCTATGTGGGCTCAATATGATTTAGCCTATGAAGCAAAGCATTGATTCTATCATGAATGAACTCAATACACAGCAAGACCCACCACCTGTGGTTAGAACCTAGTGTGTCCACTGCACCCCTGCCCATCCAAAATTAGAAATCTTCTCACAACATATCAAGGGACTGCTGATTATTCTTTAAGAACATTAGGGCAAAAAAAAAAAAAAAAAAAAAAAAAAAAAAACTTGGTTTCTGTTTCATAATCTAATACAAGTGAAGTTATGGTTTTAAAATAATGACAAGGAATTTGACACGGATTCTCACATACCAAAACATTGCATTTGCAGAAAGCCATCTGTCTGAGGTGATATTGATAGCTGGAGAACGCTGACTAGGACTGAAGACTGAAGGGTGGCGTCCTATTTCTACTCCTGAAGGCTATAGTGTTTCATCTCTGTAACTGTGGGGCGAATTGTTTACTGTGCTTTTGTATACTTGTTTTTCCCTTCAAATAGAGAAAGGATATGAAAGTTAAGTGAGTGACAGTACATTTCTGACTGGCTCTTACAAACTTCCACAAGTCATTTGAAATATCTAATATAAGTACAAATCACATTTTCTAGAGAAGGAGAAATCAGAAAGAAATGGTGTTTTGATGAAATGCATAGTATTTATTTTGTGATGGCACTGAGATTGTAAAACAAAACTTCTACCTCTTCAACCAGCAACTTTCATTAACTCAGAGTGTCTTTTCCAATAATGGTACAAACAGCAAAAAACAAGGGTTAATGATGTGCAGGCATTGTATTAACAATATATGACTGAAGCATGCACCTCTGCCCACTTGAGTTGCTGTACTAAGATAACTTGACTAGCAATTTTGAAACAATAAAAATGTGTTTCTCTCAGTTCTGAAATCTGAATCACCTGTGTGCAGTGCACATGACTTATATCAAGGGTGTTCACTCTACTTTCAAGAAGTCAACCCTTGCCATAACACAGAAGCCTAAGGAACAGACTTCTTTGATTCCCTTTATAACTATGCTAATCACACATAAAAAGTTAGAGACTTTATGTGATGTTTTGCATATGCTTGGCCTGAGGAGTGGCACTATTAGAGGGTGTGGCCTTGTTGAAGGAAGTGTGGGCTTGGAGACCTTTTTCCTAGCTGCCTGAAGATGCTCAGTCTGTTCCTGGTTTCCTTTGGATGAAGATGTAGAACTCTCAGCTCCTCCTGCACCATGCCTGCCTGGATGCTGCCATGCTCTCATCTTGATGATAATGGACTGAACCTCTGAACCTGTAAGCCAGCCCCAATTAAATGTTATCCTTATAAGTCTTGCCTTGGTCATGGTGTCTGTTCACAGCAATACAACCCTAACTGAGACACTTCATGAACCCCATCACCTAAATTATCTTCCTCTTTACACTGATGGTTAAGTTTTCAAGATGTATGGTAGAAGGAAACAAATATCCAAAGCAAAGAAGCTGGCAATTACCAGCTTGTACAAATGGGCACACTTGATAGACTGATGAACCCCTTCTATAAGCTCTTTGACACTCTCTTCCAAATATCCATCTCCTACCGTGTGATCTGCTCTTTCCTCTGAGACACAGTGACTCTATACCATTATCATATAAAGGATTCAGGGACCAACAAGCAGTGCTGTCTGCTTTTCTACTGATTCAACATCATTATACTTCCTGCTTTAATGCTTTTTAAATTACCACCACATGTTATAAATTTCTCAGAAATAGTAAGACCATGAAAGGAAGATGGGCTTGTGAGAGCAATGAAAAAAATTTAGAAGAATCTTCAAGTAAAATTATCTCTCTGGGTCTAATTTCAGAACTGTACTCTCATAACACAAGTATGATCCTGCTTTTAGGGTATCCTTGTGATGACTCTTCTCATTCCTTATATAACCGTTATGTTCATTCAACTGGATATCCATAGATATCAATGAAATTAAAATCAACTAATACTGAAAATTACATTACTTATCAGCTATCTGTTAATATCAATCATCTGTCTCCTGTCCTTTTAGTCAATTTAATTTTCTTCTTTAATGTCCGGCAAAAAGTAACATTGTGTCAGCCAAGGAAATGAAGACTTTCCCAAGAGAGAGAGAGTGAAGGACAGGGTGGTTTCAGATGGAAAATAATGCCAGATCAGGTCTTTGATATATTTACATGTTTCTTTGGAGATATACTCATCAGCAAACAATTGTCATATGGTCTTTTTCTTTTCAGTGTTTGAGGACCCTCCATATTGTTTTCCCCAGTAGCTGGACTAATTTATATTGCTAGTGACAATCTCCATTACTTCTCTATCCACATCTTTGTCAGCAGTTTAGGATTTTGATTTCTGATTATAGATCTTAACAGGGTGAGATTATATCTTGAGTAGTTTTGATGTGCAATACATTCAGGGTTTGTGGTATTGAGAAATGTTTCAGATACTCATTATCCATTTCTATACCTTCTTTTGAGAAACATTTGTGCAGATGCTTGCTCATTTTCAATTGTTTCTTTTTGATATTATTTATGGAAAGATGCTGGAAGAACAAAGAATGGAAGATATCATAGCTCTCCCTTCTCAGAGAGGCTTCATTTTGGGGGAGGTTTTTCTTTAGCTTGGGAACCACAATGGAAATTGTCTAACTTAAAGTTATAGAAATCTCCTTGATAGGTAGAAATAAACCCTGCTACACAATATAAAAAAAAAGAAAATTTTATATATGGTCTAATGATATTTGGTTTTTTTCTAGAGTTCTAAATGTTTTTTTCTGTCTATTCAGATTTTTAAATATATGTCTAACCACATATCTTTACTTAACTAAAAGGCAGGATAAGATACAGAGAAACATATGATGATAATGTGGTGAAAAAACACATTTTAATAACTCAGAAAACAGGTCACTTAGAATGTAATTCAGTATGCAGCAGAGTGGGAACTCTAGATTTCCTCTGTAATATGCAAGCTTACACTTCACCCATACTTATTAAACTTTACTTACATCTAACTATTATTGCTTTAAAAATAAGTACTAGTCTACTTTAAGAAGGAAAGTCCCATAAACACTTTGGAAAGTATGTCTTTTGTCATAATTTTCAAGGTATTAGTGTGAGTAGCTTTGCATCTACACCAAATAAGAAAACAGAAAGAAGATTAAAATAGTTGTGTGGAATAGTGAGAAAAATTTGAATTTGCATAAAGCTAGCCAGCTAATGTAACTTTTGACAGCCTGTATTGCATTTCTCTGTTTCTATATGATCAAATGTAATTGTTTTAGACACTAATAGCACCAGCTCTACAGTAAATGCCATTTCTACATTACCATGTACATAGGGTTGTTTTAAGAGATCTTATTGAATTAACCAGAGTCTTTATTATTATACAAAAAAAGTTTCATGCAGCAAAAGTGAAAGTAGTTTTTATCTTACTGAAGTTTAAAGTCAAGTAGTAAAAGAACAACACACACACAAACACACACACACACACACACACACACACACACACACACACACAAGCAACACTCGCTAGTGAACAGGGCTAATGAAAAGCTCATAAACCGGAAGTATTAGTTTCCTGTAACTGAACAGGTCACTATAACCCAGAGCTACTGTGTACCTTCATCTCCTCTCCAGGACACTACTCTGAATTCTACATCTCCTCTTTATACTTATTCTGGTAAGTGATTAGCACAGCAATCAAACTATACAACAGAACACTGTCTTTGCAAAGGATCCAGTAGTGTCACAATGTATAGTCAATAGATGAGAGCACAGGACACTCTAATCATGCAAATTCATCTCTTCTCTTTTGAGAGTCATGAGGAATAAAAGTGAAAGAAATGCTTCCCTTGGTGTGTGTAAATGACTCCCCAGTATTTGCAACTATCATGCTGATAATGCCTGCTAAGCTTCTTGAGAGGCCAGGGTGTGTGCAAACTCACTTTCCCCCTGACTATGACTTCACAGTGGGATGTACAATTTCTGTATATAATGCAAGATTCACTGGAACTGTAATTTGAAAAAATTTTGAAAATTGGACAGAGTGTCACCTTGCTCAGGTAATTTCTCTTTAAAAAGCAAATCCATTTCTTTGAGTAATTTGACCATGTTTCCTTTTCTTCCCGAGTAAATGACAAAGCCACACCAAAGCATATTATATCTCCATCTGCCTCAATCCTGCCAGTCTCGCTACACACCACAGTTGCTTTTCACACCACCTCACATGAACCAGAGTCACAGCCATGAAGCACTGGAAGCCGAGGACACAAAAGCAGCTCTGGCCTACAGCTGAACATAATAAAACAGCTGATGTCAGAGCCTGCGGGCTAGCTTCCCAGCGATGCCACTTGCTCAGAATCTTTGCACTGCAGCCATGCATGTGCCATTTCGTCCCTCTCCCCATGCAGAACCATGCCATCTGTTACAAGGCACAGATATGCCACATGCCAGGTAACAGTTCCCTTTCAATTCCTTGTTTGCCCTTACCGAGAATTGCACTAAGCAGGCAAGAAATAAGAAGAGCTTTGAGCCCTATGTTGGCCTGTTTGCTCCAGTTTCTTCTATCCTAGCACTGCCTTTAACCAGATGTGAGTAATTCATGGATACACACTTTAGAAATAAATTTGCAGATATATAATAAAAGCTCTGAGCATTGGCATGCTAATAAACCAAAGGGTAGCAATGTACTGGATTAAAAATTAGAGGGCAGGGTCATTACATAAATAATACTGAGATCTGATGGACCTGTGGGAAGTAAATAACACCATAAACTTTAGTATCGACTCCAGCGTGGGCCACATGTTCTATTCTGTGAAAAATGATGGTCAAATCATTTAGATTGCATACATTTGATATGAAAAACAAAGAGGGAGACAGATTCTGAAGATGTGTCCTCCTTGTATCCCTGTTGGATATGTATTGTGTGCTATACACATAGATAGCAACGAACTGGCAGTCAGGTTGAAATTTTTGTGTTGGGGTCAAAGAAAATTGAGTTAATATCACTGATAGGGGTAGATACTTAACTTTCTAGTCAATCAAGTTATAGACACAAGTATATTCAGAAACATCTGCGAAAGTCTTGAGCTGTATATATAGATAGTATATAAGAAAGAAATAAGCTACAAGACCTATCAAAATGCTCTGACAGTCCCTGTGTACGACTTCACTGGGATGGAGCATATTCGATTAGGGACAAGAAGGTGTACTAAATAGCAAGTCAGTTATTCTAAAGCCAATTATATTTAATCCATGTCAAATAACAGCCTTAATAGTGTTTGTGAGGGTTGTGAGCACCAGTTGTGAGGATCCTTGACAATTTCAATTAAAGTATCATCAACGAAGATGGCAGGCAAGTATCAGCATGGTAGAAATTTATTTTCTCAATTTATAGTGAGCTGGATAGTTATTTGAATGTATACAACTTGTCTCCTAGTTTACTGTCCCTGAAATTAACTGATAAATAATAGATTAACATTCAATAGACAGTTAATAGGCTTCCTCTATGTGCTGTGACCTTTTATTAACAATTTCATCTTTGACATCATAGACATTTCTACGCACCTCACTTCACTGAAACTCCTCCCAGAAGCTGATAATAGGATCCCTGACTGAGCTTCATAAAGGCTACTTTGGCAAACATGTGGATGTGTGAAAATATTCATCTGATTTCATAATGCTTCCTGAAGTGTATGTGTCCCTGACCTCCCATTCTCAGTTCTGAAAAACGAGTTAAATGCTGATGTCTTGTGAATCTCACCTTTGTGTGTCCCAGCCCTCACTGCTACCTCATACTTGAGGAAGTTCCTGGTCACCACCACTGGCCTTGCTGATCTTTAACCATTTCTCCTACCTGTGATGTCTCCTTTAATCATCATATGTGATATTTTATTAGAGAATGTTCTTTTACTTCACAACAATTTGCTCCTGTAGTCCATGTTAATTCTCTGTAGCATTTACTACAATTTCAACTTTATGGTAATGTTTTAAATATTAAGGACACTTTCCTTTCAATCAGTGTGCAACTGACCAAAAGAGAGCTTAGTTAACCAAGAACACAATGGCAAGTTACATGATCAAAGAAAGTCAGGCATCTGCAAATCAAAGTAACTGGTTTGGATTTTTAATTTGAATGATGCAATAGTCCTTGAAATTTTAATCTGCTAGTTTCATGATCTGGTTGACATTTGAATATGACTTCTATTGCTTCTTTAATTTTATGTGTGTTTGGGTGTTTTGCTCTCATATGTACCTTTATACCATGAACATGCTTGATGTCAATTAAGAAAATAAAACTGCATTGGACACACCGCAGTACTAGAGTCACAAATGGTCATAATCAGCCACTCAGGTCCTGGAAATCCAACTGGGGTCCTCTGGTAAAGAAGCCAAAGCTCTTAAGCAGTGAGCTGTCCCTCTAGCCCCTTCTGTTGCTCACTTAAAAAGAATAAATCAGGGTGAACAAGAATTGAAAGGAATTAGTCAGTAAGAATGATCATGGGTTCACAGAAAAGACATTGGTAATACACAAAGATGACAGTGAAGATTGACTGATGCAATCAGAAATAAAATATATCTTGAAATTAAAAAGAAAAGATATTGCTAGTAGCTATTGGTGTTCAGGGTGTCAAAACAGTCAAGGGTGTAGCTCAGGAGGGAAGAAAGCACTTATCTCCGACAGGAGAAGCCCTAAGTTCAGTTCTTCTAATGGGGTTTTGTGGTGTGTGTGTGTGTGTGTGTGTGTGTGTGTGTGTGTGTGTGTGTGTAGAGGGTGAGCATGAAGGATGACTCCACAAATTCAGCTAAAACTTGAAGCAAAGGAACATTGTTCCCCTGAAGAAGGAGGGGCTAAAACAAGCAGATGACCACTGGGGAGTTAAGCCATTTTCTCAACAAGATTTTGTTTCTGTTCACAAATATTCTTATGATGCTTTGTCCTGTTGTCATCTGACTAACATTATTATTATTATTTGATTTAATTCTGCATTATTAGAAACCCATAAATACCCTCTAAGCCCCCCTCCCCCGCACAAAAAAAAAAGCCAGCCCTTCATTTGGAACCTTGGGTGCAGTTAAATACTTTGGACTCAGAAGGTCACTGTCTACCCCAGGTGTGCAAACAAATGTCCATGGAAAAGAGCAGCATGAAAAGGATTGGGCTGAGTGAAGAGATGAGGGAAAAGCCAGCCGGCTAAAGGCCATGAAGCGTAGTTGACTAATTAGAAAAAAGCCCATTTAGCATTGGAAGTGAGCTCCAGCTGCTCTGAGCTGGTAGTATGAGAAGACCACACACTGGTCTGCAGGAGGAGCAGAGGGTATGGTAGCATCCACTCAATAGGATTCAATTAAGGCTGGTGGACTCCAACCAGGAATGCACTGGAGATCACTGTTGTGAATTTCAAAGGGATAAAATTAGGGAGAAAACTAGAAGTCTCAAAGGCAGCACCCTATATGATAAGGTCATAAAGAAAGTCCCCCAGAGAAAAGTCAAAATAAAGAAACCATCTTTTGCACAGCTGGCATTTGTAACAGGACAGGATGCAGGAGAACCCTGGCAAAGTATCACCCTAACCTTTCACTAATGCTTGCTCACTGTCTCTAATCAAAATAAAAGTCTGTGAAGAATTACCAGCATCTTGACCAGGGGATAGTGAATTCAAGCCCTGGCTATTTAACTACCAAAAGTTCCTGACTTATATAGGACACAAAACCGATATAGAAAGTGATAAAGCCATTCCTCCTTCTCTCTTCCACGGAGGTGTACAAAGAACACACATTCATTTGCAGTTACACAATTCCAAAATGTCCAGGCATGTTTTGATAAAGAAAAAAAAAAAAAAAAAACATTTCACTAGGCAATTTTATGATTGCCTACAACTTTATACAACTGTCACATAGTATATGTCCAACAATTAGGATACCTAAGGTGTCACTAGGTGACATATTATATGGAAATACTGTGGTATTACAGCCCACCATTGGCCAGTCTGACCCGGTGTAAACAATGACCAGAACTGAATAACCAGTCTCAAGTACTCAGAGTTCACCTGTTCTACAGCTCAGGGGTTTCAGATATCATATGAAGAAATGCATCTGTCTTAATGCAAATGAAAATTGTGAAAGAATACAAATCTGGTTGCTGTTGTTGTTGTTTCGCCAGCCTGGTGATATTCTGGAGAGAGCTGCTGCCATGACAACCGTGCCTCCCCTCCCCACTATGCCCATCACCTATGGCTGTAAGTGGCAAAGTGACTCAAGGGTGCTCCGTAGACTTGGGAATACTTAGTATTTTAAGAGTTTTGATGTCACTGCAAATGAAGTTTTGTCTCAGAGTATTACTGAATAGTAACTTTCATCGCAGTTTTCCTATGGTCATGCATACTCATAGGATGTGAGTGTCACTACTGCCTGCATTTCAGTGTCACTATTGCCTGCATCTTACATGTAGAGACTGTTCACTCTGACCATTAGGTGTACTCACTGGACCAGAGAATTATGGTTCCCATTACTCATTTTGTCTAGTTTGGACCATATTTCTAGCTATGTTTAACAGGATGAAAAATAAAAGAAAAAAAAAAAAAACAAGCAGCGCTCTTCTGCCTTTAACTACTGAACTCTCTGTATGGTGAATTATGTGATACTTCACAGGACAGATGTAGCAGTTAGCTGGAGCATGTGGACAAGATTCACTCCATGGAATAGGCATGGATCTGCGATCTATAACATGAGGATTATAGCTACCCAAAAAGTTCATCTAAGCTGGGTTTAATATGACAAAGGAAAAAGTTCATTTTTGTGTGTGTGTTCAGCTATTGGACCTATAAGATGATATTACAAGGCACATTGATAATTCAAATTAAAATTATCATAAATGATGATTGGAACAGAACTAAGCTTAAATTCAGTGAGGGTTCACAGCTTCTTAACTGACCAGCATTTATGATGCTAATTAATATATAATAATTGAATAGTGGCATGAGACCACTCTTTTTAAGAATGGTACCTGAGGTTAGTCTCAGGGAATTGGTGGGTAGGAATTTCAGCAGCTTATTTGATGTGTTTAGCAATGAAATAATGGGAAAAGTTCTCAGAATATGTCACTTAAGCCTGTCTAGTGCACTACATGATGCTCTGTCTACAACAACTATCTTCTAGTCATACACACACATACACACACACACACACACACACACACACACAATGAACAAAACAACTTAAATCTCAAAAATAAATTACAATAATTTCTTCCAAATGGCTCTTTGAACCTTTAAGATAAAATATACTTTCCATAGAAATTAATATAATTACAGAGGGAAGATCGGTCCATCATTTTTCAGCAAGAAGAGTAAAGTTTGGAGCTTTGATAACAAGAACAGGAACATGGAAGACAGGATGGGAATTACTAATGCTGCATAAGAGAAGGAAGCATCTATCACCCAAAGTAGAATATTTTCAGGCCCTGGATATGTCCAGGAGTTTAAAAAATATAATAAATAGTGAATAAAAGAGAGGAAAAACAGAAGATCTGGAAGTGAGCTTTACTCTGTATCCTAGGAAACAGAAAATGAACAGATGGTCATAAAAATTCAGAGATTTACAAATATGGGAGGGGAAGAATTTTATGAATACAAAAGCGGCTCTAGTTGGCTCTTCATCCTGGAGGATGCTAAACAGAATGATTCAGAGTGAGAAGTTGGCAGTGGAGGGATACTACGTCACCGCTTTGTTAATAGGTTACATCTACTTCCAGATGACAAACTGATTTCTGGTTTTCTCATTAAATCTTGGGAACATATTGTTAACCTAACTTTTATATACTATCGGGGATGGAATGTGAGCCAATAGCATTGTTGATTCTTCTTTGTGTTGGGGATGAGGCAATTTGTACTGACAATGAACTCCATTCTTGCTGTGAAGACCACTGGATGTGAGAGAAAGGCCATAAGCTTGCATACAGAAGCAAATGTATCTGAGACTGATTATAATTTTACTTTTCCCAGAGAAAGCTTTATAAAATAAAAGAGGTAAAAATGCCATAAATAATTCACATAAATAAAATATATATATTCCAACCTAATCCAAATGTTCCATGCAATTCCAATCAAATAAAATTGCCAGTGTAGATGTCCTTCCTTTGAGCAAGCTAATTTAAAAATCTACATGGAATTTAATATAAATTTGTCCTGAGTTCCCCTTATAGTTTAAAAATAACAACAATGAACTGATAAGTAAAAATAAACAAGCAGTATAATATAAAAATGGGTAAGAACATAAAGCCATAAAGCAGCTTATACTCTGAAGCAGTTGTACAAATCACAATGACATATTTGAGCTCATTACTACCATCTGTATTCACAAAACTACTAAGTAAAAACAAAAGATGACAATAACACAGAGAGAAACCAACATACACAAACACCCACATACACAAACACCCACACCCACCCCCCCACACACCATCTATTACCAAGAATTGCTGAATAAATGATAAATTCGACGTTATTGGGAGTTGGAGTTACGTCACCTAGTAAAAGCACTTAGTGTTGTCAACCTAAAATGTATACAGCTATGCTCTGACCAGAATATACACATACGCTGGATCACACCAGACAAACTTGATTTATATATGACAGTAGGGTAAAATAGTTAAAAGTACCCTCTTTTACTTTTAAACTTTTTAGTTGAGTGACAAATTTTATTGCATAAATAATGTAGCCATCTCACCATCAGGCACATTACAGATAGTATGCACACACATGCGAGTATGTGTGTCATGTATTTGTAAATAATACAGAAGACATGGACAAATGGTAACATATATATATATATATATAGTATGTATTAATATAGAATGCAATACATTATATATATTTATATATATACAGAACATAACCTTCTCTACAGACTGTGAGGTCCATATTGTTCCTTCACAGCAGACACCATTCCTATAACTAAAAATAGAAAAAAAAAGTACCTAGAAAGAAAAGAATAAGAAATGACAAAGGAAGAAAAGGAGTAGACGTTAAGGGAGAGGAAAAGAAGTAAAAGGAAGAAAACTGGAAGAGAGTAGGTGGAAGAGGGAAAGGAGAAGAGAAATTGAGGTGAAGGGAAGACAATACTAGTACGTCAGTAGTCATTTCAGAGTAATAATTTTCAAAAATATTTTTATTTATGTGTACATGTCTGTATTTGTCTGTCATATGAGATCAGTTATCCATAAAGGCCAGAAGAGGGCCTCATATCCCTTGGAACTGGAGATATAAATAATTGTGAGCTATCTGACATGGGTGCTGGGAACTGAATGTGGGTCCTCTAGGAAATCATTAAGGGCTCTGCACCATCTGAGCCACATCTCCAGCCTGTAAAGGAATTTTTTAGTAGAATAGCTGCAAGCCTTCTATTTCAAGATGAATATTATCACTGAATCTAAATAACTAACCAAAGAATGTAGCTTCTAGCACATAGTTCTTTATATGTTCTGTGCAATTATTTAACTTCAAAAATGTATTCCAGACTTTAAAAATATTCAGAGCAATATCAGAAATAGAAGAGGTTTTTTTTTTTTTTTTTTTTTTTTTTTTTTAGTAAAATAACCCATGCTTTTTTCAGAGACACCAGGCTACTTTGTGGGGGTAGCTGCCAACATACTAGTGAGAAAAGATGATGATGGTTGTTAACCTCCCATGAAAGGAAACTAATGCTCATATAAAATGAGTTGACTACATAAAATAAACATCACTGCCAAACAGTGGTTATCCCAGAGGGGCCCTATCATCTAATTCATAAGAAGAAGTAACTTCCCTACAGAAATCTTTCTAAATTAAGGTGGAATGGGGAAAAAATTTTCAGGAGTGGTCCTGATTAAAAAAAAAATGTTGAACAAAACAAGATATGGCCAGTTCAGATACCAAAAACTTCAAATATTGAGATAAAACTAAAGACATCTGGACCAATAAACATGTAAACCACACATGTAAATGGGTGATGCTATCCTAATGAGATGACTTAATTAAGGAATGATCAAATATTTCTAGGATTACAGCAATTAAAGACATCTAAAAGGCAAATTGATTGTTCCAAAAAAATTGCAATAGGACAACTGAGTGTGCTACAGGAGGATGGCAGGAGAATGGAGGGGAATGATTATGTAACCTGACTGCCTTTTTTAAAAAAATTGAAAAACTTTCTTTTAAAAAGCAGAGATAAATGTACATATTTTAAAAGCATTGTTACATAAAAGTATATGAATACATTTTTATCAGTATTTGATTTTTTTAAGTTTGATAGTATGCATTAAAATCTTACTAGTTACAGTGAGAAAAAAGTACATGTAAAACAAGATGTAACCTGGAAATAGTCAAAGTTTTCTTGGTGTGTAAAGAGTAAGCATAATGATTTTTCTTTTTTTGAGGGGACATTTGTTTTTCTTGAACTCCATACAGTCTGTGAGTTGCTTCTGGGGTGTTCAGAGTTTTCTGTGGTTACTATCCAATTATCAGTGACTGCATATTATTTTTGTTCTCAGGATGATATTCTCAAGCTGCATACATTTTCAAAAGAATTTCATAAAGTCATTGTTTCTTATAGCTGAGTAGTACTCCATTCTGTAAATATACCACAATTTTTGTATCCATTCATTTATTGAAGGACATCTGGGTTCTTTCCACTTCTGGCTATTATAAATAGGGCTGCTATGAACATTGTGGTGGATGTGTCTTGTTGTATGTTGGAGAGTCTTTGGGGTAAATGCCCAGAAGTGGAATAACTGGGTCTTCAGGTAGTACTATGTCCAATTTTCTGAGAAACCACCAGACTGATTTCCAGAGTGTTTGTACCAGTATACAACCCCATCAACAGTGGAAAAATGTTCCTGTTTCTCCAAGTTCTCACAAGCATTGGCTGTGATCTGAGTTTTTGATCTTAACCATTCTGACTGGTGTGAGGTGGAATCTCAGGGTACTTTTGATTTGCATTTCCCTGAAGACTAAGGATATTGAACACTTCCTTAGATGCTTCTCTGTCATTCGATATTCCTCAATTGAGAACTTTTTGTTTAGCTCTGTACCCCATTTTTAATAGGATTATTTGATTCTCTGGTATCTAACTTCTTGAATTCTTTGTATACCTTGGATATTCGGCCTCTATGACATGTGTGGTTGGTAAATATCTTTTCCCAATCTCTTGACTCCCACTTTGTTTTCTTGACAGTGTCCTTAGCCTTACAGAAGAAACTTTGCAATCTCATTAAATCCCATTTGTCGATATTTGGTCTGAGAGCACAGGCCATTAATGTTCTGTTCAGGAAATTTTCTCCTGTGCCTATGTGTTCCAAGGTTTTCCCTACTTTCTCTTCTAATAGTTTCAGTGTACCTGGTTTAATATGGAGATCTTTGATCCACTTGCACTTGAGCTTTGTACAAGGAGAAGAAAGGGTCTATTTTCATTCTTCTGAATGCTGAGTGCCAGTTGGACCAACACCATTTGTTAAAGAGGCTGTCATTTTTCCATTGAATGTTTACAGCTCCTTTGTGAAAAATCAAGTGACCACATACTTGAGGACTCATTTCTCGATCTTCTATTCTATTCCATTGATCCACGTGCCTATGTCTGTAATAGTACCATGCAGTTTTTAACACAGTTGCCTTGTAATATATCTTGAGGACAGGAATAGTGATTCCCGCAGATGTTTTCTTGTTGTTGAGGATGGATTTTGCTATTCTAGGTCTTTTGTTATTCCAGATGAAATTGCACATTGCTCTTTACAACTCTATGACAAATTGGGTTGGAATTTTAATGGGGATTTATTGAATCTGTAGATTGTTTTTGGTAAGATAGCCATTTTTACAATGTTGATCCTTCCAATCCCTGATCATGGGAGATCTTTCCATTTTCTGAGATCTTCCTGGATTTCCTTCTTCAGAGATTTGAAGTTCTTGTCATACAGGTTCTTCACTTGCTTAATTAGAGTCACACAAAGGTATTTCATATTGTTTGTAACCATTGTGAAGGGTATCTTTACCCTAATTTCTTTCTCTGCATGTTTGTCCTTTGAGTAGAGGAAGGCTACTGATTTGTTTGAGTTAATTTTATATCCAGCTACTTTGCTGAACTTGTTTATCAGCTGTAGAAGTTTTCTGGTGGAATTTTTGTAGTCACTTATGTACACTATCATGTCATCTGCAAAGAGTGATGCTTTTACTTCTCCCTTTCCAATTGTATTCCTTTTATTTCCATTTGCTGTCTAATTGCTCTGGCCAGGATTTCTAGTAATATGTTAAATAGGTATGGGGAGAGTGGGCAGCCTTTTCTAGTCCCTGATTTTAGAGGGATTGCTTAAAGTTTCTCATGGTTAAGTTTAATGTAGGCTATTGGTTTGCTGTATATTGCATATTATGTTTATGTATGGGATTTGTATTCCTGTTCTTTCCAAGACTTTTAACATGAAAGGGTATTGAATTTTGTCAAATGCTTTCTCAGCATCTAGTTAGATGACCATGTGGGATTTTTCTTTGAGTTTGTTTATTTGGTGGATTACGTTGATGGATTTCTGTACATTAAACCATCCCTGCATCCCAGGGATGCAGCCTACTTGATCAAGGTGAATGATCGTATTGATATGTTCTTGAATTCAGTTTGCAAGGATTTGGTTGAATATTTTTGCATCAATATTCATAAGTGAGTTTGGTCTGATGTTCTCTTTCTTTGTAGGGTCTTTGTGTGCGTTAGGAACAAGAGTTATTGTGGCCGCAAAAAAAAATGAGTTAGGTAGTATTCCATCTGACTCTATTTTGTGGAATATTTTGAAGAGTATTGGTACTAGGACATCAATAAATGTCTAATAGTATTCTGCACTGAACCCATCTGGACCTGGGCTTTTCTTGGTTGGGAGGCTTTTGATGACTGCTTCTATTTCTTTAGGTATTATAGGATTATTTAGATGGTTTATCTGGTCCTGATTTAACTTTAGTATCTGGTATCTGTCCAGGAATTCATCCATTTCCTCCAGATTTTCTAGCTCTGTTGAATGTAGTCTATTGTAGTAGGATCTGATGTTTTCTTGAATTTCCTCACATAACAATTTCCATTGTTATGTCTCCACTTTCCTTTCAGATTTTGTTAATTTGTATACTTTCTCTCTTTGCCCTCTAGTTAGTCTGGTTAAGGGTTTCTCAATTTTGTTAATTTTCTCAAAGAACCAGCTCTTGGTTTTGTTGATTCTTTGAATGGTTTTTTGTTTCTATGTGGTCAATTTCTGCTCTGAGTTTGATTATTTCTTGCCATCTCCTCTTGGGTTTATCTGCTTCCTTTTGTTCTAGAGCTTTCAACTGTTCTGTCAAGTTGCTAGTGTATGCTCTCTCCAGTTTCTTTTTGGAAGCACTCAGCTATGAGTTTTCCTCTCAGTACTCCTTTTATTGAATCCTATAGGTTTGAGTGTGTTCTGTTTTCATTTTCACTAAGTTCTTGAAAATCCTTAGTTTCTTTCTTTATTTCTTCTTTGACCATGATATCATATAATAGATCATTGTTTAGTTTCCATGTGTATATGGGCTTTTTGTTGTCTTTGTTGTTATTAAAGACCAGCCTTAGACCATGGTGATCTGATAGGGTGCATGAGAGTATTTCTATCTTCTTTTATCAATTGAGGCTTGTTCTGTGACCGATTATGTGGTCAATTGTGGAGAAGGTGCCATGTGGTGCTGAGAAGAAGGTGTATTCTTTTGTTTTAGGATGAAATGTTTTATAGATGTCTATTATTTCCAATTGGTTCAAAACCTCTGCTACTTTTACTGTGTCCTTGTTTAGTTTCTGTTTCCATGATATGTCCATTGATGAGAGTCGGGTTCAGATGTCTCCCACTATTATTGTGTGGGTTGCAATATGTGGGGATTAGAAAAGTATTGTGGAAAGGGGTGGCTGGGAGTAGGATGTAAAGTCAAGTCACCAGGATGTAAAATGAATAAATAAAATATTTAAATAACATTTTTTGAAAATGGGTTACTGAGTTAAACAGAATTTTCAACAGATGGATCTCTTATGGTGGACAAGCACTTAAAGAAATGTTCAACACTCTTAGTTATCAGGGGAATGCAAATCAAAGTGGCTGAGATTCCATCTAACACCCATCAGAATAGCTAAGATCAAATCCTCAAGTGACAGCACATTCTGGCCAGGATGCGGAGCCAACAGAACACTTTCCATTGCTGTTGGGATTGGAACAACCACCCTGGAAATCTCTTTGGCACTTTCTCAGAAAACTGTAGGCAAATGGATGGAACTTGAGAGTATCATCCTGAGTATGGTAATTCAGACTCAGAAAGACATGAATGACATATACTAACTTATAAATGGACATAGTCATAAAGCACATGATAACCATGCTACAATTCACAAACCTGAAAAAAACTGGGTAATAAGGCAGGTCCAAAGGAGGACGCATGAATCTCACTCAAAGGGAGAAATGACAAAATGGTCATGGTATTCAGAGGTGATTGGATGGAACTTGGATGAGAGATGGGGTCAAAGGGGGTGTGGAGATGGTGATCAGGTATAGGGAGAGAAAGGAGACAAAGAACTGGGTGTGAGAATAGAAATCAGTGGAGACATCTCTGAGACCAAGTAGAGACCTGGGATAGAGAAGTCTATAGGTAGTATAAGAGGGTTCCCCTAGCTGAGATTCCATGCATATATGGAATGAAATGAGCACCTTCTGTAACCAGGCAGTAATTCCAATGGAAGGAAATTGACATCAACCCACCCACAAAATCTTGAACCCAAAACTTGTCCTGCCAACATGAAGTGTATAGATCAACATGGAATAGAGACTGAGAAAATGGCCATCCAATGACTGGCCCAACTCAAGACCCATCCCATGGAAGAGATACTCTGCTATGCTTACAGACTGGAACCTAGCATATATGTCTCCTGAGAAGCTTCAACCAGCATCAGATGAAGGTAGATACAAAGACCAGTAACCAAACATTAGGCAGAGCTCTGTGGATTCTTGTGGTAGAGTGGGGTATAGAATGGATTAAGTAAATGTAGTCACTAACCCCACCAAAAAATCATACAGAGACAATTAAGATGGGCATATGAGGACTCACATAGATTGAACTACCAGCCAAGAGCATGCAAGTACCAGGACCTAACCTATACCCCCTATTTGTAGAAGATGTGCAGCTTTGCCTTCTACATGAAGGTCTCTTAACAATTGGAGTAGGGGCTGTCTCTGACTCCACTGTCTGCCTTCTGTGTGGACTGCCTGGTTGAGCCTCGGGGGGAGAGGAGTTTCTTAGTTCTGCTGCGATATATGTTCAAGTGTTGGGTATTAATCAAGGGGGCATTCCCTTCCTCTAAGGAGAAAGTGAGAGAGGTAATGGGGAATAATTTGCAAAGGTCAGACTGGGAGTAGAGGAAGGAAGCATCCTGCAATGAGGATGTAATATGAATAAAAAAAATATGAAAAAATGTGAGAAACTAGATATCATATTTGGCAAATGAAGAAAAGTCCAACAAAATAATACACAGCATATAGAGATAAAAATTTAATTCTGAAATACATGTATTTAAACTACATATAATATATGACAAAGCATGTAAACATATAGATAGAGTTCCAGAAAAATGATTGGATAGGCCTGATTAATTTTAGATATAATTGATAAAATATAGTTTCAGACAAATTGATATGGTATATAATCCTACACATCTACATACCCAACAATCAGAACACTTATCAAGTTTCATACATAAAAATAAATTCCTATAAACATGTTATAAGGGAACTTCACAACATTGATGATATTTATAAACAATTATAAACAAAGAGAAAAACATTCCCTTCACCAAAATACATACATACATACATACATACATACATACATACATACATACGTACATACATACATACCAGCGTAATCAAGTAACTATAGCAATTTTGGGAAACAATGAAATTAAATATAAAAATTGTTCTAAAATGAATGATTTTTCAATCTAGGGAATAAACTATGAGTACTGAAATCTAACATTATAAACAAAATTAAAATTCTGATCACGGTCAGATATGTAGGTGATTTTCCAATGCTGCTTACCCAACTAACTGCCTTTAACATCCTCGGAGCTCAGTAATAGACAGGGAGCATTGCCACCTACGCATGAGTCCTGACATTTCCCTCCACAAGAAATACCCAGACAGCAGGCAAATGGTTTTCACTTGATTTCAACCTATAAAATCTGACATTACTTCTAATTACATAGACCCAAAACATTATCATAGAGCCTAGCAGGAGGGAACTAAGAAAGAGGAGTTTGACCTATACAGTGGCTGAAAACAAGGTAAAAATGGAATGAACAGTAAGCAAGATAGATGGTTACAACCTGTGCCTCTGGGGAACTCTAAGGGAAAAGATTATACTCCAACACCCAGAAAACTAAAAGCACAGAGTACAGCAAAAGTGTCTGAGAGCACATAGTCAGGTCTTTATTCCTGAAGCAAATGAAATCAATTAAATTATTTGAGCTTTTCCATAAGAAAGTTATTGTTTTTATGGAATAGCACTCTTGGATCACTCATGGAAAATAGACCTTGTGGCAGAGGCCACGGTACCTACAATGCAGTTGTTTGTGATGACATTTGGGTGCCCTCTTCAGAGAGGTTTCATAAGCACAGGTTTCCATATTGAAGGACCTTCTGTTTACAAATAAATAAGGTTTCAGTATCTTGAAATCTCTTACACACACATGAACCCTAGCACACACACACACACACACACACACACACACACACAAACACACACACAGTAGGTAACTAAAACAAATAGGTAGATAATCAGATACTGATTATTTCACCTGATTAATTTTAAAAGCAGTAAGTCTGAGGTGTTATATATAAATGGGAGTTGATTAGAAAATCTAAGGCATGTGTCAAACACTTGCTAGAATTGTTACTTCTGTATGTACTACTTCCTGGAAGGAAGCGCATATGAAAGGACAAGCTTCCATTTAACAAGGATTTGCTACTGTAGATGACTGCAGGAAAACACAGAATAAAGGGCAAATGCTTTTACCTATAGGTAGAAAGAAAAGCCATGCATTAAAATTTTGACATCATGAGCTAAAACCACACTCAAGGCAAGAAATAGTCTTACATCATTAAAACCTAAAGCAGCACCAAACCAAGTTAAAAATCTGATTATAGTGCTGCTTAATTGTAGGATAAGTTCACCTCAGTATTTTTTCTTCTTCCTTTATCAATTATTATTATTTTTAATCATTTTTGCAGTCCAGTCATTATTCCCCCTTGTGGTCTGCCCCCGAACAGTTCTTCATTCCATTCCTCCTCCCCATCCCTAAGAAGATGCCTCTACACCCCCTCACCAGACCTTGCCCTTCCTTGGGGCCTCCCATTGTAGGTGGCACCTTCTGATAACAGCCCCAATAGAAAAGGTATTTCAGAAAAAAATTTAGGCTTGCTTTTTGCTTGCTTGGCCTTCCATCCTGTGGCTGAATTGATTTGCTCTCCTCTTGGTGATTCTATCCAGCCCATCCAAATGTTTATTTATACATATATTGGAAGATCTGGACGTTTTGGTCACTTGTTCAAGGTTATTATGGTTGATACTCATTGCAAATTTCCATCCATTAAAATGACCTGAATAGAGGACATCACCAGAAAACTGTCTTGGTTACCTTGGTTGATGTGGGAAGGCCTGCCCTCTTTGTGGGTGGCATCGTCCGGTAGCAGCCCCATAAAAAAGGTATTTCAGAAAAAATTTAGTCTTGCCTTTTGCTTGCTTGGACTTCTATCCTGTGGCTAAACTGATTTGCTCTGATCTTGCTGATTCTGCCTGCAAGAATTTTCTTTAAAAAAAGCATTTTTAGGCGTTCATTGTAAAATGAAGTTCTCTTCAGGAACTTTAATGGCTCTTGACTTGAAGCAAAGTACCGAAGAAGCATCCTGCCTTGTGGATGGAAGAATATCTTCAGATTATCATGCCCTTGTGGAAAACAGCTATTCTGAGATTGTTTCAACTATTGAGGCATCCAGCTTCTGTGACTAACTGAATACTAGTACCCAGTATTTCACATATGATTTGGCTCTTGTCACTATTTTAAAGTTTACTATATATATATAATTTATATATAATATATATATATATATATGTATATATATATATATATATATATATAATTACAAGTTATCCCTTTCTGCCT
This sequence comes from Micromys minutus, assembly GCF_963924665.1. Classification (NCBI taxonomy): domain Eukaryota; kingdom Metazoa; phylum Chordata; class Mammalia; order Rodentia; family Muridae; genus Micromys; species Micromys minutus. The sequence goes on along the minus strand of NC_137983.1, from coordinate 39,192,168 downwards.
CATTCTTCTGGAATATGATGTAAGCTCTAATTTACCAGTGACATGAATACCTAAAATCAGCTGCCATCTTCCCGGCCATGATGGTCAAAGATTGACAAATCGGACTTAATGAGATTGCAAAGTTTCTGTAAGGCTAAGGACACTGTCAAGAAAACAAAATGGCATCCACAGAGTGGGAAAAGATCTTTACCAACCCCTCATCAGATAGAGGCCTAGTATCCAAGGTATACAAAGAACTCAAAAAGCTAGACACCAGAGAATCAAACAACCCTATTAAAAAATGAGGTACAGAGCTAAACAAAAAGTTCTCAATTTAGGAATATTGAATAGCTGAGAAGCATCTAAGGAAGTGCTTGACATCCTTAGCCTTCAGGAAAATGCAAATCAAAACAACACTGAGATTCCACTTCACACCAGTCAGATTGGCCAAGATCCAAAACTCAGATGATAGCAGATGCTGGCGAGGATGTGGAGAAAGAGGAACACTTCTCCACTGTTGGTGGGGTTGTAAACTGGTACAACCACTCTGGAAATCAGTCTGGTGATTCCTCAGAAAATTGGACATAGTACTACCTGAAGATCCAGTTATTCCACTTCTGGGCATATACTCCAGAAACACTCCAATATACAACAAAGACAAATGCACCACAATGTTCATAGCAGCTCTATTTATAATAGCCAGAAGCTGGAAAGAACCCAGATGTCCTCCAGTAGATGAATAGATACAAAAATTGTGGTACATTTACACAATGGAGTACTACTCAGCTATCAGAAACAATGGCTTAATGAAATTCTTAAGAAAATGGATGCATCTAGAGAATATCATTATGAGTGAGATAACCCAGTCCCAAAAGAACAGACAATATGCAGTCACTGATAGTGGAATACTAACCTCAGAATGGTCTGAACACCCCAGAAACAACTCACAGACTGTGTGAAGTTCAAGAAAAAAAAAAGAAAGAAAGAAAGAAAAAAGAAAACAAAAAGAAAATGATAAAACCATTATGCTCAATCCTTACACACCAAGAAAACTTTTACTAATTCTGGGTTACATCCTGTTTTACATGTACTTTATGCTCATTGTAACTAGTAAGACCTTAATGCACAGTATCAAACCTTTGGAAAAATACAAAGCCAAGCACTGACAAAAATGTATTCTTATACTTTTATGCAAAAATGCTTAAAACTTGTAAAGATATCTCTGTTTTTTAAAATAAAGTTGTTCAAAATAAATAAATAAATAAGAGTGTGTGTGTGTGTGTGTGTGTGTGTGTGAGTGTTTGTACTGTATTTTCTTCATTCATTCACCTGCTGATGTGAATATAGGATTATTTCATAACTTGGGTATTGTTAATAGTTTTTCAGTAAAAGTGTGTGTGTGTGTACTCAGGTAGGGGTTTCTTGGTTTTATGGCTGTGATGCCTTCAGTAGTAAGCCCAAGCACGGTACAGCTGGATCTTATAGAGCAGTGATTGCCTACCCCACAAAGCATTAGGTCACATCATTTTCTCTAGACCTGTGACTTAATCACTGATGTCTTTTAAAAACTCCTCAGAGGTTTCTAAGATGGAAGCATGACTCAAAAACATTTCCACAGAGAAACAATAACAAAGTATGTGAGGAATATCTTTCCTAAGGAAGAGAGAAAGAAAATTTTTCATAAATGTTACACCTAAACATTGTCATTCTTGCTCAATTCATCCTAAGTGTAAGAATTGCCACACTCTTACTAATGGGCACTACTGTTTCAATGGTTTGTTCATGAGAAAATACTGAAATACTCTCATCCACCTCAGGAATTAATTTTCAAGGATTCTAAAATATTTATAAGGTATTTATCATTCCTGGTGTTATTGGTATCACAATATTTGTCTCAAAGGAAATCATAATCCAAAATGAATAAATTTAAGAAAAAGCTCAAAATCCAGGAAAAATAATTTAATTATCTATTTGAACTTTGGTTTTGTGTGTGCATAGACACACACACACACACACACACACACACACAAACACACTTGCAAGTTGCAAGTTGCTATTCTATTGCTTAATATGAAAAAAGTCAAATCATCTTATCATCTTGGCTGATTTCAAGTGGCCTGCCTTTCTTATTTTCATTATGTCTTTTACTTCATTTATCTCCTCTCCCTCCTCTCTCTCTCTCTCTCTCTCTCTCTCTCTCTCTCTCTCTCTCTCTCTCTCTCTCTCTCTCTCTCTCTCTCTCACACACACGCACACACACACACACAATCTGTTTGTCTCCTTTTCTCTTTTTCTCTCTGTCCTTCTTCATCTTTGTCTCTGTCCTTAATAGTTTCTAAATATCTCTGCCTTTGTCTTTCTCTGTATCCACTGTGTCTCTTCTTCTCCCCTCTGTGTGTGTGTGTATGTGCATGTATGTCTCCTAAATATCTATCAGCACATTTTAGAAAGAATACTGAGCAATATTTCAATTTACACAGCCGTGAAATTATCATTAATTCAAACTGATATTCTGCAATGAAAGGATTCAAATTCAGAGCAGACTTCAAGGTATAACACAAGAAATACACTTCTTACATGACATTGTCTCCATTTATACCAATATGACCTTGAGGACCAATACTTAATCACGTTTTTGAATAGATGTATTACAAATATGAAATATAATAAATATAAATAATATTCAGGTTTCCCATATGGAAGATGTTACACAAATATAGGTCTTTCTCCACCCACTTGAAATAAAAGTATTTTAGTCAACTAAACCTTTTTTCAGCTAATTAGACATTGAATATAAAGCCTAATACTGTCCCAGCTCTTTTAGATATTTATTTTAACAATGGGTCTTGGTGAGGTAACTAGGCTGGCCTTGATTTCACTCTGCAGCTAAGGAAGACCTTGAACATGAAATCTTCTGAAACACATCCCATATGGCTGGGATTGCAGATATATGTCAATGCCCCATCTTTATTTTTCTTCTATCAATCAAATATGATCTTCTGTAGGAGACTGCTGTGTTTGTCCTGACTACTATTGCTTCTAGAATCTGACGCTTTACTGTAAACATATCATTAATTTTGGTTTAGTGTGTACTTAAGCCTCTGTGATGCTCATACAAAATAAATTAAGCTATGTGATTCACCATAATCCAAATGGAAAGGGTTACCATGCATGTCATATTGACGTATTGTAGCTCCCGATACCCAGTAATTAATGAGAATTATGTGTGAGAATCCACATATATTTTCTTAGAACGCTCGCTAAGATATTAGAGGCGTTTGACACACATAATCATACATGCTTTGAGGAAATGAGCACCCTTAATAAAAGATCTATTAATCATTTCCCATCAAAACATACTTAGATCTATGCTGAAATATGAAGCATTCATTCAAAGCAGAAAAATTCTTCTAGTAAAAATATAGATTCACAAAAGAAGATATTTTATAACTCATTGTTATTTCCTTACTAGGGATGTATCAGAGATTGTATCTTGGATATGATATTCCTGGTATTTTATGGTATTTGGGAACAATCCCAAGACCTCATGCACACTACGAACATGTTCTGCCACTGAGCTTTATTTAAGTCAGAGACTGAGGAAAATGCCAGAACTTAACACTGTGGCTGGAAGTGAGTGTTTGAACTCAGCTAAGAGATCAAAGGAGATTGCTGAAGTGCTTTCAGGCTGGGAATTCATGACTCTAACTGTATTTCTACAGGATTATTTTTGGAAACTTAATACTACAAGCAAGAGTCAGTAGTTATAGGCAGACCCTAGGACTCATGACCAGTCAACATAGCCGAGTCAGAGAGTTCCAATCCAGTAAGAAACTCTCTGTTAATAAAGAGTCATGACTCCTAGGGAACCATACCTGAGACTGACATGACTTCTTCTTGCCTCTGCTTCTACATGCAATATCATACTCTGCACATGCACACACATACATGAGCACCCACACACAACTTTTCTATTCACACACTAATCCATTCAGAGAAATTTCATGTGGCCACTAGTGATTACTGGCCAAAACAAAATACTTCTGACCCTGTCTTCTTCACCTTATCCTGATTCCTACCTTCTGTATTTCTTCTTCTCTCCTAACCCATCTACACTGATTCCAGATTAAGTTTTCTAAACTCAAGTCCAAATTATGTAGTACATTGCCTGATATACACCTATTGATCCAACAGCTATCAGAACCTTCTAAATAAAGAGAAATGTGAAAACTCTTGCCTTCCTAGAGGCCACTGAATTTTAAGGAAGGCACTTAAATAAGTAGTCAATTTAAAACACATGTTGCTATCAAAATAGAGGGAAGTCCTGGTTTCTAGGGTAGCATGGTAAGAGCATCTAAATGAGGAGGTCACTGTGGGAATAGATGTGCTAAGAGGAGATGATCTATAGCTGTCTGTGGAAGATAAAGAAATAGATGAAAATTGAATCCAGCAACCTTTATGCTCAGAGCCAGCTTTACTGACATATGGGAAGCACAACACATTTAAGAAACCTAAAGGGGCTGACAGATTAGGTGAGGATAAATGAAAGGAACTCTGGAAACAGTCAGGTGACAGGTCATGCATGGCCCTGTGGCCTTAGCTCAAGAATTTTGTATTTACCCCCACTGGGGAATAGGGAATAGTACCTGAAATAAAAGTATAAAGTGATTTAAGCAGGTTGTCAGTTCTATTCTGAACTATTCAAAACTATTCTGAAGGAGCAATATCATGGAATTCTGGACACAATGGTTTCAGCTAGGCCAGTGTGGATCATCTCAGCAAGAGTTTGATCACATTGTTGATGCAGATGAATTCCAGGACCCAGCTTTCAGGATGTCATTGAATTTTGGATTTTACTTGCCTTAGCCACCTTCTGTCCTGTGTGTTCCTGATTCCAGTAGGTGATGCTTCTGTCATAGTTCTTCTGCTACTTAGAAGCATTATTCTCCTATTCACCTGTGCATTGTACTTAAGGCCATTCTTGGTCAGATATGCTTCTCTGCCCTAGACCTTCTCTGGGAGGTAGTGGAAGCTATACAAGTTTTAAGGATTCCTAGAATATTAGAGAGTTTTAAAATATTTCAGGAATTTTATGGGTAAAGTAGCATAGTTTTACATTAGCAATAGTTCCGGCATAATTTCCTGAATGCTAAGGTTACAGATGTAAGTCTCTATATTCATTGGCAAAAGAACATTTTAATTTTAATTATTGCCAAACTATCCCAGTCTCCAAAATACAAAATAGTTTTGAGGATTTAATTCTTATACTTAACCTTTGAAAATTGGCCTTAATAAGCTAGTGGTGATTTAGTTGCCACTGGACAGAAAAATGTCTTTGGATCCTGTCATTGATAGAAATGTCAGAAATGATGCCAATTTGGTTAAATATCAAAAATAAATTCATGGAGTGTATACACATTTTGGATTGTACTATAATCATTCCCAGATGGAAGCCAGGGTCTTCTGTCAGCTCCTGATATTACAAAAGTATTATTTTCCAGTTTCTTGTTAGGCACTAATATGACATAGGAATTATAATACGAATATAACTCTTTGACCTTTGAAAATGTTATTTGAGATTCAAGGAGATTAAAAAAGAACTTTAAAATATAAGGGAAAATTTGAGGTGTCATGAGGAAATGGTTTATCAGTGGGTCTTATGGCAAAACAAACAAGAATTTCCAAGACTAGAGATTACTTTTTCATGATGTGAAAAATCAGCCTATCTAATAAGATAGAGTGTCACATTGGTACTACAGTGTTGGTTAAATTTTGAATTACACAGTAGGCAAAAGTGAGAAACTTCAATAGAATCCCACCTATGTGGAAATAAATAAAATAGAGAAACAAAGTAACAAATGAGGTGATTCTGGTAGAACAGCTTACATACACTAAAATCTTCTAATAAAATGAATTCAATATGTTAGCTGCAATTAGTGTTTTAGAACTCAGATAGAAATGTGAAATAGTAATCAACAAGGAATGAGGGCTTTAAGTCCTTTGGAAGATGAGGACATATATCTAGACTGGGTTTTGTGGAGTGAGAAGCAAAAAAAAAATCTAATAGGCACTTTCTGGTTTGTCTATTATACTGTCTTACGAGAGTTCCCTTTATCGTAACACATCATACCAGAAGTAAGTCTAGCATTTTATTTTCATTATTATTACCATGTATTCTTTTGTATTTCTTAAAATGGACATGAGTATGAAATAGAAATTTTTCATTTATATGTTTACTCACTTTATATCTGGATCACAGCCCCTTTTCTTCCCTCCTCTCCTCACCCCACTTTCCCCCCTCCATTTCCCCAATCTCTCCTTTTCCTCAGAGAAAGACTTTACCACCACTATCACCACCACCATCATCACCACCATCACCACCTTACCCTGGCATATCAAGTTGTATCAGGACAAAATGTTCCCACCCTAACTGAGTCTAGACAAGCCAGCCCAGCTAAGGGAAATGGATCCAAATATAGGCAATAGAGTCTGAGTCAGAGACAGCTACAGCTTCATTTGTTAGGAGACCTGCCTGAAGACCAGGCTATATTTTTACTACATATGTGTAGAGGCCCTAGATCCAGAGCATGCATGCTCTTTGGTTAATGGTTTAGTCAGTCACTGTGAGGCCCCCATGGGCCCAGGTTAATTGGCTCTGTAGGCCATTTTGTGGAGTCCTTGACTCCTCTGGCTCCCTCAATCCTTCCCCTGACTCTTCCACAAGACTCCATGAGCTCCTTCTAATGTTGGTCTGTGGGACTCTGCAACTGTTTCCAGCAGCTGCTGGATGAAGCCTCACCAAAAACCATTATGCTAGACTCCTGTCTGCAAGCATAGCAGAGTATCATTAATAGTGCAGAAGGTTGCCTCTCCCCCACAGGGTGGCTCCACCATACCACAAGAATTCTTGTTCATCTGTGTTCACAGCAGCTTTACTCATGGTAGCCAGAAATTAGAAACAACCTGGATGTCCCTCAACTGAAGAATGGATGAAGAAAATGTGGTACATTTACACAATGGAATACTACTAATCTATTTAAAAGCAAGAACATCATGACATTTTCAGGCAAATGGATGGGACTAGAAAATATCATTCTGAGTGAGATAATCCATATCCTGAAAGGCACATATGCTATAGCACTTCCATATAAGTGGACATTGTCCATAAACTATAGAATGACCATGCTACAATCCACAGACCCAAAGAAACAAAGTAATAAAGAGAGCCCAAGAGAGTATCTATAAATCTCTCTGAGAAAAAGAAGTAAAATAGACATTGGAAATGGATAGAGAAGGAAATAGAAAGCTTATACTCACATTTTATCTGGAGAAACCAGGTAAAATTCATTTGATTTTATTGTCTACTTTTTACTGAATGTTCCACTGTGAGGCAATTTTTTTTCATGTGATAATTTTGACATACTTTTGTCTCACTTTCTGTCTTCGGGGCCTTTGCAAAGAGAAGAGAATTTATTTTGTGCAAAAGTACGGGCTTGATATTATATTAGTGCTTAATATTATAAGCCATGTGCCCTTTGCTTCATGTGCCAGACCATCTCATCAGTACTGAGATACTGTGCCTGAAACAAATTCTCAGTTCTCAGGCTGGTTACTAAAAACAATCCATTCAAAATATTTTCAGGGAAAAGTGTATAGCTGACTTCTGGAAGATACAGGAGTTTTCATCCCTGCTGTGTATGTAATATGTACCAGTCTTTCCCTGATGGTTCATACAGTGCAGCCAAATCTCATCTGTGAGATTTCCCTAGAGGTTGGGGTATGCCATTGTCTTCTAAATGAATCAATGCAGCTAATCTAGGACACATTTTTCATTTTCAATAATCCATCCCAGCAGTGGAGCCAGGTTTAGGCTGGAGAAACTTACTATATTTATTGACCAAAATGAAATTATTCACTTGGACCATTATAAAAGCAATAGTATTTTCGGGTTCATGAGAAACTCAGTATCTCAGACCCTAACAGTGGAATTGAGTTTTAATGTTTAAAACTATTAACTACTGGTTCTAAGAGATTCGAAGAATTTATTTTATTTTCTGGAATGATATTACTTAGAAATGATCTACCTTTGTCTGATAGGAAACTGATCCACAGCAAAAGACACAGGGAAGCCCAGATTTCCTGGGAGATAAAGGAGAAGGGAACTAGCATTTGAAGTCTGTGTAAATCACATTATTTGGATATCATTTAAGATTATCATCTTAGCTATGCCTCACAGCCTTTCTTCACATGATAAGAATATAGTTAACCCAAACAAAAATTATTTATAGGTCAAAGGAAGAAACACACATAACTAATAAATAAGTATTTTTGACATACTAAACAATATTATAGACCAAGGAAATGCAAATTAAAGTACATTGAGATCTCATATTAACCCAGGCAGAGTGACTATTATCAAGAAAACAAATTCTGGTGAGGATATGGGGAAAGAGGAATGCTTGTTGACTCTTGGTTGGTGTGTAAAGTGGTCCATCCACCATAAAATCATGTGGAGGTTTATAAAAATTTATAGAAATAGAACTGCCAGCATCCAGTTATTGGACCTATACCACTCTTGGGCCTATATCCAAAAGACTTGATATCTTTCTATAGAAATACTTGCTCCTCTACCTTCATTATTGCCTGATAGCAATAGCTATGGTATAGGATTATCTGGGTGTACATCCACAGATGAAGGGGTATTAATAAGATACAGATGCATACTGAATTGTACACAGATGCAAACAAAAATTAAATTGTGAAGTGGAAAGATAAATTAATTAAACTGGAAAAGTTAGACAAAATGAGGTAACCAAGACCCAGAAAGACAAGCATAGTATAGTATCCCTCATATACTAGCTATAGATCTTTAGATTTCTAACTGGATATACCTATAGAAAACATGAAACTAAAAAGAGGTTACTGTGGGATAGTAGCATTACCTTAAAGGATGGAGGTTATTGGAACATGGATTATATCAAGGTAGCGTAACAAAATATTGGGGAGGGATGGGTTTAAGTACTGATGGGACAGGATGAAGTAGAAGATGAAGAAATAGGAGAAGAGTTAACTAAAACAAAGGCTGTGTGAAAATATATATGGTACCCTCTTGTTTCATGTTTAACTTAATGGTATAACTTAAGATTTTAGACTTAGAAAGGAAATATTCTACTTGGCCTGATAACCCTGCTGCAGAAGATGTGGGTTACCAAACAAGAATCCCAGACATCCCTGGAATAGGATATCTCCTTATGACAGAAAGTTCAAGAGTCCCACAAACAATTCCAGCCTATGCCTTCTCTCTCTCTCTCTCTCTCTCTCTCTCTCTCTCTCTCTCTCTCTCTCTCTCTCTCTCTCTCTCTTTGCCATTAGAACTAAATGGCAAGTCTGTGTTGCTAAAGACACCTTGCATTTGTTTGAAAAATATGGAAAAATCATAACTAGAAGCCTAATCTCCATGTGGCTTATTTTCACCATCCCATAAGGTAATAAACAGGCCTAGAAGATGAAAAGTACCAGTGGACTTGACCAGCTATGAACCTTACAGACAACAACACTTAATTGCTAAGCAAGATAAACTCACACATAGGAGAGAACCACAACTGATATGAGGACAACTAACCATTCTCTGTTTGGATGCAAAGCTTGTTCTGGAAGCTTTACCACTACTGAATAGCTCCTGGATTTCTAAGTTTTACCACATAAAAGTTTTTTTTTTAATGAGTTAAGGAAATTTTATTTATAGTGTAGTGAGTTAATTTTCTTTAAATTGGATATTTTATATATTTACATTTCAAATGATATCCTCTTTCCTGGTTTCCCTTATGGTACCCCCATCCCAACCCTTTTTCCTGCTTTTATGACTGTGCTCTCCTATCACCCATCCACTCCTACCTTCCCACCCTGGTATTCTCCTACAACGGGGTATCAAGACTTCCCAGGACCAAGGGCCTCTCCTCCTGTTGAAGCCGGACAATGCTATTCTCTGCAACATATGTGGTCAGAGATACAGGTTTTTCCATGTGTACTCTTTTATTGGTGGGAGCTGTGGGGATTTTCATATAAACAAAATGAATCACTTTTGTTTCAGTAAGAATAAATCTTCATTGAAATAGTTCAAAAGAATTGTTAATATTATAAATGAATAAGAAGTTAGTATGAATAGTTAGTTATTAACAATAAGAACAATTGGAATCATAAAGAAAAATGCAACTACTTAAGGATAAACTTTAGTTATACCATAAGTTTCCTTTTGAAAATGTTTACTTTTATATGTGCACTGCAGGCATGTCGAGTCAGGAGATAGTCGCAGAGCCTTTGCAGTGGGAATTACAAAGCATATGTGCTACCATGCATGCGCTGAGAACAGAACTCACAAGCTCTGCAAAAACAGCTCTTAGCCATTGACTTCTCTCTGCAGAACCTGTAAGAATCTCTAATCAGAAATTTTATACACAAAATAGAATATATATATATACTTTATTTTTAGAGCTTCATTTCAACTGTCCCTTCAGGTATTTAAACATGGCTTGTATTGTTCTGTATTGAGAATCATGGGGGTGAGGATGTCCATGTTCTTTAGTTTTACATACTGACATACAAACAGAAGGGTGTAACTTTAGAACTGATATTATAGTGCTAAGACATAGGGTTAAGAATTCCTCTCAAGAAATAATTTTAAATTTTTTAGCATATTCAGGAAAGCAAGAATGTTCTTTGCCTCTGAATAAATGATTGAGGACATTAAGGGATGAGGTACTGGGCACACTGTAGACTTCACACAGTTGTAAGGAATAATGATTCCTTTCCTTAGAGCAATGAAAAATTCTGTGCAGGAGGCATATGGTTTGACTAAAACTATCACACACTCCTGGGTCCCCCCACACACAACATTTATAGATGTGTCTCAACAGCAACCCTTCCTCAGCCCCCACAAACACATGTTTTTGTTTTCCTTTTAGAGAATTCATAAGCCCAAAGACATAACTCCATAAATCACAGTCAATATTTCAGGGTAGAAATGAAATGTAAGTACCTTTGAAAGGACCAAAGCACTTAAATTAGGCTCTAAGCAAATGAGCTATTTCTTCTACAGCCATAATAGCTTTTCCAGTCCTTGTTCAGCATCTCCAGAAAAGGAAAAAAAAACAAAACACTAAAATTAGTCATAAAATTTTAAATCCATTAAGAAAATTTTCTGTTTATTAAAGGTTTCTAGGTATATAATGAACACTAAAATATTTCATAACTGAAGAAACTCCTAAAAAATTTTAAAAATTGAGCCAGGCTAGGATTATGTGCCCTAGAGTGAACAACATTCTTTGTTGTTTATGTAAAATGTTCTTATACACGAAACTGTTTCTCTGCTGGTGGTATACCATCAGGATACTATAGGAACATTTGGACATAGATAGCGAATGCAGGACCATAGAGAAACAACTGGAAGGTTGTATATTAAAGCTTGGTGGTTCACTTTTAGGCTCAGATTTGTATTTTCTGATCCACTGAGATGTGTTCAGTTTGCTCACATTCCCACTGATGCGAACAATAGTCAGTGTCCCCACTATATCCATGATGGGCTATAGTCCCTGAACTGCAATGCAGAATAAATATTTCTTCCTTTATGTAATTTCTGCAAGGCTCTCTGAAATAGCAATGGGTTTACTAATGGAGGAAGATGGGCCCTGTGGTAAGCAGGACTGGATGGTATACATGTCTTCGGAACTAGTTTATGGAGGATAATGCACAAGGTTTCGATGGTTCAGGCAGGCAAAGCCTGAAAAGTGTAGTAATACCATCCTCATAGAAGTTCAGAAAACCAAGACAGAGTGAAAAAGGGACAAACAGAGGAGCAAGGATTGGCAAAAAGATCATCCAGAGACTGTCCCGCCATGGGGATCCACCCCATATGCAGCCACTAACCTCAAGCAGTATTGTTGATGTCAACTAGCGCTTACTGGAAAGAACTTAATATGGATGCCTCCTCAGAGGCTTTGCTAGAGCCATACTGATACAGAGGAGGATGCTAGCTGCCAACCCTCAGACTGAACATGAGGACCCCAATGAAGGAGCTAGAGAAAGGACTGAAGGAGATGAAAAGGTCTGCAACCCCATGGGAAGAACAAAATAATCAACTTACCAAACCCTCCACAGTTCCCAGGTACTAAAACACCAACCGATGAGTTCGCATGGAGAGACCCATGGCTCCAGGTGCATATGCAGCAGAGCATAGCATTTTTCCAACATCAATGGAAGGAGAGACTATTGGTCCAGCAAAGGTTTGTTTTCACAGTGTAGGGGAACACCAAGGTGCTTGGGTGGGAGAGGGTCGTTGGTAGAGGGTGGTTGGTAGAGGGAGCACTTTCATGTAGGCGATTGGAGTAGGAGGGGGATAGGATTGTGGACAAAGGACAACATATGAAATGTAAATGTAGAGAATGTCCAATAAATATGCATACCACATTGCCACTAATTTGGGGCATCTGCCAAGGCAATCTACAGACACTGAATGGAAGCAGACCAGGAGAAAGACCGTGAGTGTAGGAGATAGCAAAGCTGGGTAGGCAGTTACCCATGCCTATTACAGCCTAAAAGGTCTACTTTTAGTTCTGAATGTTGGTGATGTAGATTTTCCTGTGTGTCTTCTGCCTTTATTAGGCTTAGCCTTTCCTCAATTTCTTTTCATTCCTCTCTTTGAAATAGGGTTGTTTATCCTGTACCATCATATACTGCCTTTTTTTTAAACTATGGGCTCAAAATTAAGCCATTGCCTAGAATCTTGAAAGAGACATTGGGCTTTGGAATCTGTTGGAACTACACTGCTCCAGAGACTCTCGAAGTCAGACTGAATGTATTTGACATTTTTTAGATAGCCATTTTCCTATAGGAGTCACAAGAGGGAAATTTATGGTGTGAATGTGAAATGTGTGTTCTTGCTTTCTCCTTGATTAGTGACATTGTTTTGGAAGGCTGTGGATTCTTTTGAATGAGAATCTACCTGCAGGAACATGACCAAAAGAAAAGGTTCTTTGGGGTTACGAGTTGGTTTTCCTTCCAGTATCAGATCTTTGGTTCCTGATCAGTGGAGATGCATTCATTCCCCTCATTAGCATTACAGCTCTGGTTAGAAGCCATTCCCTCCACTACACCGTTTCTGCCAGGATAGACTATATTCCCTGAGCAACAAGCCCGACTAAAACTTTTCCCTTGAACTGTTAACGTATTCAGTCATAGCAATAAGAAATTAATAAATTTAAATGTAGTAACATACATGCAGTACTACATCATCAGGACACTTTTCAGAAAATGGGTTTCTTAAGACTAGACTGACAAAAGATCATGGCAGGTGGCAGTAGAGATATCAAAAACAAAACTAAAGACACAGCATTGCCCTAATAATCTAGGCAAACAGACACAGGAGATAATGCTCCATGAGAATTGATATTAGAGCAGCCCATCTTCCATTTAGCAGCAACTATTGAGGCTTCAGACTAAAATTTGAGCATCCCAGGAGACCTCAAAACAGACTTCAAAAGTTTCAGAATTCAGTGATTTTAGTGTAAAATTGTAGTAGTAAACAGATACCGTACCAGAGACTCTAAACTATTGGTGGTCTATGAAGACAACTATGGCTTTACTGTTAAATGAATAAAGTATGTGACTGGATTTGATATAATTTTTGCAGCAGTTATCTAGATCCTGATGCTAACAACCAATGTCTTGGAGCTCATCACCCATCTTATTATTTCTTCACTCTAAGTGGCACAAACATAGGTGCACTGTGAGCATAAGTTTTAGAAATTATGCTAAATAATTGCTAAATAAATAAGCTCAATCTACAAATAAGACTTTTTGAAAAAAATTTTTGGGTTTACAAGATGCCTCTGTGGGCAATGTGTTTGCCCCACACCAGGAGGACCTAAATTTGAATGCCCCAAAACCGTGCTGGATGTCATAACATATGTTTGTGACCTTAGCTTAGTGTTCTTACTGAGAGATAAATATTGAAGGCAGGGAGAGGCTGCTGCTGGTCAAGCTTGTCCATTCTATGCAGCAGAGACAAAACCAACAACAAAAAGCATCAGGCAATGTGGAAGTCAAGTACTGATCCACATACTTGTACTGTTAGGTCATGTGACAAACTCTAAAGATAGAGTATACAATCTCTATCTATCTGTCTGTCTATCTATGTATTTATCTATCTATCTCATTCAGATCTCTCTGTCTCTCTCACTCACACACACACACATATACACACACATAAACACTCAAACACACATGCACACACAGACACACACACACACATGTACATATGCCCATTCAAACCCACCATCCACATACACACAGTAAGAGAGAGAGATAAGAGCAAGAGTGCAGTTTGTAGGTTTACATTTTAACATTGTAATTGTGATGATGTTTTGTCTAATTTGGGAATTATCATAAGGATGATTATCATAGTCCCCAGATGTCACAATGTAGATTAAATAATAAATAAAAATTAACAGGGAAATAATCAAATGGAGTGTTCTGTACAAATTGTCAAGGAACTTGCTTTAGGCATAGTGAGAAAAAAATGAAATATAAAAAGGCACATAGAAACTCACCATATGAGTTAATTAATTTACATAAGAGTTTATAAGCTAGTCCATTTTCATCTACCTAACAACCACCAGTGCAGCCTCAAATATAGACACCACATTAGCAGAGGCATGCATCTACAAAATTCTACCATTTTTCGCCAAGAAAATTACAGTTCCAGATGTGTGTATTTCACTTAAAATGTGGGAATCACTGCCTTTTGTACTTTGTGCCATGGATCTGGCTGTCATATCAGACCAGCAACTGTTCTTTCAGCACTATGTCAAGTGAAAATTTGAGTGTCAGCAGCAAAAGCTTCTGTCTACCTGGAGATATTTGAGTTAGAAAAACAATGTCAAGACCACTTGCTTCCCATGAAGATTTTAGTTAAGCTACAGAAATCATAAGAGACCTTCAATCTTATCCTAAACTTATTGTCTGCACATCTACATGTTTGAGACACAGCAAGAATTTTTTGCTTAGCTCCAATCAACCTATGTTTGATCTTCAACAGGGAAAGATCATAATACTTAAGTAACATGTATCTTTTCTCTTGAGTAATATGGCTGAAAGGAATGTGACTTAATTGCTTGTGACATGGTGCTCCTGTAGTGAAAGTCTTAGGGTAGTGTTCACTTTCTTCAAAATCCATAGGGGCATGTCACAATATATTGTTATATATTATTTAATATTGTTATATTAACACATGTATAGTCAGGCAAAATTATGACTACAATATTGTTGTTGTTTCTGGTAATAGAAACAATAGTAAAATGTCAAATCTTCACAAACCCATTATCTAAAAAGTACATGGAAAGAAGAATGAATGACCACTTTGCTAGTGAGAAAGGGGACAGGTTAAAGGAAGACACCATTTAGATACGATTGGCTTTTTAAAATATTGTTTGGATTTTTGGTGATACTTATAGTAGTCATACAGGGTTAGATAGATGAATGGATCCCTGTGTGCTATAGAATGTGAAAGAGTTTAAGACAAAGCTCACAGTTCAACAAAAGGCTCTTTGTGTTGCAAATAGTACTATTTCAGAAACTAAGGAAAGGAAAAGTCATCAGAGAAGGAGCAGTCAAAATACAAAGTCTTTCTGCAATTCTTCATTAAAACAACCAGTTAAAATCAAACAGATTCCAAATGTCCACAGTACCTCCCCTACGTGCTTTCAAATCATTTACTTTGATAAAAAACAAAAAGCTTAGCTTACAGTGGAATCTGATATCTTTCAAACTGTTAACATTTTAGAATTTGATGCTCTGTGTGTGAAAGACTGACAGGCAACTCATCTACCAGAACAAGTTTGCCTTTGAAAGGCAAATCCATACATTTGGGGTGCTGTAAAATAAGTCCACAACCCGAAAACCCACTGTGATCAGTAAGTAATACCCCAAGAAATTCTCGCTCTGATTTCTTCACTGAGAAAATAATTGATTTGTTAGTAGCACAGTGACTAATTTTTAGTGACTTTTAGAAGGCCTCACTCAAGCACAAGTGAGGCCTTCTAAAAGCCAATCTAAAACTCACAGTAAACTCTATAACTAATGGCATTTTTTCTAACCATTGTATATATGTGAGATTTTTCAAAACATACCTGTACTTTAAAATAAAATATTACAGATAGGTAGTAATAAAATAAAATTAAATATAAGAATACATAGAAACATGTACCAGCATCTTTTAATTAATCCTATGGAATTAATGCTTTCCCTTTTAATAATCTCACATTTATACTTTATACTACAAGGTCAAATAACATATATTATATATATGTATATATATATATAACATATATCATATATATATATATATATGACTCTTTAGAAGTTAAAAGTAAGCTATTTTATCAAAGTGATAAAAAGTAAGAAAAATATTTTCATATGAATTAATTATTCCAAGCACTGTTTATTAACTGTCGGCATCAACTAATCATTTGAGCATAAATCACAGTGTTGGTGCAATATAAAACTTGCCCCAAATAATGCATCTTCTAAATGTGTAACTACTTCAATAAGTGCAAGGTTATAGCATACTTAAACTTCTCTCTTTTTTCATCCATTGCTTGTTATGGATAGATTCTAAGAATTTGGTCATTTTGCTTGGTACAAAGAAACTAGAAAACCAGGCTTGAAGGAAAGAAGGCATATCTGCCAGCTTCCACGATGCTGATGAACAACCCAAGTATTAATGGCTTAGAACCATCAAGGCTCACCCTGTATATGACTTACCCAGTGAGCCTTTGCCTCCCTTTCCATTCTTACTCATCTTCATTCAGGAAATTAGACTGTAGCAGATCATATTTCAGCCACACAACTCTGATCATGACTAAAACAATCAAGCTTCTCTTGGGTATGGCATGAGTTCTTTTAGCTGTCACTTTATTGGGCATGTCAGTCACATTATAATGGACACGCAATGTGTAATCTCCCTGAAAGAGATGGTTCTTGAGAAAAGACACAATTTCTTAAACTTTATTCTCAGCCTCAAGGGTTTGCTTCCATCCTAAGTGTACTCTGAGTGTACACTGAGCCCCTCGCGAAATTAGACACCATCTTCCATGGTAATTTTCTTGTGTTTTTGTTCTAAGGATGGTTTAAAAGAAGATGCTCCTATTTGGGGTATGTGTGCTACTCCTGTAATAGAGGCCTGGAAAAGCATAATAGCAGAACAGTACTATGGCTTTAAAATCTTCTAGGTTAATATGGCCAGGATAATTTTGTTTACAATATACTGACTAATGCATGTCACTGACTAATATCAGTCCCCACAGTGATAGCTTTTGTTATGGGGTTGCACTGAAGACACTTGGAAACAATTGTCAGTCATCTCAGAATGGGAAATAGCTCTTAAGATTACAAGAAATGGTCTGAAATGGGGAGGAGAAGATAGTGATAATGGGTTGCTATGAGGCTTATAGACAAGACTCTTTCCCTCATGTGCCCAGAGCTCTGGTTTTACATTGGGAGAGGATAGTAAATTGTGAGATGTTGCTGTGCACACCATATGAGAATTACTATCAACTGTTCAAATAGAGTCTCTGTCAAAGCATCCTAACTATCTTAATAGGCAAGCCTTAAATCAGTGTTTTTGTATGGGTCTGTACCTCACAAACTGTTTCTATTCATAAGACTAAATAGCTGTTCACAATTATTCTTTATTTATTCTTCCTGCAGGATTTAAAATAATAGGTAGAGATTGTTGATAAATTTTAGTGCTCTCAACAAAGATTACAAAGCTCTGATGATAACTCTATAGTGATACAGAGAAATCATATTTTAAATCCATTGTGGAGCTAATAATGAACAGTAAAAGATTTTCATAAATAGAATGAATTGCTTGAATTAATAATGTTGGCTCTACTATCTGTTATTAAATAATTTCTAAAAACCCTTAGCCATAAAATAACATCTGAAATAATGAATGTGAAACAAGATTTGAAATAGGAATTAAAGGGCAAACTCACATTATAGGCTAGATATGATGCAGAAATCAATATCTTCTTATGTTCCTACAGATAGAAAATTCAATGTGAAAGTAATATTCCATCTGCAAAAATATTGTTAACTAGAAGGTGAGGCTAAACAGTAAATGTGTTGTAAAATGGAACCGAATTTGTATCCCAGATCTGTTGCTTACTGTGTATCTATTATAATGTATTTAGATTTCTAACCTTCTATTTCTCTTTCTGGTAAAACATAGATTAAAATAGACTTACCTCATCAGATTTTTGCTATATGTATGAATTAAGTCTGATGCGCCTGTATTGTCACCTCAGTCCATCCAATGTCTCTAAATGATAAACATTGTCATCAATACATTTTCACATAAGTAGTAGGAAAGCACTGAATCAATGAGCTCTCTCTCTCTCTCTCTCTCTCTCACACACACACACACACACACACACACACACACACACTACCATTCATTGGTGTTGGGATTCTGTAAACACCACCCCACAGTTACCTGGCAACAGCCAAGTGTGTTCCACCCCAGTTACATGGCACTATAAAAGGGGCTTCTTGCCACCTTGCCTCCTCTCTCTCTTGGCCTCCTGCTCCCTTTGTCTCTAGCCCTTGCTCCCCCCCCTTGCTCCTCCTATCCCCATTCCCTTTCCCCTTTACTTTTCTACTCCTACTACCCTCTTAACTTGCCTCCCCATGACCTGAATGAACTATATTCTGTAGAATACTGTTGTATGGCTGTTACCTCAGGGAGAAGAGATTACCAACATGGGTCCCCCAGAGGCATCCCCCTTGCTCCATGCCTTGCTGTACCTCCATGGAGCATATTCCCCCCACTCTCTTCATCTTTTCCCTAACAATTGGTATTTACTGAGAGATGAATTAATGCTTAGAAGATATAAAAGAACAAGATGAAGATATGTGATATAAAGGGAGTGAAAAGGAAACTGAAAGGAAAAAGTAGATAAAACAGGTAAAGGATCCAGGGCAGAAGCACAGAAAAGGCAGAAACAAAGCCATGTACATCCAGAGTGCATTAGACAGATGTTGAGTAGGGGAAGAGGAAATGATAAAAGGCCCAGTTCATATAGGCTTTCTGATGTCTTTTGAATTCTGGCCCACATAACTGAATGTCACTGCATTATTTTGAAAAGATAGGACAAAATATGCACATCTAAATTTTTCACCACAGTTGCTTTGTTGAGAATAGATTATATGGAAGCAAGATTACAGTCAGAGATCTTCAGAAAACTAATACAGTCATCTATTCCCTATATTTGGTAACAGGACAGGTGAAAATGACACCAAGGTTTTATGAGAACTGACCTCAACAGTGGCATAACGGAAAAGCCATTGGTTTTAGAATAAACATATATTTGGTAGAAATACCAGTGGTTTATTAAAGACACATTAAATACAAGATATTTCTTTAGTAGTTCAACTCAAGATGGAGAATTACATGCTGTAATACAAATAAAGTCATATGTATGTTGGGGATATAAGCCATCAGGTTAAATGAGGACAAGAAATGCACAAATATAGATTTAGACAAAGACCAAAGACCAAGTCTGAGAAGCCTACAAAATTAAAAAGGCACATTATTTTTGAATGTTAATCAATAGGGAATGGAACTGTTTGATAAGATTAGGATTATGAGATGTGGGCTTGGGAGGAATAGGTATGGCCTTATTGAGAAAGTTTGTCACTCGGGGGTGGGATTTGAAATTTCAAGAGCCCATGCCAGAACTAGTGTTTTTCTGTGTGTGCAGATTGGGATGTAGGTATCAACTCCTGATCTACTGCCTGCCTGTATGATGCCAAATTCCCTGACATGATGGTAATGGACTAAACCTCTGAAATTTCATGCCAGACCCAATTGAATAATTTTTCTTTTAAGTATTGGTCATGGGGTCCAGTGTCCATCAGAAAAGTGGCTGATTCGGTTTCTGAAAACAGTTTAGAAAGGATCTGCCCAGATTCTAGAGGGTTCCTTTTGAATAGGTAAGTATAATGACAATATTATATACTTATCTAGCTGTG
Source organism: Micromys minutus (assembly GCF_963924665.1). Taxonomy (NCBI): domain Eukaryota; kingdom Metazoa; phylum Chordata; class Mammalia; order Rodentia; family Muridae; genus Micromys; species Micromys minutus. Next base: position 39,172,101 of record NC_137983.1, on the reverse strand, counting down.
TGGCTAACAGCTAGGGCTAGGACCATAGAGGCAGTAGAAACAATGGGCAGAACATCTCTTAAAGTACATGGTATCATACAACTTTTCCTTTTGATCATCCCATTTAAAACCAAACAAAACAAAAAGATAGTAAAATTGTACTGCATCTTACAATGACAACTAAGAAAAGTCTGATCTACAGAGATGCTCAAGGTGATACGGAAACACAAGGATTTTGTCCCCTATGGAGTCTGTGTCTGATCTCAGTACCAAGCATGTGATAATGAAAACACAGGTTTCACTGATGTTAAGTAGAACTCACTGGCAGATGCAATCAAGGAAGGGACTCAGGAGAGAGCCCACCAAGGACCTCATGTTCTCACATTTGTTAATATGATAAATGAGTTTTTGGCACCAGCTCTTTCACACTCCATAGTACTTCCAGGATGTCCTAATTGCTTCTGTACATTAAATCTTTCTAATGATAACAGCGTTAACTCTGTCTCACTTTTATTTGGGGCCAAATTATCATCATTGGACCATAAGGAATTAATTAAAAGGTAACCAGGAAAGGCTGCTGGTAATGGCAAAGACGGACTTGATTCTGAAAGCCTGTGGCAATCATCAAAGAACTGTGAAGAGGAGCCAGCCAGCCAGCCAGCCAGCCAGCCAGCTCTGCCGGAGCCCTGTCTGGTGTTTTCAATGTTGCTCATTAGTGAGGGCATGGTAGGTCAGGGGAAGGAAACAGTGAAGACAGTGGATACATGGAGACGAAATTGAGATACCAGTTTTAAACAGAAGTCTGGACTGTTCAAGTTGGAAGCATTATTTGGTGTAATTGCATATGTTCAGCATTTAATATCTCTAGGGAGATTTAGCTAGAGTTGCGACTTCACACATTTAATGAAGCGAAACTCTCTCAGGCCAATGTAAGGCATATCTACGGATGAAAACCAGTAATTTACAGCTTTAGTGACCTTATTACAGTGTACTTTGTGCTTGGCTGCTCCTCACTCTTATCTGGGCCATTATCAAAGGCTCATGTACAATATTGGCTATTAGCTGCATACAGACCAAGAGGCTTTATCTTGAAGGGCTATAAAAGGGTGGGGAAATATTGAATATTTTATCTTAATTCCTAAGAAAAATCAAAATAGCAACATGTTTTTTTGAGACTCTAATATGCATGTGAATGGTAGTGATGAAGCAAAGTCACCAACAACAAACCAGCCTTGGTACAAAGCCTTCTCAAAGATGGGCTAATTGCACTGACAGCCCAAATAACAATGAATATTCTCCAGTAGCTGATGAATAGCTTCTGATTTCCAGATGTCTAACCTACATCTGTGCTGTGGAGATGGAAATAACAAAGAGATGAAGAATACTATCCTCTTTTCCAGATGCCAGTGGCTCAGATCGGAAGGAAGAACTCAGGTTTGCTGAGGGCCATACTCCCAAAAAGTACCAGCACCAAAGACTACTTTAACTGACATGCATGACTGCTCTCTTTCATTCACCTACACATATTCCAGACATCTGAAAATGTTTTTTATTAGGGGCCAGACAGTTAAGACTACAAGCTTTGAGGACCATATGTATTCTCTATCAAATATTTGTCATTGGGTTTTTGTTTTGCTGAATTAAATCCTTAAAGAACAAACATATTTTGGGTTGTAGAAATGGTAATACAAAACCCCCAACTGTGATCTATATTCTTCTGACTCATGTTCCAGGCCCTTGACTAAATTCAATCAAATAACAAAAAAATGACTTTTTTTTTCCTCAAGGATCTTTGGGAAAGGAACAGAGCATAATATACATTACGTAGCATGAAACTCTACACTCATGGAGGTTTCTAAAAACTGTCAATGCTTAAGTAAAAAAAAAAAAAAAAGGTAGAGCTGGGATCAGTGGTTGAAGAAAATAAAAACTGAATGTCTAGAAATATGCTTTTATCTGAATTTTCATGATTTAAGTTCTTGAGATGAAAAGCAACCTTTTGGATTTGAGTTTTGTTAATTCAAAGATGCACTATGGTTGATGGGAATTCATAACAAAAATTTCAACTTAAATAATTGTCTTTTAAGTCTGTGAGTTATATGACCAGAAGGAAAGTTTTAAGAACTCTTAAGAGAACCTAATTTCCTCACATGAAATATGGCATTCTTAATGTACATTTCTAACTTCACTATAATTATCTATCTAGCCAATGAAGGGATGGATTCATAAATGATAAAGAAAAAGAGCCATGTACCAAGACCCAGTCTCAAAACACAACAAAACAACACACCCAAAAAGAAAATCTCTCATTTCATAAGGCTAGGAGTAGGGGGTCAGAAGAGTGATATTTGTTTCATATGCAGTCGATCATATGCTTAGTATGTGGTATATAACATGTCCATATTCATAATTAATAGATTGCTTGGATTATCTTGTTAAGTATAGTGTCATATGCTGAATAGTATATATTTAAGAGGAATGGGCAGAACAATCATGATTTCAAGTTCATCCTGGGCTATACCTTTACTTTCTCAGAAGTAAATAATGCCTTCTAAATGTATACTCAGCCTGCAAGTGCTAACAGATTAACTTGGCTGGATACATGGTATTGAGTGTTTACTGTTTATTTAAAGCACCAGAATTTTGTATCCAGCACCCACATATACATTTCACAATTGCCTCTAACCAGAATACCAGAGGATCTAATAGCTTAGGGACCCCGACAGCGTATTTAGACTCGCAAGGATCAAACATCTACATGCCAATAAAAATAAATACTTCTTAAAACCTATTCTTACTTGGAGGCGACTTCCGGACGCAGAGCAGAGCCTGGCCTACCTGGCAGGCGGATCGGCGGCTGATAGAGGCTGAGCAACTGTGCCTGATCCAGCAAACAGAAACAGAACGTTGGAACTTCTGCTCACACCCTACGACTCTGAGGCATAAAACAGGGCTTGACCCATCTGACACCTCAACCAGTGGAGAACCAGGGACACAGACCAGATACAAGGGAAAGGTAAGAACATATCACTGACAACAAAATGGCAAGAGGAAAGAGAAAGAGTATATCCCCAGGGAACCAAGACAATCTAGCAACACCAGAGCCCACCTCTCCCATAACAGGAAACATCGGAACTCCAAACACTCCAGAAAAAGAAGACACAGACCTGAAATCATGCCTCAAGATGCTGATAGAGTTAATTAAACAAGAAAGGGAGGAAAAGCAAAATGATTCAGAAGCTTTTAAAGAAGAAACAAGAAAAACACTCAAAAAACTCAAAGAACTAGAGGAAAACAGAACCAAAGAAATAAAGGAATGAAAGAGGGAAATTGAAACAGAGATTGACACAATAAAGAAAACACTAAAAGAGATAACCCTAGAGTCAGAACACAAAAAAAGAAATCAGGAGTCACAAAAGCAAGCATTTCCAATAGATTACAAGAGATCGAAGAGAGAATCTCAGGGGCAGAAGACAACATTGCAAACATAGACAAAACAGCCAGAGAAGATGCAAAAAACAAAAAGCTCCTAACCCAAAATGTTCAGGAAATCCAAGACACAATGAGAAGACCAAACCTAAGGATAGTAGGAATAGAAGAGGGAGAAGAGTATCAATTAAGGGGCACAGTAAATATCTTCAACAAAATCATAGAAGAAAACTTCCCTACCCTCAAGAATGAGATGACCACGGGCATAAAAGAAGCCTTCAGAGCTCCAAATAGGTTGGACCAGAAAAGAAATTCCTCCCGACACATAAGAGTAAAAACATCAAGCACCCAAAGTAAAGAAAGAATACTAAAAGCAGTAAGGGAAAAAGGTCAGGTAACATATAAAGGCAGACCAATCAGACTCACACCCGATTTCTCAACAGAGACTATGAAAGCTAGAAGAGTCTGGACAGACATCATGCACTCCTTAAGAGAGCACAAGTGCCAGCCCAAGCTGCTATACCCAGCAAAACTATCAATCACCATCGATGGAGAGACGAAGATAATTCAAGACAAATCGAAATTTACACAATATCAGACCACAAACCCAGCACTACAACGAATTATAGGTAGAAAACCCAATACAATGAGGGAAAATACAGCCTAGTAAGAACAAGAAAACTCCTAAACAAGAAAACTAAAAGAAGAAAAAAAAAAAAACACAGACACAACTCAACCCAAAAAAGCAATAATGACAGGAAACAGAAACAACTATTCCTTGATATCTATTAACATAAATGGTCTCAACTCCCCAATAAAGAGACATAGACTATCAGACTGGATACATAAACAAAATCCAGCCTTTTGCTGCATACAGGAAACTCATCTCAGAGACAAAGACAGACACTATCTCAGAGTAAAAGGGTGGGAAAAAAACTTCCAAGCAAACAGCTCCAAGAAGCAAGCTTGAGTGGCTATTCTAATATCGAATAAAGTAAATTTCCAACCAAAAGTTATCAAAAAAGATAAGGAAGGACAATTTTTACTTATTACCGGGGAAATCTGTCAGGAGGAACTCTCAATCCTTAACATATATGGTCCAAATAAAAAATCACCCACCTTCATAAAAGAAACCCTACCAAAGCTCAAAAAATACATTTCACCCCACACAATAATAGTGGGAGACTTTAATACCCCACTCTCACCAATGGACAGATCAGGGAAACAGAAACAGAACAAGGACACTGCAAAACTAGCAGAGACTTTGAACCAACTAGAATTAATAGATATATACAGAACATACTATCCCAAAGTAAAAGAATACACCTTCTTCTCACCACCCCATGGCACCTTCTCGAAAATTGACCACATAATTGGACACAGAATGAGCCTCCATCGATATAAGAAGATTGAAATACTCCCATGCATCCTCTCAGATCACCATGGTCTACGCCTGGTCTTTAACAACAACAAAGACAACAAAAAGCCCACATACACATGGAAACTAAACAACACTCTGTTAAAGGATAGCAGGGTCAAAGAAGAAATAAAGAAAGAAATAAAGGATTTTCTAGAATTCAACGAAAACAAAAACAGAACATACCCAAACCTATGGGATGCAATGAAAGCAGTATTGAGAGGAAAACTCATAGCCCTAAGTGCTTCCACAAAGAAACTGGAGAGAGCTCACATCAGCAACCTGACAGCACAGCTAAAAGCCCTAGAACAAAAGGAAGCAGATATACACAAAAGGAGTAGACGGCAAGAAATTATCAAAATTAGGGCAGAAATAGACCAAATAGAAACAAAAAGAACCATTGAAAAAATCAACAAAACCAAGAGTTGGTTTTTTGAGAAAATCAACAAGATTGATAAACCCCTAGCCAGACTAACTAGAGGGCAAAGAGAGAGTATGCAAATTAACAAAATCAGAAAGGAAAGTGGGGATATAACAACTGAAACTGAAGAAATTCAAGAAATCATCAGATCCTACTACAAAAACGTATACTCCACAAAATTGGAAAATCTGGAGGAAATGGATGAATTCCTAGACAGATACAAGGCCCCAAAGTTAAACCAGGACCAAGTAAACCATCTAAATAACCCTATAACACCTAAAGAAATATAAGAAGTCATCAAAAGCCTCCCAACCAAAAAAAGCCCAGGTCTAGACGGGTTCAGTGCAGAATTTTATCAGACTTTTATTGAGGACATAACACCAATACTCGCCAAACTATTCCAAAAGATAGAATCAGATGGAATATTACCCAACTCATTTTTTGAGGCTAAAATAACCCTCGGACCTAAACCACACAAAGACCCTACAAGGAAAGAGAACTTCAGACCAATCTCACTTATGAACATTGATGCAAAAATACTCAACAAAATCCTTGCAAACCGAATCCAAGAACACATCAAAAGGATCATTCATCATGACCAAGTAGGCTTCATCCCTGGGATGCAGGGATGGTTTAACATAAAAAAATCCATCAAGGTAATCCACCATATAAACAAACTCAAAGACCAAAATCACATGGTCATCTCACTAGACGCTGAGAAAGCATGTGACAAAGTCCAATACCCCTTCATGTTAAAAGACCTGGAAAGAACAGGAATCCAAGGCCCATACTTAAACATAATAAAAGCAATATACAGCAAACCAACAGCCAACTTCAAACTTAATGGCGAGAAACTTTAAGCAATCCCACTAAAATCAGGGACTCGACAAGGCTGCCCACTCTCCCCCTACCTATTCAACATAGTACTGGAAGTCCTGGGTGGAGCAATTAGACAGCAAAAGGAGATCAAGGGGATACAAATCGGAAAGGAAGAGATAAAAACATCACTCTTTGCCGATGACATGATAGTGTACTTGAGTGACCTCAAAAATTCCACCAGAGAACTTCTACAGCTGATAAACAAGTTCAGCAAAGTGTCTGGATACAAAATTAACTCAAACAAATCAGTAGCCTTCCTGTACTCAGAGGACAAACATGTGTAGAAAGAAATTAAGGAAAACATACCCTTCACAATCGTTGCAAAAACTATGAAATACCTTGGTGTGACTCTAACTAAGCAAGTGAAGGACCTGTATGACAAGAACTTCAAACCTCTAAAGAAAGAAATTGAGGAGGATCTCAGAAAATGGAAAGATCTCCCATGCTCATGGATTGGAAAAATCAACATCTTAAAAATGGCCATCCTTCTAAAAGCAATCTACAGATTCAATGCAATCCCCATCAAAATTCCAACCCAGTTCTTCATGGAATTGGAAAGATCAATGTGCAATTTCATATGGAATAACAAAAGACCTATAATAGCGAAATCCATCCTCAACAACAAAAAAACATCTTCGGGAATCACTATCTCTGACCTCAAGCTATATTACAAGTCAATTGTGCTGAAAACTGCATGGTACTGGTACAGAAATAGGCATGTGGATCAATGGAATAGAATAGAAAATCCAGAAATGAGCCCTCATGTATATGGTCACCTGATTTTTGACAAAGGAGCAGTAAACATTCAATGGAAAAAGGACAGCCTATTAAACAAATGGTGCTGGTCCAACTGGCACTCAGCATGCAAAAGAATGAAAATAGACCTGTTCTTATCTCCTTGTACAAAGCTCAAGTGTAAGTGGATCAAAGATCTCCACATTAAACCAGATACACTGAAACTATTAGATGAGAAAGTAGGGAAAACCTTAGAACACATAGGTATAGGAGAAAATTTCCTGAACAAAACACCAATGGCTCAAGCTCTAAGGTCAAAGATTAACAAATGGGACTTAATGAGATTGCAAAGTTTCTGTAAGGCTAAAGACATCGTCAAGAAAACAAAACGGCAACCAGCAGAATGGGAAAAGATCTTTACCAACACCACATCAGATAGAGACCTAATATCCAAGGTGTACAAGAAACTCAAAAAGCTAGACACCAGAGAATCAAATAACCCTATTAAAAAATGGGGTACAGAGCTAAACAAAACGTTTTCAGTTGAGGAACACCGAATGGCTGAGAAACATCTGAGGAAGTGCTCAATGTCCTTAGCCATCAGGGAAATGCAAATCAAAACAACCCTGAGATTCCACCTCACACCAGTCAGATTGGCCAAGATCCAAAACTCAGATGACAGCAGATGCTGGCGAGGCTTTGGAGTAAGAGGAACACTTCTCCACTGTTGGTGGGGTTGCAAGCTAATACAACCACTCTGGAAATCTGTCTGGCGATTCCTCAGAAAATTCGATATAGTACTACCTGAAGACCCAGCTATTTCACTTCTGGGCATATACCCCAGAGACACTTTAATACACAACAAAGATATATGCACCACAATGTTCATAGCGGCTCTATTTATAATAGCCAGAAGCTGGAAGGAACCCAGATGTCCTTCAGAAGATGACTGAATACAAAAATTGTGGTACATATACACAATGGAATACTACTCAGCCACCAGAAACAATGACTTAACCAAATTCTTAAGGAAATGGCTGCATCTAGAGAATATCATCCTGAGTGTGATAACCCAGTCACAAAAGAACAGACATAATATGCAGTCACTGATAGTGGGATGCTAACCCCAGAGGCTTGCACTCCCCCAGAAACAACTCACAGACTGTATGAAGTCCAAGAAATAAAGAAAACAAAAAAAAAAAAAATGCATTGGATCATCTTCCCCGTGTTGCCTCAATACCACTTGCAGTTTGATTTGGTTGCTGCAGCAGTGACTTTATTCTCAGTCCTTTGGTTCTGACTTAAAGGTGGTGCCACAACTTTGTACCTTTAAAATGCACAGGTGTATTTTCATTAAGCTGAGAACTTATCTTTACTTGGAGTGTATTTGTCAAATGGTTACTCTTCTCTGTGTTGTACACACATAAATATTGTTTCACGTTCCACAGGAGGACTTGTCTTAAGCAGGACATGGAATCCATTGCTTGTTGTTATAAATAAAGCTTTATGGGAACACACACAAAAAAAAATCCTATTCTTGTGAATTCTTTGATGAAGGGTTTTCATCTTGAAGCAAATAATATACTTGAGGTTTTCTCTGGTAAGTGGGGCAAATAAAGAGATAGCCTGAGTCAGTAGGGAAGCTACATAAATAATTTTGAGAATACCATTCTACAATTCAATTTAACATTAAATTGTCCTAATGAAGTGACTATTAAGGTGCCTATAATCCTAAACAATAGTCTGTTCTTGCCAGTGAGGAGACTCTCGTACCATCTCAAGAAATCCTGTAAATGAGAATTTGGCTGAAAATGATAAATAGATAGATAGATAGATAGATAGATAGATAGATAGATAGATAGATAGATAGATAGATAGATATTTTTAGTAACCTAGCAGAAACTGTAATCACAGTCCCAAAAGGCAATCTCTAATGCTATAGTCTTGAATGTTAACATTTCTCAAGAAAAAAATTCCTGGGGTCAAATATTCCTAAAATCACTACTTCAAAATATTTTAGTCTTGAGCACTGAAAGCCATGACCCGCTAAACTATAGCTCTTATTATGTAAAGGAGAGGCAGGGGATTTAAAAAGTCAATATAAAGATAAAGTATGGGGTATGGAGGAGTGGCTATTAGTCACTTGCCCCTTGGTAGGTAAAGTGAGATCATAAAGAACATTATTTTCAGTGTGATGCAAGAGTGTTAGCAACAGTGATGCATGTGCAAGTCTGACAGGGAGGATACAACCTTAGTGTAAAAAGTTCTATCCTTCTCTACTTCTGATGTGTGGGACATCGAGACTTCTGGCTCCCTGTTTTTTAAACCTTGTGTGTTAACCATTGCTACTGTCTCAGGAATATTCTTTACAAGAAAATTTCATCTTTTTATACCTGCTATTGCTACTCCACTGCTGGAGAAATACGTAAGTAAGTAGGGTTGTGGTGTTGGTCATGGATTGAATGTGAAATTCCCCAAACAGGTACACATGTGATATTTGACCCTCACATGGCTGCACTATTTGGGGATATTAAAGAGCCTTTAGGAGTGAGAGCTTATCTAGGGAAACATGGTAACTGTAGGGGAGGCCTTGAGAGTTATATACCAGTTCCATGTTGTTCTGTCCATTCTTTCTGTTTCACATTCTACTGAGATGTGAAAGAACAACCTTGTGTTACTGTAACCATAGCTCTGAGAGCTCCATCTTTCTTCTGTCCTTGTACTTTGAGGATGGACTGAATCCTCAAATGATGACCCCATAGAAATTCTTCCTTCCTGAAGTTGCTTCTTCTCAGTTGTTTGGTTACACCAATGAGACCAGTTGATTATTGTTACTTATTTTACTATGCATAACAGCCTAACAAGTATTCTATTCTGTTCTCTGTGATTTCTTAATTAATCTATTTATATTAAAATATTTTTGGAATATTATATTCATAGCATTTTAATCTTTGGGAGTCTTAACATTTGGTAGGCTAACATTTTTGTTTGTTTTCTTTTATTCCATCTCTGGAATTATGGATTATACCCATGGAATATATGCAGGATGAAAAGCCTATAGTAAGTAGCATAGAATTTCTGTCAGTTTTTGATCATGATAGATCATCTACCTTTGCCCTTTTAGCAGAATCTACAGGATTTCCCTGCATGGAATCTGGTGATCTCAACATGAAATATTAACCATGCTAACAAAGATAAACTGCTTAAGACTTTCCATTCTCAAACTGGTAAGGACTCTTCTTTATGGCTTTGACATTCCACTATCCCACTTGAAGAAAAGAAATGATCCCCAAATTCATGAATGGAGTATGTAGTTTATAAAATACAAAGATAAAAAGTAGCATTCTGCCCTGTATGGCAGTACCTTCCTGAAATAGGAGGGAGGAATACATTTGAGACTTAGTCCATGATTCACCCATTTAATAAAGAACCTTTCTGTGTTCCTAATAAAGGGATCATTTTAATATGCATGTGCCCACTTAGTGGGAAAAAGTTATCTTTATTTTGAAACTATCCTTTGCAGAACCAACAGAAGTCAAGGATTATACACACAGACTTTCCTTTAACTTAGCCTGAGACTAACTCATGACCAAAGACTTTTTCCTAGGATTGAAGAATCTCCTTCCACGAAGCACAATCAAAAATAGTTTTTGAAAGTGCTTCAAAACTTCACTGAACAGATATTTGCTTGTTTCCTCTTTTGCCATCACTGATCGAAAGGTTATTTATATATAAACAGAATCTGTCTCTGTTCTAGATTGCCCATTGATTCTGCTGACTCTGCTGGGGCCAGAGTTAATAGACAGGCTTGCAGAAGTGGGTGGTTGTGGGCAGGTCCTTGGATTCATATTTCAATTGGCAGTGAGCTATGGCAAAGACTCACGGGCTTTATGAGCATTAGGACTGAAGACATATGTGTTTGTTGGAAAGAGCTATTCCTAGGTGATTCTTAGAGTTCATATATTGTCTGCCATTTGGGAGCTCAATAAATATTTATTAACTTGTCTGACTAGTTATATGTCAACTTGACACAAGATAGAGGCATCTGAAAGGAGGAAACTTCAACTGAGAAAATCTGTCCATACCATCCTGCTACAAGGCATTTTCTTAATGATTGACAGCAGAGGTTCTAGTGGCTAAAGACTAGCTCATGGTGGGTGGTACTGTCCTTGGACTTGCAGTCCTGGCTTCTGCACAGAAATGGCTGAGCAAGCCCTGGAGCAATCCAGTAAGTAGCACCTCTTCACAGCATCATTATCAGTTCCTGCCTCCTGGATCTTGCACTGTTTAAGTTCCTCTCCTGACTTCCTTCAGTGATGAACAGTGCTGTGTAAATGTTTTAGCCAAATAAACTCTTGCTTCCCCAAGTAACTTTTGTCATGGTGTTTCCTCCATGCAGTAGCAATTCTAACTAAAATATTAGCTAATTAATATATGTTTTCCCCACTCCTAATATAGAATGTCAAGTTCAGAAAGTCTAACTGATTACGTGTCAGATGAAAATGTAAATCAGGACTTTTATTTCTCTCGAACACTTTTGCAGACTCTGGTATTGTATGAGAAGATTGCAGTTCACAAGAAAATGAAAATTTGTGTTAAATGCTTTAACTTCTTGTGGTTTTTTTTTTCTTTTTTCTTTCTTCTTTCTTTAAGATTTGTTTATTTAATGTATGAGTATACTGTTGCTGTCTTCAGACATATCAGAAGAGAACATCGGATGCCATTACAGATGGTTGTGAGTCACCATCTGGTTGCTGGGAATTGAACTCGGGACCTCTGGAAGAGCAGTCAGTGCTCTTAACTGCTGAGCCATCTCTCCCGCCCCTCTTGTGTTTTACTACAGTACCCGAGACAGAAAACTCCTGAAGAAATCTGCATAAAATGTACAGCATTGCCACCGGAGATTGATGTGCTTTCAATTAAATCCAGAAATGTGAGATATACAGATATGCAGCTGACCATGGTACTTGGTGTCTTAAATGAGAGAATATGCTCCCCTGCCCAAGGCTGAGAAAAGACAGAACCATCAGCACCCTGTGGTTAAATTAAGTGCTGATTACTCTTGATTCCTGGTTACACTGCACAGCCATTCTGCTTGTGGGAAAAGAATCTGCAGAAAAAACTTCAGGAGACAAAGGGGGTGAATTTTTGCAAGTTGGATTCCCTGCTGACAAGCAAGGGCATGGGGGCAGGGCTCTGAGCAGCTCATATCACTTACAAGGGACTTTTCTGCTGTGCTGTATTCCTTGTGATCTTGTCTGTGTAGCCTACTACTGCCACTTAGGTGGCTTAGGTGTCAGGAGGTGTGCAAATGTTAACAAAGACCTAGGCGAAGGGACTGAGTTTTGATACAAGAGTTGTCGATCATGCTCCTCCATTTTGCCTTCTAGATATATATCCGCTCCATGAGAAGGTCACCAGTGTGGAAATGGTCCTAAGTGATAGGTATCAGCATTAACATTTGATGAGCCATGGATAAAAGGTGATGAGAAAATGAGTAATGCTGATTGATTCTCAATTTGAAAGAAAAAAGAAAAGAAAAAAAACAAAAAGATTTGATCACCATTGCCTCTGATAGCCTCTGGAGAAGGGACTGAAGAATATTGATTACTCTCTATGTAAATTTTAATCCCACATCTGGCAGCTGAAGGAGAGGAGTAAAACTTCATTAGCAAACATCTTGAGGGGCTGTTGTATGAGCGACTTCTATGCTGAGGGGAAGAGAATAGAGACAAAAAGCAGCCCACCTTCACAATGCTTCTGTCATGTGAAATACCAAGCATCGTCCTCCAGGGTGGGAGTCACCAGATTTCTCGCTCTTCCCCAGCCTTTCCCACCCACTTTGCTGTAATATAATTGACCATAGCACTTACATATGCTCTAAATATGTGTGGTCCATTTGTCTGTATGGGAGAATCTTTATTTTTTACAATATCCTAAAGCTTCAGGAGCTTTGTATTCATATTCTAGAGCTTTAAAAAATAATTTTAGTGGACTTGATTTTCTGTAAAATTTTTTATTAGGTCAATATCCTGCCTATACCTATAAATGGCTTCTCCTCACCTGAAGGGTAGAGTGCTGGATATATCAGGCTCTCTTTGAATCTACTTCACACTTCCCTGTCTTCTTTCCATTCTTTAGGGACAATTAATTTGAAAACAGCCTCCAAGAAGAAAAATAAAGATTTGAGTCTTTGAATTCCTAAACCTAGAATGAAATTTATATTCAAGTATAGTGTTTAAATACAAAACAAAATACATAGTACCACAATTTAGATACACATAATATGGATCCAACACTCTCCCCTTAAAATTTTTGTTTCTAAACATATTTCCCAGAGCATTTATTTTGCCCAGTATATGTACATACTCACAGATTTATACTATTACAAGTGGTATATATGTGTCTCTCTGTGTGTATGTGTGTGTTTAAATATGCATATATATGTATATGCAAATAGGAAAATGTTTTATAGTTCCCAATATATTTCTGTCTTACCATGCTTTTGAGTAATCAATAGAATAGAATTAATATGACATTATGTATATAAAGGAATAGAAATCAAGTTCATTCACTTTAGCATCAAAATGCTGAAACCAAATTTGAGGAAAAGACAGATAAAGTAACTTTCTGGAATAAAAAGCTTGAAGATATAGAGATATAGAAATAGATAGATAAGTAGATAGATAGATAGATAGATAGATAGATAGATAGATAGATAGATAGGTAGATAGATAAATAGGTAGAAAGATATAGAGATATAAATGGCATATACGTATCACAAGTTTGTTTCTCTGGGCATATGTGCTTGTTGTTAGCATGGTGTTTTTGTGGGATTCCTAACAGGGGGAGCAGATATATCTTTAATTCTTTTGCCTGAGAGTCTTTTTCTACTATTTGATTGCCTGTCAATACAAGGACTTTTGCCTTGGCTTATTATATTTTGTTTTGTCATGTTTGGTGTTATCTCCTGAAGGCCTGCTCTTTCCTGAATAGGAAAATAAAGATGAGCAGATATGGGGGAGAAGGAAAACATGGGGGAGCAAAGAGAAGTAAAAGAGATCTCTGTGATTGAGTTCTATTACATGAGAGAAAAATCTATTTTCAGTAAATAAAAGAAAAAGAAGATGATCTGCCACGTGGACCACCAGCCCCTAGGGGTTGAGAAACTGGTGAGTGGGAGATCTGTGCGGCCAGGGAGCAGAGAGATCTCTGCGGAGTGCTCACGCGGGGCTTACCCTCAGACCTGCCTGATCCAGAGACCAGGAACAGAACTTTGGAACCTCTGTTCCCAGCCAGCGACTCTGAGACATAGAACAGGGCTGGGCCCATCTGCCACCTGGACCAGTGGAGATCCAGGGACACAGAGCAGATACAAGGGAAAGGCGAGAACATATCACTGACAACAAATGGCAAGAGGAAAGCAAAAGAGTATATCCCAAGGAAACCAAGACAACCTGGCAACACCAGAACCAGCTCTCCCATACAGCAAACATCAGAATGCCAAACACTCCAGAAAAAAAAGACGCAGACCAGAAATCATACCTCAAGATGCAGATAGAGATACTTAAACAAGAACAGGAGGAAAAGCAAAAAGATTCAGAAGCTTTTAAAGAGGAAACAAGAAAAACACTCAAAGACTAGAGGAAAACACAACCAAAGAGATGAAGGAATGAAAGAGGGAATTTAAAACGGAAAATGACACAATAAAGAAAACACAAAAAGAGATAACCCTAGAGGTAGAACACCTAAAAAAAAAAAAATCAGGAGTTACAGAAGCAAGCATTTCCAATAGATTACAAGAGATGGAAGAGAGAATCTTCGGGACAGAAGACAACATTGTAAACATAGACAAAACAGCCAGAGAAGATGCAAAAAACAAAAATCTCCTAACCCAAAATGTCAAGGAATTCCAGGACACAATGAGAAGACCTAACCTAAGGATAATAGGAATAGAAGAGGGAGAAGAGTATCAACTAAGAGGCACAGTAAATATCTTCAACAAAATCGTAGAAGAAAACATCCCTACCGTCAAGAATGAGATGACCACGAGCATAAAAGAAGCCTTCAGAATTCCAAATAGGTTGGACCAGGAAAGAAATATCTCCCGACACATAATAGTCAAAACACCAAGTACCCAAAGCAAAGAAAGAATACTAAAAGCAAAAAGGGAAAAAGATCAGGTAACATATAAAGGCAGGCCAATCAGAATCACACCCGATTTCTCAACAGAGACTATGAAAGCTAGAAGAGCCTGGAAAGACATCATGCACACCCTAAGAGAGCACAAGTTCCAGCCCAAGCTGCTATACCCAGCAAAACTATAAATCACCATAGATGGAGAGATGAAGATATTTCAAGACAAATTAAAATTTACACAATATCTGACCACAAACCCAGCACTACAACGAATTATAGGTGGAACACCCAATACAATGAGGGAAAATACAGCCTAGTGAAAACAAGAAAACTCCTAAACAAGAAAACTAAAAGAAGAAAAAGACACAGACACAACTCAATCCACAAAGCAGTAATGGCAGGAAACAGAAACAGCTATTCCTTGATATCTATTAACATAAATGGACTCAACTCCCCAATAAAGAGACATAGGCTATAAGAATGGATATATAAAAAAAAATCCAGCCTTTTGTTGCATACAGGAAACTCATCTCAGAGACAAAGACAGACACTATCTCAGAGTAAAAGGGTGGGAAAAAAACTTCCAAGCAAACAGCTCCAAGAAGCAAGCTGGAGTGGCTATTCTAATATCGAATAAAGTAAATTTCCAACCAAAAGTTATCAAAAAAGATAAGGAAGGACACTTTTTACTCATTACCAGAGAAATCTGTCAGGAGAAACTCTCAATTCTTAACATGTATGCTCCAAATAAAAAAGCACCCACATTCATAAAAGAAACCCTACTAAAGCTCAAAAAATACATTTCACACCTCACAATAATAGTGGGAGATTTTAATACTCCACTCTCACCAATGGACAGATCAGGGAAACAGAAACTGAACAGGGTCACTGCAAAACTAGCAGAGTCTTTTAACCAACTAGAATTAATAGATATCTACAGAACATATCATCCTAAAGTAAAAGAATACATCTCCTTCTCAGCACCCCATGGCAACTTCTGAAAAATTGACCACATAATTGGACACAGAACAAGCCTCCATCGATATAAGAAGATTGAAATACTCCCATGCATCCTCTCAGATCACCATGGTCTACGCCTGGTCTTTAACAACAACAAAGACAACAAAAAGCCCACATACACATGGAAACTAAACAACGCTCTGTTAAACAATAGTAGGGTCAAAGAAGAAAGAAAGAAAGAAATTAAGGACTTTCTAGAATTCAACAAAAACGAAAACACAACATATCCAAACCTATGGGATGCAACCAAAGCAGTACTGAGAGGAAAACTCATAGCCCTAATTGCTTCCAAAAAGAAACTGGAGAGAGCTTACATCAGCAACCTGACAGCACAGCTAAAAGCCCAAAAACAAAAGGAAGCAGATATACCCAAGAAGAGTAGACAGCAAGAAATAATCAAAATTAGGGCAGAAATAGAACAAAAAGAAACAAAAAGAACCATTGAAAAAATCAACAAAACCAAGAGTTGGTTTTTTGAGAAAATCAACAAGATTGATAAACCCTTAGCCAGTCTAACTAGAGGGCAAAGAGAGAATATACAATATAACAAAAGCAGAAAGGAAAGTGGAGACATAACAACTGAAACTGAGGAAATTCAAGAAATCAACAGATCCTACTACAAAACTTATACTCCACAAAATTGGAAAATCTGGAGGAAATGGATGAATTCCTAGACAGATACAAGATCCCAAAGTTAAACCAGGACCAAATAAACCATCTAAATAACCCTATAACACCTAAAGAAATATAAGAAGTCATCAAAAGCCTCCCAACCAAAAAAAGCCCAAGTCCAGACGGGTTCACTGCAGAATTTTATCAGACATTTATTGAGGATACAACACCAATACTCTCCAAACTATTTCAAAAGATAGAATCAGATGGAATACTACTCAACTCATTTTTTGAGGCTACAATTACCCTCGTACCTAAACTACACAAAGACCCTACAAGGAAAGAGAACTTCAGACCAATCTCACTTATGAACATTGATGCAAAAATACTCAACAAATTACTTGCAAACGGAATCCAAGAACACATCAAAACGATCATTCATCATGACCAAGTAGGCTTCATCTCTGGGATGCAGGGATGGTTTAATATAAGGAAATCCATCAACTTAATCCACCATATAAACAAACTCAAAGAATAAAATCACATGGTAATCTCAGTAGATGCTGAGAATGCATTTGACAAAATTCAACACCCCTTCATGTTAAATGTTCTAGAAAGAACAGGAATCCAAGTTCCATACTTAAACATAATAAAAGCAATATACAGCAAACCAACAGCCAACATCAAACTTAATGGTGTGAAACTTGAAGCAATCCCACTAAAATCAGCGACTCGACAATGCTGTCTACTCTCCCCCTACCTATTTAACATACTACTGGAAGTCCTTGCTGGAGCAATTAGACAGCAAAAGGAGATCAAGGGGATAGAAATCTGAAAGGAAGAGATAAAAACATCTCTCTTTGCCGATGACATGATAGTGTATTTAAGTGGCCCCAAAAATTCCACCAGAGAACTCCTACAGCTGATAAACAAGTTCAGCAAAGGGGCTGGATACAAAATCAACTCAAACAAATCTGTAGCCTTCCTATACTCAAAGGACAAACATGTGGAGAAAGAAATTAGGG
This sequence comes from Micromys minutus, assembly GCF_963924665.1. Classification (NCBI taxonomy): domain Eukaryota; kingdom Metazoa; phylum Chordata; class Mammalia; order Rodentia; family Muridae; genus Micromys; species Micromys minutus. The sequence continues at coordinate 39,154,445 of NC_137983.1, read as the reverse complement.
AAAAGGTACTCTTTACAATTTTCACAAAAACTATGAAATACCTTGGTGTGACTCTAACTAAGCAAGTGAAGGACCTGTACGACACAAACTTCAAATCTCTAAAGAAGGAAATTGAGGAGGATCTCAGAAAATGGAAAGATTTCCCATGCTCATGGATTGGAAAGATCAACATTTGAAAAATGGCCATCCTATCAAAAGCAATCTACAGATTCAACGCAATCCCCATCAAAATTCCAACACAGTTCTTCATGGAATTGGAAAGATCAATGTGCAATTTTATATGGAACAACAAAAGACCTAGAATAGAGAAATCCATTCTCAACAACAAGAAAACATCTGCGGGAATCACTATCCCTGACCTCAAGCTATATTACAAGGCAATTGTGCTGAAAACTGCATGGTACTGGTACAGAAATAGGCATGTGGATAATGGAATAGAATACAAGACCCAGAAATGAGCCCTCACATATATGGTCACCTGATTTTTGACAAAGGAGCCGTAAACATTCAATGGAAAAACGACAGCCTACTCATCAAATGGTGCTGGTCCAACTGGCACTCAACATACAAAGAATGAAAATAGACCCTTTCTTATCTCCTTGTACAAAGCTCAAGTGTTAGTGGATCAAAGATCTCCACATTAAACCAGATACACTGAAACTATTAGATGAGAAAGTAGGGAAAACTTTAGAACATATAGGCACAGGAGAAAATTTTCTGAACAAAACACCAATGGCTCAAGCTCTAAGGTCAAAGATTAAAAATGGGACTTAATGAGATTGCAAAGTTTCTGTAACGCTAAAATCATTGTCAAGAAAACAAAACGGCAGCCAACAGAATGGGAAAAGATCTTTACCAACTTTACATCAGATAGAGGCCTAATATCTAAGGTATACAAAGAACTCAAAAAGCTAGACACCAGAGAATCAAATAACCCTATTAAAAAATGGGGTACAGAGCTAAACAAACGTTTTCAGTTGAGGAATATCGAATGGCTGAGAAATATCTGAGGAAGTGCTAGACATCCTTAGCCATCAGGGAAATGCATATAAAAACAACCCTGAGATTCCACCTCACACCAGTCAGATTGGCCAAGATCCAAAATTCAGATGACAACAGATGCTGGCGAGGTTGCGGAGAAAGAGGAACCCTTCTCCACTGTTGGTGGGGTTGCAAACTAATATAATATAATCTGGAAATCAGTCTGGCGATACCTCAGAAAATTGGACATAATACTACCTGAAGACCCAGCTATTCCATTCTGGGCATATACCACAGAGACACCTTAGTACACAACAAAGATATATGCAGCACAATGTTCATAGCACCTTTATTTATAATAGCCAGAATCTGGAAAGAACCCAGATGTCCTTCAGAAGATGAATGGATACAAAAATTGTGGTACAATTACACAATGGAATACTACTCAGCCACCAGAAACAATGACTTGACCAAATTCTTAAGAAACTGGCTGCATCTAGAGAATATCATTCTGAGTGAGATAACCAAGTCACATAAGAACAGATATAATATGCAGTCACTGATAATGGGATTCTAACCCCAGAGGCTTGCACTCCCCCAGAAACAACTCACAGACTGTATGAAGTCCAAGAAATAAAGAAAACAAAACAAAACAAAACAAAAAAATCTTTATACAACAAGAAATCTTTGACTATTTCCATGTTACATTTTGTTTTACATGTACTTTTTGCTCATTGTAACTATTAAGTTTTCAATGCATTCTATCAAACCTTTAAAAAATCAAGTACTGACTAAAAAATATATTCATACAGTTTTATGTAAAAATTATTTTAAAATCTGAAAAAAAAGTACTGACAAAAAAAAAAAGAAAAAGAAAAAGAAGTGAGGGCCCTTCAGCATCTTGTCAAGTCCCACTCTCTTGCAATCACATTTATCATTCACTGTGTTTATGAACACCTGATCGAAGACTCTAGATCACAACAGAAATTTTAGCTTTTACTGAAAAATTATATGGCATTTTAAAGCAATTACAAATCTACTGCAAAATACAGTTATATTAAATAAACCATGAATTTCAAAATTTAATCAATACCAAATTGCCTTACTCCAAAGTTAAAATAGTTTGGGAGAATATTGGAAACACAATATGATGACCTCTGTGCTCTTCTACAGAAGGTGTTTTCTGCTTTCATCATCTGTTGGCTCCATTCTTCGACTAAAGCAATTATGCTAAAGAGGGTTGAACAGGTCAGTATAGCCAAGGACTAGGCAGTCACAGTAGGTAAAGAAGTGGCAAAAAGGAAACACTGACAACTAAACCCTGGTATACTCAAGCATTTCTTATAACAACACGCCCTCATTGCCGTGTTACCAGATGTAGACATGCAATATCTATTTCTCCTGCATCTCAAAAGAAGATGGAAAATCCTGTGTGTGTGTGTGTGTGTGTGTGTGTGTGTGTGTGTGTGTGTGTGTGTGTTTGTGTGTGTGTGTGTGTGTGTGTGTGTGTGTGTGTGTGTGTGTGTGTGTGTAAAAATCTTTAAGTTTAAAAACATGACAATTACTTAGCATGTTTTAACCTAAGCATGTATGACAAAATATGATCTCTGGTATAGCGTTTGTTTCTCTTATGCAAAAGAAGAACTAGAAACATAAATAAATAATTTAAGGTAGTTGAACAATTCTCAACTCATGTTTTTTTTTCAAGACAATTTTTTAAAAGTGTTTATAATTGAGTATGTTTATAAATTGAACGGTGAGAATAATCTTTAAAGGAAACTCATAATACATCATTTATATTACTTTTCATCATTTTTATATGTATTTTAGGCACAAGTACTGTATTTACATCATATTAGCCCCTCCCTCTCTACTTTGAACTCTTCCCATGTTCCCCACATGGATGGGGGAAGTCTCACAAGCTCCACCTCAATACCCACAAGGCAATAAATAGCTGAAGAGAGAGGAGAGAGAGAGAGAGAGAGAGAGAGAGAGAGAGAGAGAGAGAGAGAGAGAGAGAGAGAGAGAGAGAGAAAGAAGGAAAAAGATAGGATTTATATTCCCGAGTAGTCCAAAAGATTCCTCAAACGATACAGGTTATTGCAATTGCCATTCCTTGCCTCTCAGATAGGCCTTTGTAAAGTCAAACTACAACTCCCTGAAGACAATATCTCTTTTCGTTCAAAGGTTATGCAAGCTGATGGAAAGAATAGTAATTAAACGATCTCTGGATATTAAAGCACATGACTAGTGTGTCAAGATATACTCAAAATTACAATAGTAGCAATGAAGAGCTACCTAATTGGACACAAAGCTCACTCAAAAGGAAGAAATGGATGCCTAGTACCATATACGTAGTTAGTCAAACCTTGGCTAATGAAGCCATGCAATCTGGTGAAAAAAATACTATATTACTATTTTATTTACAGATCATAATGATTTGTACTTTTGAAATGTAAATGTTTTACTCTAAAATTATGAACAACCAAATCATTTTGTCTATAAAATCTAAGCTTAATTTATTTTAATAAGTTATTATAGAAATAATGGGAATTACTTGCATCAAGGGAAAAAGCTAAGGACTCATACATGTATATATCTATATGCATGTCTATATATTTATATATATTTTGCAACACACTTTCATGACCTTCTATACTTCTGCTTCCTGAAACAGAAAAGATCAGATAATATTTCTAATGCTTTTATAAATATTAAATGAGACAATATTATTAAAATATTTAACAAAATGCTTCCAAAATATAAACATTTGTACTTTAAATAGAACTGATTTGATTTCTATATGGAATAAGTAATATGAATATTAATAAGTTCCAAATTTAGGAATATTTGAGCACATAAGTAAGAAAATTAAGCATTGTTGGATTCAGATGCCTAAAATTGTAACAGAATAGTAATTTGCTTCAGGTTAAATATAGTTTTTGTGCTTGATCTTGAGACCATTACTGTCAGAGGTTAGTCTAACTTGACAGGTACCCTTGATCTGAAGGTTATCATTGGGGCTCTTAGTTGCCTCAATAGACCTTTAATGTTGGTGAGCAGTTTTATCATGTGTGGATATGATAAATGACCCAGACAAGGACAAAAAAAAAAAAAAAACATGTAGCTACCTCTTCTGTGATTTCTTCCTCATCCTGTTGTGGATTCCTTCTAAATGATCTTGGGCAGAAACGCTCACTGCTTCTGTGACTTCACATAGTTTCCCAATGGCCTTGGAAGTCCAGCTCTCCTCCTGAGGCCCACTTTTCTGCCTTCCGATTCATCTGGTACTACAGAGGCAGTAGAGAATGGGCTCTAACCTTGAACCCTAGCCACAGCTTTCATTTCAGAAAAGGTGCCCACACATTTGCCAAGCTGGCTTCAATCTCATCCTGTATAAGAGGAACAAATGGAACCTGTGATCCTCTTACTACAACCTTGTGAGAAATTGAATTGATTACAAGTGTGCAGGACTAGGCATAAAGATAAACTTTGAAATGGCTTTATGGGAAAGTCCAGAGCACTGAGACCTTGTCTACCATGACAATACAGTTCCATGCCATTTACCTACAATGCTGAAACCTGACTCTTGACTTAATCCACGACACTAAAATAATTACATACCACACAGACAGCTTCTTCTGTTAACTCTTATAAACAACATAGAAATATTTTCTTTTTAAACTTACATTTCTGTGTATCTGGACATGTACAAACAGCCTTATAAAATACACTGAGAGATTTAAAATATCTTTATAAAATAGACATATTAAATCATCTTAATAAATGCAGATTAAAGTCATCTGACCAGGGGGGAAAAATGTCCTGGCATTTCCTAAGTTAGGGTTGTACATCAGATGTATGTCATTACATGATGGGAAAGCCAAACCACACATATACACATAAGTAAAAGCTTACTATAATCTCTATAATGATCTATCAATCATTATAAAACAAGTACATTAGGTGATGCTTGTAATAGTCAAGTAAATTTTGTAGACCAAACTTGAAATTTGCCAGAAGAGCTGAAGAAAATACCCTGGGATTTCATGTCTCAATAGTAAACAAGGTAGCTAACATCCAGGAGAAAACTGTGTGCAAGGCAATAGGCTTGGTGAAGAGCAAAGAGCCATGTACTGGTGGACTTAAAACCAATCAAATCCAAAGTTGTACCTCTGCCCTAAATGAGTGACCCCATCATGATGCTCACAAACTTTTTAGTAGAGCATCCTAGTCTCACTCAGAAAACTGTGAACTGTTGGTAAAAATTAAATCTATCCAAAGCTTCCCAAACCCAGATCCAGCCCAGCTATTAGATTTGATGCCACTGACACCTGTAGACTGACCTCTTGTGCATAAAACTAGCCAATGAGAGATGCATGCTTCTTTTGCATACCTACATGTATTAAGACATAGTACAAGAATCAAAACATAAATGAAGAAGCAAGACTTTGTGACACATGGTTAAGGGAGATATGATTAGTAGAAGCAGATTCAGAATTCACTACAAGGATTCTAAACTGGAATTATAGTTAATATAATAGTATATCCAGTAGCAGCTGAGTGACGGGGAACAGACATAAGTGTAAAATGCAGCAGAAGAAACTTTAGTTGTTAAGAGTGTACCCAGAAATGCAATAAGTGAAAACCTTGTGAAAAAAAAAATCTCCGAATATGCTTCAAGTCAGTGAACACAGCAGAGTGAAAGATTAATAAATTGCAATAGCTTCAATATAGTAACAAGACAACACATGGGAAAAAAGAATGAAATAAACAAGATAAAGCACTAAAGAGAACTGTGAGAGCTAGAAAGGTCAAGGACACTGGGAGAGCAAGGCCCCACAAGCAACTAAGCCGGGTGTGTGGTGACTCACAGAGACTGGAGTGGCGATTTCAGAGCCTGAGAGGGGTCTGTACTAAGTCCCTTGCATATATGTAATGGCTGTTGGGTTAGGGTTTTCCTGAGACTCCTACCAATGGTAGTAGAAGAGATGTCTCTGACATTTTTGCCAGCATTTGGGCAAAGTGCTTTCCTCCCACTGGGTTTCCTTACTCAGCTTTGATGGGTGGTTTTGTTGTTGGCCTTATTGACTGTCTTATTAGGTTGTCATGTCTGAGGAGTCATACCTTTTTTCTGGAGGAATAGGATCTTAGAGTGAAAGGGGATGGGGGGAAATATTAAGAGTCCAAATTTTCACGGTAATCTATATGCAGGTAGCCCACAATATCTATAATACAGTCTGAATGCTGCATTCCTTCTGGCAGATTTGTTAATCCATTTTATATAAGAGAAGAAGGAAGGAAGGAAGTAATGAAGGAAGGGAAAAAAGAAAAAAAGAAAAGAAAGATAAAAAGAAAGAAAAGAAGAAGAAAGAAAGGAAGGAAGGAAGGAAGAAAAGAAAGTAAATAAAGAATTAAAAGTTATGAGACATTATCGAATCTCCTACCATGGCTATTTGCTGTATCTAAGGAAACTTAGGGGGAAAAAGTCAACAGTAGCAACAATTAAAGAGATAATGGCTAAAACTTCATAAATTGTTAAAAAGAATAAACATCTCTCTTGGCCTATTGTAAATCATATTTTCTATTAAGAAAAGAAAAGCAAAAGGTAAATGACAAAAGACAAATCCTGTGACGTCTGGCAACAGGATATGTGTAATGATGTAATGATATTCTAACATCACCTTAAGCAAACACCACCCACCTGACTACCTCATGGTCCTGCTCATTGGAGCCTGTGTTATGTCTCTAGATTGGCCACACTCACTGTGATTTTCCCCAGCAGATGCCTGATACACCTGAAACCAACTTCCTCAAATATCCACCTATCTTCAACGTTATAACCTTGCTTGCTACCCTCTTAAGGATAGCCTTCAGTGACTCTGAGCCTGATAAGATTTCCTAGCCTTCTAAGCTTCTTTTGAAATCTGGGTAGATGTCTCTGTGACCTTATAATTCTTATCTTCTACAACTTTTAAAACCAGCATCATGTAGGTGATGCTAAGGTGTACTGGTTGGTTTTTTGTGTCAAATTGACACAAGCTCAAATTATTACAGAGAAAGGAGCCTCAACTGAGAAAATGCCTCTGTGAGATCCATCTATGAGGCATTTTCTCAGATAGTGATCAAGGGAGGAGGGACAAGCCCATTGTGGGTGGTGCCATCCCTGGGCTGGCAGACCTGGGTTCTATAAAAAAGCAGGATGAGCAAGCCAAGGGAAGCAAGCCAGTAAGCAACATCCCTCCATAGCCTCTGCATAAGCTCCTCCTTCTTGACCTGCTTGAGTTCCAGTCCTGAATTCCATTGGTGATGAACAGCAATGTGGAAGTGTAAGCTGAATAAACTCATTCCTCTCCAACTTGCTTCTCGGTCATGATATTTTGTGCAGGAATAGAAATGACTAAGACATAAGGTAGGCTACTAGCTCAAGCAGTAGCAATGTTGTCTTGGACAGAGCTTTGGTGAGCATGGAGTACCTACATGAACTTCTTTCATTGGTCCTCTGTCACAGAGCTCTCTGAAGTTCTTTTCCCAAAGCAACTGCTTCTAAGTTAGTTATATCCTTGAGCTTATAATGGTCTGAACCTAGTAAATTTTTGAGATGATTTTAAGGCATACTTCAAATCTTATTGGAGACAGTAGGATTTTCCATCTGGTTTTGTTTGTTTGTTGTTTGTTTTTGAGTAACCACAACAGTTATGTTTGCCTTATCCCCAAACTTTCAGAGGCATTGTATATTAGTAAACTGTTAGCTTTCCGACTCTTTACATTGTGATTCTTGCTTCAAATTGTCACTGTGAGCCTATATGCAGGGAGTTACAATATCCATGTCACAGTCTGAATGTTGCATTGCTTGATAAATTTCTCTGACAGATTTGTTAGTCCATCTCTTTAAACTCCCCTACCCTATGTGATCCATCTATGAGGCATTTTCTAGGAACAGACAGAATATAGATTAGTTGGTTACCATTGGAACATGAATGTCCTCCAGTTAAATTTTATATGAAATCCTTGTTCTTATCTGAAGCAGCATGAGCATTATCTGTTTTATTGACAGTTCTGGCAGATGTCAGTCTTCTCTCTTGAAATCCTGCTAGAATCACCTATAAGCATTGCCTACAATATTTTGAGATTTTTTTTTTTTGCATGTCTCCAAACTTTTCCAAAGCACAGTGTCAGCTCATTTTTCCAAAGCTCTGAATGATGTGGTTAGATAGTCATAGCACATCAGCCTTTTCTGGGATTAATTTAATTAATTAATATTAATTAATATTCCAGCAAATCAAGTTAAAGGATGGACATTGTGTTTTGCCTTCTTCAAGGACTTCAGTATTTGTGTATGTGTGTTGCAGTGATTGTTGTTCTCCTCCTCCCCCTCCTTCTTCTCCTCCCCCTCCTCCTCCTCCTCCTTTTGGAAAGAATTGCAACAACAACAAACAAAGCATTGTAGAACACATGAAAAAGAAAGACACTTTTCAGGACCTAGAACAAATTAAAGTGGAGACAAGGTATAACCAGCAGTGGACCCTACTGTGGTGTTTTCAAACTTAGTCACCCTTCCTGAAATGTCTGCTGCTTTCCAGAATAGTGCACAGGCGAGAGACCAATTCTTACACGTGAGCTGAAAATTATAACAGGGATTTCCTAGTTTTACTATCTGTTTTATATTCTATCTAGTCATCATTTTACTTACCTTCATATTGTTATATTTGTATGTATATAAGACAAATATAACAATGTAAAGTTGTCTTCTCATAAAAATATGTAAGACATCAAAAATATAAATGTCTGAGAAATTTGATTAGTACAAGGAGAGAAATTGAATGAGAAAATTTATTATGCCAATAATAATTAATAAAAATATATCAAACAAAAATATAGATTTAATATTTGAAAGTATTGAAGATATAGAGAAACTTAACTATCAGGAATCATTAAAATAAAAAGATCATAATAACTATAAATAAGAGAAGTATCAGAAAAACCCAATATTCAGTTATATTCCACTTACAAAAAAACCTAATTGATTGTAAAAATACAAACTGATTGAATGTCAGCTGCTCAAAACTGGGAAAATGTATACACTGAGACAAAGAAATCATCAAAATCTAAAATACAACAAGAGATAAAGGTATAAGCCACAATATGAAAAAAAGAAAAAGAAAAGATTGATATCAAAATATTTCATATACCTCTGTGGGTTTCATGACAAAAAGGAAACATTTATAAAACTAATGAGAAATTTGACATGAATAATTTTATTTAAAGACCTTAATATGATTCACTTTTGAAATCGTTTTAATACATTGGTACTGTTGTTGCACACACCCGCCCACTTGTTCTTGCTCTCGCTCTCTCTTCTTCCCTCTTGCTCTCTCATGCACATAGACAGACAGACAGACACACACACACACACACACACACACACACACACACACACACACAAGTTATATCACATAAACTGAGAATTTAGGTTATGATTTTGAGGCCATTTTCAAAAACATACCATCTAAACTGATGCCTAAAAGACTTTTGATTATTTTCTACCTTTTAAAAGCATACTAAACAAATAAAATCATCAGTTGATATATAAATCTTGGTAAAAATTACTCATTGAAATACATTTTTAAAAGTATAGAAAAATATACAAGTAGAAATATAACATTTCAGAAATGCACCTTGATGATAGGTCTTTTAAACTTTTTATTACATTTATTAGTTTATTGAATGCCAGAGCTGAAAACACCACATTATGCATGTTTAAGTATGAAGAAAATTTCCAGGAACTGGTCCTCTCCTTCCATTATCTGTGTTTAGGGATCCAACTCTGGTCGTCTAGATTGGCAAGAAGCACTTAGCTCCCTGGACTCTCTTCCTGGCTCATATGTGGCTTCTTCAACAGATTACTACTCTTGATAAAATTTTGATGTGAGCCATCAATGAAAAAGAGTCACCAATCCAGTGAAATGATGGGGGCACACCACACCAAATGTTGTGACTATTAAACATGATAAGGCATGATATACTATGTCATTTTAATTAAAGTCACTATTTGACAACATACATAATATGAGAAACTATCAGGAAATGTAAATGAACTCAAACTAAATAAAGATAAAATTTAGAAAGCAGTTTTATACAGCAAATTAAATTCATGAAACAGTTTATTCTAGATATTTTCCAATGAGGAATTTAAGCAAGCATGTCAATGAGATGTATGTACTAATCTATACAAACTCAGAAAAGAGGTGAAATTGTGCTTTCTCATTAATGGAATAAGGTAAACACAAATCTTATGCCACTAAAAAGAAAACTGTTGGTTCATACCCATACTAAATGGTAGTAAAGCAAAGCAAAATAAACAAAGCCAGCAATTCACCCAAAGAAAATGTGTTGTGATCAGTCAAATAATTCTGAGAAACTTAACAGTTGAAGTCAGTGTTTATCACCACATAAACAGATAAAGGAATAAGTTGTCTTTACAAGAGAATCAAGAGGAAAATAACCAAGTTTAGTTAATTTCCACTGCTAATGATGATGATGATAATAATGAAGACAATGTGATGATGTTACAATCAGGTGACAAAGTGAATTAAATTTTCTTTCTATTTTTTTACTCTTTAGTCTTTAACAGTCTTTATTCCCATCCTAGCCTGACCTCTAACTGTTCCACATCCTGTACTGCCTCCCCTGTCTCTAAAAGGATGTCCCCATCCTCACCCCCACCCTACCAGACCTCCCCACTCCCTGGGGCCTCCAATCTCTTAAGGGTTAGGTGCATCTTCTCTCACTGAGTCCAGACCCAGCAGTCCTCTGTGTATATATGTTGGGGGCTTTATATCAGCTGTTGTGTGCTGCCTGGTGGGCAATTCAGTGTCTGAGAGACTTCAAGGGTCCAGGTTAATAGAGACTGCTGGTCCTCCCACAGGGTGGATGTCATCCTGGGCTCTTCCAGATTTCTTTATTTCATCCACAAGGGTCAACAGCTTCTGTTCATTAGTCACGTATAAATATCTGCATCTGAATCTTTCAGCTGCTTTTTAGGCCTTTCAGAGAGCAGCCATGCTAGGCTCCTGTTTGTAAGCACAACTTAGTATAACAGACAGTATGTCTATTAAAAACTTGACTATCATAAGGTTAATTGTGATCAAGGCATTGATATAAACTTTTAAATTCTGCACCACACCTACATTTATTTCATTGGTCATGGCACTACAAATTTTAGCCCATACACTAAAAGAAGTTATGGTGAAATGATTGCTTATAGGCAAAATTTCAGGGTGTAAAAATTAAGAAATACCTCTGTTCTGACACTAATAAGATTTAGTCAGTAGCAAAGATATGAAAGTATGATTGTATTTTTGTGTAATTGTGATACTGAGAAGTGAAATTTAAAAAGTAATAATGTAGTTAAAAGATACATTGAATACAAATGTGTATCGTGTCATTATATGAAACACAAATATTTGTGACTATTATCAGAAAACTATAAATACTACTGCAGGAAAATAAAATACAACCTAAAGAAAACTATTATTTCATGCATTAGGAAACTCAGTGTTGTCAAGTCATTGGTTCTCAAAATATCAGCTATGATGCAACTCTAATAAAATTCTAGATAAGTCAGTATAACCTTGAAAAAGCACATAAAATCTAGTGCATTTCCATTACCCAATTTTACAATATTCTCAAAAGTTACTGTAACCTATCCAGTGCAGTAACAGAATAATAATTTTTTAAATGTTTGTAGGAGACTAAATACAATTTGAATAGATTGACTTATTTTATCAGTTGTTTAACAACAACAAAAAAAAAAAAAAACAAGTTTTTTTGCTCAGGACTTTGTTCTAGAACAAGATATTCATATAGAAAAATAAACAAAATTATTCTATTTACAAAGTAAAATTTAACAACGGATTTATATCCAAAGTGTATAAAGACCAATTATAAATATACAACAAAAGACACATAATTACTTTTGAGGACAAAAAGTACAAATAGTCTTAAACAGACGTTTCATAAAAGTAATACAGTAACTGTAAAGAAAAATGGGATGAGCTTTATGGCATTAGTCATACAGAAAGTGAACATCACTTCCACATTAAAATATGGTTTTATATAATCAATTGGGTATAAGGAAAAATATAAATCTGGTAAAAGTGAAAGATTTATGTGAAAAGGGGCAAAAAGACGTCTCATCAATTTTCAATTTTGCCAGATATGTAAAACCTTGCGATCACCATTGGCAGGTATGTTACTTTTAAATCTGTAGTGTTTCAACACAGTATATGGTGTTGTTAATATTCATATATGGGTAAACACTTTCATCTCCTAAACCCACTACTGTTTCGTCCAGTATTTGAGTGTCTATTACGGTGGTCTCCCACCATTCTGCTGTTAATAGAACTCTGGGACCTCTGTAAACAGTCTTCCCCAGGATTATTCAACTGTTTCATATAAGCAAAATATTAAAGCATAACAGATGACCCAGTGTTTACCTGCTCTGTAAATGCAACAGAAATGAAAACCCACTTTGTATTTGAACATCTTGTGTGTGAACATTTATAGCATGTTTAGCCATAATGGCTCCTAACTGTGAACAATTAGAATACCCACCAATAAAGAATGAATTGGCAAACTGTGATATTATCATATAATGAAACACTACTATGCAATAAAATGGAACATAACTTCTTATACACTCAACATGGACAAATCAAAATGTTATGATTCAAGAACAAACCCAAACAGAGAAAACAGCATATTGCACAGATCTATTTATATGAAAACTAACAACAGGCAGACCAGCTATGGTGAAATTATAGTGAGTATGCCTGGGTATACCTGGGCTGGAAAGTGAGTTGGGAAAAGTATATATTGAGCAAATTAAAAAGAACCCAAGAGCATTTCTGGAAAAAAGTCTATGTTATGTGATAAAATTATTTGATGGTCTTATGATATATATATATATATATATATATATATATATATATATATATATATATATATATATATATATATAGTTTTATCAAAAATATTTATCATTTTTCATTTTGTTGTATAGAACTATATAGATAGATAGATAGATAGATAGATAGATAGATAGATAGATAGATAAAATTATATCTGAGGGAATTTTAAAATGTATGATCAAATGAGAAAAATTCTCAAGTAGTGATAGTCTTGGCAAATACTCCCAACACCCAGTGGAAAGTGAACTCTCACATGCATAAACACTCATCTGCTCTGTGGGAGGCTTGCAGTGGGAGAGCATATTGTATAGACAGCATTGCTGGCGGCTGTGTTTATTTTCAGTTTAAGACAATGAGACAACAACAAGCTGTGAATCTGAGATGAGAATTAGTATAAGAAGATCTGGTAGGTGTATGGAAAAATGGCAAGCAAGTATGTGATTCAGAAAAGAGCAGTTTGTCTCTTCTTAACTGACTGAACTTACATGGGACCCAGTTTAGGTCTTTTGGGACTTTGTCAGTTAGCATGGTCCTCTCAACCAGCTTAATACTCCACAAAACTGGGACTCTACAGTAAAGAAAATCCTCCCAGGAGGTGCATTCAGATTGTCCTTGTGTGAGATCTTTTAGAAGCTCCTAATGGTCAGTCATCAATGTGGAAAAGAATGGCCCTTATAATCAACATTATTTTTCTTCACTCAAGGACAAGTAATGTATTCCTGCACAAACAGCTGGGCTAGGTAGCAACCTCGGAAGAGTTTAGGAACTAAGAATTTGTGAATCTAAACAAATCAACAATTAGTGAACCCTGGCCAATTGGCTGTGAAGAAACACCAAATCAAACAAAAAGGATTGATCAATGATTTACAGAGCTAATTCTGGGCCCTTCTATTTCTTATGTGGAAATGGAAATCATGTTACTTTAACCAATCATCATTTATAGCAATTCAAAGACTTTTAAGTGTTCAATGGTCTCTGTGTTTCTCACTGGAAATCTCTGAGATATAAAGCATGAGTTTTCTCATCACTCAGCCCGTTGTCTTTCTTACTTTGATGAACTCACATAACAAGTCAGGTAGGCCTGACTTGCCCTGGATCCCAATACTTTACTCTTGGTACCCACCCTCCCTGTCTTTAAATGATAACCTTACAGATAAACTTATCCCAAAAGTAAGATGTGTGTGAACATGTTGGTTAATGCAGACATACCCTTGTCTAACTCAAACAAGCAGAGTGTGTAGAAATTTTAAAATGAATATGGTCTAAGATTTTAGAAAGACTTATCAACATACCAGGGGATTTATATGAGTAGTAGTTGGACAGAAACAGTTCAACATGATGAATAAGCTGCAGACAACTGTACATATTAGTGGCAGTCAACATGTCACCCACTTAGTTGGGGTTGGCTAATATAGGTAGTGATTTGATTTAGGCTTCTGCTGATTCTTACAGTGAGAGCTCTCTCTTTTGCTTCTCTGGTTATACACCGTGTTTTAAATCTATTGTCAGTTCTTCATTCTGAATTCAGTTTGGGTTAAGAAAATCTATTTGTAGAAAGTTAGAATTCAAGAAAACATAAGTCACAAAAGAACAGACACAATATGAAGTCACCGATAATTGGATACTAGACTCAGAAAACTCTGAATACCCAAGAAACAACACACAGACCATATGAAGCTCAAAAAAAAAAAAAAAAAAAAAACCAAAAAAGTCCAAATATTGGAAGTGTATAGTACCCTCTTAGAGTGGGGTACAACTAGACCTTAAATCATTAATAACTCAAGGGCTAAGAAGATAGCCTTGTGGCAGTTTTTGGTAGTTAAAAATCATTCTGTTTAATCTTTACACACCAAGAAAACTTTGACTAATTCCATGTTATGTTTTGTTTCACATATACTTTATGATCTTTGTAAATAGTAAGGTTTCAATGCATATTATCAAACCTTTAAAAAATCAAGTACTGACAAAAATATATTCATATATATTTATGCTAAAATTCTTTTAATGATCTGTACATGTATCTGTTTTTTTAAAAAAATAAAGTTGTAAGAAAAAAAAGAAAACATGCACAGCAGAGACTCACAAGGGCATAGGGTGAGTCAAGGGAGACTGTGGAGCGGTGTGATTAATGAGGAGCATCCAACCCCATTCTGACAGGACATGTCATGAAGGATGAGTGAAACCCATCGTCAACAGAGGGATGAATGCCTGACATCCTGGAGAACAAGGCACAAATACCAGGAGCAGAGGAGGGCAGTCAGATAGCCCTTGAAGAAGATTTCAGGAGAAAACCAATCTTCAACACATTAATTCTACAAATATATATTGGTCTAACACCATTTTGCAGCAAAGCAAATTTAAAAGGTCAACATAAGGCATCAAGAACTACTGTGCTCATGTTGAGGTTCTGTCCCAGTCGGTGCTTTGGGAGTTGTTCGAGCCTTTAGAAAATGGAGTTGAGTGGGGGGCATATAGGTCACTGAAATTGTGTCTTTAAGTGGCATCATGAGGCTCTTGGGCATCCTTTTGATTTTATACTTCCTTACCACAAAATAATCCTTTATGGCATTACCATTTGGTATCATCACCACAAACATAAAATCCATGTATCTGTTTACTTATGGGCTGTATTCTCTAAAATGAAGATTCAGAATAACGATGCGATTTCCCTAACTGACTGATATTAAAGAGAATGATAACTGACACAGGAGAACACAACTCCACGATCTGAGAGACATTTAGGTACATGGAAAGTGTTGAGTAGGTGTAGAGGCAAGAGAATGAAAGGTAGAATATAGAAATTCAGGAGTTCTGATGATTAGTGCAATTATATTTTTGAAAATTTGTATTCCATGTTCCTAATTTAAGGTACCATAAATCTATAACATTATGAATCATAAAATTAGTTTAATCACATGGTGTTCTCCTGTGTAATTTTCTTTAGTAGAACATCAGACTAGCGCTGCAGCACTGCACACTCCGCTGCATTTATCCCACATCTATAAATTCAATATCATGAGAGGCCACGGTTCTGTGTGCACAGACTTCCCATTATTATGATGAGAACATTACTCATTCCTATTAAACAAAAGGCAGTATTATGTAAGCATTAAAATATTATTGCTTCTTGATTCTCTGGATTCATGGAATAACACCAGCTTGGGCTGTATGGCCTGGCAGAGAATAATCATATCTTAACATTTAGCCTTTATGTACACAGAAATATGAAACCCATATTGGTTTGTCTTGAGTGCTAAGACATGATTTCATCTTGGCTGCTTCTCCACTGAAGCCCAGGGAAGGAGGCAAACAGACTGTCTTCTAAACCTTATATGTGATAGGGTGGGAGATAGAAAGCTGTCAGCAGCCTAGTACTGAGAAACAGAAACTTGCAAGCTTTGCAGATGCTTGGAGAATCTCTAAAAAGAAAGGGAATTATTATTAGATGGGGCCATATTTAAATAGGAAAGGTCCATGTGTCACATTGACAGGCTAGCTGCTCAACTTCTTCTCAGTCAAACAATAAAGAACTGAGAATAATCATTACCCTCATTTTCATTGTGACATTTATTTTATTTTACAGTCCTACAATATATGTTTTAACATATGTTTGTGATACTTTCATAAATGACTAAAAGCTATGCTGGATGATTATTAAAGATAATGTTATTGTACATAGAAAGCCAGTGTCTACAATAGCTTAGTCATCAAATGTGACTACCACAAGGTCCCCATTAGAATCATCAAATGCAAAGTCTCAGGTACTGAACTTAGAACACGGGCAACTGATGGGAAAATTCTGGAAATCTATAATTACAGGTGTCCCAATGTGCTGCTTAGTTATAAAGTTGGAGGGATATGACCTTCATCAATGATGGTTTTCTGTGACTCTGATTCATCTACAAAATGAAGAAAATTTAAAAAATGGTATCTTTGAGAGGTTTTAATCTAACCCACACTTACTATGCAATATTTGGAAGTATATGAAATAATCTTTCTTATTCTGTTCCCTAGGCACTATTGTCTAGGTACATGCATTACCATACAAGCCAATTTTCAAAAAATAAGAGGGACAGGCTGACGGGAAAGTTCACCTTATAAATTACTTGTCCTGTAAACACAAAAGACCTTAGTTTAATCCCTATTATGCCACCAAAAGATTCTAAATATGTTGGCCGGTGGGGTGTCTCAGTTAACAAACGCCTGATGATCAGAGTTCTCACAACAAACATGGTTGAATGAAAGACCCATCCTTTAACATTAACTGCTGACTACCACATGGTTTCATCCAGGTTTTCCGATCAAGTTAGTGATGGACGTTTTCCTTGCGGTTTACCTCTGGCACTGTCTCATCTTGCAGAACTCAAACTATGGGGGCACTTTTTCTTTTCTCAAAAAGTGCCGCCAAGTTTTAAGTCCTGTCGGTTGAGAGAACAGCAATCTGGTACCACGAGTTTCGGGTTAACGCAGTTGGGATTCAGGGCAAGGAATGAGGTTGGGTCCAGGGAAGGTTAGGGATCGACACGTCTACCCAATAGACAGTAACGCAGGTGGTAGTTGTAGGGGAGCCCGGCGCCCAGGTAGCTTATCGGAGCTGTTAAGTACCATGTAGTGGCCATCAAAGTGGAGGCCCTTTCTTGGGCCCGAGTCAGAAAGTGCTTCCACTTTGTGTACCACTACATGGGGGGAAGCATCTGCTTCGCGTCTGGCCCTCTGTCATGTGAAGTGAGCAGTTAAATGTCTTAAAGGGGGCGGCTCAGTTAAGGGCTAAATGAGGTACCGATAGTTTAAGGCAATCATGAAGCCGGGTGTGTTGTAGATAAGTGTTCTCAAGGTTTTAGGTTTTAACCCCAGACCTCCAGCCTGTGAAACTCAAACTGGGGGCTGTAATACATACTACCACACACTAAACAAACCAGCAAATAAACATAGAAAATCTTTAAACTACAGTTCTGGTAGTGTTAGAGTAAATTCATAATCTCATCCCTAGGGAGGCAGAGACAGGAGAATTCCTGCTACTCATACATGGTCAGTCTAGCCTATCTGTAGGCCAATGAGAGACCCTGTCTTAAAGAGGGTTGTATTCCTGAGGCTAACACAGTATTATCCTCGGCTCTCATGTGCACATACACATAAATGTGAAAACAGTGTATTTTCTCATAGTTGAATAACACTGATGACTACAGAAGCAACATAGGAACTGAGGTGTAGCAAAGTACTTGGAATGCGATTATTAAAAGATTCTGCACCACTATAACTATGGAAGCAAATTCCTTTTTTCAGGGTTTGAGAAAGAACATAATGTTTCCAAGACTTCAGTTGCCACTGCATGTTTGCAACCATATTTTAGCATATTAAAAATATCACTACCTTAGCTTTGATTTAAAGCAAATCTTACTTGGCTCTAATCTCCCATTCTGATAGACAGAGAAGGAACTGGAAAACCTTATTGTGACCCATCTCTTTCACTAAGGATGGGTAAAGGTTTGCATGAGCAGAGAACAATTGGTTTTCTAAAAAGACCCAGATGTGTTGGATTTCTTTCTAGTGTAGTCTGTGTTCTTTGGAGTAAAAATATCTTTGCCAGAACTAGGCTACCTGAAATATCAAGAGAACATCTAGGAAATGGGTGTCCTATTTATTTCTGATTAAGAAATATATACACACTAAAAACCCAAATAAACTTCCCCTGTTGTTGCCTGGCACCCACTACATTAATTTACAAAGCTTTAAGAGGTCATTTGTGAGCAGTTGTTGGTGAGGCTTCACTTCTAAACTCCTGGGTGATAAAATACTCAGACAAAAATTAAACTGGTGTGCCACGTTTTGTAAAGTAAAATCTGTAGCACGCATTGCTTTTGATATTTGATGTCTAATGGTGTTCCATAAACAATGAAGAACATTGGCTTCGCATGACTAAGGAGTGGCCGCGCTGGTATAGAAAGAGTACTGCTGGTGAGTATGGGTGGCCGCTGGACTTGGAGGGTGACTAGGAAGGGTCTGGTGAATCTAGGGACAATTTCTGGGCATGTGCATCCACGATCAAGTGTCTACTCTCTCGTGAGCATTCTGTCAGTCAAAACCACAGGCTATTAGATAGGCACGTGCTTGGTCGCAGCTCACCTTTTCCATCCCCAGTTCCACTGTTTAAGGGCAACACTTCTGCCCTCGTCATTCTTCATGGTCCTTAAGAATCACAAAGTTCCTAAAAGGGACCATTTTAGAAAGGTCTCAGGGATGACCTTGTGGCTCAGTTACCATATGGTTTTAAAGAGGAATGAAGTGACCCCAGTACGCTCACCCCCATAAAGGCCAAGACAGACTAGAACAGGGTTTACAGTTCCATTGCAGTTTTATGCTACGCTGACGTTGGTGATATTTGAAGGCAAATACCTGCATTCTAGAATAGCCCTGTGCCTTTTGCTGTCTCTTTACACAAATTGACTTACTCATCTTAGAGACTATGAATTGAGCATCATAATATACAAACCTTTATGACACCAAGCATTGGAAGCACTTTGTGTACAAGAGCTTTCCTGACTGGATCATGTGTCCATGGACTGTGTGCCCGGAACAGAGAGAAAACAGGGGAAAGGCAAAGGCATCTCATGGGTGGGATCTGCGGTACATTTCTAAGGCAGCAGGAAACTGGCATTACTGCTGTCGGTGTAGAAAAGTAGAAAGTGGAAGAAATGCAAGAAGACTAGTAGAGGGCTGTTTTAACAAGCCCAGTCAAAGATGATGGTAGTTTAGACTGAGGTGCAGGCTGGTCAGGGAGAGCAGGCAGATAGGTAGGGCCAGAGGACCAAAGAATGCTACGGTACTAGATGCCAGAGTAGATGAGGGCAGGTTTCTGGTTTGGCCAGAGGGTGCTTTGCCAGATGATACTCAAATCATCAGGGGCACCACTGTCTGAAGAGATTCTGGCTCACCCAGTTTCAGATAGCGGTGTTCTATGTTCTCTGAAGGCAGGTGTAATATGTAGGTCAGATGTTCAACAGTTTGGACAATGAAGATGCAGACTGGCCAGGAACACGTGGTGAGAAGGACAGTTAAAACAACACTGACTTTTTTGTTGAGGCGAATTTTCATTTCCTCCATGTCCTGGAACTCAGATGTGCAAACTCAGCTGGCCTTGAACTTGGGCTCATCCTCCTAGCTCTGGCTCCCTAGTGCTGGGATTACAGGATGTCCCAAAGTGCTTAGCAACATTGACTTAGTGAGGATCGAGACAAGAAATTGCAAAAAAAAAAAAAAAAAAAAGAAAGAAAGAAAATAAAAAAGCTATCCTCTGCTGCTGCCTGAGAGATTACAATTAATTTGTTTCAGGGTCTTCCCCCAATGTCCTAAAATAGTCACAATATCAAACAGTCACCAAGCATATAGAATGTGCCAAAAACTGTTGTAAGAAATTTTCCTGCCTTTAAAAAATTCTCACAGTAGGGCTGGAGAGGTGGCTAAGAGGTTAAGAGCACTGGCTGCTTTTACAAAAGTCCTGAGCTCAATTTCCAGCAACCACATGGTGGTTCACAGCCATCTGTATCTGATGCCCTCTTCTGGTGTGCAAGTATATATGCAGGCAGAACTCTATATATAATAAATAAATAATTAAAAAATTCTCACAGTACAAAACAAACCTGGTGGTTATATCATTTCATGAGGAAAGATTAGCACACAGGGGGAGACCATATGTATCAGGATGTGCCAGGCTGCAGGAAGTGACCAGTGGAAAGTTGGTTTAGAAGCCAGGCTGCCTTATCTAGAGCCTGAGAATGCACGACTAGATGCTGTCTCACAATAGGCTGTTAACATTTTCATAATCAGAAGAATATGAATTTCTGTTGTTGTAGTTGCTATTAGTTTTTGTTTTTATTTTGTTTTTTAAAAAAGGGTCTCTCTACATCGCCCTTACTGTCCTGGAACTAACTATGTACAAGACTGGCCTCAAACTCAAAGAAATTTGCCTGTCTCAGCCTCCCAAGTACAAGAGTGCTGGGATTAAAGGCATGTGCCACTACACCCCAATGGATTGCTTTAAGCGATACTGTGATCTGCTGGACTAACAGACATGGGAGGATCCACATGTTGGATCCCGTACTGAAAACCCAGTTAATTTCTTGGAGCCCATGCTGAGAACCCAATTAACCATCATCTCCACCTGACTCTTTTGCTCCAGGTACCAGGGTGTCATGGAAGGTTTATTGACATGACGCAGAACACTGTCTGCCTTGGCTACCTGCAGCCTCCATCACTCCAGGTACATCCTCCACACGTGTTCCCACTGTGCAGCAGGGAGAGGGCAGCACTTGGTATTATCCCACATTTCCAACCTCGGAGCCTTTGGGAAGACCAGGTGCTTCCTCTGGAGGGCAAAGATAGTGCTAAGTTAGCTCTGTAAGGTCCTAGGGCACTCACTGAGCAGCTCCGGGAGACACATGGAACTGATTTCTGTGCTTCTAGGCTTCCCTAGAAGTTATTATAACTGCCAGATGACCCAAATCTACCTCCACCAGAATGAAGACTGTGATGGGGCAGGGTTCCCCCATAGACTATTTCGTAATTTAATAAAGGGGATCTATAAAGAGGTAGGATAGTTTACCTGTACGATCATGGCTTTGAAATAAGTTTTAAAAATGTTACACTCTTAAGATCCAAAGTTAAGGTAATCTATACATAAAGCTCCTTTAAGGAATAAGAAGAGAAGTGAAGAGGGTAATTGGGAGAGGGTGTACCTTTATGGAGACAATTGGAGGGGGAGGGGGATTTGCGCAGGGTGGGGGAAGGGAATACAGAGAGTATCTAATAATAATTTTTAAAAAGGAATGAGAACAGAAAGCTCAGCAAGGACTGATGGGGCTACAAGGTTTACTCCTTATGTCAGTAGAACCAAATAGTACACTAAGAATGCATGCGTTATTGACATTTTAAAACTATCCTTGTTTATATTTGTATGTACATATATTTATGTGTCATCCTTTTCAATTTTATATTTGAGTAATCATATTTGTGAGGTTTAACAGTTATAGCTTTTGTTGTCACTAGAAGATGTAGACACACACACACACACACACACACACACACACAGACACTTCTTTAAATTGCCTTGACAGGAGGTGAGAATGGAGAGTCTTGCCAATGAGCTCATGTTCTCCACTTGGTGTAATATTGGCTATAGGTTCATCCTATGCAGCCTTTCTTATGTTGAGGTACTTTTCATCCATTCCTGCTTTCTTCCAGAATTTTCATGAAACCAAGAACAAGGTTGTCAGATGTCTTTTTTATCCATTTAGTTTCTGTTTATAGTGTATTTATATAGTAATATTTACTTTAATGATATCTGTGTGTGTGTTTGGGATGAAACCAATTTGGGGCGATATATTATCTTCTTAATATATTCCTGAATTTTATTTATTAAGAATATTTGTATCTATTTTAATCAAGGAAAATTATCTGTAGCAGCAGTTCTCAGATTTCAAAAATGCGGCGAACTTTTAATACAGTTCCTCCTGTCATGGTGACCCCTCAAAAATAAACATCTTTCATTGCTACTTTATAACGGTAATACTGTTACTATTATAAATAACAATAAAAGATCTGATACGCAGAATATCTGATATACTGTTCCTGTAAAAGTCTTGTCCAATCCTCAAAGGTTTTACAGCTCACAAATTGAGAACTACTAATGTATACTACATAATGTAGTGCCCTTTGACATCAGGGTTAACTTTCTTCATAGAATGAGTTTGAAAATATTTCTTCCTTGCATATTTTGTAAAACAGTTTGAAAAATGTTGGCTTCAGATCTTACTTGGGAGTTTGGCAGAAGTCATTTTAAATCCTTCCATGAGATTCTTTGTTTGGAAACTCAATTACTGATTTGTTCTCATTGCTTGTCATGAGTCTGTTTAAATTGCTTAAACTTTGGGGATTCAACCTGGTAGGTCATATGCATTTGTAAACTTCGGAGCTTTTAAACATAAATTCTCTTTGTCTTCTAGTTTTTAGTATTACAGGTTTTCAAGCTGTTTTAAAGTGATCTGGTATTCATTGGTATATGTTACAACAACCCTGTTTCACATGAAGTTTTATTGGTTTGTTTATTCTGTCTTTTTGTTGACTATCTAGGGATTTGTAGATCCTCTTAATCTTTTCCAAGAAAAAAATCTGATTAATTTTATATATTCTTCCTTTTGTTTCTATTTCATTAATTTAGATCATATCATTAATTATTTGTCATAATCTATTGGGTTAATCTTATGATTTTTATCTTGATGTATAACATTTGATTGTTTATGTGAAATTCCCCGAATGTGAGTAGCGGTGGCTATAATCTTCCTACTTTTGGGCTGCTTTATATGTATCTTAATTATTCTGGTACAGTGTGTTACTCTTTTTCCTTTGATCTTAGTAACTTTAAAATTCCTATCCACGTTCTCCATTGATATACTCCTTATTCAAGTAAATTTTCTTTAGTTTACACAATCTAATGAAGTACGTGATCTAAAGATTTTCTTGTTGATAATTTCCAGTTTTATTCCACTGTGGTCTGATAAAATGCAAGGAAGTTTTTTTGCTATTTGTTAAGGCTTGTTCTGTGGTTTATAATATGATGAATGTTAGAGATGTGTCCATGTACTATGGCTATGAACGTGTGTTCACTTCCGCTTCAGTGAAATATGTCATAGATACATGTTAAGTACAATTGAAATATGGTATTTTTTAGTCTGAAGTTTCCTTATAAATTTTAGGTTGAAATACTCATCTAGGTATGAGAGTAGAAAACACTCTTCCCCTGTTTCAATGCTGGAAATTTACTCTCATGATTGCTTTTCCTTAATGCATTATCTCTCCTTAATATGTACTATCCCTCCTTATGGCTTTCAACTAGTTTTAGATTGAGGTCTTCCTTTTCAGGTATGACAAGTTTTATGCCATCTTATTTGTGGCTTCAGTTGATTTGGCAAGTTGATATTTCACATTTTGAGTATGCTTTTGAACATGTTTGTTAGATAAGTGCATCTGGGATACTAGACATAGTTAGATTTTTTTTCTTTAATGAGCTAGAACCATTTGCACTTAAGGTTGTAATTGTGACAGGTTTCTATCTTTTTATGGTTTGGTTAGTGTTCTGTATTATTTCTTTTCTTCCTCTGATCATTTTTTTAATAATTCTTTCTCCTGGTAGAGTCAGTCAGTCTGTCTGTCTGTCTGTCTGTCTCTCTCTCTCTCTCTCTCTCTCTCTCTCTCTCTCTCTCTCTCTCTCTCTCTCTCTCTCTCTCTCTCTGTCTCTCTCTCTCCCCCCTCCCTCCCTTCCTTCATTCCTCCCTCCTTTCCTTGGTTCCTCTCCTCCTTTATGTATGATTGTCAAGAATTATATTAGTTCCATTTTGCCTTGAAAAATTTTTTCACTCCCGATTTATTCCACTCGTGGTCCTACCATTAAGAGTTCCCCATTTCATATCTCCTCCCTGCCTCCGTGTCTTTACAAGGATGTCCCCACCTGCCAACACCAGGAGACATTTAAATTCTCTGGGGCCTCCAGTCATTTAAGGGTTATGCTCACCTTCTCTGACTAGACCCAGACCTGGCAGTCCTCTGCTGTATATATATAGGGGGCCTCATATCAGCTAGTATACACTGCCTAGTTGATAGTCCAGTCTCTGAAATATCGTGTGGGTACAGATTAATTGAAACTGCTGGTCCTCTTACAGGTTTGCCTTGCTTCTCAGCTTCTTCTAGCTTTTCCCTAATTCAATTACAGGGGTTAGCAGCTTCAGTCCATCGGTGAGCTGCAAATATCTGCATGTGACCCTTTTGGCTGCTTATTGAGTCTTTCAGAGGGCAGTCATGTTAGGTCATTTTTTGTGAGTACTACATAGGCTCAGTAATAGTGTCAGGCCTTAAGGCCTCCACTTGAGCTAGATCCCACTTTGGGCCTGTTGTTGGCCCTCCTTTTCCAAGGGTTGCTCCAGATTTCCATCCCTGAAGTTCTTTCAAACAGGAGCAATTATGGGTCAGAGTTTTGACAGTGGGAAAGCAACCCCACCCCTCACTTGATGCCTTGTATTTCTGCTGAAGGTGGGTGCTACAAGTTCCCTCTCCACACTGTAAGCCATTTCATATAAGGTTCCTCCTTTGAGTCCTGAGTGTCTTGCCTCCCAGGTCTCCGGTATACTTTGGAGAGTTCCCCCAACCTGCTACCTCCAAAGGTTGCCTATTTCCATTCTTTCTGCTGGCCCTCAGGGATTCAGTCCTTTTCCCCTACTCAATAGCAGATTATGTTCCTCACTTCCTTCCCATCCCCTTTCCAACACAGGTCCCTCCCTACCTCCCCCCTACCCATTGAATTGCTTTCATCTTTCTCCCACGTGATATGAAAATGCCGTCACTTGGGCACTTCAGCTTGTTGATCTGTTTGAGTTCTGTAAACTGTATCTAGTATTTTTGTTGGTGTTGACTAATATCTTTTTATGAGTGAGTACATACCATGCATGTCCTTTTTAGTCTGAGTTACCTCACTCAGGATAATATTTTCTAGTTCCATCCATTTGTCTGAAAAACTCAGGATGTCCTCATTTTTAACAGCTGAGTAATATTCCATTGTGTAAATAAACCACATTTCCTGTATCCATTCTTCCTTTGTGGGACATCTAGGTTGTTTCCAGCCTTTGGCTATCACAAGCAAGGCCACTATGACCATGGGAGAACTCCTGGCCTTGTTGCCTGGTGGGGCATCTTTGGTGTGTATTTCCAAGAGTGGTATTGCTGGGTCTTCAGGTAGATCCATTTCCAATTTTCTGAGGAGCCTCCAGGTTGATTTGTTTTATTTGTGCATCAATTTTAAGAGATCAGTTTACCCATTATAGCTGTTCTGGCTTAGTTATTTCCTTTCAGAACCTAGAATATAACTTTCCAAACTTTCCCAGATTTAAAGTTGCTAATAAAAAACTTAATATTTCTGCCTTGTCTCTGATTTGATTATTTTCCCCTTACAATTTTTAATAGCTTCTCTGCCTTGTATTTTTGACACCATGGTAATGGCATGTTCCAAGGAGCAAATCAGATCAGGTAATTGTGATCATTTGTGTGTTTCTGTGTCTATTTCCTTTTCTATGTTTAGGCAAAATTCTGTACAAATTTTACCGAACAAATCATCTATGTCTTTTGACTTTTCTTAGCTTTCTTTTCACCTGATAGATTCTTTAGTTTTGTCTCAAGTATATCTTGAGACATTTTCAATGCTTTGTTCACATCAATTGTTTTCATTATGTGTTTCTGAAGCGAATACTGTCTCTACTTTACCTTCCATCCTTGGAATTGATTCTTCTATTTAGTCTTATTCATTGCTGGTTCAATCCACTATGGAATTTTATTTCAATGATTTAACTTTTCATTAGCAGCATTGTATTTTTTTAATTTCTCAATTTTCTTGCTGAATTTTTGTATGTATTTTTTTAAACTTCTCACAGTTGGCTTTAGTTTACTAAATCTATTGTACAGGTCTGTAGTGAATCTCTTGCATATAGGTTATGGACTGACTTTTTTTCATCCTTCATTTGCTCATCTTAATCCTCCATATACACATTAATATTTTGTAAATTCAAGACTTTGAATTCTCTCTCTCACATAGTTGAGCAACATCTCAATGCCTTTGGTTTCTATTACTGAAGGGTTATGAGGTTATTTATATATCATGGTGGATCTGTAGCTCATATTCTTTGCTATTCTTTTGTATATTGTGGATCTATTGAAATAAATAAACTTTTCAGTTTAATTTTTTTCTTTCCCCAGTTTTTTTGGTTGTTTTTATTTTTGATAGTCCTGGATTGTTTTCTTCAATATAGATTTCTATACTTCTGATATTTCGGAGGAAAACTACAGATCTGTAATGACTGTAATGCATGTTCAGCATTTTCCTTCTGTAAGAGACTCTTGAGCAGATCAATTGTGTCTCTGGTAACGTTCATAGGGTAATGATTGGGGAAAATTGGACTTGCCATTTTAGAACTGAATAATATACATAAGCATATTATGATGATTAGTATTCATTGTCAACCTAACTATATATGTAATTAATTAAAACCTAAACATCTGAGCACATGTGAGGGATTTTCTGGACTAGATAACTTGAGGAGAAAAGAACAATTCGACACCTTTGCAGCACATTCTGGTGGTTGCCCCCAGAGAAGGATATGGAAGAAGGAAGCATTTTACACACTTGACCTAACATAAACTGACAAGTTAATTTTTTACCATTCCTTAGGCAATCCTTTACTAGTTTCTGAGCCTACTTCTTCTGGATTTCAATGAATACTGAAGAGTATCTCTCTAGAAAATTTACAGAAATCCAAAACCAGATTGAACTGCTGAGAAATGGAGACTCCTAGTCTCATGGTCTGAACGACTATGCAATTCTGGGCTTTCTATCTAAAGAATTCATCATTAGTCTATAAGCTACTCATATATATATATATATATATATATATATATATATATATATATATATATATATATATATATTCAATAAATTCTGTTTTTTACAAAGCCTGACTAATATAGGTTCCAGTATTTAAGTTGTAAAATGAGGAATGCTGAAAGTAAAGAGACAATGGGGTTAAAATATGATTGAGAAAAATATATGAATGTATGAGAGGTACTACAAAGACTTCAGTCAATATAGAAATATAGGAACAAAGATTTTGTAGGCATAGAAAAAATGATAACAAGTGAAGCCTTTTCTAGTGAGCTAGAAGCTAAAACACAAAGGAAATCAAAGTGAAATGCTTTTTTTTTTTCTTCTTGTGCTATTATTCTGCTATTTTCTTCCTTGAATCATGGTGAAATTTTGCCATGAGAGAAGTGATTTTTTATTTCATTTTCTTAGATTTCTTTCTCAGTAGACTGTATTCGCACATATTCAAGATCCTGTATATTCCATGAATAATTGTACAGATGATGAGCTAAAGTGACCTTTTCAGTATGCGGTATGGTGACATGCTATAGTCAATCTGTTCTGTTCACTCTTTTACGGCCTCCCTGAGCTTGAAAGCCAAATGTGAATTGGCCATCTGAAGCAAAATATGATATGCCAGAAGGTCAAAATAGTAAAGTACACTAGTATGTTTCATAGGATATATTAAAATATTATAATCCAGTTATCTTGTCCTGGTGCCAGAATTTATAATGGGAAAAGAAAATGGTAGTAAAGAAATTTACCTTTGTGAGAACAAAAATCAATCTGAGCACGACATCTCTCAGCTTGATTCCATTAATTCATGTTTCTTGTGTTCATAAGTCTATTTATGTGTTCATGGTTTCAAAACCATGTGTGCTGAGCTTTTATTGAAACAGATACATTCACTGTGGAAGGTGAGAATCTGTTTTCTCTGGAGCTCCTGCCATATGGTGCATTATTTCCTAAAGTCTCCCTCTTCTTTCTAATTGTATATCACTGTTTTTCAAAAATGTTCATGTGTTGTGTATATCTAAAGATAAATATAGAGATGAAGACAGATGGGCAGATTGAAAGGTAAGAAATACTATTCCTTTCCTAATCCTTTGTTTTTAGCATATTATTTGAATGGTAACTTTCTCCCTAGTGATAATCTAACATGTCTGTTTCTAGTAATATTTCAATATAAACAATGTCAAATGTTGATTCAACTGTACAGTAATGTAAAGAAATTATTATCCAACCTTATTACAAAATTAGTTCTAGGCAGTTCATTGTCAAACTCCTGATTATTTCTACTGACTGAAGAGAGTATTGGAAACAAGATGATATGTGAGTCCCCTTCCCAAATGCAATAATATTTTGTATTAGACAAAAGAAATGGACTCATTTTGCCTATATTTTATCTTCATAGACTTACAGTATTCAGTAATTAAATTCCATTTTTCAGCATAAAGAAGGAAACCTGTGAATTATAAATTATAAGAGAAACAACACATTGTTTCTTTGTTACAAGGATTTAAGTTTAATATTGGATTTTAGATATAACACAAAAGGATATGCCTAATTTCACAAGTATTTTTCCTGATTTCATCATTTTTGGTGCTACTCAAGAAAACATAGGCTAATATTATGGCAAAGAATATCTCTAGGGCATAGGGGACAGATCAGTGGTTAAAATATTTGATGAATAAGCATGAGGCCCTGAGTTGTGACTCCCCTTTCTATATAAGAAACAAAGTGTGGTGATATGAACAAGTAACTCTAGTGTTAGAGAGAAAAAGATCTCAGGGACTACTGCCCAGCCAGTGGAAACAAAACAGTGAGTTCCAAGGTTAATGAAAAATCAACTCAAAACACAAGGTTAAGAAAGGATAGAAGAAAAACTCCACTGATAGATTCTACACACCTATATACACATTTACATGCATATAACATAAACATTGTGGTTAAGAGTATATCCAATTGAGATTTATTAGTATTAACTTAGTATTTATTTGAAAAGTACACAGTAGTTTTACTTAAAAAAACAATGGAAAAATATAAGAAGATTTAACTTAAAATTATGAAGACCTAACCAGGCCCCCTTGACCTGGCCTTCAGTGTTTAATTAATAGTACACACTTGTCACCAGTGATGAAGTCACGGGAACCATCTGGATGGAGCCTTTCAGTTTCCCTCAAAGGTTTCTGCTCTTTGTTGTATAGTTAGCCTATTTTATACATCATATTTTGTCTAGGTTGCTTGCTCTTTGGAAACTTCTCTGAAGAAAAAAAGAAAAGAATTTTTAGTCATTACAGTTTTCTTACCACGTGTAGATTAATTTTCAAGGAATCACCACACATTTCAGGGTTAGCCTTTTTAGAATACATTTGGTAAAAATCATCTACTCATAAGTAAAGTGGCAGTGGTCATTAAGGGGAGGGGGACCAAACAACCAGTTTGCAGACCACACTGCTGAAAGAGTGAAGAAGTTTAACATGGTTTTGTTTTTCATGTTACAGCTTTTTAGTAAACATCTCTCTAAGAGGGTAGTCAACAAAACAGCTTATGAAATAGCATTATCTTGGGGTAGATCAAGGGCTATATAAACCTTGGGAAGTGGGAAGTGGTTCTTCTTAGGTTGGACTTTCTTTGGGTGAGGTTTAAGAATCTGGGAAGAAAACCTCATTTGCATGGAAATACATCCAGAGATCAGAAGAGGAAGCCCTGCTAGGAAAGGAAGTCTGCCATTTTATACCAAGCTCAGAAAAGCTTTGTGGACATGGTAGAATACAATCTTGTTAGTGAGGAACAACAGTTTAATATAGCAAAATCATTCCCTCAATGATTCCCCATATTTTGCCTGTATCCTTTTTTAAAAATACTTTGTATTTTGATAACATTTTATAATGAAAACTTATTTTCTGATAACTTTTAATTATGTTTTACCTTCTCTACAAAGCATTCTAAGTTGTTGATTTTCCCTATAGACACCACTTTTCTCTTTTTTATAATTTAATTTTTGTTCGATATTCTCTGTATTTACATTTTAAATCTTATCCCCTTTACCCCCACTCCCATTCTCCCTCTCCCTCCACTTGCTTCCATGAAGTTGCTCACACTCCCAATCAACCACTCTACCTCAGTGCCTTGGCATTCCTATACACTGTGTAAACAAGCCTTCACTGGACCAAAGGCCTCTTCTTCATTGATGCCAGACAATGCTATCCTATGCTACATATGCAACAGGAGCCATGAGTCTCTTCATGTGTGCTCAATGATTGGTGTTTTAGTTTATGGGCATTCTAGAGGGTTTGGGTCAATGATAATTTTGTTCTTCCCATGAGGTTGCAAACCCTTTCAACTCCTTCAGTCCTTTCTCTAGCTCTTTCTTTGGGGTCCCCCTGTTCAGTCCAGTGGTTAGCAGCAAGCATTCTCAAATCTATCTGTATGACTCTGGTAGAGCCTCTAAGGAGGGATCCATGTCTGGTTCTTGCCAGTAAGCACTTCTTGACATCAGCAATAGTGCTTGGGTTTGGTGGCTGTATATGTGGTACATCCCCAGATGAGGCAATCTGTGAATGATGTTTTCTTCAAACCCTGCTCCTCTATTTGTTTCTGTATTTGCCCCCATAAGTGTTTTGTTCTCCCTTATAAGAAGGACAGAGGCCTCCTTCTTTTTGAGATTCTGACCTCCTTCTTTTTGAGATTTATATCTGTGAATTGTTTCTTAATTATTCAGAGCTTTGGGAAGGCGAGTATTTGCTTATTAGTGAGTGCATACTTGGTGTGATCTTTTCTGACTGGGTTGTCTGACTCAGAATGAAAGCTTTTAGTTCTATCCATTTACCTAGGAATTTCATAAAGTCATTGTTTCTAATAGCTAAGTAGTACATCATAGTGTAAATATACCACAATTTCTGTATCCATTCATCTGTTGAAGGACATCTGGGTTCTTTCCAGCTTATGGCTATTATAAATAAGGCTGCTATGAATATGGTGGAGCATGTGTCCTTGTTATTTGATAGAAATTTTTTTGGATATATGCCCAGGAGTGGAATAGCTGGGAATTCAGGTAATATTATGTCCAGTTTCGGAAGAAACTCCAGACTGATTTCCAGAGTGTTGTACCAGCTTGCAATCCCACAAATAATGGCTGAAGAGTGTTCCTTTTTATCCACATCCTCACCAGCATCTGCTGTCAACTGACTTTTTGATCATAGCCATTCTGACTAGTGTGAGGTGGAATCTCAGGGTTGTTTTGATTTGCAGTTGTGGGATGACTAGGATTGTTGAAAATTTCTTTGGGTGTTTCTCAGTCATTCAGTATTCCTCAGTTAAGAATTATTTGTTTAGCTTTCTACCCCATTTTAAATAGGGTAGTCTAGCTTCTTGAGTTCTTTTTTATATATTGGATCCTAGCCCTCTAGTAAATGTAGGATTGGTAAATATCCATTCCCAATCTGTTGGCTGCTGTTTTGTTTTCTTTACAGTGTCCTTAACCTCACAGAAACTTTGCAATTTCATGAGGTCCCTTTTGTGGATTCTTGATCTTAGTGCATAAGCCATTAGTGTTCTGTTCAGGAAAATTTCTCCTATGCTTATGTGTTCTAAGCTCTTTCCCACTTTCTCTTCTAATATAATTAGTGTACCTGGTTTTATGTGGAGGTCTTTGATTCACTTGCACTTGAGCTTTGTACAAAGTAGTAAGAATGGATCTATTTGCATTCTGCTGAATGCTGACTGCCTTGAACCAACACCATTTCTTGAAGAGGCTATCCGCTTTTCATTGAGTGTTTTTATTTCCTTGTCCAAAATAAAGTGACAATAGGTGTGTGGGTTCATTTCCTGGTCTTCATTTCTGTTCCATTGATCCACCTGCCCATCTCTGTACTAGTACCATGGGAGTTTTATCATGATTGATCTGTAATACAGTTTAAGGTTAGGGATGGTGATTACTCTGGAAGTTTGTTTTTTGTTTTGTTTTGGTTTTTGATTTTTGTTTTTTTTTTTGTTTGTTTGTTTGTTTTTTATTGTTGAAAATAGTTTTCACTATCCTGGGTTTTTTTGTAATTCCAAATGAGCTTGCAAACTTCTTTTTCTAGCTCTATGAAGAATTGAGTTGTAATTTTGATGGCAATTTTCAATTAAGTTTGAATTGCCAATGTAAACATCACTGAAGTAATGATACATTGGGGACTATTGTAGAATTGTCTTTGTTGACTGCCTACAGGAGTTCCTGTCTATGAGCGTTTTTGGAACTGAATTTTTATATAAATTTATCCCATGTAAGGTCTGCCTGCAGTTCATGTTTGGTGATCTCTCATATTTTGATTTCTTCAGTCTTCTATTCTTCCATGAGTTATGTGTTTGACCTAGAGATATATAAGAAGTTACTGTTAAAAGCCAAACTTTTAGGCATGTACATCATTTAATATTTATTCAAATATATTTTTAAATATTTGCTCATCATTTATTTACACATATGTATGACTGTTGCCTTGGGAGGAACAAGTAATAAAGCTTGCTGATAGGCTCCTTACTCCACTCAAGGCTCATTGTAGCTATCACTGTTCTTGACCTATCAAGTTTGCTTTCAACATTTTGGACCTTATTCTATTTTCATTTTTTTCCTGCTATTAAGAAGTAGTAAATCTTTCATCTGAAAATATTAATTATCTAAATTTGTCACCTGCATTTTGTTAGACTTGCTTTACTGATGATGAAGCTTATAGCAAATTATAGATAATATAATTATCTCCATAATATAGATCAAAGTAGCCATTCTAATCCTATGCAATCAACCATGAAAGTTGGGTAAAATGAAGAAATTGTCTTATGGAAATATAAAATCACTATTATACCCAAGATGATTAAAATATTTTAAATTTAAAAATATGATCATAAATCATACAAATAAAAAGATCATCATACAAATGTAATGTAAAAGAGGGAAATAAACAAGTTTTTTTCTTTCATTTAATGAATTAAAAATTCATAATAATTTGTATTTTAGAAGAAACTTCTTTTGTATATAGGGACTTATAGATTTTTCATTAATTATATTACTTTATTTGAAGGATAAGTTGAGACTCTCAGATTTGTCTAATAAATACTGACATGCTAAGTCTGAGAGATGCTAGTCAAAAGATCACAGCTGTGACTTTCCCTTTTCAGTGATATCTTTGAGTACTGTTGACCCTTTAGTAATCTGTCTTTCTTTCTCATGCCAGGCATGTCAGGGGACAATGAGTCATGGTGAAAACATTCTGATTTGTTTTAGGAGATGAAGGATTACCAGAAATCAATCTCATTATTTGTGTCCAGGTGAATAATAAATGAAACAGATACAAAGATAGTTTAGCAATAGAGCTTGTAAAATTGAATAGGCTGCTTATACATTCAACATCTGTGAACTTGACTCTCACATGTGAAATCCAAATCCTGATTCAATTGGTGAATATACCACACTAGGAACCTTTGGCTTTTGATGAAACTAAGTTGAGTAACCTTTCTTGTAAGAATAGCTTGCTATTTCATTCTACTCCTTTAGCAGAAATCTCTGTGTTTTAATAGTTGAAACCTGTGCAATAAATGCTAACCATAGGCATTAAAATAGCCATAAATCAACGCAAAGACATACCATATCCTCAGGGCTCGGTAGGCTGAGAGGTGTGGTAGGAATAAAAATTGCACTTATTATACAGACTTTTTCTCCAAGGAATAATGGATCTGGGAAAGCAGAAGGAGCCACAGAGACTCATGAGTAGAAGGTAAAATATCCTTTTTTATCTACATCACAAAAAAAAAGACATTCTGACTGAAGAAGGGCTTGTCCAGTGGTGATTTCCAAGAGTGATGTTAACCAGAATAGCAGTAGAACAGCAGTCCATCAGGATGGTGTTATTAAAGGTTGTATTTTACTGCTGGCAAATGGGTATTCTCTTTCTTTGGGAAATTAGATATTCCAAAGTAGTGACTCTCTTCTGCTCTTTCATCTGTGAAGGGATTAGTAGAAAAGAAATCATAG
This sequence comes from Micromys minutus, assembly GCF_963924665.1. Lineage (NCBI taxonomy): Eukaryota > Metazoa > Chordata > Mammalia > Rodentia > Muridae > Micromys > Micromys minutus. Next base: position 39,120,028 of record NC_137983.1, on the reverse strand, counting down.
GAAGGAAGAGATAATGCATCTGGATGGGAGGAAATTACATCTAATTTGTGACTTGACTTTATCATGGAAAAAACTGAGAAGGATATTGATGTTGTAATGAAGATGATTGCACTTAGATACACCAAACCCATAGAGAAAGGCAAGATGAGGATAATGTAGCATGAATTCAAACAGTGCCAACATTGGCCTGAACAGGTCAGAATCTGGCTTTTCCACTTACTACCTTAGAAATATTGGATAAATTGCTTCTTCAGTTATAGAATAGAAAAATCTGTGCTTTTTAAAAGGAAGAGGTATGGAGTTATGAGAATTACCCAAGGAAATATAAGAAAAATCTTTTCACTCTTCGTTTTCCTTTTATATTTATTTACCCTGACAAACATCTCCACATTCAGCACAGAATGGAGTAGAATGAGTGATGCCCCTGCCTCCATCTCTGGAGCACTGGGATTACAGATATGGGTCACTATGCCTTCTAAAGAAAAATAGATATTAACTCTCCTCCATGTGCACTCTTCTGAGGAAGGAAATCAAGTTAATATTTAATTTTACATATGCCAGATAACTAGATGAGTTCTACAGGTTAATACCATGGGAAATACTATGCCAGAATCTATCTAAGCAACCTCTAAGGTCTCAACCCTAGAATTTACAAGATACTAATATTTGTTATTGGAATCCACTAAGGTGTTTTGTGAAGAATAAATGAATATGTGGGTTGTTCCACTAATATATTTTATAAGAACGAATACATTGGCTGTTGTAAGCTAGACTGGAAGTGAGTGACATCCACATGGTCTTATTACATGATGAGCTCTGGTTACCAAGATATTTTATAGGTTGGTTGAATGGATTAATTTGTGACTGACATTTGATCCTGCCAGTTTTGGAGTAGCCAATTTGAAGTCTTTATGAGGAAATAACATGACGGAAACAGAATAAGTAGACCGACTGCAATTGAAACGAAAAAAGTGTAGTAACTGGGACATTTACAGTTCCTCTAAATTCTCAAGTTAAAAATTCTCATTCTCAAGAAGAAGTCACTAGATGATGAGGACTCTAGGACCTGATGGAAGCAAATGACTGATGAATGTTAGTTAGCAGGATTTTTTTGTTCATTTGTTTTGCTTTTTCTCGATCAGCCAATGATTAATGCAGAAATCAATGTCAACAACAGTGACGTGGGAAGTCTAAAAATAAGGCACATGCATGCTTATCTCTCTCCATTCTAAAGTCCATAGTATTGTCTGTAGACCAGCCACAAGTCACACTGACCAAAATTATCTAAGTAAAATATCACTAGTAATTTTTACAACTTGTAAAGCAACAAGTGTATGACTTGCTGATGTGGCATGCCATTGCTGCCTCGTGTTTTCTTTAGTTCTGTATCTTAGCCCGAGCGCAGCCCACTACTTAGAGAGAAGCAGCCTGCTAAGCCTAGGCCACTTTTTCCGTGTGAGGCAAAGATCGCAGTGCACCGTCATTCTTTACTGGGTGCACTGGGGAACCTGAAGCATCATGTGAAGATGAGCTACATATGGTGTTGCAGGCCCATAATCTCATCAGAGGCAGGGAGACTGAGTTTAAGGCAAGCCTGAGCACACTGGGACCTATTCTGACTACCTAAACAAAAATACCTTGAAATCCTTCCACCTATCACTCTCTAGAGAAATTCTTTGGGACAGACAGTGCTGTGTACTTCATGCAACGGGAACTGGGCAGAGGGAAAGCCAGCATTCATTCTCTACTTTTGCACGGGCTTATTCAATGGAAGGAGTACCCAGTTCTTACAAAACTATTACATGGTAACATGATCACTGCGAAGCACTATCATATCCTTATATTTGCTTCAAGTTAAAAATTTTGTTGACCAAAAAACAAAAAAACAAACAAACAAAAAAACGCAAGCATAAATTCTGGTCACCAAACAGAATCTACTGTGTCAGACATTTTCAAGGTAGGTAATTAGAATTTTTGTTTTAGAAGAAAAAAAAAACCCAGGTGATTCCTATTATCAGGAAATATTGAAAAATATTAGTCAATTGTTTTATTTGCTTTTATATTTATTTGGGCAACTACCTAAAGTAAGAGTTATGAGGGAAATGATATGCCAATTATTACAAATGAGACAATTGATACTTAAAGATACTTAATGTCTTGGTGAAGGTCATATAGCTAAAAAGTATCATTGTAGATTAAGCAAGAAATTTCTTAATGATTAAGATTATGGAAATATAAACTACCTGAATTTGATATTATACCATATTACATTAGACACATACATCAAATTATAACATAAATCAACTAAGCAAAACCAAAAAATAATAATATGGATTTAGATTAAAATCTTAAAAGTATGTGTTTTCACTGGTTTTAGATCTTCTAAGCCTAAAACGTATTCATTTTTGCCAGTTATAGTAAAGGCTCTGATGCAGCTGAACAAGCATAACCTCCTTCCTCTTACTGAGCTGCTAATATGTTCTGATGTTCTCATCGCTTAAACAGATTTCTGGAAACCTATAACAAGCTGACATGTTTACTAACAATTTTCCACATAAGAACTCTATCTTCCTTTGGAAGATTCCAATGTACAGTGTGAATTTTTGCTGTCTAGCTTCCTAACTCTCCTCTTCCTGATCCAGCAGGAGGTTAAAATGCAAGATACAAAACTCCCAAAGTCTTTAGTGAAGGAGAAGAACTAGACAAGTGGGTTCTTTGGAAATTTCATGTAAAGCTCTTTCTTCTCTCAGACCCCTTGTAAATAAATTTAATGTGGTAGGATTTTTTTTAATCTATAGAGATTATGTAACTATACCCATTATTTTAGAAGAAATTAATAGAAGGCTAGGTCGTAACTGTGTAATGCATGAAATTGCAAGCCTAAAATATACAAAATAGTGTTTGGGAACAGAATGCCTTGTTTTTAGCCCTTATAAACTGACCTCTCATTTAGGAAAGCAGACAGTAAGTAGCTCAATCTCTTTTTATGTGCAACTTCTCCAGGCCAAGCTTCACAGGAAGCCATTTTTACATTCTACATTTCAGCAAAAACTGCAAACTCTAATTGACAGATGGGGAATGTAAGCTACAGATCCAAAAACTATTGCTTTCCACCAAACAAGGCAATGTGAAGATGATGCTCATGTTTTGACTTTTTCTACATTCATACAAGTTTTTTAATTTTTAAAATAAAATGTAATTATATAATTTTTCTTTTTCTATTCCCATGTACTCCCCTTTCTATATCAAATCATGGCCTCTGAACTCTTTTTTTTTTTGTAATACTTTTTACACACACAGCCACACCCCCACACTATATATATATATATATATATATATATATATATATATATATACATACATACATGTATATTTATAAATACATATTTATATTTGTATATTCAATTAGATTTTAAAAATATACTCAGCTCATATAATGTCCCTTGTAGATACAAGACTCCAGTGAAGACTACTTGGTATTAGAGAATCAATTCAGAGACTCTTGCCTGGGGACTATTATTTTCTCCCATTTTGGCATTAATTCATTGCTTGTAGATTTTGTCTAGGGCTCTGTGGGGTTTCTCTCTTCTATATTAACATGTCTATTTTGTCATTCTTTCTCAAGTCATGTTAAATAAGACTATGTGTATGTAGAGATTTTTTTTTTGACATTTATAGGAAACACAATCTCACAGCAGACTTTTTTTGTTCTATTGATGCTTAAACTTTTTATCTTCTCTTTTGACATGTTTCCTGTCCCTTACATGCTAGAATCTGTGTTGTAGATTGGTCAGTTGGGCGTAATCTCTACACACACACATACACACACACACACACACACACTTTTGTGTGTATGTGTGTCTGCATTTTTCAATGATTGAGTTTTATTTAATTACAGAAAATGTTTTTAGTGGCATCTCAAATAGCTATCAACATTAAAATTGCACTTCTCAAAATAGTATTTCACAAAAAAGTATATTAAATAACTATAAGCTAGAAAACAGAATATAGCTGTGTAGAAAGCCAAAAAGAAGAACCACAAGGAAAGGCAATGGATAGAAGTGTGAGATTTACAACATATGGGAAACTCAGTGAGTCATATCAACTGACCAAAAGCAATGGAATGGAATATTGACCGACCTTGCAAGTTAGGTGGTTGCACAGCAGATCTATAAATATTGGACAAGTACTATCATGGCCTTTGTTCAATCAAAAAGTATTGAATGTGTAGTATTTGTTAGGTGCCATTTTTAAGCTATTGGGGTATAGTCAGTAATGTTTATGAGAACATGTGTTTTGTTATATAGATGAGAAATGTTATAAACACACAGAAGTGAATTTTAGGAACTAAATATACCAATTGTAATAAAAATTAAAGTATTCATTTAAAAAGTGACTGAAAGTCCTCCTTTACTTGGAGTAACTAGGGACCAGGACACGTTGGTGAGGAATTAAGATATTCATTGAATTCCAAATAATTAACAGGTATTTATGTAAACATATGAAATGGAAAAACAGTCTAAAATGGTCAGAAAATTCTTCTAAGTTCTAAGGCAGAGATGGAACACTTGCAGAAACAATGTCATTGAGGATCTGGACTTAGGAGAAACTGAGATATATACATAGGTGAGCTGAGGACTGTGGTGGCTTAAGTGAGAATGACCCTATAGACTCATTCCTGAATAGTTGCTCCCCCATTGATGTAACTATTTGGAAAGTATTGGGAGGTTTGATCTTCTTGAGGAACTTGGAGGACTAGAATTATCTTTGAGATCTCAAAAGATTATGTATTAGCTGAAAGATACTGAACTGTAGAAAAACTGCTAAAGTGTTTCAACCATTGCTTTTAAAATACCCTACCATCAGAACAGAAGTCAGTGAATGTGGTGCATTGAGGAAGAGGTAGTGTCTATGTTTCTACAGCTGGTGAAGAACTATGGGTTCCATCAAAATTGATAACGACCTGGCCTGAGTAAAAGAAGCTTTCATACAACTCAAGGAAGGAAGGAACACAATAGGACAACATCAAAGATGTCACAGAAAGCTGATTAACCCTATAGTATTAATAACTTTCTCATGTAAAAGTTAAAAAGTGTACTGAATATAGCTTAACCAGAAATAGAGAAGATGTAGAGGAATTTTAATTTAATATGTTTACTCTGGCTGGCATAGAGCTACACCCTTTCATCCTAAATAATGACAGAGTTTATGAAGGGAAGCAGCCATGTTTGAAAGTGAGATATAATTGAGAGTGAAACAAAGTAACAATCAGAGAAAGATTGACAGAAGGAGACAGAGACAGTATATGTCCAACTCCACTGAGAGCAGACAGGAAAGAGTTTATTTAAGGACAGTGAAGGCAGAGTGGAGAGCCGTTGGTCTGGTCTGTTTGGTTCAGTTCAGTCAGCTGAGGGTCAGCACACTGCAGCGGACTTGAGCTCTTTGTGAGTCCAGGCGGTTTAGTACAGGCCTTTAAAGGCATTTGAAAGCAGATAATAAGAAGGATCCATCCAGAAGATTAGAAAAAATTGCCAGAGTTAGCTCAAAGCCGAGCGAAGCAGTTCAGTGAGAAGTTGAGAGAAGTCAGATTGAGTCAGTCAACTTAGAGAAGATTTTGGACCAGAGCAGCTTAGTGGAACCAGCCAGTCAGAGTTCAGAAAGAACTAGAAAGGATGAGCTTGTTCAGGCAGTTACATCAGGCCAGGCAAATAAAAGTTATATCTACATTCTGCCATTTCCAGTATCTCTCTGTGTCTTATGCTTGTGGATCTAAGCTCTCAGCAGTTTCCTTCCTTCTGAATTAGTCATCCACTCTAATCTTTTGAATGCCGAATTAATCGCTTTCTTTCTTGATTTGCTTTCGTAATGGCGTTTTAACACAGCAATGGGTTTGCAACTAAGATAAGAATATAAACACATACTTTCTGAATTCTCATAGGACTCAATAATATTTTCTTCTAAATATGACAATAGGCCATAATATAGTGATGTGCTAAAAATACATTCACTAAATGACTTTTAAAACTTATCACTATATCTATTCTGTGGAAAGTGATTTAAAAGCAAACACATGTTAACATAAAAGGAGACTCCACAATAATGAAGATTTTTGAACTGTGATGAGATTCTAGATACTAGCAGTGGCTGAATGTGACCTCTACTTTGGCAGGACAAGTGGGAAGATGAAACTAATAGATTTGATGTAGGATATGAAAAAAATAGAAAAGCCCCAGGAATTAATATTAGATTGATAGAATGAACTCCTCTTTAAATGTGTAATCCCATTTCCTGAGGTGACTGACCACTGGGACAAATTCCTGAGGTGACAGGATATTGCCACAGATCCAGCAGAAAGTGTTATAATTAATTGATCTGTTCTGCCATATTTATTCTTAGATACCTAGGAAAGAGTCCAGGAATGATTAGTCAGTTGTGTTAACTGCCATATTCAGTTCTCATGCAGTAATGTTTGAATTATCATAAAAGATAAATGGAATGAAAATAGCACCCGAAACAACTATAACAATCTCTACATGCAAGCATCTAGTTACAGGGCATAAGAAAAGAGGATTAAGGGCAAGGGATAAAGAACAGACTCCTTAGATAGTTTATGTATTGGCAATTGTGTGACTACCATAGAGTTATGAAATTATATTTATACAGTTAAGTTAGTAAAACAAAAAAAGGATCAGAAGAATATATTTATATCAAAACTAAAAGACATAGTATCTTAGGATGGTTGAAGTCATCTATCACATTAAATACTATCAATGGCAGGTGGTAACTTTACAGAAAACTTTAATTATCTAGAATTTAAATACCCCCAAATGCATCATATTAAAATCTTAACTATCACATGGTGATGTTACTGAAAGATGGTAGAGCATTTAAGATATAAATTTTGGTAGAAGAAAGTTATGTCATTGAGAAGATGCACTTGACAGTGATTTGGGGTACTGTTGCCTTCCTGGGGAGGTCATGAGTTGAGCATCTCTTCTCAGAAAATCTCCATTCTACACTGTTCTGTGTTGCTACAGGCTCTAAATCAAGGAGCCACCTAACAACAATCAGTATCTTCTGATGCTACATGCAAAAGTCAATATTTCCTTCTTCTAAATGTGTTGCCTCAACCATGATATCTCACAGTCATAGAAAGCCAAGATCTAACTATAGGCCATAATACGTTGCATAATGGCGACCTTGTTCAGAGCAGTGATGTTAAAATTTCACCTACAAAAAGTAGAAAATGAGACATATAGTGAGCATACAGAAAAAAAATAAGCCTACAAAGGCAAGAGACTGATACTATGACATTTTTCCCCATGAATCTGGGCAGCAGAATGAAGCTCTAACTTCAAGTTTACAAGAAAATAAGAGACGGTATTTTATTGTGTTTTGAGAAAACTAACCAAAGAATGGTTACTTGGAAAATAAATTATTTAATGGTACAAATTAAACTTTTAAGATGCTAATAATGAATGGAATTTGTGGCAGAAATAAACTTGGACTTAAGCAGTACCATTATTTTTACTATAGTACGCGAAGCCACAATAAAGAAAACAATAACAGTAGAACCATAGTAATTGGGTGTGTATTTTGCTGAAGCTGAAGTAATTCTCATTTAAGTTCATTTTCTGAATTCAAGGTCATTAGTATGTGAGTCGTAAGCACTGAAGATTTAAGGTAAAGACAAGGATTGTCATTTTGCAAAGTGACTAACCTAATTTAATAGGAAAGTTTAGCAAGATTGTCTGTCAATGTGTAGATTTATTTTAATACTCTGCACATAAATTTAAATCCAGTCAAATCAATGACACTTTCTTGAGTACTAATGCTGAGGCACTCATTCATAGATTTTTTTTTTTTTTTTTTTTTTTTTTTAGTTGCTTCAAGGGGAGAGAATTTTCTAGGTGAACAGAATCAGGAGACAGATGTGGGATATATAAGGTCTAGAAGGTCTCAGAAATCAAGCTAAAGAATCTAAACCTTTGTGGAAAATGAATATATGGCACAATGGAGCTATGGTTTTAGGATAAGCAGACTACAGGTTCTCATGAGGCTGAAGAATTGCTGGAGAAAATATTGGTAAAGATAAATGAAAGGAAGGAGTTGATAATTTAAGAAATTATTCTGAAATAACTGAATGATGATTTTTAGAGTAATGTTATGCAGTCAATGAAAAGTTATAGATCATATAATTGGGTGGCCTACTTGGTTTGAAACAAAATTTTGGAGACAAATAGGTCAAGGCTCAAAGACTGTTGTCATTACAGGAATTGGGTACTTACAAGTTTAATTCTAGAAAACTCAGAATGTAGGAGATGAAGAAAAGCCAAATGGAGTAAATGAATGCCAATTGGTGTAGGTAATATTTAAAACGTGGGGGCTAAAATGTGTCTCATGATTTCAATTTATTAGGAAACATTTGTAGAGGAAGCAAAAAGTAATTTTCATCAAATGGCCTCAGTGATTGGAAGCATATCTGGATAGTGCGCGGTGTAGAAAATGAAAGGGTCTTCATTTAGAAGGTGACTGAGGCATGATGTCTTTGACACAGTCACATTTCACCTAGCTAAGAAAAGAACAATATCAGTCAAAGAACTGGGTGAAAATGAGATAGAGAATGTGTGTGATGTGATTCTAGAGGATTGAGGCAGACACATGTACAAAATGTAAATCAGAACAGAAAAAGTAAAGTACCATGGGCGCATCATCAGCACTCCAACACTAGACAGTGCAGTAACTTGGGTATCTTTTGATACCCAAGGGTGTATGAATAGTATAGCCATGTAGATGGCTGTCACAACAGTAAATGCAATGAAAATGCAACTTGTGCACTTGAAGGAATTGATAAAATTGATAAAAATCAAGAATTATTATGGTAATATATATATATTTTCACAAAAAAAGGGGCAAATATGCCAACTAGATGGTTGAATGTATCAGAAAAAAACTTGGCTAATTCTGAGCCATTTTTTTTGAAGACCACATACAACTTTATTTTTATTTTTATAATTTCACACATACCCACATCCATAATATATGTATATTATTGTAGTTCAGTTACTATTCCCTAATGCCCTCTTTTTTACATTTTGTATTGGAATAATTTTTTTCATACAGTATATTCTGATTACATTTTCTCATATGCCAATCCTTTTCTTTCTCTACCCACAAAGATCTTCACTCTTTCTCTCCCTCTCTCTCATTAGAATACAAACATCTAAATAGTAACAATAATAATAAGATAAAATAAAAGCAAATCAGAATAAGATAAAACAAAGAGATAATGGTGGCCTTAAACTGACAGTTATCCTCCTGTTTCTGCCTCTGGGTATTGGAATTATATGTGTGTACACTATGCCTAGCTATGGGTTCAAAATGCTATCTCTTTCCACACAGCTTAGTGACAAGAAGACCTCGAATACATTATTTATATGTTAAAGGTAGATATTCTAATAGTTACTGTTAGACTTGAGGAAACAAAACTTTTCCACAACTTTCTGATAAAAGCAAGCTGTATTTAGAAGTATACAAGAGACTGGTCAAACACCTGTCTCCCCCTACATCAGGTTTAGCAGCTCACTGGCTTTTGAGGTGTCTTCTATGGGGAACTGTCAAGGCTGATAGAAAAAGATCTGTTTATATAATTGATATTGGTTACTAGCACTAGGAGAGAAGTGTAAGGGACTCTGGCTTCCTGAGAGGCAGAAAAGTGCAAGAATACACCATGTGGAAGGGTACTCATCAAGATATCGGGGAAGACACATTTTCATAAGGCAAACAGATAATTAGATATCACAGGTTCAGAAGTTTACCAAAACAGAGAGTTGGGCATACATCATGGGGATACAAGTTCAGCATAGGTTGAAAAACCATGGTTTGAGGATATATTAGGCTTAGAAAACAAATCTTAGCGTTGTAAGGTGTGGAGAATTAGTAACAATGTGAGACAATGAGCCTCCTTAACAACAATGGAGACTTAGTAACAGTGTACAACAATACACCTCCTGAACAACAATGCAGTTCCCATTTGGTTTCAGTCACCATTAGTAAAATTTAATCCTTGGGCTTTATCAATTGATATAGAGGAGAGAGTTAGTAAAACCCTGGTTATTAAATGCACTATGGTATTATTACTGTTCATCTAAGATTCTGGCTTCGATATTAGTATTGATTAAACACTTTCTATTGTGGGTAATTTAGGTTGTCATTTGGATTGCATCAAAAAACTATGTGTGTGAATGTGTGTGTGAATGCATTTTCAGAGAAAGCTTGAGATCATAGGTGCTCTGATCTAAGCAATGGGTTAATTTCTTTTTCATTGATCCATACTACATCTGGATTATTTGCAGGTGGTAAAAGGCAGGTAGTGAGACACAGGTGGGAGAAGTACTTGCTGCAAACATATTGCCCTAAATTATTTGTAAATTCCCATTCTTTGCCTCCTGTGTTCCAACAACTTAAAAGTATCTTCCACTACATGCCTTGGCCACAATGATGTTTTGCTTAAATATTCTAGGCCAAGGGTTTATGGAGTGAATGCTTCACAAGTCTGTACCAAAACAAACCTTTTCTACCTTAAATTTTATAGTTGCTGTTACTAGTGAGAAATTAACTCCACACCATTCTCCCAGTCTCATTGTCAGATGAAGTCCCAAATCTGCTTGTTCTGGAGTTTCTCTAGAATTGAGCTTTTCCTAAGCTTTTATGCTCCCCATTTCATGCTGTCTTCAGCCTCTGATATTTTTTTCCTAATTGAACTGACTAGAAATGATAGTGCCTTTCATTTTGCTACCCCATAATTTTATGTCCGTATATGCTTATCCAAGTTATCAGTGTGCAGTGTAGCTATTAGATGGTAAGTTAAAAGTTAATTAGAATATTCTCATCTGCTCCAATCAAGACTAACATGGTCAAACATTGTTGTCATGGTATTTCCAGTAGGTGAAAAAACATGGATCAATGTAGTTGTCTATTTCAAAGAACTGAAAAAAAAATGGTCCATGGAAAAGGAAGTAAAAGAGATTCTGACTTTGTCTAGGAATAGACTTATAAAGAGTGAAAGTCCATTCTAGAGAAAAGATTTCAATTAAAAATAAAAGAAAATAATCTAAAATCAATTGCTTCACTCTACTTTATCTCTTTGATGGAGAGGATTCAAATAGATGCAAAATAATGTATCTCAAATAAGATCATGGAAACTGAAGAAACTTTTGAGATAAATTTAATGTTCTATTCAACCCCATCCTTTTGTAAGATTGGAATCTGAGGCTAAAAAAATAGAAAACTATCTAAATCTATTCTGTTCACTGAAGTCAGCAGTGGGGATATAACTTGACCTCAAGGCTTTGTCCACATATTGGGTCAGACTGTAAAGGTAATACTGGCTCTGCTTTAAGTGGCTTCAATCATCTTGAGTAAGTTCCAAGACAAATGTCTCCATATTTTAAAGTTTCCTTTCCTTCTTTTTGTTTATATACTGAGCTCTTTAGTTAATTAATTTTACATGGAAATGAAGTGAATCATGACTTAATTTGCATACTTGCAAATTGGAAAAAAATCTACATCTGCCTAAGAACTGCTTATGACAACCTGTTATTTACTGACAAAAAAGTATCTCCATTTTTAAGGGGGGGAAAGTCAAATGAATTATGTTAAATCCACATTCCTGTTGGAACAGGAACCTTTTCCTTTGGTACGAAGAATACTTTATATATTGGTAGGAAAAATAAATAATGTTTGTGCATTTCTGCTTGATAGATGATTCAAATGTATAATCACATCTAATTCCATTTGATCCACACACATTCTCTATAAGATGGACACTAGCAGTTGAAGAAATTAATTCTTAACATGGTTTGGTGCTGAACTCAAAGCTCTAGAGTGGGCATGCATATTGGTAAACCAGAATTTGAAATTAGGTTTTAGGAAAACAACTCTAGTGATTTTTCTCTGGGATGAGAATCTTCCTCAGAGTTGGACCTTCCAGAGTTAATGCTAGGAGAGGCCCAGACACACTTGTTTGGTTTAGGAGCAGGAAGAAGGACAGAAAGTGTTTCTCTGAGTTCAGCTAGTGTGTATCATTCCACTGGGAACCAAAGTTGGGTTATGGAAAACATGCTAATGCATTTTTGATCAATTCTTTTGGATTGAACTACATGGGTTGCCCTGCTAATATCTTTCTAAGTTATGATGGTATCAATAGTTTACAGACCATACTTGTAGAATACTATTTTTACAAAAAAAAAAAAAAAAAATCATGCTTCCCATCTCTCCTTTATTCTCTTTGTATTTTCTGTAATTCCATTCATTCTTTATCTTTCCAGAACACATTAATTATCAAATATGGAGTAGGATACAATATTTAAGTAATAAACGAGTATAATATAGTCCCCTTTCTATTAAGTTGTATACTGAATATAATTGTAAATTTATTCTCTGATAATGTTATATATGCAAGCAATGTATTCCAATTATGTACTCACCCATTACTTTTTTTTATCCCTTACCAGTCACCCCTTCTCCTTCCCAACAAATTCCATTCCTTCTTTCATGTCATTTGTATGTAGTATGTGGTTCATTAAGTTTAATTAGTGTTGCTGACATGAATATATTTGGGGATTATTTGCTGGGGCATGGATAATTGCCCAATGGCTGTACCACCACCAGTGCCATGTCATAATTAGGGACAGGGTTATTTTAATGCTTATCTCCACTTTGGCTCCTACCATCATGTTCCATGAGCTATGAAGCGGATCCTGTTTGTGTCCTATTTAGGACTATGCTCAATAGCTACCTATTCTCAACACCTAGGACAGCTTGTTCTGAGCCTCTGTGTTAATCGTCATACAAACACAAAAGAAGTTTCCCTGACAGTGGTTGAAAGCAGCAATTACTTATCTATAGATATAAATATAAATATTCATGAGATAGTTTGATAATACATCCATGTAAGAAAATTGCACTTTGAGTCTATGACTTCCCCTCATGAGTTCTGAGGACCATGTTTGTTTATAGTAAATGAGTGAATTCTCTCCTGTGAAGCATCCTCCAAATACAAGCAGGAAGCACTTGCTTATCTTTATAACTCCCATGCCATTCTCCTACCGATGGTCTCATCTTGCTTGGTAGGTTGCTATTGAATCATGCAGATCCATTTCTGAAAAAGTATAGGAATTTTACTTATTCAGCAGTCTGCCTAGCACCTGACAATCAGGACTACGAAAACTAGTCCACTGGAAGGCAGCTTTAAGCCTGGTTCCAACTTGATTTCTCTGTCAAGAAATAGTATGGTAGTGTAATGTCTTCTGTAATCAGGTCTTACTATCGATTTCTGGCGTGCAACCAGGACTAGGAGCAATAACCTATATTGAGAGTCTCTTTGGGCTCCCATACCAACAACCCATAGGGATATACACTAGGTATTGGAATTTTTCTATAATAGTATATGGTATTATAAATATTTTAATCATTTGCTGAGGTAAGACTTAGTAAGAATGCATTTTTTATGCCATTTTCTTCTTTACTATGGGAACCAGATACTTCAAGTCTTACACTCAAGGCATAGCTTTGTGGTGATTGTTGGCTTATAATATAACCAACACAATACTATACACTGACTAGGAGATGGAGGTTTAGATAACACTAAATTACATAAAAATATTTTCTTCAACCTAGAGTGATAGATCCAATTTCGTACTGAGGATTGTTGTTTATTTGCTTTTAGATGAGAGAGAGGGGTGGGGAAGAATCCACTGTAAAATCATCCCCCACAAAAAGCATCTGGATAGAAAGCATTCAGACTGTCTTTTTACCAACTTCTTTGCCTTGTTTTTCATAGCTCAGTGTTAATTTTCTGAATCCCCTATATAGAACAGTTTTAAATCCCATACAAGGCAAACAGGACAAATTCCATTTCAGAATTGCAGTTGTGTTGATACATGGTAATCTTATTAGCAATAAAAGAATATTACCTATAATTGAATAACTGTGCAATTAGCAGATTTTAGAGTTGAAGAAAACCACCATTCTGTAACTTTGCATTTGTTTTTAATTCACAGCAGGACATGTTTGAATTATCAACAAAACTATTAGCTCGAGTAAATGAAAAAATAACTTAATAAAAACTATTTTACCCAGAATAAATATTAACTACAGCTCACACCGATAAGCTTAAATTTAGCAATTAGAACTGTGTTGGGCTGCTACTTAGGCAACTCATGTGTGCATTTATTTCCAGTAACATAACATTGGCATTGCCAAGAAATCTGACTGAGTAACATTCTGTGTTGATAATCGAGACCCACTTTCTACTTCTTTAAACAAACATACCTGTGAGTAAAGTAATTAAAGAAACCATCGGGGGAGGTTGTATTTGCTGTCATAATGACAGGTATATAATTGGGTCATTCTGATATGGTATACACACAAACGAACAGTTTCCTTTTAAAATGGATTTAGGTATGTTCCAGGGCTCAACATTAACCATGGAACAAATTACATTAAAATTACAATTAACTTCTGCTCAACTGTCAGCAGAAATCGATGTTACTGTGTACACACTGTCTCTTCCTCACTTTTATTAAGCCCCTTTCAATTATGAGGGAACATAAATTGGAAAGATGTCGCTATGTCATCTACAGCATTAAAATGTAGGAGGAACATTGACCCTGGCCTCTAGAGATTATGTGAAAAGCCATTTATATGCACAGCTGTACAAATTGCCTGAGTTTAATGCTAAATTCCATGGAAAATTATCTTTGCTACTCTGCATCTAAAGAAAGATGCACTTTAAATATTTATGCTCCCATACTAGACAAGCCCACTACGCAGTGAATTGGTGAACTGCCCAGTACAGAGCTCATTCTGGGAGTTACAGGTTTTTCTCTTTAAAAATAAAAAGCCACTGGATTTTATATGTAACTGAGAACCAGAGGACTGTCAGGGTTCTCTAATGTTAGTTCCTTACAACAAACAACTCATACATGGATTCCAAGAGTCTGCTACTTCTTCTCGATAAATAGCCCAACAGTTCTACTCATATGGGTACCAACTTAATTCATGGATACTTATATTCATGTTTTATATTTTGGACACATTACTAAAGGAGCATCACTTGAAATGAAACAAAACACACACTAACAAAAGCTGTTTGTAGATGAAAACCTCTTGTCAAAGTAAAGCTTGAGCATCATGCCACAGTCGATCCCTGTAGACCGTTTACTGGCTGATCCTGATGTCTTATTTTCCATATTTCTTGACTGTTTCTTCTAAAACAAGCAATAAAACATACTTTGATTTTTAAACCTAGAAATTGCCATAATATTTCCCAAGAATTTTTTGAGATAAAAGTTTTAGTAAGTAAAATGTAGTGATTATTTTTAACATCATCTATCTTCAGAAGACACTAAAATTTTTATTGGCAATTGTTTTTAAGTTAATGCGTATAATATATATTCTCTCTCCCAAGAGAATTTATCTGCAAAAATTTCCCAGCACCTAATACTCAAGGAACATGGTAGTAAGAGTGGGAAGAAAGATTGTAAGATCCAGAGGGTCAGGAACTTTTCTGTAAGATTGTGTCTCCTCTTAATTCCAGAAGCTAGAGTCACCCCATTGTGCTAACATGACTTCCTATCTGCCAACTGGACAGTGGTGACACGAATGAAGCTACCAAACTAGACCAAGGATATTTCATGAAGCCTCAGTCCTAAACAAACTATTTCAGGCAACTAAAGAAATCTGGGAATGAGGACTGGGGCTTTATCCAGGGAAAATAATATCAGTTGGTTGTCCATTGCCAAACAGTCAACCCTAAAAACATATACCAGTATCACTGTATGAACAGCCCAGGTATATTTAGGAATATGTTCATGTGTGTGCATGTGTGTAAAATCACAATTAGTAAAAACAAATCAAAACAAAGCAAGAAGGCCATGAATTTGAAGGAGAGCAGGAATAATCAGATATGGGAGAGTTTAGAAAGAGGAGAAGAAAGAAATGTTTTAATCTAATTATGATCTTTAAAAAATGCTATATTCTAAAAAATTTAAAAATCTAAAAGAAATCAATAAATTTTAGATATAAATGTCCCTTTGAGGCTAAATGGCTATATTAAAATAAAATAAATGATTTAAGTAGATATACTACCCCATATAATATCACCAATAATTAAAATCATCTCAAATAAAAAATGCCCAGCATTAGAATATTCTGTGGGAAATTCTAAAAGTATCTAGATTGTGGTGATCTATGTGAAAGCAAAATCTTCTCCACAAAGAAAATCCCTGGAAGAGTAGTTTCACTGATGAGTCTTTAAAAATATTTTAAAATAATTCTTAACAATAATGCATTACAAACTCTGACAACAGAAAGAAGAGAATTCAAAGGAATACTTCTGAAATCATTTTATGAGACAATAGTGAAAGTCACAGTGAAAGGAAAAATATTGGAAAATCTACAGAGCCAAACCCTCATAATTATAATTACTTAAGTGAATGGAAAGGGTTTGGGACAGAAATATCTTTGAGCCCACACAAAGAACTAACGACTACACAAGAAAGAATGTTCAATATTACTGTCCAGTTGGGAAATTGAAAAACCACAATGAGATAGAACTTCAAACCCACCAAGATGTTTTAAGATTAAAAACTACAGATAATGATAAATATAATGAGATACTGAAAAAAATGATTCTAAATTAGTAATTGTGGAGTTATAAATTGTTTTAACCGTGTTGGAATGTAGCTTTGAAATTTCTGAAATATTAGCTTCCGTCAGAAACAGCATCTTGCCTGAAACTCTGTTTCCACCTTTTTTCCTTTTTTCCTGTGGCTAATCTATTTAATACATTTATACATTTCACTATGTCAAGTACTATCTTAATTACATTATGAGCATTAAGCAACCAATGCCACAATAAGTCTGAAGAGGTAAGTATTTTAATAAATACTTTATTCTAAAACTGAGCCATATGGGGGCGAGTTACCTTGTTTCAAATAATGTGGTTAATAAGTTTAAGCTTAATTTCAAGCCAATGCTCTCTGTCCCCAAAGATGGAATCATTATACAGTATTATGTGATGCTTAGCAATTCACAGTATAATTTAGACCTTTTGTCCTGTCTATTGCAATCTGAAAATGCTCTACAGAGTCATTTGCAGTTGCAGTGATGTTACTGATCAGTCTGTCACATGTATACTAACAATTATAAATGTGTTACCCTACAGAGGAACATAAAGGCCTCAGGAAGTTTCTTGTTTTCTCATTAGTCAGGTGATTGTAGAAATGTATAATCCAAATACCAAATGTCTAATGGTTTAAAAAAATTATGATCAATGACACTGATGTGGCCTACTGTGCTCCGGGTTGCCACGTTCCAATATTTACCAGTTATGAAGGGGACTGTCACATAATAAACTATCACTCTGACATCAGCAACCATACAAACTAGCTTATGCATTAAAGCCATAGCAAAACTTACCAAAGAAAAAATGTGACCTGTTATTGTTTGATGCAAGAAAAATACACGAAGAGTGAGAGAGCTACAAAATCGTACATTTATGTCCCAACATGTTACAAAGATAGGAAAAGATAACATCTCTCAAACACTCTCTGTCCTCTAACCTATATACAAAAACAAAACAAAACAAAAGCGCTTTTGTTGAAAGCAAAACCCACCACTTTAACATATTTTCTTGCAGCCTTCTAAGCCTTATCCAAAAACCTGTCAAAAATAATAAGTAAGTAAGTAAGTACGTAAGTAAGTAAGTAAGTAAGTAAATAAATAAATAAATAAATAAATAAATAAATAAAATCAAACTGCAAGAAAAGGTATGTTCAATTCAAATTGTATCTATGGAGATAGATTTAATTTTCTCTCCAGTATTATTTTCAAAATACTAATAACTTGAATTTAATAATGTCTTTCTAAAGCAAAAACAAAGGGCACAAATTCAGTGAGGCAAGTAAACTTCATAATGATATTTTGGATTTTCTTCTATAATAAAATCTCTGTGTTTAGAACACAGTAATTTGCATGGCAAAGGGCTGGCTGATATAAAGGTATTTTCCTTTAATGCATGAGCCTATGCACCACAGCAGGTATAAATCCATCACTGTTGTTTTTGTCACATATGTGCTCTTTGAGAACATACCCCAAATTAAATGAAGTGTTGAGCTGAGAAGGAATCTCCAAAAGTTTCTGCTATGCTATCGTGACATATTTAGTCCATCGGTGTCTAAATGCATTGGTTTTTGGACACTTCCAAAATGAATGTTACAAAGCCTTCCTGGGGACTCCTACCACAAACTAAGCTCTCAAATCATGTGGCTTAGCATGTGGAGGAATGGGGTTGATTATGATCAGTTTGGATCCCTGATGGATAGCAGAGGTCAAAGTTTACTTTTAACTTAAGTAAAAGAATAATCTGGGCATGCAGAAAGCCAGCATTTTCTCTCAGTTAAACATAAAACACCATCCTTCATTCAAGCAATAGAGCTGCTAGAACTTTGCCATATTTGTCATTGACCCTAGCTCTCTGCAAAGGGTGCAACAACTAATAAGAGTCTGTGACCATTATCAGGTGTCAAGACCTCCTTGTCCAAAGCCAAATTAGATGGCATGAACACCAGGCTGGCTGAATGGCTCCTCTTGACACTCACATCCCTCATTCTAAATTTATAGTGCATTCATTCCATTAAATGCAATTATGGCAAAGAACAAGAGAAGCAGTAGAGAGAAACACTTCTCAACGTTAGCCTGTTAACACACACCTCCTTCCAAACATAAGCACATTCTAAAGCACTTCTTTTTAATTTGTATACCTATAGATATGAGATATGAAACAAATAACTCAGAGCTGAGCATAATATTCCTAGGCCCCATGTAATTTATACAGAAAGCTGGATATTTATTACCGATGCTGGAGGTTATTAAGTTATCTGCAAGGTATAGACTTCATTTCTGTTCCTGAGAAATAGAGATTTATATTGCTTATTTATTCCCAGCTGTTGAATATCAGACTTATGCTCAGAAAAGAGATTAAAAACATTTGATGATAGCAGTAGCTGACAGGGCAGCAACTCAGGGAATTTTGCCCATTATTTTAAACAGAATAACTTTCTGAGGAAGTATATGTGCACATCCGTGTTTATGTGTCTCATCACGAGTGCCATACCAGTATAAGACACATGTTTTGACAACTTATTATAGAATATTGTATTGCTCCATTCTTTTTGAAAAATGAAATACTAACTCAGTTCTTTATGGTATTTCTCCATCCTACATACATT
Organism: Micromys minutus; assembly: GCF_963924665.1. Lineage (NCBI taxonomy): Eukaryota > Metazoa > Chordata > Mammalia > Rodentia > Muridae > Micromys > Micromys minutus. The sequence continues at coordinate 39,100,733 of NC_137983.1, read as the reverse complement.
TTTCCCAAAGCAATAGAACCAGTGTTTGTAGGAGACCTGGTCACTGGACTTGATTTAAACACAGTTTAGCCTCAGACTGTGTGACCTCAATTTAGCTATTTAACCTTTTAAGGCTATGTTTTCCCATTTGCAACAGAATTGGACTCTCAGAATTTTTTGCTATTTTATTTATATGGATTCCCCTATAATGAGTTGTGAGTGAAGTCTGCATTGCCATAGGTTTAGATGTGTAAAAGATTAATCTGCACTACTATTTTTCTACCCTGTGCCCCACGTTTATCACCAATTCACACTATGTACTCATAGGTTAAGCACAGGACCTTATAAAGGTTCAAGCCTGCAGTCTTGCAAGGTCTAGTCCTTTGCAATATTAGAAATCATAGGCTTGGCAAGGACTCAAACCAGGAGACATCTTGGAGAATATGTTTATTTCTGAACAGGAAAGAGGGCCAGGTCATGCTTCAATCTGTTCAACATATTGAGTAGTTACACGGCCAGCATGATATTATAGACAACAATAAATTAGTTTACAAGAACACACTGTTGTCTTCAGAGACTAGGAGGTTTCTCTATTTTTGCCCTAACTTTACCAGAGAATCTTTAGAGAGATTTAAAAACAATTGAAAATAATTACAGTTAAATCTTGGCTATTAGTTCTATGCTACAGGCAGGCCATGTTCTTTATAATTTTTAATAACCAAAAATAATAAAATAAAATAAAATAAAGTAAAATAAAAGTGACATCAAGGATGGAAAAAATAAGAATCAAAGAGCCATAGAGTATGAGTTCTGGTCATAGAACCAGCATTGCTAAGCTCCGTGTGTCAAAAAGGAATAATTTCATGAATCATTTGGACAGAGAAGTTGAAGAAACATATTTATATTAAACTATATTAAACTTTAAACCAAAATTATATAGAATTCTCTCTAATAGCATAAAAATGTATCATGTATGAGTGAAAGAAAGCCTGATAGACTGATCCTCATATAAAGCCTCTAGGTAAGGTGAGATCTCACCAGAATTCAATTTAAAAAAAAAAAGAAGAAAATATGTCCTCAAAGTTCTTTGCTTCTTGCAAGACTCAGCTTGTGTTCATGCTTTTCTTCTCTCCCCATATCCTTACTCCATTCCAGGGCTCTTTGAGCCATAGCACATCATGCTACAGAACAGCTCAATGGCATCTCCCTTCAAAAGTTTTTTTTTTTTTTTTCCATCTTATAGAGGTTAACAAAGTGGTATACTCCTCTGTGGTATTTCTCTCATTCTTGGTGTTTCTTAGTTGCCTGTAGCTTCTAGTGTAGGTTGAGGCTTTGTGGACTTTTGTTTGTCCAACTTTCCATCTCTACTGTTCCTGTTTACTTTCTGTGTAGGCAGTCATGTGGATGCGGCTTTATGGCTTTAGAATATTACACAATCACAGCAATATCCCTGTTCCCTGGTTCTTAAAATCTTTCTGCTCTCTTTTCTGCAATGTTCCCTAAGAGTTCAGGACTGGAGTAAGTAAAGGGAAGCAGGGAATAATGTAATTATGATCTAAAATAAATACATTCACTTTTCTCTTTTCCAGTGTTCTCAGCACATATTTTAAATGAACAAAACTTAATTGCATTATGTAAACAGCAATATAAGTCCAGTTAGGGCTTTTAGAGGTTAATGTCTTATGTGAAGGGAAAAGTAAAGTAAGAGAAAACATTTAGGCATGATTGCTATCTAGCAAAAAAATATGTTGATGATTTGGGAGAGTTTCTTATACCACATGATTACCCCCAGAATGCCATGTTGTAATTTCAAATATTTGCACACACGGTGTGCATTAGAATTGGTTCTTAATATACATGTTACTAGAAAAAGACTAAAGATAATTATTTATTCATATACTTAAAACTTCTTAAACCAAAAATTTCTGTGTGGGCTTTATCACATGTTCATCCTGCATGTCTGCAGGAATGCTGCCTCTCCGCTAAGACACTCGAGTAAGCTGTGGTTACAAAAGAACCTAAGCAAAGGAGTCTTTTTGTTCACAAGGGTTTATAGAAAATGGTTTTGGGTTAAAGATTCATACTCCTATATAAGAAATATGAAACACATGTAAATCTAGAGTAAATAGTGCCCCACAGCAGACTTTCAAATTCTATCATTTGACACGTCATCTGTGTCATAAGCAAAGTCTCATAACTTTCAGGAGAGTCAAACACCAATGAATGGTTCACTATTCTTATATTTGTATTTCTATGTTCTGTGACATAAAAATAGTTTCACAGTCTACAACCTCTTATTGTACATATTCCTAAAAACTAGTTTCCATGCATATTATTATATAGAACTTTCACAATCTTATGCTGCTAATAATGCACATAGACATTAGAAAATGGTTATAACAGATAATTGTCAAATTTTCAGACAGATAGAACATATTTCAAAATATATTACATAAGCTTAGAAATATGTCTCAAGAAACTTTGAAACTGGACAAAGTTATGAAGCAGTTGTTTTAATGTCATGGAAGACAGCTTATCAATGTTATTTTTGAGATAATAAAAAACAGAGGATTTGAGCCTCAAATTTACCATGGCTTCCTATGTAAAGCTATATCCAAACCATAGAGCAAGAAGTTGGAAAACAAAGAGCTAGTTCTACATCCTTAAGAGAGATCAGAGAAGGTACATACATATGCTATTGTACAGAGACAGCTGATCTAAGGAAGATGTAACTTATGTTCATGCTTTAAGTTTATGCAAAGTTGTACATACACTGATGTCACTGTGTTAGGTCTTCAGAAAACAAATGAACACCTAAAAGCTGGAGATTTGATGGAGCACATTGAAAGCTATAAAGAATCAACAATTATTAAAGTTAACAGAGGAGAAGATGAATGGCCTTCCAACAATATCCAGGGAAGCTTGCATTTGAGGAATGAAGCTTCTCTAGAACTTTCAAGTTAAAAAAAAAAAAAAAAAAAAAAAAAAAAAAAAAAAAAAAAAAACAAAAAAAAACAAAAAAACACTAAATTGGATTCAGATTAGGTAGCTAAAGCATTCTTAGGAATATAATATTTTAATATATACCCCTAAATAATTATGTATTAAGTAAAGTTAAGTAAAAAAAAATCAACAGTGACACAAATACTAATACAGATAAACACAACAATGTCACACATATTAAACTTAATAGAAACAAATTTAATAGAGTAACTAGGTCTATCTACAACTTCCTATTTAAAAATATTGAGAATGAATAAAGCAATATGCAATCACAACAGGGGACAAGACACTACTTAGAATAAATGGAAAGTTTAATGAATTTTATTATCTCTAATTGTTTGGTATATGTATTTTGTGTGTGTGTGTATGAGAGAGAGGGAGGGGGGAAGGAGAGAGAGAGAGAACAAACCTAAATACCCAACAAAGAGTTTCGAGTGACTTAAAGACAAATCAAATAAAACCTAGTAAATGAAAATAAAACACACATTTACACACTTACACAGAAACATATAACCACAAATAACAGCAATACAATAATTAAGAGCTCAAAGCTCAATGATTTTTGTCAGAAATGAAACAATGTTAGGCTATGAAGGTAAAGTCCTTCCCATGAATTCAGTACCCAGAACCCATATAAAAAGCGTTTGAGGGTATGGCTTGTGCTTTTAATTTCAGAACTACGGAGGCAGGCAATATAGCCTAATCAGCAAGATTTCCTCTTAATCTATACCCACATGTGTGCATGTGAAGGTACACACACACACACACAAACACACACACACACACACACACAAACTTCCATATAGCCAAAACACAACGAGAGGTATGAAGTGATGTCAAATGATTTATGGCATTCGCAATATCTAAACACAGAAAAGAGGGCAGAATTTCAATTTTTTTGTTTACTTGAAGAAATGATGACAAAAATGCTAATTTGATTCTAATGATCTGATCAATGCAAAATTCACAAGGAGAATTCATTGACATAAATAGAAAAAATGCTATGCCCAGGCAGCACATCAAACTGCTAAAGATGATAAAGAGGAAAACTTAAAGCAGTCATTGCCCACGTGGGAATCAAACCAGGGTAACTGCTAACAGTCATGAGCAACTCTGAAGCTAGGGTAGAGAGCAGTGGGCTATTTAAAGACTTAAGGAACATGAACTGCTTGAGTTAGAATTCTATGTTCAACAAAGGTATCTTTTAGAAGAAGGTGACATTTCTGAAAATTCATTTTAAGTTAAATAAAACAAAGAGAGATATTGTGGCTGTTTATTTTAGTTATAGGAATTTTTTCCCCTGCAGACCTGTACATTGTTGAATTTTAAAGAAAAGAAAATTCAGACTGAAGGAGTTTTAAACATTTTTTAGGTGTGAATATTCTAACACAAAGAAAGGACAGGATATTTTAAAATTAAGAAAACTTCTAAAAGAGAAACTAAGAAAACTTTACCTTAGTTCATTTATAATAATTAACACTTTCAATGCCAAATCACATTGGTGGCATGCATTCTTGACTGTATAATGACAGTGGCCCTTCGCCCCATAAGGGCTTTCTGCAAGAACCAGTAACTGCTATTTAAACATGACGAATACATCTCCCAATGATAAATTCATAGATATTCTACAGAGTAGTCAAGCATTAGTTGACTCCTCAAAACACTTGAAATTCAGGAACAAGGAGTATGTGAAACACTCAAAAGTTTAGGGAAAAACAGAACAGTGGCCCTGGGGGAAACTAGAGAAAGCAGAACAAAGTTTGACCTCGGTGTACCAAGGTTGAGTTTCTATGGAAACAAACGCACCATATCAGCAGTGTTTGTGTCCAAATGCAAAGCTAAGGACACAATGACAGGTGTGCTGGGACTCGGTAGACACATTTTGCTGTTCTGTAAAAAGTTTAGAAGAAGCATGAGAAAAGAACAGGGTAATAGAGGGAAGAGGGAGGGAGGGAGGGAGACCTGAAGAGAGAATGTTGTCTTGTTTCTTTACACTAAATTCAAGACATATAGAGGAGAAGGCATGCCTATAGGTTCTTAAGACTATGAGGGGATAGGCAGTCTGAGCTTGACTTAGAATTTGGTTTTATTTCAGTCTCTTTCTTGTCTGACAGACTGTCACTTCTAAGCACTTCCTAGTTGTTGTCTCTCTATGTAAAAAACACTGAGTATTGGCTCTGAGTTGGTAGGGGAGTATAGGTAGATACAAAGGAAATTTTTATTCTAACTACTAGCACACATGCATTGGTGGAGATGTAGTCTAGAAGACTGATGTAGGCAATTTTTTCCCCTGCTGTCATGTCCCCTTTCTGACTCCATTAGCATTATCAATAGGACAATGATCTTGGAAACATGGTTTTTCTCTTTTTTGGAACCACTAAGAAACTGGATCACCATAAACAGAGGATGATATAAAAATTGAGGACTATGACCATAGTGAATATATTCAAACTGTTCAGTAGACTTTGTTTTACCCTTTGATCCTCTATAAGCTCCTAGCCCCTGTACCAGGTGTGTCTTGTACAAAAACAATATTCCCAGAATATGACGGTTAATTAAAGTGATAACTTCTGCAATATGTGTTATTTTCAAGAAAACGCCAAAAGTCCTGGATGAAGAGCAACATTTTCATGAAACATCTGGTTCATGGAACCCCTCTTGGTCATGTATCACCTTGGAAGCAACAGGAAAAAAAAAAGACAATTTGTGCCAAAATAGAAAAGGGCAGGTTGTGTACTGTCATTCTGTCTTAATATCTCAGTTTGAAGTATCTACAATATCTTACCTTTGCAGAGGCTTTCAGATTCTAAAAGAAGAGGGGAGGTGGTTGACAGACTAACCGAAACAGATAGGATAGTTCCAATAAACCCACATAGCTGGGAAAAGCATTACCATGTAGCACAGGTATAGGTTCTCACCATTCTTATGACTTTAGGTGCAGCAGGGCTGTGTGGACAAAGCCTGTTTTCACTCTGGGGACTTCACTGCTTTGTTTTCTCCTCCTGTTGAAATAAATACAAATACAATGCACAATATGTAGTTATGGAAGGAATCTTCCCCTCTTTGACTTATTTTCTTTTATTTTTGTTCACGTTATTTTCTCACACTAAAGTCTATTGTCCCTGCCAGTGATAATGCTTAAGCACAATGATTCAGACTTCCCTCTGTTGTCTTCCCAGGAACAGCTCTGCCACGTCAAGAGAAATAAAAAAACAATAAAAAGATTCCACAAAGAAAACACATAAAAATCTATACCAGCAAATGACTGATAGAGGGATAGATAGATAGATAGATAGATAGATAGATAGATAGATAGAGATAGAGTGATCTAGTGGTATTCAGAAAAAAATATGAACACAATGATGCAGAGATACAAGGACAAGTACCAAGCAGTCCTCCTTTCTCTGGATCTTGTTTTCAGGTTAAATAGTCATTTATTATTATATTTAATGTATTTTATTATTTATTTATGCATTCAAGCTGCTGTCTTTTTGGAATTGTTATTGGCTATGTTACGTATTTGCATTTCAAATGTTATTCCCTTTCCTGGTTCTCCCCTCTTCCATCTCCCCTCCCCCTGCCTCTATGAGGATGCTCCCCCTTCGACTCCCCCACTCCAACCTCACCACCCTGGCATTTCCCTACACTAGGGAAATAAGCCTTCACAGGACCAAGGGCTTCTCTTCTTATTGATGCAAGACAATGCTGTCCTCTGTTACATACGCGGCTGGAGTCATGGGTCCATGGGTTGCAAACCTTTCTCTCCTTCAGTATTTTTTCTAACTCCTCAATTGGGATCCCTGTGCTCAGTCCAATTGTTAGCTGTAAGCATCCTCATCTGTACTAGTAAGGCTCTGGCAGAACCTCTTGTGCAGATGGTGTTTAAAATCATTCACAAGCCTCATAGACAAATAAACTTCAAAATCACATTGTGTAAAAATGTGGAACTGTGGACTTTCTTCAGAATGATTCAGAACAAAAAGAAATCATAACAAGATTGCATAGGCATTAAAAGAAGTTATTGTGGTCTATTAATGATAAAGTTGATTTCTACCATTTTATTATTTATGAATATTTTATTTTAATTATCTCATGAATCTTCCCTGATACACTAGAAATGGTTCATAAGTAAATAAACATATCTGTCATTTGTCAGTCATTATTTTTCCTGGAAACAAGACCAGATTCACAAGGTCACCTACCTTTTTCCTACCATTCTTTAGAGCTTAAGCTATCTCTTAAGTTTAATACCTTTTATTCTATCTCATAAGGTATGAATGATATTTTGCTGGGTCAGAGCAATGATGTTCCTATTATATTCTCTCATCAGATCACTGATACCATAAACTGTAATGGGTTCTGCAGGACCATTAGCATATCTGCCATCAACCTATATGGAGGAGCTCTTTAATCCTGCAAATGGTTGTTAATAACTTACATGGAGCATTTTCATCTCAATCTTCAACAGAGAAAATGTTAATACATTCTTGGCCACATGGCAGCCATTTCTAAAACGGGATGCAGCACCCAGGGACTGACCAGTCTGTCAGGGCAAGAGCTGAATGGCACATTTAATATGAGCTGAATTAGGCTCCTGAAATCTTACACATCTTTACAAAAGTGTCTAAACAGGTTATTGTGACCCATTTCTGTTTATTTGCATAATATCCCAATTTTTTTACTTTTTTTTTGCCTGATTCATTTCTTGGACCTGACATAACACTTAGGGAAATAACTGAACATAGATCAAAGAATTTTTACACAGCATCCGGCATCAGTGATATCAAAATGTTAACAGTGACTGGGAGCTAAGATTCAAAGCAAGAAGCCATTATAGAGATACATGTAAATTCTTCAGTCACTGCCTAGAATTATATAGTCAGAATTTTATAAGGCCACATTACCTATCTATGTCTTAGTTTCAATAAATGCATACTATAATGTTTACATAACAAAATTACATACCAATATATATGTGTGTGTATGTATGTGTATATATATATATTCTCAGGATATATCTTTTCCATAAAGTGACCAGTAGCTTTACAGAATAATACAAACTAGGAAGGTACAAAAACCTTTAATTTTTAAAGTACTACAGACTTTCAAATATGAAGCATGACACTGAGAAAGCATGGAGCTGAGAACCATGAGGCTAGGTCAATCAATGTCTCAGCAGATAAAGTACTTGCCCTTCAGAAAATTTCTTGTCCATGAGTGAGAACCTGCTTGGGTCTTCAGAACCCACAGAGAAGCGAGGTAATCCTAGCAGCCTGCTGATATTCCCAGCATTTGGGAAGCAAAGACAGAGGATTCCCCTAGACATCCAAGAACTGATCAGCTCTAATTTAGTGAGATCTTGTTTCAAGAAACAAAACACAGAGAATGGACACAATACTCTTAATATCAATATCAGCTCCCTGCATGCAAACAGGTGATACAAGCATTAAGGCATGTACTGTGCACTTTTACACATACATAAAAAGGTAGGCACGGTAGCCCAGGCCTTTAATGCCAGAATTCAGAAGGCAATGGCCTGGATAGGTAGATCTCTTGTCAGTCTGAGGCCAGGCTGCATAGCAATTTCTAAGACAGCAAGGGCTAGATAATCAAAAGTTTTAAACACACACACACACACACACATGGCATAAGTGAGGAGAACAGTATCTGATATGTGTGCCAAAGAACTTAAACATGTCAGTAACTCCTCTGTGGCTAGTACTCATGTAAAAAACATTCGCCTCCGATACATCAATGTTTATCTCTCTTGGTGGCCTGTGTTGACTTCAGTCTTATTTGGGGATGGTAAATTGAGACTCCATCAATCCATCTGAACTGTTTTAGGCTACACTTAGTTAAAAAATGTATGTGGTAGTTTCTTCTGGCTTTCCCCATGAGTACTTGCATGCAAACTTGATTATACTTTGAGCTTAGTAGGCACCACTTATATCTAACTCACACTGGGCTTCTGAAAAGAGCCCTGACGTTGGAGGTCAAGTGCTTTCATTCTTCTCCCATCCTGCCCCAAGTGACTTCAGACTGTAAAGCTGAGTCTTAACAAATTCCTATAAAAAGTGAAGAAGCATCCAATTTAGACTGCCACATGACTTCAGGTATAGAAAATATTTGCTCAAATAAAGATATTGTATAAACAAGAGTGATTTTCCAGAACCTAACTCAAGAAACTAAGCTGTATAGCTTTAAATACTAAAACATCTGAATTAAAACTATGAACAACTTCAGTGGAGGGTTTCCTGGATGATTTTTTTTTTAAGCATGCTTTTCAATACTGAGATTCCTTAATATCCATACCTTTGTTCTCAGAAGATTAAATTACTGATATATACACCACACAATACCTTAGAGTTGAAATACACACGAGACCTCTGGTCCTTTAAAAGATTCGTTTGAATTCTAATGAGGATATATCAGATATATAATGGCCTATTATAAAAACTATTCAGTCCTGTCTTCATGTCTGATTCATCAGGCAGATGCTGATTACAAAATGGGTAAGATCAAAGATCCTCTAATTAACAATGAAAAAGTGTACTTAGAGATATATTATGTAGAAAGCTCTGGGACAAAATTGTATAAACAGTAGAATTTTCTAGCACCAAGAACTCTTAAAACAGCGTGCTTCATCCACCTACTTAATTGCATTTCTTTTTATAACCCTTTATACTGAAGACTCTCCCTCCACTTGGTATAACCTAATAGTGTTATTTCCTAAGGAGCAAGTGAAGCAGAAGTAGTAACTCTATTAGTGTCATGGCTCTACCTGCAAGAAAGTCTAGCTCCAGAACAACCCAAGGTAAACTTATGCTGGAAAACAAGGTTATCTGGTGAAAAGATTGGGAGATGAGGCTATGGGAAAAGCTGTTATATAGGAAAATGTGGCAATGGGGTTTTTTTAAGAGAGAAAAATGCTCATAACATTATTAAATAACTATTTATGCTTATAAGCTATAATAGAGGTTGCATTTGTAGGTATATAAATGAGGTAGAGGCTACTGAGAATGAAGAACCTCCTATGCCATCCTCTGAAATCTAAACTTCCATTAATATTGACTCTGCTGATAAAATATATTTTTATGCCCTCAAAAATGACATAAAATCTAAAGCTTATTTTCATTCTACTCCAAAAAACACACCTACTTTATACTTTTATGAAGTTTATTATGTAGTATTTTATACATCTTTCCTAACTATTCATTGTTTGTCCTCAGTAAACTAGTATGTGCACAAGAGATATCTTGGCAGGGACAATTTAGGTTTCTATAGAACATTATAGACAGAGTGATTAGCTTAAGTAAGAAATGCTTATTTCTTAGTCCTTAAAGGCCAGACAAATCTAAAAACAAGGGGTGATCTAGTAAATGGTGATGACTTTCTTCCTTGTTATATAGAGTGGTTTTCTCAGAGAAAGAGAGCAGAGTCAGGAGAAAATTACTTTCTGATGATTCATCTATACCTAAGGACACTAAATCCAGTAAAAGAATCCCCTCTCACATCATCTTGGGAAATACTGTTCAGTACAATGAAAAATGGGGATGTGGACATTAGTCCATAGCTGAACTATACTGTTTCCTTAATACTTTTCCTAGCACAACAAAATAAATTCCTCTGAAACAGTGAAATAACAAATAAATGTATCCTTCTTGAATTTGTTCAGTGGGTGTGTTGTGATCCCAGCAGTTTAAGCGCAACTTATATACTTCCCAACAGCCTGCAAGAATAGAAAAACATGGCAAAAGTCATATTTGTTGTAACCAAATCAACCCTTTTCATCTATACCTGGAATTTCCAACAATGGAGAATCAGACCAAGAAGTCACCAAGAAGAGATAAAATCACTTTAATTAGATCTAAAGCTAGAACAAGAAGATGTAAACATCAGTATAGATCTTATAGCACTGGGAAGTATTGTGCACACTCCCAGAAAAGAAAACCTATCATGACTTTTAACACATGTGGCTGCTGCAAGCTACCATAGCTGCCGGCGTGGCAGGCCATGCCACTGGAGCAATAGTGTTGAGAATATTATAGGAGTGTTAAGTTCTTTCTGATCAGATTTAAGGCCAGCTCTATACTGGCAGCAATACAGTAGCCAAGAACCAGTAGTTAAAAAGGTCATGGGCCATAGATGAAAGCCTACTAATATTATGATAAATGGATACACTATTAACTAAACACACTCCTGATGGCATCTTGTTATACCCAGAGATGAATGCAACTCTCAGTCCTTATCAGTGAAGCTTCTTTTTGAAGTAGATGACATTTAAACAAAATGACCTACAATAGGTCATGATATAAAGATATAGGGACTGCAGAATATTCAGTCGTAAATGAGACATTCAGATCATAACACTCTCTCCCAAGGCACAAAGATCATTGAGGAAAAAAAGAGAAGAAAGTATGTAAGAGTCAGAGGTGGTGTATGACAACGAGTCACCTGTGTTTGCCAGATATATCAGAGACACTTCCACTTATGAATGCACAGTAGGTGGGACATCAGGCACAAGACCTGTGTAAGCCTGACACAGAAAAAATTATAGCACAGAGAACAGAGTTACAATGCCACTCCTAGTCAGGGAGTTTGGGTGATTGTTATTTGCTAGAAGAGGTAGATTAAATTTTCCAGTTTTCTTTGATTATTTCTACTGGTAAATTAACCAAAATCCAATGGTAGGTCATGTAGTTATGGCTTTATAAACAGCACAAACAGGATTTAAAGGGTATTAAAAAGTAGAAAAACAAAGTTGCATGGCTGGGGAAAGGGTGATAGAGAATATGATTATTGTAGGAACATACATAATCTCTAGGCTATTTGTCTCTCTGCTCTATACCGTCCATGTCATGAAACCTGTAAAACTTATAGCACATGTGAAAAGTGAGAGTGAACTTGTCATGATCAAGGTTGCTTCTAAGGATTGAAGAAGAGAAATAACACTGTTAGCACGCTATTGATTTTTTTTTTTTGTTGTTCTTTCCTGACTCTCCTGATAGATCCACCGATGCTCAGCCTTAGAGGTCCCATGCAGACAGAGGATTCTAGCAGGCCAAGATGCCACGTATGGAACTATGTCTAAACTTATGAGAATGGTGACAAGAGCTTGACCAAATATACTGGTTCCTTGTTCAAGATACTGATTTTGCATGTACTTTACTGATAGAAATATGTCACATATTTAACATTTAATTGCAGAAGTCATAGAAAGGTCTGCAGGTATAGCCTAGTGATTGGGCTTCTATTTAGAAAAAGTAATGAAAGGTAAATAAATGTATGTCGTGTTCAGGGCATGTAGAATAAGCAAAATGTGTGTGGGCAACCTCAGTACTTCTACGATTCCCCATTTTTTTTGTAATGTATTTGATTTGCTTTCTCTCCTGCACCAAATAGATTAATCACTTTCCCCAGGAAGAAAACACCAAGTCCCACTAAATGAAAGATTCAAATGAAAGAGAACTTGGAATCTTTGAACAACAATAGTTCTCACATAGAGGGACAGGAATAACCCTTTAATTGGAGTCTTTTCTTTCTCCAGACACCAAAGAAGTACAATTATATTTCACATCTCCTCACTTCACCATCACTATCATGTATAAAATAGTAGAGTGATTAAACATATACAGAACAATATTTGCATTCCCATTGAGAAAATCTTGGGGTCAGAGACAATAAACACCTTGTATTCTTTTGCTCTTTCATTGTAATTCAGAATCTCACTGAGCTGATTCTATGGGATCACTTTCCCTGCAGAGACATAATCCATCTTCAAGTTGACTTCAAGGAAAATTTTCAGAGTCCAGTACCTTCTAGGGCTTATGGACTCTGCCTTTTTTAAAAGAACTGGTGTCATATCTACAAAACCACAAATCAAAAGGATACTATTGAACAGATACTCTTGGAGTGACAAGCGTTTATCACTTTGAACTTCCTTTCTGGACACAAATTGGAGAGTTCCAAAAATAGCCTTATAGGTCTCAGAGAGTCAGACTGCTCTCCATTATTGGCACCCAACTTCTCAGGCTCTAGAGAATAACTTTTGATAGTTCTTTAGAGTGACATCCCATGTCAATAGAGGATGATACAGTTTTTGAAATGAATGCCTACCCCTGAAATTACTAGTATTTTGAGCTTATAGAGTTCTGTGGTGAGAAACATACATTGAGTTCTAATTTCCAAGCGAGCCATGTTGTATGACTGACACAATTACTGGCTACTAATGGTATTTGAAAAGACTAAAATTCTTCATTTTATCCCCAACAAAGTCAAAGTCTGTCAGTTGTATTGACTCTGTCACTTAAAGAGTTTGCCTTTTCTATTTCCTCTGGAAGACATAACTAATTGCCACTTCAGATCCCACATTCCATATATATATTTGCTTTTCTTAACAGTCTTTTTCTTAGACTATTCTCAAATGCTGCAAATACACACATATGGTGCTACATTCTTCTTCTGAACTCTTCACTGTATACATTATCTGTCTTCAGGGTTAGTGCTCTCAATGCTTTTAGCAAATATTATGCCACTGAATAATATGGCTTACCATTATTCCAGGCTGAAATATTAGTAACCTCACTCTCTAATCCCTAGCCTTTAGGACAATGCTGCATAGTTGAGAGTTCTGTCATTTGTTTGCTGTGAAAACATTTCATTTCTGGCAACTATTTCTATATAAGTAAAGATTGGCTACACTATAGTCATGATAACAGATCTTCTCAGACACTGGTATTTGTGTTCCACAACCATCAAGGTTTGCTTGGGGATGTATTCAATGCAGTTTTATTTAATGATCCAGGCTTCTGAATCAGGCCTTCTCTGGTCCTTCACTCTGGAGAAGAGACTGCCATTAGTCTGGCTTTCTTTCGGTGTGGAATGTGGCTAAAAGTTGCCACATAAAGAAGAATGACTTTAATTACTATATATCTTCTTATGACCAGATGGCTTTTCCAGTCCTCAGAAAGCATTCAGTCACTTTTTCTGAATCAGGGATGAGGATATTTGCAGAGTACTTTGCTTTTGGATAGGCTCACAGCTGAATAGAGGCCCCAGGACTAGAGAAGGAAAGTAACACTTCTTTCAAAAACCGTTAAACTATGTGTTCTGTCTGTGCCTGTTTTTCATTCAGCCTTTGGTGATTTGTATGTACTCTGTAAATAGAGCATAAACTCTCTGCAGAGGGATTTCTCAGGAAATTAGTCACTTGATTATTAGATGTCTTATATAGGGATGTGGAAATTTGGTAGTCTGCTTCAGTCTCGATCCAAAAACCTCTCTTTATGGATGTTCACTGTGGTAGTTTCAGTATATGCTTGGACCATAGGGAGTAGTTCTCTTAGGAGGTGTAGCCCTGTTGGAGGAAATGTGTGAGTGTGAGCTTTAAAGCTCTAACCAGTGCAGAAGAGTCACTTGGTTTCAGGCTGTAGTCAGATCAAGAGGTAGAACTGTCAGCTCCTCCTGTGCTATGCCTGCCTGCATGCTGCCATGCTTCCCACCTTGGTGATAATGGATTGAACCTTTAAACTGGTAAGCCCACCCCAATTAAATGTCCTTCATAAGATTTTCCTTGGTCATGGTGTCTCTTCACAAAAATAGAATTCCTAACTAAGACACTGTCAGAGTACGACTAGAACTTACAGCCTGAGAACTTGTGAGAACCTGGTATAAAACACTAAGACTGGGACCAAAGATTTTGCAGTCTTGATGGACATCCCCAAGAAAAGATGAGTTTCTGGCTCTGAATAAGAAAGAGCAAGCTACGAATCCCCTTTCCTTCCTCTTTTCAGCCCATTTTATCTCTATCTAATTGGACATCAGTTTCCATTTCCCCCTGTAACTAGCTCTCCCACAGACCATTCTGGGATGCCCCTCCACTCTCTTGTCCTGAACAGCCTTTTCAGTACTGGAAGGATAAAGAAAAGCCTTCTAAAGCTCAGAGAACACTGATGGTTTACCAGCTATGTGAGTATCAGTGTGATACTTCACACCAATACCACCCATGGTTCACTGAGTTGCATTCTTTCTTTCTGGGGGACATGGGCACCCAGGACAGACTTACATCTCAGTTTATGAAACTATACCCAAATCATAATGAATTCAGCAATCTCCTAATTTTCTTCTTCAGTCAATGAGATGTTTTTGCCTCAAAATACATGTACTAAATTTACCCCATACTCAAATATGAAAATGGAATTCCCATTTAATTTACTATTATCAAATTACATCTAGATGGAGTGATCACTAGCACCCTTCAGAAAGGAGACATTGCTCAGATATTTTCTTTTATTTTATCCTCATATGAAAATCTCAATTTATTTTCAGGATATCATGGTTTGTCAAACCAATAGTATCTATAATTTTAAATCCACCCCCCAAATATGTTTAGATGGTACTAGTGGATAGCTAGATTTTCCTTTAAGTCATGCATGCATACTTAAGTTTTAGGGATAAAACTTGAGATCACCTGGGAATGCTATTTGAAAGAACTATAATAACAGTTTTTGGTGGTAAGTCTAAATGGTCATGCTATATATATGTATGCATTTCTCCATGATGTGATGGTACCTAGGCCTTTGCATTCCTAATGTCCAAGTTAATGCAACTGACCAATATTCTGCTTTGAACCTTCGTATCTGTAAAGCAAATAAGTCTTTTTCCTCACTGTAGCCAGGATCAGATACAGGAATGGACAGCTGACAAACATGTGTATTATTCACTCTGGCCCCTACTCTTCCTTAGAACATCCTCACCAAAGTCTAAGGCTTTTCCTGCAGTCCCTGTGGCTTTGTTTAAGAGAATCCCTGTTCATTCTACCCAAGAGTCTAAAATGAATTCCACAGCTCGACTTACTTTCTCTAGACACACAAGAAATTCCAATTATTTCTCACAGCTTCTGTGCTTCTATATCTTACTCATCCTCTCTTTCAAATTTAGCAATCCATACAGCAGATGTCGAGGCTTCCTATAATCTGAATAAATTGTATCTGTCTCATCTACTTATGCTCCTTGAATCAAGGAAGAATGAGAAAGGGTACATAGGGCACTAAGAAGACAAAATCCCACAATGCTTTTCAGTACTATGCCTGAAAGTAAACAGATTTATCCAGCCTCTAGCAGAAGCAGGAGACAATGCATAATCTATGTGGACAAAGCTGCTTCCCAGAGGGAGGGATGAGTAAGAGACTGTACTCTGGATGCCTCCTTTATGTCCTCAAAGGCAATGATTGGAGTAAGTTTCTTCTCTAGAAAAGAAATACTTGAGGAACATCAAGGTTCGCAACAGTAAAGCTCCTTCGACAAAGACAGCATCAGGGGAAAAGTCATTTTGCTGGAGCTAGATTGTTTACTATGTTATCTATGGTGCCTGACAATGGACAAGTAAGTGTATGTGGAAACAGACATCCCAACATCCTTTAGTATAGTCACAAGTCAAATGAAGTTTCTTAGCAGGAAGCAAGATATCAAAGAAAAGATTGCAACTATTGATGTGGAAGGGACTTCCAGCCCTGATTATTGGGAAATTAGACTGCCTGAGTAGAGGATTTATTTTCTTACCCAGTGGACATCACTTAGACACTAATAAGGGTCTCATACTAACAAGGGATAGGAGTGGAAATGCTGTTGTAAGCACTAAGAGTTTTTATTTGCTTGAGGACTATAGAATTAATGAATCACTAGTTTATTCTGTAGTTAATTGTAGTGCTTGGGATTAAATCCCAGCCCTTCTGAGGTTTATCCTCAGAGTAAGAATGGTTTCTTCTTTATTCGTTTTCGGACTGTATAGGTGTGGAAAATTCCCCATGCAAACAGCTGACAGTGAGTCTGATTTCACCTCGAGTAAAATTAAAATAAAGATACAAATAGGAAGCATAGAAGACATCTGCTCTTTGCTCATGCTGTTGTTTCAAACCTCTTGTAGTAAAATGAGCTAAATTAGCCTTTTAGACATTTTAAGTGTGTGAGCCAGGAACGTTTATATTAGATACCACAAGCAATTTCCAGATTCCACTTTTTTTTACCCCAACAATCCAGTCCATTGTGCTAAGTGGAGACCCATTATTATTCATAGATTTGGCACAAAGAAGTATTTGATATTGTGATGCTTATCAAAACCAGAACTATCCGAGACCATCCCATCAAAGTCAGAGATGGACCTGAATTACAAACCATAGGATTCTTAATTCTAGTATCCTCCAGAATTTCTCCTGTCTAGCAGCTGTCAGGTTGCTGGCAAACATTGCTTTAAATTCAGCTATTGGGGAAGTAATTCAAAGAGCCTGGTCAATTGTTTTAGAACATGAAGTATGTTGGATTTAATTTGGGGGTTTCGTTGTCTGCTCTGTCACAGGGCTCAGGCCCCTTGGGGAGGCAGGATTTTCAGAGTACTTATGCCATGCCACGTGCCACCCCCTGACAAGTGTCAGGCTGTGGGAAGCCACAGGAACACAGCTCCAGGGGTGAGAAAGCACAGTCTGGGGGGCTGTCTGGTTTCTAGGCTCTTGGACACCCAAGTGTTGCTGAATTCTGGGGGAAAGAGCTGAAATGGAGTGGGGATTGTGGGCGGGACCTAGCCCGGGCTGAGGGGAAAAGAGGAAAGAAAGTTCAGGCTGGTCCCCTGTGCTTGGTTTGGTGGCAGCCATGGCTGGGAGTGCAAAGATTAGATGGTGGCTCCAAAGCCTTCTCTACAGCTCCCAAAGGCAGGGCCTAATGGAAAGAGATGGCCTATGGTTTTAAGGCATTTATTGTCGCAGCGGAAAGTGATGAGTAAAACAGTACCTCGACTTCTCAGGGTGGACCTGAGATTAAATACCTTTTGCAGGGAGGAATGTTTGGGAAGGAAGGCTAATTAGCTAAGTCTTCAGGGTTTTAGGTGCCTCATTATAATGCAGCTCTGTCTTGAGCCTACATGATCTGTGGTCACATCCTCACCTGCAGAGGGTCTGGAGCATTGTTCTACATGACTGATTGCCACAAATCTATGGAGAGCTGTGGCTAGTGCAGGCAGCCTGATTTTGGGAGTAAAGCAAGACTCCTACCATCCCTTAGAGTCACTGGTGTTTGAAGCCTCTTGACCGTGACCTTTCAGAGCTCACAGCCCCCACAGCGCTCCTTAAGTCATTATTCTGAGTATTTATAAAGGTAGAAAGTGGCTTGATCATTTATTCTCCAGGTTTTAATCTATGAAGTTAAATATATTTAGATAGAGAATATGGCAGAAAAAAATAGGACTTTGCAAGGAAACTTTTGACAACTTCAAAGCAAAACCATGTTTATTACAGCAGAATATTTTATCTGCTGCTTCTTGTGCCTCCCTGGGAACATGCTGCTGTGAAATCCAGATGTGCTCATTTGCACCTGATGCATGAATGTTGAGATCTTTTCTAGATTTAGCATCAGCAGAGCAGGCATTCCTAACCGAGTTCCCATGTGTTCCATGACTTCACTTCTGTCTTTATTGTTTAGAATCTCTTTTCTCACCCTTTCCATCTGAGGGTAGGCTGCATGATACTATGAAACAAGAGAAACGGGCATGTTAAAAACTTGTCCTAGAGTAAAGGAAAGTATCTCTCAGCCTTTCAAACAAATTAGGAGTTGAATACAAATCTGAAGTGCTAATTTTATATCAATTGAATAGATTCATTTTAAGTGTTTGATCAAATAGTGTTGTTCACTTCTTAGGGCATGTTGACTCAGATGTGGATTTTATACTTCATGTATTTTTGTAACCATCACCCACCCAGGAGATAAACACAATATTCCCAGCATTCCCCACCATTCCTTATATAAACACCCCATGTGCAGAGTTTTCTCAACTCTTTCCCCTTTAGAAACTACCAACTCTGTTTCTTCTAACACTTTGTTTTTTGATTAAGTGCAGGAGATTTATACAAAAAAAAGTAATGATTTAAAGTAGCAAAGAATGATTTCATTATTGCCACAAATTTTCACCAAAGGAACTGTCATACGGTTGACTCAATAATAGATAGATAGTGCTTCTGTGGGTCAGATACCAAACGTAGATTCTCTGCTCTCTGTGTGAATATTAAATAGATAAAGAGGCAAATATAATTACAGACCTTGAGTTGGAAATGAGCTTTTAGTGTCATGGACAGAACATTGAGAATACTCAGTTGGAAAGAGGTCTTGGGTTTTCAAGGACATGCATACTCTGTTTGTCGTGCCCTGTACAAAGGCCACAGGGCAAGCATTTCCTTCCTAAAGTTACAAGTTTGAATGGATAGCTTGGAAATAGGCTGTAAGGCAGTATATCTCAACTATGTCATGAATAAACAGTCTACCTCTGGTTGCTAAGTAAAACTAACATGATTCCTTATGATTCAGTATTCTTCAGTTCTTACATTGCCTCAAAAATAAAAATTTGCCTTTTTTTTCTTTTATGAAGTAGTAGTGTATTCAGATAATTCAAGGATATATTGCCACCTGGCCAATCACTGGGATTGTGACAGCCATCCTCTATGCATGAGGGTTAGTCTTGGTTGTCATGTCAAATTGACTGGACTTGGAACTACCTAAGAGCCAAGAAGACCTATCTCTTTATGGGTATGTTTTTTTCAGGACTAACTGAGGAGGAAAAAATATGTAACTTCAATATGGGTGGCATCATCTTGAGCTTAAGTCTTGGACTGAAAAAAATATTTGACTGAATAATAAGGAAGTTAAAGATGAATCCATCTGCTCATCAGCATTTGCTGTGTCATTGTCCTGAAAAAAAGTGTCAGTGTCACCAGCTGCTTCATGACTGATTCCTCCATGATGCTCTCCAGACCATGAAGGGCTGCACTTTCACACTGTGAATCAAAACAAACCTTTACTTCTTTTAATTGTTTTAGTCAAGTTTTTTTTTTGTCAGAGTTAAAGACTGGTAATGAATACAATAAAATTATCAATAAATATTGCCTTTGAATCTTAATTTTAAAATCTCACACGCAGCCATTATCCAGGAATGCTCACTGGGATGAAACTGTGGAATGTTTCTTTGAGGTACACTCTCAGTTTTAACTCATCGTGAATAAGACAGAGTCCTATACCCAGGGCTTGATGTTTGTCCACTCTGAATACTCATCAGAAACCAGATCACTGACAAGGATTTTCTCTGTGTGTGACTAATGGTTTATTCTTGAAGCAAAACTTACCACAAGTACAGTGAGAATTAGCATGAATAATGGGCAGTTGACCACATCATGCTTTTGAGAAGCAATCATAAAATAAACCAAAAATATTTTCCCCTGTAGCTTGTGCTACCAATGATTAACAGGACCTGAGCTGTTGAGCCTCCTCATTATATATGTAACACTCAAAGCAGTGTGGCCAATTTGTCTTTCTCTTCTGCTCACAGAAAAACCTGCTTTGGTGATGTTCTTCTTGACAGTGAGCTGCCTGTGTTCCACTATGGTCACTTGAATGGCATTCTGCAGGTGAAGTACAGGTTGTAATATTTGTAGTTAATACTTGGCTATTATAACATCCTTTGTTTCAGTGTGTATTAAATAGCATTTTACTTAGAAAAAAGAAAATTAAGAATGATGCCTTAGGGGTATCAATTTTTTCTTGAATGTAGTGGTAGTGTGTTCAACCTGTTAAAAAGGAAAGCTCCTTTGGATTATTGAAGAGGTATCATAGCTTTCTTTGTAAATAACATGAAACATTCAGGAAATGTGATGATAACAGATGGCAAAATTTAACAGCAAACATACCAGACCGATTCTTTAAATATTTGCTTATAGACTTACAATATCTCTTATATTTTCTTGTAATATATATTGTTCACAGACTCGTTTATGTTAATACATAAAAATGATTCCTTGTGTCTCTACTGGAATTCTTTTCTGTGTATGTCTCAGTGATACTTTAGAGCTATCATTTTCCATTAAAAATACTGTTTTACTATCTTAATAGACTCCAAATATATTGATTGATTTGTATAACTCAATGAATAGGAAACAGAAGATTAGCAAAAATAGAAAAAAAGCATGAAAATGTTAATGATATTAACGCATTGATTATAAGGAAATGTAACTGGTTAAAATACAGAAAGTGTCATGGATTCAGAGGTGATTATACCAGTTAGTCACCATTGTGTTACAACTACTTCAACAGCTAGAGAAAGGACTGAAGGAGCTGAAAGGGTTTGCAACCTAATGGGAAGAACAACATTATCAACCAATGAATCCCTCCACAACTCCCATAGACTAAAACACCAAACATTGAGCACACATGGAGAGACCCATGGCTCTAGTTGCATATGTAGCAGATGATAGCATTGTCTGGCATCAATAGGAGGAGAGGACTTTGGTCTAGTGAAGGCATAATTTCCTAGTGTAGGAAAATGCCAAGGCACTGAGGTGAAGAGAGTGATTAGGAGAGAACATACCTTCATGGAAACAAGTGTAGGGGTAGGAGAAAAGGGAGTGGGAGGAAAGGGAATAACATTTGAAATGTAAATAGAGAGAACAACCAATAAAAATTTAAAATAAAGAATGGAAATGAAAAAGAAAAGATTTACTATTAAAAGAAAAAACTACTCCAATACTTAGTAAAACAACTCACTTTGTTTCAGTTTTGTGCTTAGGAATCAAGAGGTGCTGGAGAGCTCTTCAATCACCTGTGTTGTTAATGAGATCCTTCAGTATTCAGCTGGCAGAGAGCCTGGTCTGAAAGCTCCAAGACAATTTCCTTATCCTCTGGAGTCTTAATGGAGACTCTTGGGTAGCTGGTCTCAGCTATGATGTCTATCAAGGTGTTTGTCAGTGGTCTTTCAAAAGTGACAAATTTCATGAGATTGTTATATGCAGTCTGTCCCAGGCCTTCTACTGTAGTCTTAATTGTTGAAGTCAAAGGCTGGTGTTCTCTTTTGCCTAGGAAGGCTGCCAATCAGGAGAATGTGGAGAAGATTGGAGTATGCCTTAAGGCTAGTCCTGACTTGAGACAAAGGGAAGAAGTCCATCTCTCAGTGAGAAGAGTGAAAAAAATTCTATTCTTATGACTAATCCATCATAAAATTAATTTCTGGGCCAGCCCTAAGAGTCTATGGGTAAACAGTAATTCCTATAAGTAGTCTTTGTGAGCATTGCACATATCTGCAATTCCCATAGCCTACTGTGCATGTTTGGCCTTTGTCATACATGTACATAGTACTTGGGTTTCTTTTGCTCTGAAGCCAAACAGTGACTTTGTTTTTTATGAAAAAATCAGTTGCCAGTACCCACCACCAAAGTTAATATGTTTCTGCTTCTTTGGTGCTTACGTGAAACTACCAGCAAACTCTGAGAGTAGCAGACTTTTTGTGAAGTTTGTGGGGTCTCACCACTAAGACAACGTTAGCTCATTGACCTTGTAGCTCTGTTGCCAATCTACTACACTGCAGCGAGAATCAACATAATATTTCCTTTTTTCTATACTCATTACTTTGTAAAATAATGCTTCTTTATGGTTTCATGTGTATTTCATTAAATCAAGGTAAGAATGGAAGACAATGCTTACCTTTATATTATAGATTCATGTTTGGCAATTTACAAAAAAAAAATATACATTTTCTCCTAAGTGATTCCAGAGAAATATTTGAGTTTAAAAAAGTTATATTGTATTACTTTATCTTTAACTTTCTGAACATCTAGTACTTTCTGATGTAGGAGACAGAGACCTAAAAAAAGCCTCAGAATCTTGTAAAAGGTGGCTGAACACTCCTACCAAAACTTCAGCACCTCATCTGTCTGAAGAGGTCCCTACACTGACCACCTGGCTGCCACAGCTTTCTAGCTGGTTCCCCTTAGCCTTCCTCCTTAACAAAATTCAAAAATCTTGAAATATGGGTGAAACATGAAAGAAATATCTCTGTTCCCCCTTTTCCTGTAGTTGGCCTTTATGTATCATGTTTCCTTCCAAAATTTCATTAATATAACATTCACAGTGGTTGTACATAGAGATATTGTGTCTATACCACTAATTTATATTTTATCACTTTATACATCACTAACACTGAAAATGAACTTGGTCTCACTTAATGGCATAATCTTTTTTATAAATCAACAACACATTATTATTTATTAAAATATTTAACTTTTTAATTTTATACACAAAGCAAATACCTACATCACCAGAGACATGCAAGGAACACCTTTGGCAAGCCTGACTCCTGGCTTTCATGTTATTAAGACAATAGAATGTTATAGGACCTAAGTGGTACCTATGTTTAAGAAAAGGAAATGCTGTTCAGTTTTGGAGATTTCTATACATTATCAACACACGCTAGCAGGCAGTTCATTCCAGAAATGGTCTCTAAGGTTTGTTAGAACTACTTCCTGTCTAAGAGGTGTGTGGTGGGTAAGGTTTTTGTTAGGATCTTCAAAGAGGCCAGCAGATAGGAGTGCTGACAGCAACATTTCAGCAAGAAAGAATGAGTCCCACCTGAGCTTGCTTTTCCTGGGAACAGAGACCTAAGGAATTTCTCAGAAGCTTGCAAAGGGTGGCTGAACACTCCTACCAAAACTTCGGCAACTCATCTGTCTGAAGAGGTCCCAAACTGACCACCTGGCTGCCACAGCTTTCTAGCTGCTTCCCCTTAGCGTCTTCTTTACAAAATACAATAAGCTTTGAAGAGTCCTTATGATCCTAGGCAGTAGGTTTTTGGGTGGTTTGGTTTTCTTTATTGTTTTTTTATTTCTCATTTTTTATTGAATATTCTCTGCATTTCCATTTTAGATGTTATCCCCTTCCTCCAATCCCACACCCCTCCCATTGTCTCCATGATGGTATTTTCTCTCCCAATCACTCTCTCCCACCTCAGCACATTAGCATTCCCCTACACTGGGAAAATGAGTCATCTCTGTACTTAAGGCCTTTCCTCCTATTGATGCCAGAGAATGCTGTCCTCTGCTGCCTATGCACCTGAGGCCATGGGTCTCTCCATGAGAACTCATTGGTTCATGCTTTAGCCCCTGGGAGTTGTGGAAGGTTTGCTTAATTCATATTTTTGTTCTTTGCATGTGGTTGCAGACCCTGCCATCTCCTTCAGTCCTTTCTCTAGCTCCTTCATTGGGGTCCCCGTGTTCAGTCCTATGGTTAGCTGCAAGCATCCTCCTCTGTATCCGTATGGTTCTGGCAGAGCCTCTGAGGAGGCATCCATGTTATGTTCCTGCCAGAAAGCATGACTTGGCATCAGCAATAGTGCTAGGGTTTAATGACTGCATATAGGGTGGATCTCCTAGAGAGGTAGTCTCTGGATGATATTTTTTCCCAATCCCTGCTCCTTCATTTGTCCCTTTATTTCCTGCCTTGAGTGATTTGCTCTCCCTTCTAAGAAGGACATCAGGCATCCACCATCTGGCATTCCTTACCTTTGAGCTTCATAAGTTGTGTAAATTGTTTCTTGGGTATTCAAGCTTTTTGGGTTAGTATTTGCTTATAACTGAGTACATACCATGGGTGTTCTTTTTTAACCTCATTCAGGATGATAGCTTCAAGTTTCATCCATTTGCCAAGGAATTTTATGAACTCATTATTATTAATAGCTGAGCACTTCATTGTGTGTATGTACCACAATTTCTGAATCCATTCCTCTTTGAAGGACATCTGGGGGGTTCTTCATGCTTCTGGCTATTATAAATAAGACTACTATCAACATGGTGGAACTTGTGTTCTTGTTAAATGTTGGAGCTTCTTTTGGGTATATGCCCAGGAGTGATAGAGCTGGGTCCTCAGGAAGTACTATGTCCAATTTTATGAGGAGCCACAAAACTGATTTCCAGAGTGGTTTTACTAGTTTACCGTTCCACAAACAGTGGAGGAGTGTTCCTCTTTTTCCACATCCTCCCCAGAATCTGCTGTCACTTGATCAACAATGTAAAAATGGCCATTTTGCCTAAAGAAATCTATAGATTCAATGCAATTGGCATCAAAATTTTAACTCAATACTTTTTAAAGTTAGAGAAAAACAATTTGAAATTTTGTTTGGAATAATAAAAAACCAAGGATAGCAAAAACTGTTCTCAACAATAAAAAATCTTCCAGGGAATCACCACCCCTGACCTCAAGCTGTATTATAGCTGTATTGTGATAAAAACTACACAGTACTGGTACAGAGACAGGCAGGTAGATCAATGGGATAGAAGTGAAGACCCAGAAATGAACCCACACACCAATAGTCCCTTGATCTTTGACAAAGGCACTAAAAACATTCAATTGAAAAAAGGGCAGCCTCCTCAACAAATGATGCTGGTTCAACTGGAAGTCAGCATGCAGAAAAACTAAAACCAATCCTATTTTATCACCTTGTACAAAGCTCAAGTCATGTGGATCAAAAACCTCCACATAAAATCAGGTACACTGAAACTAATAGAACAGAAAGTGGGGATGAGTTTAGAACACATAGGCATAGGGGAAATTTTCTTGAACAGAACACCAATGGTTTATGAGCTAAGATCAAGAATGGACAAATGTGACCTTATGAAACTTCGAATCTTCAGTAAGGAAAAGGACAACCTGAAAAACAACACCCTGGGAAAGGATCTTTACCAATCTTACATCTGATAGAGGGCTAATATACAATATGTACAAAGAACTCAAGAATTTAAACTCTAGAAAATCAAATAATCCTATTTTTAAAATGAGGTACAGAGCTAAACAAAGAATCCTCAACTGAGGAATATTTAATGTCTGCGAAACACCTAAAGAAATGTTCAACATCCCTAGTTATCAGGGAAGTGCAAATCAAAACCACCCTATTTTTGCACCTCACACCAGTCAGAACGGCTAAGATAAAAAACTATGGTTTTCTTTGTCTATGTCTTTTTTCTCTTCCCACAGACTGTAGTTATATTCAGTGAGTTCTTGCTGTTCCTACTCACAGTCTTGGCTTATCAACCTTAAGCTGTTCAATAGTAGGAGTCAACGTATATGAACCACTTGGCAGACACTGAAGTGCAAACTCACAAGTGTTTCTTTAGTTTTTAATGTCAGTAAGAAAGAATTGAGATAAGGTAAAATGATGTTAGTACTAATTGTTTTGTATTTGGTCTTTTTCCTCATTTTCCTTCTTCTTTCTTTGCCCATCTTTTTTTCTCTTCTTTTTATCTCTGCTTTTTGTCTCTTCTTTATATGGAACTTAAATTTATACTGTGTTTATATCAATTTATATTTACCTACAACATAATACATGAACTCACAGAACATAAACACAAATTTATATTCACATGGAACTATATATTTATTCTCTGTGTTAATGTCTAGGCTAACAGGCACAATTAATTTAGTCTTTTATTCTGTAAAATCCTTTATAATTTATGCATAATTCATTAGGGTTTCAGATTATCTTAAAAATGTAATTAATTGCATAATCCTGAAGAGTAGTTACTTCTATCTTTCTTCACTTTAAACTTTGCTCTGAGTGAAATATAGGCCTAACCAAAATTATACTGAAGTATAAATGAATGAGTACACTTTTATAAGGCATCTTTCTGAGATAAATGCATATCAACCTGTGACAAATGTTTTACAAATTATTCTTATTTTATCGTGTAGGTAACTTCAGGCATAAAAGAATGGATGTGCAATATGAGGTAACAGAAAAAACCCATGTCTAGTAAGCTACTTACACCCAGGAGAAAGTCAGTGTTGGTGTGTAGTTGTTGTGCTAAGGGGCAGCAAATCTATAGCTTTCTCTTAGTATGTAAGTGAGTAGTGATGGGTTGGTGGATTTTCAGGGATGTTAAGGCCTTTGTTGCACCACATACATCTGGTGGCTAATCCGCACCCTCCAGACAATACTGGAAGTGTCTGCAGACAGGAGTGTCTGCACTCTCTTGATCATGTGGGGTGCTGCTCTATGCTGGCCTGATCATATCCTGTGGAATGCTTCTGTCGCCCACATTCTTGTATTCATGTGTGGCCATTAATGATTTCAGAAAGTTTCAAAATGTAAGAATGAAGCAATGTCCTCCTGGACCTCTCTCAGGGATGTGTGGAAGATGATAAAAAGTATTGGAAGCTTGTAGTTTCCACCACTCATTCATCTGCTCATAAGAACACGTTCCCAGGAACCCTTCTGTCATCCAAACCAAGTGTGGCTCACCTGCCCAGCTCAAATGCAGACTGCCATTTCTGATACTAAATAGGCCTTCACTACTCATGTTTGTATTATCTTGCTTAGGACCACCTTGTGTATTATATTAAAATATGTCATTTAAATCATTTCGTATATTTTCATGTGGCATATACAAACTGGAGCAAATGAATACATTGATGATGTTGATGATGTCCCTAGGCTGTAAAACTTGATAAATTATGGAATTAAAATTAAAGAGAAAGCAAAAACCAATTCCGTTTTGTCAGAGAGTACTGGAGTCAGTGGGACAGCCAAAATTATATCTGTAATTTGATAGATCAGCATGAAAAAGAGGTACCTAAGAAAGCATACTAATGTCTAAGTTCAGCACAAAGAGATAAGGTTGTAATTACGCTGCAACAACTTAGTGCAATTCAACCTGAACAAAGTACAAACTCAATGCTGATTCTCATAGAATATGGATTTGAAAGTATTTTACCAATAAAGATTACAGGGAAAATGTATTGTTTCCCTGGGTTTTTTTGTGAATGCAAAAGCTATGAAAAAGAAAGGTCTTTATCTAGGCAGAGTTTATGATGAGCAATAGCTGTCTAACCTTCTCAAAATGGTACAACAAGCCAGAGTGCCTTTAGAGGGCCTGAGAAAAATGAAAACCATGAAAAAGTCATTATTTTTTAAAGAAAGTGTTTCAATAATTGAACACTATTTTAAAAAGTTGTGTTCTCTTCTTTTATTAAAAAAGTAGTATGTTCATATCCAGATGATGGCTATTCAACTATAAAATCTGGGAAACTAAATGGGCAACACACTGGAGGAAAATACGACCTTAGTAGCCGGAGTGCATATTGCACCACTGGAGAAATGACAATCTTTGTTGTCCCTTTCTACTGTCCTTTTCCACATTTCTCTAGAGAACATCTCTACCCACACCCTACAGAATCTACAGGGAGGAAAGAAGCCAAATCAAGTCACAATATTATTTCAGAAACGACGGGTTGGTTAAACCAACATTGAAGCAGTCTGCATTTGTCTCATGACAAATTTGCAAGTCAAATATCATTTCTCACCTTCAACCACATGCTTTTTCCAAGGCTGAAGAATCCACTTGGGATTTAGACTTCCATCTGGCTCCTCCAGTTCCAACATTTGAAAAATTAGCAATAATTTTTTTTTAATAAGATGGTTTTGTTCACTGGTATGTGAAATAGAATAGAATTAGGTCCATTTTATCTCCAATTATGAGAGGCTTTGCAGGTTAAAACACATAGATTTTAATCATTGTTTCAAGAAAAAGGAAGATAAAAAAGCTACTTCTGAAGGGGAGAGTATCATTGAGACTCACTTCTTAACTCTAGATGTGGGATTCTTTCCTTGGGATTAAGTCACACAGTTAAAAAAAAAAAAAAAAAAAAAAAAAAAAGATGTTTCTTTTCTCATCCATAATTGTTAAATATGTCCACAATACATGCAACCTGTCATAGGTATTGATAGTACACTGTTTGGTTCTTTCCTTTGCTTGCTTTTAAAATGAAAGGCAGGTTTTATTACAGGAATATAAAAAGGATCTCATCTTTAAACATGATGAAAAATAAGAGCAGAACTCAAGCCCTTCACATGGGCCAGTCAAGCCCTCATAACTTCCTTTCCAAGCAGTGTTTGTGCAAGCTGACTACATCCCAGGGTTTGCCACAGAGATCTGAGCAGACAAGCCTTTGAATTGAAATGAGCACCTGTGGCCTTAGAGGTGAAGTGCTTACAAAGGTTCAGTGACCCTGGAAACTAATTCTTCAGCAGCAGACTGTTCAAAGGGGAGCCCGTGATTAAGATGATAGAATGCCAATCGGGGGCTTGATTATGGTGGGAGGATGGCGGAAAATCTACTTCTAGAAATAGGGAGCATTTCTTTGATGCTAATTCACTCTATCTTTGCTCTTAAGGTCTACAACTTTAATTTCTTTCTACAAAAACATTCTCTGAAAAACCACCTTCGTCCCTCATCCTCACATGAGATAACAGAAAGTTATGTTTTTACTCAATAGCTTTCTTCCAGTGTATGAAGCAAGCCAGCAGTACAAAGAAATAACTTTTGTCTGCTTCGTAACTTCCTCCAGAGTTACTTGTGATCTTAGCTCATTGATTCTTTAATTCTCAGTGCTATTTTCATATTTAAGAAGCCATAATATGCCAGACTTCAATCTACTTTTCTTCAAATGCCCATTTGGTCATTAGAGGCTTACCTATGTGCAACTCTGAATATGAGATCCTAATTCTAGTATTTAGTTCTCTGTTTACTTATTTATAATACATAGCAAAATCAATGAGACAAAGTATTCTTATTTCAAATGCTTTATACAATCAAATATACTACTGTTCTAAGATAATAATGTGTGTGTGTGTGTGTGTGATATGTAACGATGCTGTCTATGAGTTCTTCCAGTTCACCATGTCTTTTAATCACAGTATTTCCCACAGTGTAATAGCCACAAGCCTGAATATTGTTTCAGTAAATAGAAATATTTCACCATTCTTTCAGTTAGCCAAATAATTCCGTAATACTGTATTTCTCTTAAGCTATCAAAAATGTTTCTCTCTCATTTTGGATATATTACTGGGAATATTTTCCCTAAAGTAACATATTATTTGTGTTTCTCACTCAAATCAAATTACTGATTCTTGTATATATTACCCAATTTTAAAAACTGGAGGTGGTTTGAGATTAAAAAAGAAATGCTGATGACAGATTTGTTACAGATAGCATTCAATTTTTTTCTGGAAATAGATTCCTATGTGGAGAACATTAACAGGGGGAGGGTGGGTATTAAGTAATGTAGCATGAACACTACTGTCAACGTGACACTGGTGGTACATGGAAATTCTGTCCCATTGTCTTCATCACCCATCCTTTCCTACAGAGACAAGGGCTTTTAGGGGTTTAAGCTTTTTTTTTTTTCCATCCAAACAAATCAAATTTCCTAAGCTAATGCTATGCTTGATAAACTCGATTATAAAATAACAACAGTAATCATTATCAGAACAGTGATTTTTGTTTCCATGAGGGAATAAAGATCTGTGTTTCCCCTTTTTTAACCTAATAATCATCAATCATTCTAAACAATAATAGTAGACGTGGAAGCAAAATTATAATCACAGAATCCATGTGTACCTCCAAAGCATGATGGGAGAAAATTAGAAGCTGTTAGGAATAGCAAATGTGTTACCAGACCAAATAATTTCAAATTGGAAGATTAATAAGTGATTTTTTTTGTCTTCGAGGGTCCCTTCTCCCAGATAACTGACAAAGCAGATATGTTGGAACACTGAAAGAAAAAATAAAATTAAAAAGGTATACTTGGAACTGGGTGAGAAGATCCTGAGAAATAGTCAAAAGCCAAGATTCCCAGTACCATTTGGAACAGATAGGCAACCACCATGCCAGGAACTCCACAGGAAAGGCTTAATCTTTAAGCATAAGGTAAAAGTGTATTGCGAATGGAACTTTGTAAGGTAAGGAAAACTTGGCCAGAATAGCCAAGCTCTTTTTCTTTTTCTTTTTCTTTTTTCTTTTTCTTTTTCTTTTTTCTTTTCTTTCTTTCTTTTTTTTTTTTTTTTTTTTGGAAGGATCAACATTTTATTTTATTTTTTTTAGACTTTATTTTAAAAAACAAAGATAAAAGAAAAAAATTTTTAAACATTTTTGCATAAATGTATACAAATAAAATTGTGTCAGTGCTTGGCTTTTTTTTTTTTTCTTTTTTTTAAGGTTTGATACTCTGCATTAAGGTCTTACTAGTTACAATGAGCAAAAAGTACATATAAAACAGGATGTAACCGGAATTAGTCAGTGTTTTCTTGGTGTGTCAGGATTAAGCATGACTTTTTTGTTTGTTTGTTTGTTTTGTTCTGTTTTCTTTTTTTCTTGAACTTCACACAGTCTGTGAGTTGTTTCTGGGGCAGTCTGAGCCTCTAGGGTTAGCATCCCACTATCAGTGACTGCATATTATGTCTGTTTTTTTGTGACTGGGTTATCTCACTCAGGATGATATTCTCTAGATGCAACCATTTTTTTAAGAATTTGGTTAAGTCATTGTTTCTGATTGCTGAGTAGTACTTCATTGTGTAAATGTACCACAATTTTTGTATCCATTCATCTACTGAGGGACATCTGGGTTCTTTCCAGCTTCTGGCTATTATAAATAGAGCTGCTATGAACATTGTGGTGCATGTATCTTTGTTGTGTAGTAAAGTGTCTCTGGGGTATATGCCCAGAAGTGGAATAGCTGGATCTTCAGGTAGTACTATGTCCAATTTTCTGATGAATCGCCAGACTGATTTCCAGAGTGGTTGTATCAGTTTACAACCCCACCAACAGTGGAGAAATGTTTCTCTTTCCATCTCCCATGTCCTGTTGTAAGATCTTCATTCCCCAGCCCGCTGTATGAGAGCCACAATCTGCTTTGCACCTTTCCTCTTCACACCCTAGGCCCATGCAGGAGATCTTCGAAATGTCTTTGGGGAAATTAAATCATTCTGTCATATCAGATGAATGTAAGTCTATTTGTTTTATACTAAAAACTACAATAAGGCTCAGCCTCTCACAAAGGAAGGATAAAACAACCAAGAAAATGGCAAAGTCAATTAAAGAAATATCTAAATCTACAACAGTTAGATATTCTCAAATCTTCCTTGTTGTTTCAGCAGAATTTTTGAATGACTACTAAGATTCCAAGTCACTTTAAATTCTGCTTATGAAATTCTCTGGAATGGAATTTATATACTGTATGATACCTTACCTTAAATTTAGGAATAATTTTGTGGATTAATAAATTATTGCTACTCTTACTTGTTAACTTTATATATCCAAGGTACTGTAACCATTGTTCTTGTAATTGATGATGTTATATGACTCCTTTATTATATTACAAGTGCTTTATATAACATCTTATAGACTAACCTACTGACGTGATAAAAATAGTTAACATGTTAGGAAAGGACCATGTTCCCAGATATCTTACTTTAAAAAAATTAAAGCAGGAAACTTAGCATATAAAAAAAAACTAATTCTTCCACAGGCTGAAAAAAATTTTTAAAGAATCCTGAACTTCAAATAAGAATGCAACCAGAGGGCCAAGGCCAGGTATCTGGATCAATGGTGCAATATTTGCCTCACACATACAAGGTCCTCAATTTGATTCCAGCAATGAAAACAACAATAAAGATGAATAGAAAAGGAATAAATTACAGCCAGATGACCCTGTAATTTCCTTGATTCCAGTCTTATAAGATCCCAGGAGATGCAATTATGCCAAGTCCGAATGTCTATCTACAAATACATAAATATTGCACTTCTGTGATTTTGAAGCAGTTTCTCTGTTATCTACTGTGTTATAACTTAGCTAAAGTAAGTTACGAATCTGAACAAGAAGTGAGGGAGAAAACACAATACAACTCAAGAAAACTCAGTTTAACACTGGCAGATGAACAGCAAATTATAAAGGATGCCAAACACAGTACATGTGAGAATGCATTCAGTAAAGCTCCTCAAGATGAACATAATAGCATCTACAAAATCTCCATTTGCAGCTTGAATAAACTGCCTCACCCTGATTTTAACCCCAATGTCATAGGCTATGTTCGTCTTTGTAACTGGAGGGCATTCTCTTTGGAGTAAGGAAGTAGAAAACACACTAATTTTTTCTAGCCAAGTCTTACATAGTTCAAGAAGTTATGTCTCCAACACACTCTGGACTTATACTAGCAGAGAAAACAAGGGACATAATCAGGATGTAAGCATATAGCTCACACATCTGCAGAGATTGCTATTAAATACAGACTTTATTCCAGGTAGCCATACACCCAGATCAGAACTGAGAGCTGTATTGTTAAGGTATGGAAGAGAAATAAGTATTTTCCAAAGTAAATACATTAGTTTATTTGCATGTGAACCACTCAAAGGGCTTTTGTTGGATGTTGTTTTGAGTGTCTTTTTTATTTTTGTTGATTCTAAACAAGCAATAATTTTTCTTAAAGTTCTTATAGAAGATCTAATGTTCAAGTATAGTGAAGAGAAATATTACAATTAAAGAGTGAAGAAGGCATGATATGGTCTATCAATCATGCTTTATATCCAAAAAGTGTAAAGTCCAGAAATATGTTTTAGCTATTAAAAACTTTAATATATGAAAAGGTGGTATTGAGTCTAGATAATCAGTAATAAAATGTTTAATAAATAATGTTTACTGGCAACACAATCATACAAATCATATTTGGATTTTATTCTAGGCCATGTGTGATATTCAATCCTGAAAATTTATATATTTTTATTTTATGTGCATGACTGTTTGCCTGAATGTGTGTGTGTGCAGGTGCATGTGTGCGTGTGTGTGTGTGTGTGTGTGTGTGTGTGTGTGTGTGTGTGTGTGTGTGACTGGTGCCTTCAAGAAAAGAGAGACTATGAGATCTGTTTTAAATGGACCTTCATACAGTTATGCTCTGCCATGTGGGTGCTCAAGACTGACCCTGGGCTCTCTGCAGAAGCAGCTATTTTAATCACTGAGATATCTCTAAAGCTCCTAGGGAAAAATTATTTCAAACAATAAAACTATTTAGAACGAAGTAAACTAAATTTTATATGTAAATTGCAAGAAAGCAGAGCAATGTATGTATAGAAGACATCCTTAATGAAGAATAGAAAAGGAAGCTCCATGAAAGCACTTCACCTCATTAAGTGGAGAAAAATTACTGCAAGATATATCATAAATTAAGTCTACGGAAAATTAATAGATTGAGAAAATATTTATGTAATGCAGATAGCACATGGTTAGTCTGCACAATAAAGAATATTTATGTACTAGCAATGAAAATTCAACTATCCCAATAGAATAATGAGAAAGTAATATAAATAATTCACTAAAAGGCAAGCATAAGTGACCAATAGACATACAAAGAGTGTTAAAGTGATAATGATAACTTGTTTTAACTTTGATTTACATTTTCTTGCTTGTGATAATGGTTTTATGTATTTCTGCCTGGCTGAGACTACAAATTAGATCTATCCTTCACTTTGCTGCTGGAAAAGAAGCCTGGCTGTCAGGTCTGGACCTAACAGGGAAAGAAGATGAAGAGTGCAAGATTTGCTTTTCCTTTTTCATTTCCATTTTGGGGAACTCTATGTGTATATACTGTAAAGGATTGAAATGATACCATTCAGTTACATTGATTCTCTTCTAAGAAATCCTTTCAGAGATACATTTGTAAGACTGAACAAAGATGTACATTATGGCACTATTTATAGTGACAAAAGCAATATAAATCTGTGCTGGAAAATGGCTTAGTACACAAAGAGCTTCCTGTACAAAGATAGAATGACTCAGAATCCTCAGCATCCAACATAAAAGTCAGCCAGGTATGGCAGTGTGTATCCCCTTCCTCCACCTCTGAGATTTGGGGAAGAAAGACAGACAGGAGAATCTCAGATGCTCTCTCGCCAGTTGGTCTCATCCATCAATAAGCTACAAATCCACTGAAAATGTTTGTCTGAAAAAAAATGGGAAAAATATTATATGGACAAAGATAGAGTCAAGTACTTAATATCAACATCAGTCCTTAGGCCACAAGTTCACCTATGGATGCCCCAACACACACACAAACACACACACAAACTCACAAACACACATACACATTATTCATAAGTTTAAAAAAAAACAAAGCAAAGAGTAAGTTAGAAAACATTTATTGAAGGGGAAAATATTGATGAATAATTTTACAACAATTTGCATGGTATAATGGTACTATATAGCAGATAATACTATGTAAATGTATAACTATATGTTCAATATAAATTTTTAGAATTCCAAGAATACATAGTATATACTTAATAGTGATACAAATAAATATATACTTAGGAAAATAAGCACATATATACATAGACACAAATATATATATATATACATGTATATATTATGTATATAGTATTATATATTACATTAAGTGTGTAGCATATATATGCCAGAATTTCTTTCATAAAATATTATCTGGACAGAATATCAAATATTATGTTAAATTAGTTATATTTCTGTTGCTCCTTTAAAACATCATGACCAAATACAACTTAACAAAGAGAGATGTCATTTGGGCTTATGATTCCAGAAGGCTAAGACTCCATTCTGGCAGCAGTAATTAGCAGCAACCAGTAGGAAGATGAAAGATTACATTACCAACCACAAGCAAAAAGCTAAGGAAGCAAATTGTAAGTGGCCAGTATCTTTAAACTCTCAAAGTCCATTTCCAGTGTTATACTTCCTCCATCAAAGCCACATCCCCCAAACCTCCCTAAACAGCATCACTAACTGAGGATCAAGTGCTCAAATGCCTGAGTCTACCAGGGGAGAGGGGAGCAATTCTTACTTAAACAACCACATATTCTAGTAAGGTCACTTTAAAATAAGGGGATTCTTGGAGACTTTCTGGTTGTGCCCA
Source organism: Micromys minutus (assembly GCF_963924665.1). Classification (NCBI taxonomy): domain Eukaryota; kingdom Metazoa; phylum Chordata; class Mammalia; order Rodentia; family Muridae; genus Micromys; species Micromys minutus. The sequence goes on along the minus strand of NC_137983.1, from coordinate 39,065,191 downwards.
GTGTAAACCATAAGGTCTTCAAAAGATGAACCTGAAGGCAAAGAGGGGATGACAGTCTGAGTGATGGAAAATGAGACACCTTCAATAGACCAGACCACACCAGAAGATGGGCTGTATGAAGATCTTGCAAAATATGGGGGAAACATGGGAATGGATATTCCCTGAAATTTCCAAAAGAAGCAGCCCTGATTCTCAGTAGCATGGATCATGCCAGACATCTGAAGGGCAGAGTAAAAGATTATTAACTTGTGTTGCTTTTATGAACTTTGCATTTGGAAACTTGTCATGCCATAAGAGACTCATGATATGTGCATTATATCATTTTAGTGCTTAGAACACTTAGGCTAACTTTGTACAACTGGAGCCTCAGTTTACAAATGAAACCCACAGGTCAAAAAGCTGTTTAACACACATGTTCTCAAATGCTCAGACTAGTGACGTACTTACCTCCTTGGGAATGAGGGTCTTCTTCTATACAGAATTGGGAATCTCTGTACTTGGATTTACAATATAGCATGTTCAGAGCACCTGGCCACATGTAGGCATGTTGTCTCAGGTGAGGAGGTAAGGACTTAGATTTGTAGTCAGACAAATCTTCATTTCAATCCAATTACTCTCTGGCTGACATAAAACAAGTCATTCCATCGAGCCTATTGTCTCCTTTATAAACTTAGAGACATAATTTCTACCTTGTAGAGTGAGAGAAAGCATTTGCTGGAATAATCTATGAACAGAGTGTCCAAGAGCAAGCCTTGTATAGATTTTGTTTTTAATAAATGTTATTTATTGTTGGTAGGGAGTATTACTTTTTTCTAATGACTCTGGGAAGCTTTTTCTCCTCCAAACAAGCTTTGGGATGTTGCTTCTACTTTTTCTGGTTTCTGTCAGACTCTGATGAAGGGATGGTAGTTAGTGCCTATGGCCAGAACTTCAGCTACAACCTGGGGAGCTATTAACACAGTGCAAGCATAGAGAAAGTAGCTTTTAGAGATGTGGGCATCACAGATCCATAATATGAATCTAAGAGCAAAAATGTACTATTAATAATATAAACTCATCCTGTGGGACTATATCACAGAGGAACAAACACAAAAAGAAAAAAAAACAGTTTTGAGGAATTCCTTTCAGAACTTGCACTTGGTTAGTTTGTTGTGAGAGTCAACAGATTATACAGTGCACCTCCATTAGAATCTGAATCATGTTGATCCTATTTCCTTATCAGAGCAGCCCAGGCTAAGTTCTTTTAGAATGTTCAACACACATAGACTATAGGTCTAAGTACTATACAAGCTTTTACATGGAAAATCCTTACAAATTTTCCTAAACCTCTTGGTTATTTATTCCTAAGATTTTTTTCTTTTTAATTTTATACTCAATGGTAATTTATGGACAATCATTAATTCTAGGCAATTTGCTACAGAAGGTCATTTACACCTACTTTTGCATTTAAAATTTTACATTACACATATGTATGTTTTATTTGCATGTATGTTTTTGCATCATTTGATACCTAGTGTCAGTATCCACCAGAGGGGGATGTCTCATTCCCTGGCATTTTAGTTTCAGATAGTTGTAAAACACCATGTAAATGCTGAGAATCAAACCTATGTTCTCTCTACAGAGTAGCAGCAAATGCTCTTAACTTCGGAGGAATCTCTGAGTGCCCTTAAACATTTCATTGCCTGGGTTACTCTGGTTCTGGGTTGTCTAGTTTTTGGTTCAATGTAGACTCAGTGAGCAATGATGGAACAAAGTAATTATTAAAGGAGCTTTGCTGATGAGGCGAGAGACACGGCTGCTGACCTACAAGCATAGCTGCTCTAGTACCACTGTGACACTAACACACTTTCTAAAAGCTTCAGAGTATCTTGATCAGGTCTATGCTTCTTAAGCTTAGGAAATGAAGACGGGCTTGGGCAAATTTGTCTTTGGAATTTTGTTCTGCTCAGAAAACCTCAGTGATAGTAAATTGTTTCTATTGCTAAAGGCTTCGCCATAGTATGTTGACTCTCATGTGATTTTCGGAGGAGGTCTTCTACATGTGGGAAACCCCAGGATGGCTAAACCCTGTGTGGATCGTGCTTCTCAGTATTGTATCTCTACTTGTAGAACCCTGACTTGGCTGACCTCAGTCTGGTTTCCAGTTTCAGATTATTTGTATCAGCTGCAGATGCACTACAACATCAAGACAACTTAGCAGAATGAAATGCTTACAGCAACAACAATTGATGAAGATCATTATCCTCTGCGAACAGGGCATTCCTAATCACCTCAATGATGACTATAATCCTTTTTTTAATTGAACAACTTTATTTTAAAACACAAAGGTAAATGTACAGATTTTAAGCATTTTTGCATAAAAGTATACTAATACATTTTTTTTCAGTACTTGATTTTTTTAAATGTTTGTTAGTGTGCATTAAAATCTTACTAGTTACATAAAGTACCTGTAAAACAAGATGTAACCCGAAAATAGTCAAAGTTTTCTTGGTGTGTAAAGATGGTTTTTCATTTTCTTTTTTCTTTTTTTCTTTTCCTTTCCTTTCTTTTTTTTTTTTTTTTTTTTTTTTTTTTTTTTTTTTTTTTTGGCCTTTGTGTTTTCTTGAACTTCATATAGCCTGTGAGTTGTTTCTGGGGTGTTCAGAGCTTTCTGAAGTTAGTATCCAATTATCAGTGACTGTATATTCTATCTATTCTTTTGTGACTGGGTTACCTCACTCAGGATGACATTCTCTAGATGCATTCATTTTCTAAAGAATTTCATAAAGTCATTGTTTCTGATGGCTGAGTAGTACTCCATTGTGTAAATATACCACAATTTTTGTATCCATTCATCTACTGAAGGACATCTGGGTTCTTTCCAGCTTCTGGCTATTATGAATAGGGCTGCTATGAACATTGTGATACATGTGTCTTTGTTGTATGTTGGAGCTTCTCTGGGGTATATGCCAGAAGCGGGATAGCTGGATCTTCAGGTAGTACTATGTCCATTTATCTTAGGAATCACTAGCCTGATTTCCAAAGTGGTTGTACCAGTTTACAACCCCACCAATAATGGATAAGTGTTCCTCTTTCTCCCCATCCTAGCCAGCATCTGCTGTCAAATGAATTTTTGATCATAGCCATTCTGACTGGTGTGAGGTGGAATATCAGAGTTGTTTTGATTTGCATTTCCCTGATGGCTAAGGATGTCAAGCACTTCCATAGATGCTTCTCAGCCATTCGATATTCCTCAATTGAGAAATTTTTGTTTAACTCTGTACCCCATTTTTAATAGGGTTGTTTGATTCTCTGGTATCTAACTTCTTGAGTTCATTGTATACCTTGCACATTAGGCCTCTATCAGATGTGGGGTTGGTAAAGATCTTTTCCCAATCTGTTGGCTGCTGTTTTATTTTATTGACAGTGTCCTTAGCCTTACAGAAATTTTGCAATCTCATTAAGTTCCATTTTTTGATATTGACCTTAGAACAGGAGCCATTGGTGTTCTGTTCAGGAAATTTTCTCCTGTGCTTATGTATTCTAAGGTTCTCCCTACATTTTTTCTAATAGTTTCAGTGTACCTGGTTTAATGTGGAGATATTTGATCCACTTGCACTTGAGCTTTGTACAAGGAGATAAAAGAGGTTCCATTTTCATTCTTCTGCATGCTGCGTGCCAGTTGGACCAACACCATTTGTTAAAGAGGCTGTTCTTTTTCCATTTATTGTTTACAGCTCCTTTGTCAAAAATCAAGTCACCATATATGTAAGGGTTCATTTCTGGATCTTCTATTCTATTCCATTGATCCACGTGCCTATTTCTGTACCAGTACCATGCAGTTTTCAGCACAGTTGCCTTGTAATATAGCTTGAGGTCAGGGATGGTGATTCCCACAGATGTTTTCTTGTTGTTGAGGATGGACTTCACTATTCTAGGTCTTTTGTTATTCCAGATGAAGTTTCACATTGCTCTTTCCAACTCTAGGAAGAATTGGGCTGGAATTTTGATGGGGATTGAATTGAATCCGTAGATTGCTTTTGGTAAGATTGCCATTTTCAAAATGTTGATCCTTCCAATCCATGAGCATGGGAGATCTTTCTATTTTCTGAGATATTCCTCAATTTCCTTCTTTAGAGATTTGAAGTTCTTGTCATACAGGTCCTTCACTTGCTTAGTTAGAGTCACACCAAGGTATTTCATATAGGTTATGACTATTTTGAAGGGTATCTTTTCCCTAATTTCTTTCTCTGCATGTCTATAATTCCTAATGACCGTGAATCATCTGTAATTTGATGTCCAATATGATTACGACTTACTGCAAGCCTAATAAAATACCAGTCCACAGTTATTGATTAAGTACTTCTCATTTTTCATTTTTAAAGCTCCATGCATCTATAATTTAAATGATGATCTACAAAGTATACAAAGACCAGGATTTCACCTGTGAAAAAAATTTTACAAAGAAATATTTTGTATTCAATCTACTGTATTTTATTTTACTTCTTCTTCTCTCCTCATTCTATAAACATTCCTGTGGTGGAAAAAAATCTTTATCCTATCCATTCATGATAGCTAGTTACATAATAGAATCAGTTTTCTGGGACTTAAGAGTTGAGCCTCTTTAACTCCTCAAGTCTTGTTTTAGAATTGAAACAACACTTAACTTTGATCCCTTAGGATATTCTTCACTAATTCTATTTACCTGAAATGTCAACCAATAGAATATAGGCATGGGAGAAATAGAAATGAGAACCTCTGAGCATGTCTTCAGTGTTCATCATTGATAAGTAAACACTGCCAAAACATCCTGATTCCTTAAATACAAAGTTTATCCATAAAATAAGTTAGGTGACTCTAAGGTGAGTTCCTAATTAACCTGAAATGATTGATGCGTTTTGCTTCACTGAAGGCTAATAGAAAGAATCATGTTTCCAAAGGAACCTGGGATAGCCTCAGACATTTAGGTAACCTCATAGGAAACAAGCACATGGGCCATAGAAACAGAAATAGAATGTGCTGATAGCAACTGGTCAAATCCCATGAAGAACAGAAGGGCCTGTTATGGCAGGCCAGAACTGAACAGGTTCACTTATAACTGTGGGTGGCTCTGCTGGATATCTAGACTGAAAGGCTGGCTTTCAGGATTCCTATCAGACAGTCATGCTTCCTTAGGAATCAGCAGCTACTTATCTCTGCTCTCATCCTTGTTCAAATATTCCTTCCCTGATGCTACCACAACCACTTTCAGCATGCCTTATTTTTGTATGTTTCACTTGCATGAAAAAATTTGTAATGAGAAATATCTGATGAATTAAATCATCACTAAATTGAAGCAATATAGTTGCCTAAAATTTTCAGACCATATCATGTCATAGATAACTGGCCAAATCTCCCAACATGTGTTAGAACCTTGAGTTTTATCTTTATCCCAAAAATAAATGCTATGGATAGAGTAACAGTTACTTGATAACTGAACATAAAACAATAATCATATGGAAATGACAGTGAGAATTCCTAACTATGGAAGTTGTAGATGTGATATATAACTAATTCAATTAAATACATGATAATTTTTTATTTAAATCTCCTTATTAATACAAAGAAATCTTTGTAAAAACACTGACTCTGAATTATTTCTTTTTTTCCCCTCTTTTATTGTTGATTCTTGAATTTACATTTGAGGTGTTTTCCCTTTTCCCCGAAAATCTCATCCCCCCTCCCCCTCCCATTGCCTCCATGAAGCTGCTTCCTCTCCCAACCTCCCTCTCCCACATCAGCACCTTGGTGTTCCCCTATACTGGGAAAAAGACACATCACTGGATCAAAGTCCTCTCCTCTCATTGATGCCAGAGAATGCTATCCTCTTCTGCATGTGCAACTGGAATGATGGGTATCACTATAAGAACTCATTGGGTAGTGTTTTCATCCCTAGGACCTGTGGTGGGTTTTGTTAGTTAAAAATTTTGTTCTTCCCATGGAGATGCAGACACTTTCAGCTCCTTCAGTTCTTTTTCTAGCTTCTTCATTGGGGTCCCTGTATTCAGTAAAATGGTTAGCTGCAAGCATCATCCTCTATATCAGTATGGTTCTGGCAGAGCCTCTGAGGAAGCATCCATATTAGGCTCCTGTCAGTAAAACACCACTTGGCATCAGCAATAGTGCCTGTGTTTAGTGGCTGTGTATGGGATGGATCCCCAGGTGAGGCAGTCACTGAATGATCTTCTTTCCAATCCTTACTCTTCTATTACTCATCATTTCCTCCAATGAGTCCATCTATCATATGGCCTTTTTTTTTTTTTTTTTTTTGACCTTCATAATTTTTGTGAAATGTTTCTTGGTTATTCAGAGGGTTTTGTTTTGTTTTGTTTTGGGAGGGGGGCTAGTATCCGCTTATCAGTGAGTACATATCATGAGTGTTCTTTTGTGACTGGGTTACCTCACTCAGGATGACAGCTTTCAGTACCATCCATTGTCCTAGAAATTTTATGAACTCATTGTTACTAATAGCTCAGTAGTATTTCATTGTATAAATGTTCCACAACTTCTGTATCCATTACTCTGTTGAAGGGCATCTGGGATCTTTCCAGCTTCCGGCTATTATAAATAAGGCTGCTATGAACATGGTAGAACATGTGTCCTTGTTAGATGTTGGAGCTTCTTTTGGGTATATGCCCAAGACTGGTATAGCAGGGTACTTTTTTCTGAGGAACTGCCAGACTTATTACTACCTGCTTACAAACCCACCAACAGTGGAGGAGTGTTCCTCTTTCTCCACATCCTTTCCAGCACCTGCTGTCACCTGAGTTTTTGATCTTAGCCATTCTGACTGTTGTGAGGTGCAATCTCAGGGTTGTTTTGATTTAAATTAGAGATGTTGAGCATTTCTTTCTGTGATTCTCAACTATTCAGTATTCCTCAGCTGAGAATTCTTTGTTTAGCTCTGTACCTCATTTTAATAGGATTATTTGATTCTCTAGAGTCCAAATTCTTGAGTTCTTTGTATATATAGGATACTAACCCTTCATCAAATATAAGGTTGGTAAAGATATTTTCCCAATCTGTTGGTTACTATTTTGTCCTTTTAACAGTGTCCTTTACTGTATAGAAGCATTGCAATTTTATGAGGTCCTCTTTGTCCATTCTTGCTCTTTAGAGCATACCTATATGTTCTAAGCTCTTCACCAATTTCTGTTCTATTAGAACAGAACCTGGCTTTATGTTTTTGATCCACATGGACTTGATCCACATGGACTTTCTACAAGGAGATAAGAAAGGATCAATTTGCATTCTTCTGCATGCTGACTGCCAGTTGAACCAGCACCATTGTTTAAGAAGCTCTATTTTTTTTCCATTGAATGTGTTTAACTCCTTGTCAAAGTTCAAATGACCGTAGGTATATGGGTTCATTTCTATGTTATCAATTGCATTCAACTGAAAAACCTGCTTGTCTCTGTACCAATACCATGCAGTTTTTATCAAAACTGATCTGTAATACAGCTTGAGGACACGGATGGTGATTTTCCTGAAAGGTTTTTTTTTTTTTTTTTTTTTTTTTTTGTAGAGAATAGTTTTTGCTATCCTAATTTTTTTATTATTCCAAATGAATTTTCAAGTGATCTTTCTAACTCTATGAAGAACTGAGTTGGTATTTTGATGGGGATTACATTGAATCTGTAGATTGCTTTAAGCAAGATATCCATTTGTACTATGTTGATCCTTCCAATCCATGAGCATGGAAGATCTCCCCATCTTCTGAGCTCCTCTTCAGTTTTCTTCTTCAGAGACTCTAACTCCTTGTCATATAGATCCTTCACTTGCTTGGTTAGGATCACACCAAGGAATTTTATAGTCTTTGTGAGTATTGGAAAGGGTGTTGATTCTCTAATTTCTTTCTCAGCTTATTTATCCTTTGAGTAGAGGAAGACTACTGATTTGAGTTAATTTTATATCCAGCAACTTTGCTGAAGTTGTTTATCAGTTGTAGACATTCTCTGGTGGAATTTTTGGGTCACTTAAGTATACTATCATATGATCTGCAAATGGTAATATTTTGACTTCTTCCTTTCCAATTTACATCTCTTTGACCTTTTTTTTTTTTTTTTTTTTTTTTTTTTTTGTCTGATAGCTTTGGCTAGTATTTAGTATTTACGGTACTATATAGAATAGGTAGGGAGACAGTAGACAGCCTTGTCTAGTCCCTGATTTTAGTGGGATTGCTTCAAGTTTCTCACTATTTAGTTTAATGCTGGCTACTGGTTTCCTGTATATTGTTTTTATTATGCTTAAGTATGGGCCTTGAATTCTTGATCTTTCTAAGACTTTTAACATAAGGGGTGTTCAATATTGGAAAATGCTTTCTAAGCATCTAAAGAGATGATCATGTTTCTTTTTTCTTTGAGTTTTTTTTTTTTTTATGTGGTGGATTATGTTGAGGATTTTTGTATATTGAACCATCCTTGAATCCCTGGAATCAAGCCTACTTGATTGTGGTAAATGATTGTTTTGTTGTGGTCTTGGATTAGGATTGCAAGAGTTTTATTGAGTACTTTTGCAAAAATGTTCATGAGGGAAATTAGTCTGAAGTTCTCTTTTGTTGTAGGGTCTTTGTGTGGTTTAAGAATGAGCATAATTGTGGCTTCAAAGAATGAGTTCTGTTTCTATTTTGTGGAATAGTTGGGAGAGTATTGGTATTAGGTCTTCTATGAAGATCTGATAAAATTCTGCACTAAACCCATCAGGTTCTGGGTGTTTTTTGGTTGGGAGCTTTTTGATGACTGCTTCTATTACCTTAGGGGTTATGGGCTTGTTTATATAGTTTATCTGATCCTGATTGAACTTTGGTACCTGGTATCTATCAAGAACATTTCCATTTCTTCTAGATTTTCCTATTTTGTTGAGTATAGGCTTTTTTGTAGGATCTGATGACTTCTTGAATTTACTCAGTTTCTGTTGTTATGTCTCCCCTTTGATTTCTGAATTTGTTAATTTGGATGCTCTCTCTGTGCCCTTTTTTTTAATCTGGCTAAGGTTTTATCAATCTTGTTGATTGTCTCAAACAGTGAGCTCCTGTTTATTTTATTTGATGTTGTTAAATTTTATTTAACAAATGTAAATGTTTTTAACTATTTTTCAGAGACAGGAGGCTATTTGCAAAAATGTTACAAAATTACTATATAATCTTTGACCAGAAACCCTAAAGATTCAAAAGTTCATGACCTTCTGGCCCTTCTCTGGCTTGTGCACAAATGTTGGAAGGTTAAGAGAAGGAGAGGTATAGTGTAAAGTATAAAAATTTTTGAAGGTAAAGAGAAGATATGGTGTTACTCAGCCCCTAGGTATTTTTCATTTTCTAAACCCAAGGAAATTCTATAGCCATAATACTGTTACCAAATAATCCTGATGATCAAATTATTGATATTGTTTAATTCCTGTTAATTAAAGTCATTCCTAAGGTTGCTACAATAATGACTTTTTATTGTTTTGCTTATTCAGTCTGGCTATATAGTGTAAACTGTTGTGGAATTCACAGCCCTCAATCCTGAGCCCCACTAAGTCGTGGCATTACAGGTTTGCATTGCCTTTCCAGCCAATTATGAGTTTCATAGGAAAGGAAAGCCCAGATGCTGACTTGAACTCACTTGTCCATCTCATCTTCTCCTAAAATCAAGCTGCTCCTCAGGTTTGCCTTGTTTTTTGTGAATTCTGCATCTGCCTCCCAAGTTCTGAGATCAAAGGCACGCACCACCATGCCTGGCTATGCTGGCCCTTAGGAGAAATAGATAGGCTTTCTGATCAGTACCTTCTGGATCTTCTGCAGCATGCTGCTCACTATGAATTTGTCTGGTGTTTCCTCATGACTCCCTCAAGTGCAGCCTCTCCAGGCCTCCCATTGGATCAGCTGAATATGTTTTTGCCTGGTGCCAGTAGAGGCCAGAAGCGGGAGTCGGATTCCTTGGGAACAGAGTTGAAAACAGTTGTGAGCTAGCTGGCATGTTGGGTATTGAAGCTGGGTCCTCTAGAAGAGTGCTCTTAACCACTGAGCAATTTCTCTAACCCCTGGAGCAATTTTAAAAGGTGTTTTTTCCCTCTTTTCCAAAGATACTGGTGAAAAATACTGGTCAGTGTAATAAGATTTCAGATTTAAAGATACTGATCTCAATTAGTAGATTTAAAAAAAATTATTTCTCTCTGTATTTACATTTGAAATGTTATCCCCTTTGCCCACCCCGCTCCCATCCCCTCTTCCCCTCTGCTTGTCTTCACAAAAGTGCAGTAGCTATTCATGTGTTTCTCAAGGCCCTCTATCATCAGCATGAGGCACAATTTTAAGTCCAAACCTTTTTCTGATATGTTAGAATATGCACCGCTTCCTGTGGTAGGAGAGCTGGGTTCTGATGTTACCAGGTTGTCTTGGTTTCTGTTGCTTAGTCGCTTGCCTCTTGCCATCTTCTTATCTTTGATGTTAGTTGTTCTTGTTGTCTCTGAATGGATCTTGTCTTTCCTGTGCATCTGTGGACCACAGGCACCAGAGGAAGATTGGTACTGGGTGTTCAGCCCTTGATGGTCAGGCTGTGAGTTCCAATGGCAATGTGCCAGCTCTAGCTCTGGATGCAGACGGAGGCTTGAAGTGCACAGACTCAATCAGTAGCACGAGACCTGTGCCTTCAAAGTTCCTGGAAGTCTCTCTCCAGAGATTAGTGGACAGAGAGTGTTGGCTCCGACATCTCTTCTGGGTGCTCAGTTCTCTGTGGATAGGCTGCTAGTCCTGATGGCAGTGTGCCTGCTCTGCCTGTGGCTCTGGGCACAAGTCTCCAAATTTTTTGTTATATTGTATATGATATACGTACAATATAACAGTAAAGAAATTGTATTATATATTGTATTTTGTTTGTTTGCCTATTTGAAAATAAATTATTTTTCATACGATATACTCTTATCACATTTCCCTCCCTCACTTCCTCCCAGAAACCCACCTCTAAACCCACCCAACCTCATGCCCCCCTCTAGAAAACAATAGGTAAATGAAACACAAAGCAAAATGAATAAAAAAAGACAATAAAAAAACCCTGAAAAACAGACACACATATAACACATACAAATTTTAAATACATATATTATGTATTATATTTACATACATATATGCATATATTTCATTTCCCATATTCCCTTCATTACCCATTTTTCCCTCTCCCACTCTGTTCAATTTTGTATACAGATATACTAGAGGTAATTCCAGGAATAAATTTTGAGTAGAATACTATAAAAGGCACTAGTGAAAAACAAGGATGTATGAAAATAAGGAAAGAGACATCCATGTCTCTGCTCCAAACTAAGTTTAAAGCATGAAACAGAAGATACAAAATGCAAATGAATGTAAACAGTGTAAAGGAGTGAATAGCATTGGTCTGGGGAAGAGTAAAGAGTCTCTTTGGAGGCTTGAAAATCCTCTCTGGTGTCAATATTCCCTAGGGGCTGTCTCTGTGTGCATAAATTCCAATCTACACCCAATACTACAAGGTGCTAACTCTTCTGGATGCTGATGCATGAAGAATGAAGGGATTTAGCTGATCACTTGCTACAGAATAGATGAGAGTAAACATAATGCTGATATTTTTATTCTATTACTTCTTAATTAACTTTTTTATTTATCTACATCCCAAATTTCACCCTCCCTTTGCAGGTCAACCTCTCTCACACTTCTTCACCCCATTCCTCCTCCCCTTTGCCTCTGAGAGAATGTTCAACCCTGGAGATCCCCTTTCTCTAGGGCATCAAGTAAGTCTATACAGTATTAGGTACATCCTCTCCCACTAGGGTCAGACAAGTAGTCCTCTGCTATATATGTGCTGGGAGTCACTCCATGGATATTCTTTGGTTGGGGGCTTAGTCTCTGGAAGCTCCCAGGGGTCCAGGTTAGGTAACACTGTTGATCTTCCTGTGGGGTTATCATCCCCTTCAATTCCTACTGAGATAGGTACAGAAACTTGTAGAAAGAATTCTGGTCTTCTATTATTCCTGGGGCTTTACAGGTAGATAGATAGATAGATAGATAGATAGATAGATAGATAGATAGATAGATAGGTGGTAGATAGATAGGTGGATAGATAGATAGATAGAAATAAAAATAAAGATAGAGATATAAAACAGGACTAGTGCAGAGTCTGTTTCAAAATATGTTGAAATATGTTGATATAAATCATATGCAATCTTTACCTTTCAAGGCATATGAGGAGTTAAATGTATTATGTACCATTATAAACAATAACACAATGAATATTTCAAATTCAAAAATCACAAGTGTACTGAAAAATTGGGATATTGGGAAAGTAAGGGAAATTAAATCTTTAAAAATGAATAAGGTTTCTTCAGGAGAGACAGGAGAGGGGATACAGAAAGAAGCTGACTCAAGATATACACATGTGAAGGAAAACACTTGTTTCACAGTTATTCATCTTTCGTATGTAAAAGGAGGCCCAATTGCATAAGCCATGTGGCAGAGGAAGTAACTATACAATGGTGAATTTATAGCTACCATGTAATCATAGGGAGCTCCCATTAAATCGAGCTTATGCAATAACCTCAAGATCTGTAGTGACAACTGGTTTTAATACAAGTTTTGTTTGTTTTTAATAAATATTTAGTGTGTGTTTAGAAGAATTTTTGCAACATAACTATCCTACTCAGCTTCAAATACTCAGTTGATACAACTTAGAGTCATCTAAAGGATGAGGAGTCATTGAGGAGTTTCCTAGGTCAGGTTTGTCTATGGAAACAGCTGTCAGGTAACGTCTTGATTATTAATTGATGTGGGAAAGCCCACATGGCATTAAACTATTCCTTGGGCAGGCACCTGGATTGAATTACAAAATATATAAAAGATAACAAAAATTAAAGGTCACCCTAATAATGAGCCAGTATCAATTTTTCTATATGGCTCCTGCCCTAATTTTCTTCAGTGATGGATTGTGACTTCAAAGTGTGAGCCAGAAAAACTTTTTCATCTCTGTATTATGCTTGGTAATAACTGATTGTTTGTTTGTTTGACATCATTTGTGAACAAACGAGACAATACACTTATCTACTGTATAAGGTTCATTGATACTAACACTTCAGAAAAAACCCGAGCTCAATGAATGTTCATCTTGCCTTTGACCAACTGGGTAATATGAAAGAGGTTACTTAACCTTTCACCAGACCAGTTTTGTATATAAAGAAGATAATCAGTCCAACTACAGCTATTGTAAAGGCTAAAGAAGTGATATCTATAATGTTTCGTGATGAATACAGAATGAATAGACCCATCACCAAGTCTCTAAGACAATTATTTACAAGTTTACCTGAGCCATCCAATCTTCTTTAAATTTCAAAATCTCGTTGTGTAACATAGACGTATGCTGAGCTAAACTGCTGTTTGCCAGGGAATCAGGGCATTAGAAACTTTCTTGGCTCCCTCTTACTCAAATTGTGTTTATCTCAGTGACCCCTAAAAAGCTCTGTAGGCTACAGCTTTAAAAGTTCCATGCCACGGTACAGTTGCCTTTCCTCAAGATGAATTATTGAATAAATAAATAAATTAATCTAGAGTTCTCTTCTGGAATTTATTTTACATTTTATTTCTTTTGGGGAGCATCAGCATTCAAAATGCTCTTTTTCCTTAATACTACAGCATTTACTGTGCCATTTAAATTCTATAGCAAGTTTCAATGTTGCCTGCTTTATGTGCTTTAAGTTAGTAAATTTGATAAAGTATCACTCAAAAAATTTTACTATGTTTCTATGCAGGATACACTTAAGCAAATCAATAAAGCTTTTGTCTCTTCTGTGTGGAGAGCTTCTAAATGGCAAGAATCCCATGGGAGCATGGCATGGCAAGCTGACTGCATTTCTAGGCAGATGGTAAAACAACTAGTCTGGATCAAAGCTATGCATGACTAAGCAGCTGCTGAGTTAGCCCTCCTCAGGCTCCAAGGTTGTGACTGATGCAGTGTATGTATCCTTATGTGTATATTGCTATTTTAATTTGTCAGTAGATGATTTTTAGAAACAAAAGTAGGCTTGCATTTTCTGTAAGGACATTTGTCTGTTATATGTTGGGGCACTGGAAATTACACCTAGGGTTGAAGACTTGCCAGCTCAGGTTTTCTGAACCTTATGGACAGTCTCCCTTTACTGAGAGTTCCAAGTATAGGTAACAATCTAAAGCTAATCTTATGCCAGCTGATGATTATAATAGAGGCTTTGTGGTATCAATTTTTCTCTGAAATCTTCTGCGGTCTCATTTCAGGTTTCAATGAGTGGCTATGGAGACAGAGAGTGAAACAATTGATGTTCTGAGGGTGTATGGGATAAGAGAGGTTCATGCTGGGCACTGGCTCTGTCTCACAGAGTAAGTGCACTTTAGTTATCTTACATTAGCTATCACAGGGAAAGTCATTCCATTGCTGTAGACATAAACATTATTACTTGCCTCATAAAGATACTCTATGCATAACAAGTACATGTGAGTGCTTTGGTAGTAAGAAGTCTACAACTATACTGTCCAGAGATGGGGACGACGAAGCATTAGGATGGAAAACTAAGGGAAGCAAGCCAGTTACCAAGCACAGTCCGGATCAGAGTTTAAAACACAGAGGTCCAAATGAGAGCTGAACACAATGTCTGTTTGCCCTACTGGCTTCCTTTGTACAATGGAGATATTATTATTCTTACAAGATTGTTACAGAAGAGAGATATGATAACCTACATGAGAGTGCCCATGAACTGAGAAATTTTGCTACTTTCTAGATGACTCATTGCTTAGAATAATTCAATCTTAATTTTATCTTCCTTCGTATTAAAGCCGGGAGTACATAAGTCACAACAGAGTTGTCTGAAGGAAATTACTGTAGCAATAGTACTAGTCTGTATTTGTATTGTCCAATACAGGCAACTCTTCATGTGATAGTAAATCAGAGCAAAGGTAGTTTGGTTAAGAAAATAAAATTTCACATCAATTGAGAACTCTTAAAAAATAAGAATATATATATTAGAAATATCCGCCAACAATTTACTGAGATTTGGTCTTCACATACAAGCTGCTCACCTATGCTTAGAGAAAACCTCTTTTCACGTTGTCATCTGATCTCAACATCTGTACCATGGCATGCTCACTACACACGTTCATAGTGGGTTGTTCATTCTTAATACTATCTATCACTGTAGCCTTAGAAACATGTGCAATCTATGATGCCATCACCCATGATGGCCAGAAACATGTTAGGTCCCAGTTATTGCTCAGGCCCATGTTGTAGTTGTTGTTCAATATAAATATAGCAAGCAATTATAAATATATCATGAATGCTATTGTGTATAGTCATGGCCATTTGGCTGTGTGTATAGCTTTATAAATTATTTAGATGTGCAAACACGATGCTTTTGTTTATCTTCTCTACTTTGCCATCCTGCCAGCCCTGGTACCTTGCACTGTTCTTATTTCTATAACTTTTACTATTTTAGAATCTGTATGTGAGGTCTAGTGGTTATTTGACTTTTTGTACATGGCTCATTTTACCTTTATTATGCCCTCTCAATCGAGCATGTAAATAACAGGGTTTCCTTCTTTTTAGTGTTCAATAATACTAGAGTGTTGAATACATTGAAAACATTTTGTTTTAATGCACTAGAACATATTTTCCCATCCATTCATTTATCCACCCACCCATCCATCCTTACATGTAAAACTAACATTGTTTTCATGTGTTGGCATCCATATAACTTTTTCCTGTTCATGGGATTAAAAAGAAAGCCTGACAAAGGCAATGGGAGGCAAAACTACACAGTTCTACCTTACAGTCCCTGTGGCAGGTAAGTCACAGTGGCAGGATCTTGAAATACTTGATCACATTGCAACCCTAGTAAAGAAACAAAGATCAATGAACACACAGGCGCTCAACTCACATTCTCTGTAATGTCTAACATCTTAGCTCCTGGAATGATATTCATAATGTGCAGACCAACTCACCTCAATTAACATAATCAGAATAATCTCTAGAAGCCTGCTCAAACACCCTTCTTTCAGGTGGTTCTAAATCTCATCAAAGTTGACAGTTACGATTAACCATCATAGCTGATATCTATTAATAATGTTGAAAGGAATATTGGAAGACAGCTATCATTAAAATCCTGATTCATTCATTTTGGTCATATACAAAGAAGTAAAATTTCTGGATTATAAAGTAGTTATAGAGTTTCTTAAGAAACCTCTTGACTCCACAAAGAAGTAAAATTTCTGGATTATAAAGTAGTTATAGATTTAGTTTCTTAAGAAACCTCTTGACTCCTTTTCATAATGCCATGCCAGTCTATATTCAGCAAGCAATATGTAAGCTTCCCTGTTCCTAACATGATTGCAAACAATTAACTGAATTTCATTTGAAAAATAATAGGTATTTTATGAAGTGTGGTGCAATATGTCATTCTTGTTTTGATTTAACCTTTCTAACAATATTAGACATATTACAGACCTATTGGCTAACCTTTACCTTTATGTAAATTTGTTTCATTGATTTACCTTTACTTTTGCTTCATTTATATACCTTTTCTCTTCATTTTTAAACTAACATCTCTTCTGGTTCTTCACTAATGTATAAATTTACTTTTTAATGTAGTTAAATTGAAGAAGTTTCTTCTCTATTTTATGTTAATCACCTGTGTTTGGCAAGTATTTCTCCCATGACTTGCAAATCCCTTCCACTCTCTTGAACTTACTTGTCTTTTGTCCCTTTGCTTGAACTTTAAGAGCTAGAAATAGACATTTTCTTGAAATAAATGGTACTAATAAGATTTTCCTTACATTTTCTTCTAGCAGTTCTATAATATTGTTTCTCATATTTAAGTCAATGGTTTACTTTGACTTAATTTGTTGCATGGAAGAGAAGTTTAGCATATGGAAGAAAATGTCCAATTACAAGTGTATGTTTTTAAGTACTCATTTTCCCCCAACTTCATTTATTGAAAAGTGTTACCAACTATGCAGTCTTGATGTCTTTGTTGAAGATTAGTTGAATATATATATATATATATCTTTTTTTCAACCCTGGGATTCTTAGGCTATTACATTGACCTAATATGTTTAATTTAAGACCAGTACAATAAAGTTTCAATCACTATAAATTTGTGCAATAATTTAAAATCAGGACTTTTCATTCTCCAGTATCATTTCTGTCTCAAGTTCTTTAAAGATTCACAATATTCTGTTTCCATGTGGAATTTAGTTTCTTTTTTTTTCCTGTTTTATTGGAAATGCTATAGGAGTCTCAATAGATATTATTACAAAAATTTAGTATATTGCTTTGGTTTGAACAGACATTTTAATGATATTTATTACTCCAATCCACAAGTGTGTGAGAAATACCTGAATATGAATTTAAAGAAACATGGATGTTTACCCACAAGTGTATGGCACAATGTAATTTTAGTATAGAATTTGCACCCACCAAAGCAACCTCATTATACAGAAATCATTTTCAGAAAAACTTTCCAAGAAGTGTGTTGTTATTCAAAAGCATCTGTAGGACAAAAAGTTCTTAGAGTTAAATTAATGGGCTCCATGAACAATTAAAATCATAATTATATGTCATCTAGATTTTTTCCTGGAGAAAGAATTCAAATCTATTATTGAATTCATAAAAATTATTACATATGGAATATAAACACATAAACCCAAGCACTATTGCTGATATGAAGAAAAGAAGTTCTTACTGGCAGGAATCAGATATTGATGCCTCCTCAGAGGCTCTGTCAGAGTCATACAAATACAGATGAGGATGCTTGCAACTAACCATCAGACTGAACAGTGGGACCCCAATGAAGTAGCTAGAGAAAGAACTAAAGGAACTGAAAGGGTTTGCAACCTTACAGGAAGAACAACATTATCAACCAGCCAAACCCTCCTCAATTTTCATAAACTAAAACACCAACCATTAAGCACACATAGAGAGAGACCCATGGCTCCAGTTGCATATGTAGCAGAGGATAGCAGTGTCTGGCATTGATGTTAGAAGAGACCTTTGGACTAGTGAAGGCATGTTCTCCCAGTGTAGGTGAATGCCAAAGCACTGTGGTGGAGAGGGTGATTGGGGGAATGCGAGTGGGGGCAGGGAAAAGGGATAGCATTTGAAATGCAAATACAGAGAATATCCAATAAAATAATTTAAAAAAGAAGAATGTTCCTGATCTGCAATCCAGCTGTAGGTGTAAACACCTGAATATGTTTCACATAATACAGGCAACCACAGCTATGCCGTGTCAATAGCTGATGTCATTAATCATTTTTGGAAACAGAAAGCCATGAGCTAGGCATTCAGTGAAAATATGCAAATTATAGAATTAAGAATAGTGCTCGATTACTAAAGATCAAAATTAGGCAGTATTAGCATATTTAACTGCACAATAGTGGCTTTAAAATTAACTCATTTCCTTTAAAGTGTGAAAATAATACAGACTAGAACCAAAACAAACTAAGATGTTTATTCTTTTGTACTTTTTGCCCTGTTCCCCTATAACAACTAATGATGAATAAAGACCTATCACTACAGTTTTTTCATTCACACACACACACACACACACACACACACACACACACACACACACACACACACACACAAACAATCTTGTTTATGTGCATGCATATTCATGTACACTTTTCAAACTCTTTGTGGTTCACTGATTATGGTCCTCACAGTTAACCACAAGTTCCCAAGAACTTGTGAATAGGCAAGGAAACTTTAGTTCTGCCTCAAAAGGTGCCTGCCTACTAAGTACCTTAATGTTAGATTTTGAAATATAGAGCGATTTTTAAAAAATGAGATTTGATTTTTTTTGTTTTGTTTTTTTTTTGGGTTTGGTTTTAGTTTGGTTTATTGCTGCTGCTAGGTTTTTGTTTTGGATTAGTTTGTTTGTTTTTATTTGTTTTTGTTTTTGTTTGTTTGTTTCTTTATAGCTGTTCCAAGGATTAGAACTTATTCTTGTCACTTTGCCTTCTTTTTTCTCTTTTTTATTGGATATTCTCTGCATTAACATTGGAAATTTTATACTCTTTACCCCTACTCCCATTCTCACTCCCTCTCCCCTTGCTTCCATGAAGGTGTGCCCCATCTCCCAGCCATCCTCTCCCAGCTCAGTGCTTTGGCATCCCCCTACACTGGGGAAAACGTGCCTTCACTGGACCAAAGGCCTCTTCTTCCATTAATGCCAGAGAATATTATTCTCTGCTAAATATACAACTGGAGTCATAAGTCTCTCCATGCTTGCTCATTAGTTGGTATTTTAGGCCCTGGGAGCTCTGGAGGGTTTAGGTGGATTATAATATTGTTATCCCCATGGGGATAACCCTTTCAGCTCCTTCAGTTATCCCCATGGGGATAACCCTTTCAGCTCCTTCAGTTCTTTCTGTAGATCCTCCCTCATTGGGGTCCCAGTGTTCAGTCCAATGGTTAATTGCAAACATCCTCATGTGTATCAGTATGGTTCTGGCAGAGCCTCTGAGGTGGCATCTATATCTGTTTCCTGCCAATAAGCACTTTTTGGCATCATCAATAATGTGTGGGTTTAGTGGCTGCATATTCGATGGATCCCCAGGTGAGGCAGTCTCTGGATGATTTTTTTTCTTCAATCCCTGCTCCTCTATTTGTCCCTGTATTTCCTGTCATGAAAGTTTTGTTCTCCCTTTTAAGAAAAACTAAGGTATCCACATTCTTGCCTTCCTTCTTTTTGAGCTTCCTAAAATCTTTGTATATTTTCTTGGGTATTCAGAGCTTTTCGATGTTAGTATCTGCCTATCAGTGAGTGCATACCATGAGTGTTGTTTTGTGACTGGGTTACCTCACTCAGGATGATAGCTCTAGTTGCATCCATTTGCCTAAGAATTTCATGAACTCATTGGTTTTAATAGGTGAATAGTACTCCAGTACGTAAATGTATCACAAATTTTATATCCATTCCTCTGTTGAAGCACATCTGGGTTCTTTCCAGCTTCTGGCTATTATAAATAAGGCTGCTATTAACATGGAAGTTCATGTGTCCTTGTTATATGCTACAGTGACTTTTGTGTCTATGCCCAGACAAATCAACCTATTCTTGTCTCCTTGTACAAAGCTCAAGTCGAAGTGGATCAAAGGCCTTCACATAAAATCAGGTACACTGAAACTAATAGAACAAAAAATGTGGAAGAACTTAGAACACATAGGCACAGGGAAAATTTTCCTGAACAGAACACCAATGCTCCAAGATCAAGAATTGACCAATAGGACCTCGTAAATTTGCAAAGCTTCTGTAAGACAAAGGACACTGTCAAAAGGACAAAATGGTAACTATCAGATTGGGATAAGATATTTACCAATCCTACATCTGATAGAAGGCTAGTATCCAATATATACAAAGAACTCAAGAAGTTAGACTGTAGGGAATCAAATAATACTATTAAAAATGGGGTACAGAGCTAAAAAAAAATTTTCATCTGAGAAATACTGAATGGCTGAGAAACACTTGAAAATTGTTCATCATCGCCAGTCATGAGAGAAAATCAACTCAAAACACCCTGAGATTCTACCTCACACCAGTCGGAATGGCTAAAATCAAAAACGCAGTTGACAGCAGATGCTGGTGAGGATGTGGAGAAAGAGGAACACTTCTCCACTGTTTGTGGAATTACAAGCTGGAACAACCACTCTGGAAATAAATCTTGAGAATTTTCACTTTGCCTCTTGATGCTGTTACATAGAAGTTTCAATACTCAGGCTAGATGCCTATTATCAATCACTTCATCTAAGTTTGTGAAAGACATGGCAACATAGAGCAGCTGCTTGATCAAAGGCTAAAGTTGAATATTTTTCTTGCTCAGATCCTTTGCCTTCCGCCCACAAAACCTACAGAAAAGAAATACTCTACCTCCCTATTTCACAGGCAATAGAATGGGTCACATGACATGCTTTCACCAATAAAATAACAGCAGAAGGGTCATGGGCCTCTTGAGTAAGCATTTTAGAAGCTGTTCAGTTCATTTGACTTTACTCTGCACAGATGATTACTAAAGGCTGATGCAACCTGGGACCAGCTGATCCAAGATGAGCAGGTAATGTGTTGAAACAAGTAATAACAATCACCCTTTGTAAGTATAAATAAATGACTGTGGGTTGGAGGTTCTGATATACAAGAACATGGCTTCCTGTGAGCTTTATAATAGAAGTCTATGAATTCTTTCATAATTATAGCAAGTTGCCTACAAAAGAGCAGTATGTGTCCACCAATATTGTTGCAGCATCTTTTCCACACTTTTGATCTGACAAATAGAGCTGACATTTCCAACCCTTGTGTTTCAATAGTATCCCACTCTTTTAGCCCACATTTCTGTTTTCATGACAAGATTTTGATGTAGTCATTATTCATTTCTATTTCTCCTACAAAATGTCTTCATGGTCATTTTTCTTAGAGTGACCTGTAATTTTTATGAAAGCATTTCTGAGATACCTATATACTACAGATACAATTGCTTGTTTTACCCACCCTCTATACTTTTAATAAGTCCATGAATTCTTAATTTTAAGAGAGTTTTCACTACACTGAAATATTGAATACATATAAACCGCTTTTTTTGTCTGGAAATGTAACTTAGTCTAAACTCATCATTACATTAGTTAATCACTAAGAGTGGCTCATTTAAAAATGTGGTTGATCAGTACTGCTTCAAAGTTCCCACCAGAAATTGATAGGACACTTGATATATCAAAAACTATGGATATAGTAAGATAAGTTTAAAACGTAAATTAAAAAATACCAAAATAAATCCAGAAATTGATAACAGGTATTACCGTAGATTGGTAACATATATTGATTGAGTCATAAAAATATAGCCAGGGTTCATATTGATGGTTTTTCTCCACATGAGCACTTCCTTTCAGATAAGTTCCAACAGATGAGATTTTTTGAATTAAAGTTGATCAAATCAGGACTCCTAAAGTCAGTGAATGTAAAGGCATAATTAAATAGTGAATATTATTATAATTATAGAGGTTAAAGAAAAACAACATAGCAACCAATAGAATATATTAACACCAAACATTTAGGCAGCATAGTACTGGGGACATTATTGAGTTAATAGAGTGGTTATTAACCAGCATAAGGACATCATATTGAGCCTAATAACCCACATAGAAATGCCAGACACAATGACAAATGCTCATAATGTAGTAAAGACTGAGTTAGAGAGAGCCCTTGGCTTCATGACTGGCCACTAGTCTCAGTGGTACAATTGAGGCCAGAGATAGACCCTGCCTCAATAGCAATGGATGGTCTACCTGGGCATTATACTCAAAGGCTGTCCTGTGGCCTCCATGTGCATTCACACACACACATGAACATATATACATATGACTAAAAATCTATAATGATATGGGCTTTGAGACAATCTGAATATCATATTTTCATATTTTTGTTTTGTCCAATTTTGGCACTTCTGTGTTTTAGAAGATAATGTTTTTTATTCCACCATTTATTAAGATATGTTA
This sequence comes from Micromys minutus, assembly GCF_963924665.1. Lineage (NCBI taxonomy): Eukaryota > Metazoa > Chordata > Mammalia > Rodentia > Muridae > Micromys > Micromys minutus. The sequence goes on along the minus strand of NC_137983.1, from coordinate 39,042,668 downwards.
GGATGGATTGGTACCCATCCCTGAACTCCCCCTTCTCAGAGGCAAAGGGGAGGAAAGGAGAAGGGCTCTGTGAAGGGAGGACTGGGAGAAAGACAGGCTGTGATCAGGACATAAAGTGAATAATTAATTAATGGGGAAAAGGATGGGTCACATTTTAGACATTGATGATTCTTCACTGAACTTTAAGGTCTCCAGACCTAGGTATATGGTTTGGTTTGATGTTTTTATCTTTTCACATGCCAATTATCTTTTTCAGTTTACATATACTCATCTGTTTCTTAAAGTACAGAGAAACATTTCTTGTAGATCACAGGCAGAGTTACATAAGGCCACATAAATGTTGATATGAATCAGAAAAAAATCAAAGTGGAACCTTTATTTAATTGATTTTAGTGCAAAACCATACAAAGAGATCCACTTTTTTTCCACTCAGAGATTACTCTGTTGAATGCCTCTTCTCTTCAACCATTTTAATAGTGAGATTTTATTTTTATTATACACATATACATGTGGGGGGTATGTGTGTGTGGTGTGGTATGTGTCTGTGTGTGTATGTGTGCATACATACCTGTGTACATGTGTGGAGATCATAAAATGCCTGTTGTAGTTCTTTACTTCCACTTTGTGTGAGACAGGGCTCTTCACTGTTACTAATCTACTGGCTAACTTGCTTCTATGCTACCAGTAATCCTCCTGTTTCCATTCCCGTGTCTCTGCAGGAGTGCCAAATTAAAGCACTTTTGCTTCTGATTTCACATGAATTCTATATCTTTCAACTCAAGGCAAGAAATTTACCCACTGCAGCACCTCTCCCCTGCCAGCCCTGATTGAGATCCTTATATAGAACTTATATAGATCATATGTACTATTCTCAAACTTTCAGTTAAAGTTACACTTTAATAGCTCATTATCAGACTCAATCAAATAGTCTGATTCTCCTTATCATTGGCACTCAAAAGAATACAAGCGAATCAAATCAAATTTTTCCCCTAAGGGTCAAGAGACTACAAACAAAGGTCCAGTTAGATGAATGACCATTACCTCTTTCTTGAGTCTCAATTCATCTTAGTGGTTTACTTTGTTACTTTGGTTCTACTTCTTGGCTTTATTGCGGATATTTTGTAAATAGAATTTTTAGCATGTAGACCTAACACTTACAGGCAAAACAGAAACAAATAACTGAATGAAGAATGAGGTGTTTTCAGAAAAATTCTAAGGTAATTCTTAGGGAAAAGACGGTGGTGTCAACTGTTCTACTACATATCTCATAGACTGCTTGGATCTTGATAAAGCAAAGAAACAAAACATGATGATGTTGATACCTGGATATCACAAGTGCAGAAGGTGTTATGTGGCATTTGGCTTCTTTCTGTACAGTAAGCATTATAAATACTTCAAGGAATACCAGGAGTGCAGGTATGTCCTCCAGATGCTGACTTCATTTCTTTCGGGAGTGATTGTGTATAACAGAATAGTCTTTTTGTATGTTTGTTTGCTGTTTTTGTTTTTAATTGCGATGATGCTGCATCTTATTATTTAATTGTTGATCATTGTTCAGGTCTTCTATGAACTTTTAATTGATGTGTTTGCAATTAAGCTTTAGAAGTTCCTTAGTCTGTAAAATAGTCTATGTAAAAATGCCATCTACAGAACAGCTCATTTTTCTTCTTGGTTTTCATTCAGGGGCTTTTGGTCTCTTTCTTTTTTCTTATCTCATTTGCTAACGGTATAATTTTGAATACCATGTAGAACTAAAAATTCAGCAACAGGCATATTCTATCTTATATATTATAGCAATAACCTCTCTAACAGATATGGGGCCTCTTTAAAACCGTGAAGACTTCATACAAAAAGTTTGGTGAGTCTGGTAAGATGACCATGTAACTTCTTTACTTCATTTCTTAATATGAGGTATTGTGTTGATTTTCATATTTTAAGCCATCTTGGATCCCAGAGAAAAATTCTTTTTTAGTTATAACATAGATTGTTTTATTATGATATGGAATTGAGTTTGCTGATATTCACTGAGACTGATGTCTGATTTTAAGCAGGCTATTGGCCTATATTTTCCTGTTGTGCATTTGCCTGAGTTTGACATCAGTATAATACTAGTATCATGAAATGAGTTTGAAAGCTTTGTAAAGAAACTATACTATACCCACAAAATAGAATATTACTTAATATTTTTAAAAGTTAAGAAATCTTGATGTTGAACAGAATGTAACATGGAAATAGAGTTTTCTTGGTGTATATAGATGAAACATAATGTTCTTTGAATAGCAAAAATTGCCACAAGACTATATTCCTTGCTGTTGGATTATTAATGATTTAAGGTATATGAGTATCACACTCTGAAAGGGTGCCATAAACTTTTGTTTTCCTAAGAAGGACTGAGGCATTCATTTTTTGGCCTTTGTTATTCTTGAGCTTCATATGGCCTGTGAGTTATTTCTGGGTTGTTCAGAGCTTTCTGGGACTGGTATCCAATTATCAGTAACTGCATATTTTGTCTGCTCTTTTGTGACTGGGTTACCTCACTCAGGATATTCTCTAGAAGCACCATACTTTATGCTTATGGTAACTAGTGGGATTTCAATGCATGCTATCATACCTCTAAAAGAATTGCCAAAATGCTTTTAAAAATTTGTACATGTATCTCTCCTTTTTAAATAAAGTTGTAAGAAAATAAATAAATAAATAAGAAATCTTGATATTATGACATGGATCAATCTAGATAATACCATGCTGAATAACATAAGCAAAAATCAACAAACAAATAAGCAAACAAGATAAAGCAAATGCCAGAGTCTATTTATATGGGGTTCCTTAAATAGATTAACAGAAGTAGAAAATAAATGCTAATTACCTATAGCAAAGATGACCTAGATCTGCCCATTGTATGTTGGAAGTCTATCTCAGTGCCCCTGGATAAGAAGATTGTATTTTCTATTTCACCTAAGTATTCAATCTATAAAAAAAAGTTAAGAAAAGAGACAAAGGCAATAAATAGTATCTTAGAGGCAAAAAAAATGGTTTTATGGGTATGCATAATACCCAAACACATTAAGTTACACATACTAAAAACATAAATTGTTATATATCAGTTACATCTCAATAACATTCATTATAAGAGTACACAATGACAGCACAGTTAGTATTTTTCATTAAGCTGCAGGCTAATGTGTTTTCTTACAAGCAAGCAGGATTATATCTTTATGTGTGGCTTGCCAAACTATGATGGAAATTGTTACCAATGGTAAAAGGATGCTCTCTTTCACTTCCAATGCCTTTGTAACTTTCTCTTCGTTCTAGGGATGATAAGAATTCTCCCTCCACCTACAGTGTCCTCAACTCACCAGAAAGACTCCAAATGTCACAAGGTAGGTTTCCACTTAGGTCAAGTCCAACTGACTCCAGGATAAAAGAGGAGAGTATTCAGTCAGAGGACACATGCAACTCAGATTGCTCAAAAAGTTTCTGCAGTTAGAGAATTAGTCATCATTGTACCATACTTTAATCAACAGTGATTTATTATTTATTCAACATGTCAAATGTTCAGGAACTAAGATTTTAAAATCCTTAAGATTAATCATTTTAAAGTTAAGCTGAAGTAGACACAGTCTAATGGTTAACATCGTCATCAGTATAACTATGAGCAATACTTTTATATTTAACAGTTTCTTAAGCATGTAACCCAATGTAAGCAGTGGGGTCATATAACCTTAACAACTGCCAATGGTTCTAAACACTCAACAGCTAAACGTTAATTAAAAATCAAAAGCAGAACAAACCCAAAGCATCTTTGGCAGTTTGCCCTTGCTGCACTATGAGAATTCTCTGTAGCCTTCTTCCAAGAGCACATAAGAACTTACCCTATACTTTGTATCACACCACATAAAGGCAATGGCCCACCCACCAGAAACACCTCAGCTCAGATTTGAGAGCACCGTAAGCTATGAATTAGTATTATTACTCTACATATAGGGATTTTTGCTTCTGCAGAAACACGAGAATACACACACACACACACACACACACACACACACACACACACACATATATATATATATATAATATCTGCAAAGAAAAGTTTTAAATAGGGTCTAAATTATTGTGTGCAAACAAGTACTCCAATGCCCTAGAAATAAACTTCACAAGCATACCATTATCCCCAAAGCCTCTGAATATTCACTCAGCTCACCTAACCATAACTTTTAGGTAGGTTTTCATGATCTTCAGTATTGACTTTGTGATTCTCTCTTTTCCATTGCTTAACCATCAGAACAAATGGAAAAGACTTTCCTGGGTGATGAAATCAGTGAGATAGATAAAACTGAAATCTACCTCTGAGCTGCTGAGTGAAAGGGCTCAAACGTCAGGAAAACCCCTAAATTGAAGGGAAATGAAGAAGGCCAATTTGGCTCCCTCAAAGATGTATCTGCACAGGCTCTGCCTCTGAGCTTGCTAATGATGTGTTGTTCTAAGGCAAGCTCAGGATTCAGAGCATTTTAGTCTTGGGCTTTGTTTTTGCCTCTCAACAAGATTAGCTCAACTTTGACTATGACTGGGGCTTTTATGGATGAAGGGGAAGCTGCAATAGGCTAGGTTTTCTTTCTTTTTTTAATTTGGTTTTTCTTAGAACCTAACAAATTAAAGGAGTAAAGGAGAGACCAACTGCTGCCATGCTCTGAATAGGAAATGCTCGGTGAGTCAATTAGACAAGCCGGGAGACTGTAAATAGGCAATTAACATTCACTTTGGCAAATCTGCACCTGTTGGAACTGAAAATACAAAGGGAGACATGGAAGGAAATGACAGAAAAGGTCTGTCAGGCTTTCCCTTATGGAAAGATGTCAAATTCAGAGCTTCTGATAACGGAGTACAAATGGATGAAGCTACAGTATTTGGTCACCCACCAGGAGAGAGGGCCACAAAAAAAAAAAAAAAAAAAGCTGCACTGGGCATTTTTTCTCACCTAAGTTTATCTGATGAGGTGTCAGGGAATCATGTCTGATGATGACATCATTTCATATGATTGCTACCCTCTGGGATTTAGAGGTCTTCAAGGATTTGCTTGGGACTGGGTTGCTTACAGAAATATTTCTGTAAAAGTAGGTGATTTCCTTCATTCTCATCTTTTGCTGTCATCTTTCCTCTTTTGGAGAACTCTCTACCATCTAGCAAAGGTGGAGTACCCCTAATGCACTATGGCCCTAACAGACACTTCTTTCTAAAGATTATCCCTATGACCAGCATCAAAGCAATTAACTTTCAGGAAATGGTGCTATTTATTCTCGATTTGAAATGAACAGTAAAGAGCTAGGTAAACGTATTACAAAAAGTTATAACCACATCCTACCACCTTTAGCATCACCTTCTTAAGGATCATGTCAATTTCCTAACTTTGGTTTAACTCCTAGATTTCTAGAAAATCATATTTGTTGACCACAGAAAGGCAACTAAATATTGAGCACAAATCTTTGTTTTCTTGCAAACATTTGTTTATGATTCAACCTTAATTCTTTATACTCCTGTTTTATAGAGACAGTTGCTGTCAACATTAACATACATTTGTGCATGTCTCCAACTTCCTTTGTGTAGTGTAGATAACTAGGGGTGGATTTGATACGTTGTAGTCTAAATGTATGTCTAACTATTTATTAATTTAAAAAAAAACAAAATGTCTGTTCCTTGATGTGTACTTTAATCAGACTACATGCTCACCCAGAAATGTGGTCTCTCTGCATCTTCCTGTCTTCACTGTAGAGAAACCCTGCTGCTAAAGTCTAAGTCTGACATTATTAGAAAGCACTGAGCTCAGGGCAAAATGGCAAACTCCCATTACCAACAGGGATTTTCCATCTTTGACCTTGTCTGGAAAGCTCAAAATCCCCAGACCCTTTACCTATAGAATGTCTTGTAGCCCTGGTGAGATTACAGGTTCAAATTCCTTTATCTCAATAAGCAACCTGTTCTGCAATCACCTGAGATTTCTGGCATGTCTCCCCATGCTAATAAGGTATCTCAGTACCTTACGCTTTAGCCAATGACATTTACCCCCTCTAGATACTCTTACCACATCCCCAAAACTATATAAACCTTTATTGGTCCTGAATACAGTGGCTCTGTCTGCCCAAAGCTGATCCAGAATGGCATCATTTCCATTCATATTCAAAAGTGGGCATTCTGAAACTCTGTTCATCCACTATATTCCCCTTGTTTTCGTGGACCATTGGCCAACAGCCTAAGGGAAGAAGGAAGGGCCACATTTACAAGGCTGTCTTCTCATAAGAATATCAGTCATGCTGAAGTAGAGATCATCATGATTAAATGTTGGAACCCATGAAGTAAAAATTGTAATGAATTGAACAGAACACTGTAATTCTGAAAGACTCAATTTTATAACCAAGGCCTACACTATATGACTAACAAATGATAATGGATATAATTCAGACCCAGTGAACAAAGGAGTGATAGACAAGGCAGGCTTCATGGTGTGTGCCAGTGTAAGACAACAAACATCCTCAGGGTTATAGAAAGACATTCCAGTCAGTGAAGTGCCTGAAGACCTGACATTTGTCCCTAGAACCTATAACCACTGGGTGTAGGTGGTAAATACTTGTCAACCCAGAATTGGGGAGACAGAGACAGGCAGATCCCCAGAGTTCACTGGTTAGCCTACCTAACTCAATAAATAAGTCTTGGTTCAGAGACTCATTGTCAAAACTCAAGGTGAATTTTGTGTAAAGAATAAGAGAGGTTATTGTCTGAATTCCATGTTCACAGGTGTACACACACATACACACATACATACACACACACACACACACACACACACACACACACAAAGAGTATAACACACACAGAGTATATAGACATGAAACTCCTCAAAGAACAAAAGGTTACTTATAGTTCCAGAAGCTGAAATGCTGTAGTAAGCACACTCATAAGCTAAGGCATCTTGTGAGGTTTGCTGTCTCCTTTCTAGAGAATGCCTTGATGTTATATCTTCTGGGGAGAACAAGAACTGTCCTCCCATAGTAATGCTATGGAAGGGTAGGAAGTAGAACTAAATTCTTGCTGTTGTGCCCTTTGATAGTGGCATTAATCTATTATGAGAACAGCAGAGTCCTTGTGATCTCAATGCCTGCTGCAAAGCTCCTCTGCTGTGTTGGGGATGCCATTTGCAACCCATGAAACTTGAAAGCCATGTTCAGATCCTAACCCTCGTTAAACCTGTGTATATAGTGAGGATCCTCACTGGGCTCCACTTGATTCATGCTGTGCATGAAGTGTCCATAGCACAGTAAGTACAGTCAGCAGCCAAAATTTAATTTTAAATAAACTTCACTTTGTATTTGTGACTTGTATAGGTCATTAAAGCAGACCTAATTAATAATTCATGACTTTCCAAACTCTCTGTCCTATATAAACTTAATCTCCTGGTGCCTGAAGCTGTAGCATATCCACTAATTCAATTCCCCAATCAAAAAGAAAAATAAAAATCCCAATACTCAGATGGCACAGTTCATCCATTCTTTCTGACCAACATACTTTATCTTTGTCTGCATTTTTGTCTTGTAGATTTTCTCGTTATTTTATTTTTCTACTTCAGATGGAAATTCTCAAGGCATCTCTCTCATGCTAATAAATCTTTTCCCCAACACACATCTATTAATGCATTGACAATATTATATATTATCACTCACTACCAAGCATACTTTATTCCAATACTTTCTCTCATGTGGCAAAGTGGAAGTGATCATTAACTCTCCTTCTAATTAATTTTAAGACTGCAGTGTTTCAATCAATGCAAAACTAAGACCAAGAACCAAGCTGGTAATATTGATAATATGCACTTATAATTACATATTTTAGTTAACAATAAATCTATTCTTCCACTAATAAAATGTATCAAACTCCTTAACCCACCAGGCTCTTAAGGGCAGCTCCATCAGCACTCGCCATTTAAAGTTCTTCACAGGCTGTTAAGATTTATGCATAAAAGGAGTAACAGGGTGTCAGGAAGTTATTTTGCATAAAAACACAGTTATTTTTAGATTAAACAATCAATCTCCATGTAGGAGGCTGGTTTGCAAGAACACAATAATTAAAGAGCTATACATCAAAGTGTGTTTAGAATAAAGCATATAATAGAAGCTAGACTGCCCTGATAGTAGCCTCACTTATCAGTAGGCGCTTTTTAACTCACAGGCAAAAATAAAATGCAAGGGAAAAAACTGTGTTGTAATAGAAAATACTGTAATTCTAAATCATACCTATGTATTATTGACCATATTGGAGAAGAAGAAGCTAATACTGTATTGTTGGATAAAGTACCTGGAGTCTCTTATCAAATACAGTTGATCTTATACAGTGTCTTCATCAGCAGATTCAAGCAATAGTCATTAGAAAATATTCAGAAAAGTAAGCTATTTGTGTACTGAATATGGACATACTATTTTGTTTGATTATTCCATTAAACAATATAAAAAGTAACTATATACATAGCATTTATTTATACATAGCATACAAGTAATTCTAGAAGTTATTTAAAGCATGCTAGTGAAAAATACAGCTATATGCTATGCCAATGCTATGGCATTCATCTGCAAAATTTGAAAATCTATAGATTATATTATTAACATGAAGAGCAATTCTAGAAACATTTCCCTGCAGAAGACAGGTGAAGACTGTGTTCACTATACAGTGGCTAGAATCATTATGTTAGTGCAATGAAGAAACCTTCAGGTGCATCTAAGAAGTAAGAAAAGGAAGGAAAGAAAGAGAAAGAGAGAAAGAGGGAGGAAGAAAGGGAGGGAGGGAGGAAGAGAGAAGAGAAAGAAACAAAAGCTGAGACTGAACATGGTGAACTAATGAAGATGACATTGGATAAATAGATAGATAGATAGATAGATAGATAGATAGATAGATAGATAGATAGATAGATAGATAGATAGGTCGGTCGGTGGGTGGGTGGGTGGGTAGGTGGATGGATGGATGGATGAATAGATGGATAGATGGATAGATAGAAAAATAGACAGATAGAAAGGAAAAAGAGGGAGAGAGAGAATGAAAAGGAAGAAAGAAAGAAAGAAAGAAAGAAAGAAAGAAAGAAAGAAAGAAAGAAAGAAAGCAGGAAATATAGAAAAAAGAAAGAAAGAAAGCTGGAAATATAGAAAAAGAAGGAAAGAAAGAAAGAGGGAAATATAAAAAAAAGGAAAGAAAGAAAGAGGGAAATATAGAAAAAGAAGGAAAGAAAGAAAGAGGGAAATATAGAAAAAGAAGGAAAGAAAGAAAGAAAGAAAGAAAGAAAGAAAAATAGAAAGAAAGAAAGAAAGAAAGAAAGAAAGAAAGAAAAAGAAAGAAAGAAAGGGGAAAGATAGAGAAGAAAGGCTGCTGAGCATGCAGTACAGACACTCAGGCCATCTGGCACCAGGAACAGTGGAGATTCATGGACACTGGCCTGGTGAGACAGCTCTGTGAGTAGCCTAGGTGCAGGGAGGTCTGGGTTGAGCGCCCGGAAAGCACCCACCCCAGAATTGGTTCAGGGGTGTAGAAACTTTGCCAGAGGGTCTCGGTTTACACCTGGCGGGCCCTTGCATGCAGAACAAATGCTCAGGCCATCTGCCACCAGGAACAGCAGAGGTCCAGGGACACAGGGCAGGTACATGGGAGAGATGCGAACCAATCACTGACAACAAGATCATGTATAATCACAGACAAGAAGATGGCAAGAGGAAAGCAAAAAAACTTACCCCAATGAAATGAAGACAACATGGCAACACCAGAACTCAGCTGTCGCATCACAGCAAACAGCAGAATGTCAAACACTACAGAAAAAGAAGAGGCAGACCCAAAATCATATCTTAAGATGATGATACAGATCCTTACACAAGAAAGGGAGGAAAAGCATAAAGAAATAGAAGGTTTTAAAAAGGAAACAAAAAAAAAAATACTCAAAGAAAACAAAGAACTAGAGGAAAACAGAACCAAAGAGATGAAGAAATTGAAAAAGGAATTTAAAATGGAAATGGAAACAATAAATAAAACACTAAAAGAGACAACACTGGAGGTAGAAAACCTAAGAAAGAAATCAGGAGTCGCAGATGCAAGCATCTCCAACAGACTACAAGAGAAGAAAGAAAGAATCTCGAAGGCTGAAAACATAGACAAAACAGTCAGAGAAGATGCAAAAGCCAAGAAGCTCCTAGCCCAAAATGTCCAGGAGATCCAGGACACAATGAGAAGACCAAACCTAGGGATAATAGGAATAGAAGAGGGCAAAGAATATCAACTATGAGGCACAATAAATATCTTCAACAAAATCGTTGAAGAAAGCTTCCCAACCCTTAAGAATGAGATGATCATGAGAATAAAACAAGGCTACAGAACTCCAAATAGATTGGACCAGAAAAGAAACTTCTTCCTACACATAACAGTCAAAATGTGAAGTGCCCAAAGCAAAGAAAGAATACGAAAAGCAGTAAGGGAAAAACGTCATGTAACATATAAAGGCAGACCAATCAGAATCACGCCCGACTTCTCAAGAGAGACTATGAAATCTAGAAGATCCTGGACAGACATCATGCAGACCCTAAGAGAACACAAATTGCTATACCCAAATTGCATCTGCCCAAGTTGCTATACCCAGCAAAACTCTCAATCACCATAGATGGAGAGACCAAGATATTCCAAGAGAAAACTAAATGTACACAATATCTAACCACAAACCCATCACTACAATGAATTATAGGTGGAAAACCCAATACAAGGAGGGGAACTACATCCTAGTAAAAACAAGAAAATACCTAAGCAAGAAAACCAAAAGATGAAAGACACACAGTCACAATACTATCTCTAAAAGCAAAAATAGCAGGATACAGCAAACACTATTCCCTAATATCTGTTAAAATAAATGGACTCAATTCCCCAATAAAATATATAGGCTATCAGGCTGGATATATAAACACAATCCAGCATTTTGCTGCATACAGGAAACTCATCTCAGAGACAAAGACAGATACTATCTCAGAGTTAAAAAGTTGAGAAAAAACTTCCAAGCAAATGGCCCTAAGAAGCAAGCAGGAGTGGCCATTCTAATATGGAATAAATTAGATTTTCAACCAAAAGTTATCAAAAAAAAAAAAAATAAGCAAGGACACTTTTTACTCATTACAGGGAAAATTTGTCAGGAGAAACTCTCAATCCTTAATATATATTCTCCACATACAAGAGCACGTATATTTATAAAAGAAACCATACTAATGCTCAAAAAATATATTGCACCCCACACAATAATAGTGGGAGACCTCAACACCCCACTGTTATAAATGGACAGATCATGAAAACAGAAACTGAACAAGGACACAGTGAAACTAGCAGAGGTTATGAACCAACTGGGATTAATAGACATCTACAGAACATATCATCCTAAAACAAAAGAATACACCTTTTTCTCAGCACTTCAGGGTACCTTCTCCAAACTTGACCATATAATCAGTCACAAAACAGGCCTCAATAGATATAAGAAGATTGAAATACTCCCATGTATCATATCAGATAACCGTGGTAAAGGTTGGTCTTTAATAACAACAAAGACAACAAAAAGCCCATATTCATATGGAATCTAAACAATGTTCTATTAAATGATAGCATGGTCAAAGAAGAAATAAAGAAAGAAATTAAGGATTTTATAGAATTTAATAAAAACAAAAACACAACATACCCAATCCAATGGGATGCAATGAAAGCAGCACTGAGAGGAAAGCTCGTAGCTCTGAGTATTTTCAAAAAGAAACGGGAGAGAGCATACATCAACAACTTGACAGCACAGTTGAAAGCTCTAGAAGAAAAGAAAGCAGATAAACCCAAGGGGAGTAGACAGCAAGAAATGATCAAACTCAGATACGAAATTGACCAAATAGAAACAAAAAGAACCATTCAAAGAATCAACAAAACCAAGAGCTGGTTCTTTGAGAAAATTAACACGATTGATAAACACTTAGTCAGACTAACTAGAGGGCAAAGAAAGAGTATCCAAATTAACAAAATCAGAAATGAAAGTGGAGACCTAACAACTGAAACTGGGGAAATTCAAGAACTCATAAGATCCTACTACAAAAGCCTATACTCAACTAAGATGGAAAATCTGGAGGAAATGGATGAATTCCCAGACAGATACCAGATAATAAGTTAAACCAGGAACAGGTAAACAATCTAAATAATCCCATAGCACCTAAAAGAATAGAAGTAGTCATCAAAAGCCTCCCAATCAAAAAAAAGCCTAGGTTCAGTTGGGTTCAGTACAGAATTTTATCAGAAATTTATTGACAACTTAATATCAATACTTTCCAAACTATTCCACCAAATAGAGTCAGATGGAATACTACCTAACTCATTTTACAAGGTCACAATAACCCTCGTTCCTAAACCACACAAAGACCCTACAAGGAAAGAGAACTTCAGACCAATCTCAATTATGAACATTGATGCAAAAATACTCAATAAAATTCTTGCAAACCAAATCCAAGTACACATCAAAATTATCATTTACTATGATCAATAGATTTCATCCCTGTAATACAAGAATGATTTACTATATGGAAATCCATCAACTCAATCCACCATATAAACAAAGTCAAAGAAAAAACCATTTGATTATCTCACTGGTTGCTGAGAAAGCATTTGACAAAATTCAGCACCCTTTCAGGTTAAAAGTCTTGGAAAGAACAGGAATCCAAGGCCCATATCTAAACATAATAATAACAATATACAGCAAACAAATAGCCAACATGAAAGTTAACTGTAAGAAACTTGAACCAATCCCACTAAAATCAGGGACTAGACATGGCTCCCTACTTTCCCCTTATCTGTTCAACATACTACTAGACATTCTGGCCAAAGCAATTAGACAGCAAAAGGAAATGAAAGGAATACAAATTGGATAGGAAGTAAAAAGATTGTTGTTTGCAGATGACATGATAGTATACATAAGTGACCCCAAAAATTCTACCAGAGAACATCTACAGCTGATAAACAAGTTCAGCAAAGTGGCTGGATATAAAATTAACTCAAACAAATCAGTAGACTTTGTCTATTCAAAGGACAAACATGTGGAGAAAGAATTTAGGGAAAAGATACCTTTCACAATAATCACAAACAATATGAAATGCCTTGGTGTGACTCTAACTAAGCAACTGAAGGACCTGTATGACAAGAACTTCAAATCTCTAAAGAAGGAAATCCAGGAAGATCTCACAAAATGGAAAGATCTCCCATGCTCATGGATTGGAAGGATCATTGTAAAACTGCCCATCTTGCCAAAAGCAATCTACAGATTAAATGCAATCCCCATCAAAATTCCAACCCAATTCTTCCTAGAGTTGGAAAGAGCAATGTGAAATTTCATCTGGAATAACAAAAGACCTAGAATAGTGAAATCTGTCCTCAACAACAAGAAAATATCTGTGGGAATCACTATCCCTGACCTCAAGCTATATTACAAGCCAATTGTGCTAAAAACTGCATGGTACTCGTACAGAGATAGGCAAGTGGATGTATGGAATAGAAGAACCAGAAATGAGCCCTCACATATATGATCACTTGATTTTTGACAAAGGAGCAGTAAACATTTAATGGGAAAAGGATGTCTTCTTCAACAAATGGTGTTGGTTCAACTGGCACTCAGCATGCAGAAGAATGAAAATAGACCCTTTCTTATCTCCTTGTACAAAGCTCAAGTGCAAGTGGATCAAAGATCTCCACATTAATCCAGGTATACTTAAATTATTAGAAGAGAAAGTAGGGAAAACCTTAGAACATATAGGCACAGGAGAAAATTTCCTGAACAGAACACCAATGGCTAGTGCTCTAAGGTCAAATACTGACAAATGGGACTTAATGAGATTGCAAAGTTTCTGTAAGGCTAAGGACACTGTCAAGAAAACAAAACAGCAGGCAACAGATTAGGAAAAGACCTTTACCAACCCCACATCTGATAGATGCCTAATATCCAAGGTATATAAAGAACTCAAGAAGTTAGAGAACAGAGAATCAAATAACCCTATTAAAATTGGAGTACCGAGCTAACCAAAAAGTTCTCAATTGAGGAATATCAAATGGCTAAGAAGCATCTAAGAAATTGCTCAACATCGTTAGGCATCAGGAAAATGCAAGTCAAAACAACCCTGAGATTCCACCTCACACCAACCAGAATAGCTAAGATCAAATATTCAGATGACAGCAGATGCTGGTGAGGATGTGGAGAAAGAGGAACACTCCTCCTCTGTTGGTAGGGTTGTAAACTGGTACAACCACTCTGGAAATCAGTCTGGCGTTTCCTCAGAAAATTGGACATAGTACTTACTACCTGAAGACCCAGTCATTCCACTTCTGGGCATATACCCCAGAGACACTCCAACATACAATAAAGACACATGCACCACAATGTTCATAGCAGCCCTATTTATAGCCAGAAGCTGGAAAGATCCCAGATGACCTTCAGTAGATGAATGGATACAAAAATTGTGGTATATTTACACAATGGAGTACTACTCAGCTATCAGAAACAATGACTTTATGAAATTCTTAAGAAAATGGATGCATCTAGAGAATATCATCCTGAGTGAGGTAACCCATTCACAAAAGAACAGGCATGATATGCAGTCACTGCTAATTGGATACTAACCCTAGAAAGCTGTGAACTCCCCAGAAAGAACTAACAGACTCTATGATGTTCAAGAAAAGCAAAGGCTAAAAAAAAAAAAAAATGAAAATGAAAAACCATTATGCTTAATCTTTACACACCAAGAAAACTTTGACTATTTCCAGGTTATATCTTGTTTTCCATGTACTTTATGCTCATTGTAACTAGTACGATTTTAATGCATACTATCAAACCTTTAAAAAATCAAGTACTGACAAAAATGTATTCGTATACTTTTATGCTAAAATGCTTAAAATCTGTACATTTATGTTTGTTTTTTAAAATAATGTTGTTCAATTTAAATAAATAAATAAGTAAAGATAGAGAGGAAAGAAAGAAAGAAAGAAAGAAAAAAGAGAGAGAGAAAGAAAGAAAGAAAGAAAGAAAGAAAGAAAGAAAGAAAGAAAAAAGAAAGAGAGAGAGAGAGAAAGAAAGAAAGAAAGAAAGAAAGAAAGGAAAGAAAGAAAGAAAGAAAGAAAGAAAGAAAGAAAGAAAGAAAGGAAGGAAAAAGATAGACATACAGACAGATGTATATATCACAAGTTATAGGGAGGGTGAGTTAAGAGGAGCTGAAACTTTCTCATCCCTTTCTTATGTCTTTGAATCCATTTGGGAATTCAGTGGTATAAATGTGAATGATCTGAGCATTTGTTTCCTCTGAGCAAATGTCTCTGTTGGGCAATCCAGAGTCTCCCTGTGTTCCTCCTGCTCTGACAGGAGTTCTACCTGCCACCATCCCCCTGATCCTTCTCCCATGAAAGCCTTCACTTTTTCTTCCATTTTCATTCTCATCACAGTCTACTCCTGGATTCTGAATTTTCCTTCAGTTGGTTTTTAACCTGTGAATATATAATGATTTTGCTTTTCTGCAGATTAACTGTTATGTACATCTGTATATAGCTATCTTATCATTTTCATGCAAAGTCACTGCATCCTATTTAAGGGATAGAATGGTAAAGGCCACACATAATTTACAATGTTCACTTGTTACATCTAATCCTGTCAATTGAAGGCAGATACTCCTGTTTACCAGCTGAAGTAGTACTGCCATGTGTTACCCAGTGTCGACAGAGGTGTTCAGTCTGCCAATTCTGAAACTGTGTGATTCTTGGGAAAAATTCAATTCAGAACATTTGCATAATTTTGTATTATGTTCACAAAATTAGAATTCATTCTCATTTTAATCACACAACTTTGAATTTGCATATTCCATAATTATTTTGTATGCTTATACATTACACGGTACTGGGGTTATTCCTTTCAGAGGTCAGTGGAAATCTTACAAAGAAACCAAGGACTAAGAAAATCAAGAACAATAAATTAATGCTCATTTATCTATGATATGCAAAGTGTGCTTTATGAGAAAGACTGTCAAGAGAGCAAATGACACAATTTATAAGTGGCAATGACCCAACATATAAGTGAGAAAGCAATATTTATCAACCAGCAAAATGCCACTCAGTAGTCAAATTAGATGTAAAGTGGGCCATATTGCTTCATAACTCACTAAACAGTATCCTATTCTGGTATTGTCAGGATAGATGATAGATAGATAGATAGATAGATAGATAGATAGATAGATAGATAGATAGATAGATAGATAGATAGATGGAAGAATCAACATACAGATAGACAGAGAGATAGATGATGATGAACTGACAGATGGATAGATAATATCATTACTTTCTGTATTAAAAAGGCAATGAAGAGAAGTGAAACGTTGGCATTTAAATTTCACCAGAGTAATCACAACCTTTCCATGAGATTCAAAATTTACATTTTGTTTTTCATTCTTCCTCAAATAACAGACTTATCACAACTCTACTTGTAACAATAACAGCAGAGAACTTTCTATTTTTAAATGTGGAAGGAGTGCAGTCTATTTACTGGTCTGAGCTACATGACCAATAATGACCTTTCTGTTGAACTTTCCAGTCCTCACTCATGTTTATGAAAATAATTTAATTAAAGATATGAATATTCAAAGATTAACAAAATATTTGCTGGTGCTAAATTAACTTACATTGCAACCAATAACTATTGTATACCATGAACTTCCCATAGCTTTAAAGACAATTGTATTAATACTTTGAGAATTTAATACAGTATATTTTGATCATTTCACCTATCAAACTCCTCCTATATACACCCTTCACATGCTCACCTCCCTATACACCTAATTTTGGGTATTCTATATTGCTCTCTTTTTAAAAAATTCAACCACTCTATTTCCTCAATTTTTTTTTGAGAGTGGGTCCTGCCCTGAAGTGTGGGATTGATTGGAAGGGGCAGGGTGGATTATGTTTGTGCAAGTCTTATATATGCTGTCGTAATTGCCATGAGTTTATATGTGTGATGTACCTGTTATACCCAAGAAAGAATCACTGAAGCCATCCTCTACACCTGGCTATTAAAATCTTTCTGTGTCTCATTTCATATTTTTAGGGATCTCTTAGGAATGATACATACATCTAATTTAATACTTAATAGTCCACAGTCTTTTATTCTGAGCACACTGGCTAGCTAAGGGTCTCCATGTTAATTTTCATCTACTGAATGAAGATTTTCTAATGATGCTTGAATAATGCACAGTTCTGTGTATATAACAATAAGTAATTAGGAGTCATTAAAAAACCCTGTCCCATTAACAGCATAGTAGACTTATGTTCTCCATTAGGGCTTCTGACCTATATGGCCACATGTTTTTGGTCCTATTCAGTGCCAGAAATAGTCTCTATCTCCTAGGGTGAGCTTTCGATCTAATCAGAGAGTGACTGATTATTTCCATAACATTTGTGCCATTACTGTATCAATGCACATATCTTATCATACCAGTTCTTATTGTAACTTGTGTTGTTCCCAGATGGTTGAATTGGATAATTATTTTTCTCCTCCAGTAGTGTGAATGTCACATAGTTAAAGCACTATGAAAGCTAGCCAGTAGTGATGAAAGTAAGTACCGGCTTGACTTCTCCATATTGTATTAGGCCATAATGTGCTGTCCTCAGTTATAGAGTCTTACTGTCAAATTTTAGAGGGTACTGGAAACTAACTTGCAAAGAGATAACCTCTATCTGATAATAGGATTTTATTTGCTAGCAATGGGTCTTCCAGTTTGTATATTGATGCCCTGTTTAAATCTAGCAGCATAAAGATTCTTCCAATATGTGTAAGCTTTCACAATGGGTTAGTGTCTAGAATAGAAAAAGGTCTCAAAAAAAGCAAAAAATCAAGTAAGCAACTAATTTTTATAAAGAGTTATGCAACTAAACAAAGAGTTCTTGAAAGATAAACTAAAAATGGCTAGGAAACTGTTTTGTTTTTAATGTTCAACATCAGTGCTAAGAAGACAGCTGACTCTGTCTTCTGTCTGAATAATAATACTGATTATTCATCCAGAGAACCCAGGTTCAGTTCTCAGCACCATCATAGCCGCTCACAATCACCTGTGAATTCAGAACTGGGGAATCTAATGGTCACTGAATGCATTTCATATACATGGTATGCAGGCATACCCACAGGCAAAATACCTGTACATATCAAAAATAAAAATTAATAAGTCTTTAAAATGTTCATTATCCTTGTCCACCAAAATGTAAATTAAAACTATTTATCATTTTTATCGTCAAAAATTTGACCTGTCAAAATGTCCTAAATAAAGCAAGCAAACAAACAAAACCTCAGAAATTCACAGATTCTTGTGAAGATGTAGGGAATAGGAATACTTATTCTCTGATGGTAAGATGCAAATTAGTACAACCACCATAGAGCTCCATCAAAAAGCTACAAATAGATTTACTGCACAAGCCAGATATAACACAATTAGGCATGTACTTACAGGACTCTATATCTTTTTTTAATTAGATACTCTGAATTTACATTTGAGATGTTATCCCTTTACCCAGTCCTGCTCCATTCCCCCTCCTCCTCCATTTGCCTTCACAAAGGTGCATTCCCTTCTGATCCCCTTCTCCACCTCATGGCATTGGCATTCCCCTACAATGGAAAAACATGCTCTCTCTGGAACAAAACCCTCTTCTCACATTGATGCCAGACACTGCTATCTTCAGCTACATACACAACTGGATCAATAGGTCTCTCAAAGTGTGCACAGAGGTTTGTCTTTCACTCCATGAGAGTTTTGGCGGGTTTGCTTGGTTGTTAATTTTGTTATCTTCCCATGAGGTTGCAACCCCTTTCAGCTCCTTAGGTCCTTTCTTTAGCAACCTCATTGGAATCCCCGAGTTCAGACTGATGATTAGCTGCAAACATGCTCAGCTGTATCTATATGACTCTAGCATAGTCCCTGAGGGGGCATTTCTGTCTGGTTCCTGCCAGTATATACTTTTTTTAAATACACAAATATTTGCTCATTCATGACCATTGCTACCCTATTGACAATAGCCAGTAAATAAAATCAATATAGATGGCCATCAACTTATGATGAATAAATTTTTATATCTTAAAAGAATACATTGTAGCTCTCATTTAATTTACTCTAGAGAAGTTGAAAAACAGATATCAATAGAAGATATCTGGCAAAGAAATTTAAAACCTGAGAAAGATACTATAGAAATCTAGGTCCAATATTTGCACTATAGCATATTATATATAAAATAATACTCATAAGCATTCATATTATTACCATAAATTTAGCTTTCATTATCCCAGTGTTAAAGATCACATAATAAATTTGAAAATTTCCACTAGGAAATAGGAGAAACTAACAATATTTTAGTATGAGATAAGAAGGGAAATAAATTCAAAGTTGTACTCTAAACGTTTTTCCACAATAAAGGGACTTTCTTGTCCTTTTAGAACAAGGAATCTACTTCTGCTGATGTAGAAATGGGATTATCAACAATACGCTGATTTCTAATGTGTGGGCAATTTGGAAACTTGAAAGAAATTGGAATAATAAGGTCCAAGTTAGCCACAGATGCACATTTAATGCAATATTATTTTCACTTTACTTGCTGAGCACAGGAATGGTTTCTAGTCATCAAATAACCAACACTAATGTTTATTGGGAAACCTACTGTATTTCCAAAATTATGTCAGTGAGTTTAGACATAGAGGAAAGATGGCATTTATATCAAGATATGAATAAAAGTTAGAGAACTATGCATTGCAAAATACATTGAGGGAATCTCCAATATGAATAAAAGCATGAGGTATAAAAACTAGCATCAAGAAATGGTTTGCTAAATATATTTTTGAAATGAACAGGGTTCTAAGTAGGAAAACAGAAATATCTTGTCTGTAATGGATAAAAAGAGATCAGCAATCAGGAAGGTGGGGTCCAAGTTTCAGAATTTAATACCTTCTAGGAAAAAACCTATGAAGACCTTAGAAAAACCAAGGTAGTAGAAAAAGAACTTGATAAAAGGAAAGCCCATACAGGATTGTGTACAGAAATCTATAGTAACTGAAATCATCTGTAAAGCTGGAGATAGAGAACACCACACAGTAGACTCTCAGATAAGTGCACACATAGTGAACACTAAAGAACGTTGAGGACATTGCAGGATTCAAGGGAGGACGCCCTGCAGAAACTTCCACGGGGCATCAGGAATGCTGATGTGGGGCTTAGAAGTGAAGATAAAGTGTGGGTATTAAGTACCAAAATTACAGCTACAGAAACAGCTATCTCATAACATTATAATGGGATGCCTAAGGAAATATAACAGGACAGAAACAAAAGTTGGCATGGATAACCATCATAGAAATGAAAGCCATGAAATTTGTATTCTGCAAGATGGTAAATAAAATTCTAGCAAAGAATGAACAACTTTTCTTAATGTTATAAGACTGGAAATGTAAAGGTTGAATTTGAAAATCCATTTAACTTACTGAGTAGGACCTATAAATGATCGTTGTGTTGGTAGTTTTGCCAGAATGTTCAAGATCTAGAGTCCAGGGATGGCACTGGTGAGGACTGGATATTTCTAACTCATCATTGTTGAAACCAGGCCAATAGAAATACAGCTATGTCTGAGGATATTTAATATGTTTCTCACGGCATTCAGGAACAAAGAAAAGGAAAGGAGGCATGAAGCCAAATCCAGAAAATACAGACTTGCATCACTGAATTTTAGTACCGGTAGTAGAACCAGGCAGGGAGACCTGTCCTTAAGTAGGTTTACATGGCTCCCAATGCCACTGGTGAGAGTGTAGCAATAGAGCCACAAGAGAGCTTGAGAAGAAGGAAACACTTCTGATAGACACGAGATTGTTTAAATTTTGCATTATAGAATGGATGTTTAAATTGTTTGAAAACTGTCCTGCAAATTTTAGTTCTTTAGTCTCTCTGAAGGTCTAAACTATAGATTGACTTTTCTATGTCGTTCAAGTGAGTAGCAAAATCATATTCTTATACTGTTACTAGTTTATTTATTTGTGCTGTTGTGGTGTGAGAATAAAATTGTTTCTTCTGCTCCTCCTCCTCCTTCTTCATCTTCTTCCTCTTCCTCCTCATTGCTTATAAAGATAAGAGAAAGTGAGTTAGTAATATTTATTGGTGGGAAGGTAGTCAGTACTCAAGACAATAGATAACTGGTCCAGTAAGTCCAAGTGAAAACCAAACAAAAGGATGACATAACATGATAAAATATGTCTGACTTTATAGAAATAAAAATGGACATGGGTCTGGGTAGAAAAATTTTACAAAGATAATGGACAGCTCTGGAGTGGGGAAAGAAGTTGAAGTGATTGAATAGTCTGGAGTCAAAGCTAAAAGTCAGACAATGTTTAACAGAGTTATTGTGGAGGGAACAGCTAAGGGTCAAGAACTCCCAGAAGAGCAATCAATTGAGGTCCTGATTGCACTCTCTAAAGTGGAGGGCCAGGCAAAGAATCAATGTACCATGTCCTGAATTCTGAGAGTCTTGTGGTTTGTTTGTTTTATTTTCCCCCCAGACTCTCCTGAAAGGAATTCTTTCATCTATAGCTGAACAAAGCAATGTCACAAAACATGCATTCACCTCTGTTATAAACCCTTGATTCCTCATGAGTCACGAGGCACAGTATTAGCTTATTAATAACCCTTGTCATGCCTATTTCTGAACAACAAACCACTATAAATCTCTTAGTCTAACATATCACAATGGGAATCTCACAATTTATGTGTGTTGGAAACACAAAAAGAACTTATCTGGGAACTTGGATTTTGGCTCCCCCACAAGTCTCTGAAATGACAATGTAGGCGGTAATAATTTTTTTTTCCTTCAAGTAGGAAAGGGTTTGTATTTCAGGTCCAGGGCTTTCAATAGTTCTTTGCCCTGTGGGTCTTTCCAAGTGACTACCTACTTTATCAAAGTCAGCCTGAAAGCCAATTGAGAATACCTAGAACATTGAAATTGTATCTTTATGGCTTCTAACCACAGAGATGACATCATAAACTTTCCTCTCTATATATTGCTAAAACAAGCTGTACTCGAGAGGGAATACTTAAGCCTTTCTTTGTAAGGACTATCATGATATACTTAAACCTGAACATATTGTGAAAAGAAAAGAATTACTGGCTCTCATGCTTGGTTTTAAGAGTGTACATAGCTTTGCATTGGTTATAGTGAGAGACAGCTGCTACCATAGCATGTGCTAGGCAGAGAACACTGAGGCAACACTTGAGGCTGAAATGCCTGAGGAGAGCTAAGTCTGATTATTTTTGTATTATTGGTTTTAGTTTGGTGTTTCAGTTTTTGTTTGGGGGTTTGGGAGGAGATTTGGGGGGCTTGTCTTGTTGGTGGTATTTTTGTTATAGGTTTTGTTTTTCGAAAATACATGCACTTTAAATTTAGACTACATAGCAAACTGGGAAATATTTCTAACCCAAAATATGTATAGTTAGAGGATTCAGTAGTATCTAGGAAGAGAGCACAGGGACACCACATCTGGTGATTATATCAAGTCAGAAAGAACAGGAATGTGACAGTTTCTTCTCCAGGTTCAGGAATAGAGATGTAATCTAAGAAACATGGTTGAAGGCAGAATTTAGCCATCAGAAAGGAACAGATACCTCCCCTGGGTGTAGGTCAGAAGCCTAGAGTGCCACATATTGGAGAGTTTCATCCTGAAAAGAGAACAAAGGCAAGAAAACAGAGGACCATTTCCTGAAGAATGGAAGACAGAGATAGAAAGCAGGCCCTTAGATGGAATAGTCACCTACCCCAGGGGAAACAGCATCGGTGGAATAGGCTAGAGCAAGATTGACCAGAAGGAAGCATGGTGTCTGAGAATCCGGAATGGCTGGATCCCAAAAACTGAAGAAGAGAAAACCCAGGGCATTCCTTCCAAAGGCTTCACAGGAAGTGGTGGTATCCCGCATGATTTCTCTCCCCTCTATTTCTCTGAAAAGTATCAAAAAAGTCTACATTTTGAATCTGTGTCAACATTATATACACAGTCTATGTAACAAACCACAGTACATTTGTAACCCCAAAATATATATAGTCAAGGGTTTCAGTGGCATCTAAGAGGAGAGAACAGGGTAGCACAGTTGATAATATCAAGTCAGAAAAGAAAGGAAGGTGGCCATCAGATCAACTTATCACCCAGGTTTAAGAATCAGGATGTAAACTAAGGAACAGGGTTCAAGGCAGACATCAGCCATGAGAAAGAAATAAACAGCTCCCTTGGGTGTCATTGAAGGAAGACCAGATGGTGTAATACTTCAATATGTCACCATTCACAGCTTCCCTCAGTACAACCACTTTTCATAATAGTGCAGGATACCCAGAATTCCTTTGTTCTGGGCTGATATCATCTCTCTTTTTTTTTTTCAAATTTTTAAGCATTTTTTTAAGGATTGCTATTCTGTATTAAGATCTTACTAGTTACAATGAGCAAAAAGTACATGCAAAACAGGATGTAACCCAGAATTAGTTAATGTTTCCTTGGTATGTAAGGATTGAGCCTAATGTTTTTTTTTTTTTTTTTTCTTGAACTTCACACAGTTTGTGAGTTGTTTCTGGGGCAGTCCAAGCCGCGGAGGTTAGCATCCCACTATCAGTGACTGCATATTATGTCTCTTCATTTGTGACTGGGTTATCTCACTCAGGATGATATTCTCTAGATGCAACCATTTTCTTAAGAATTTGGTTAAGTCATTGTTTCTGATAGCTGAGTAGTACACCATTGTGTAAATGTACCACAATTTTTTTATCCATTCATCTACTGAAGGACATCTGGGTTCTTTCCAGCTTCTGGCTATTATAAATAGAGCTGCAATAAACATTATGGTGCATGTATCTTTGTTGTATATTGTAGTGTCTCTGGGGTATATGCCCAGAAGTAGAATAGCTGGATCTTCAGGTAGTACTATGTCCAATTTTCTGAGGAATCGCCAGACTGATTTCCCAGAGTGATTGTTTCAGTTTACGAACCCACCAACAGTAGAGAAGTGTTCCTCTTCCTCCACAACATCCCCAGCATCTGCTGTCATCTGAGTTTTGGATCTTGGCCAATCTGACTGGTGTGAGGTGGAATCTCAGGGTTGTTTTGATTTGCATTTCCCTGATGGCTAAGGATGTCAAGCACTTCCTTAGATGTTTCACAGCCATTCAATATTCCTCAATTGAGAACGTTTTATTTAGCTCTGTGCCCCATTTTTTAATCGGGTTGTTTGATTCTCTGGTGTCTAGCTTTTTGAGTTCTTTGTTTATCTTGGATATTAGGCCTCTATCTGATGTGGAGATGGTAAAGATCTTTTCCCATTCTGTTGGCTGCCGTTTTGTTTTCTTGACAATGTCCTTAGCCTTACAGAAACTTTTCAATCTGATTAAGTCCCATTTGTTAATTTTTGACCTTAGAACTTGAGCCATTGGCCTTTTGTTCAAAAAATTTTCTCCTGTGCCTATGTGTTCTAGGGTTATCCCTACTTTCTCATCTAATAGTTTCAGTGTATCTGGTTTAATGTGGAGATCTTTGATCCACTTACACTTGAGCTTTGTACAAGGAGATAAGAACGGGTCTATTTTCATTCTTCTGCATGCTGACTGCCAGTTGGACCAACACCAGTTGTTTAATAGTCTGTCCTTTTTCCATTAGAGGTTTACAGCTCCTTTGTCAAAAATCGGGTAACTATATACGTGAGGGCTCATTTCTGGATCTTCTAGTCTATTCCATTGATCCACATGCCTATTTCTGTACCAGTACAATGCACTTTTCAGAACAATTGCCTTGTAATTTAGCTTGAGGTCAGGGATAGTGATTCCCACAGATGTTTTCTTGTTGTTGAGGATGGATATCGCTATTCTAGGTATTTTGGTATTCCAGATAAAATTGCACATTGATCTTTCTAACTCAATGAAGAACTGGGTTTGAATTTAATGGGGATTGCACTGAATCTGTAGATTGTTTTGGTAAGATGGCAATTTTTAAAATGTTGATCTTTCCATTCCATGAGGATGGGAGAACTTTTCATTATCTGAGATCTTCCTAGATTTCCTTCTTTAGAGGTTTGAAGTTCTTGTCATACAGGTCCTTTACTTGCTTAGTTAGAGTCACACTAAGGTATTTCATAGTTTTTGTGACGATTGTGAAGGGTACCTTTTCCCTAATTTCTTTCTCCACATGTTTGTCCTTTGTGTATAGGAAGGCTACTGATTTGTTTGAGTTAATTTTATATCCAGCCACTTTGCTGAACTTGTTTTTCAGCTGTAGGAGTTCCCTGGTGGAATTTTTGGGGTCATGTAAGTAGACTATCATGTCATCTGCAAAAAGTGATGCTTTTACTACTTCCTTTCCAATTTGTATTCCTTTGATTTCCTTTTGCTGTCTATTTGCTCCAGCCAGGACTTCCAGTACTATGTTGAATAGGTAGGGAGAGAGTGGGCAGCCTTGTCAAGTCCTTGATTTTAGTGGGATTGCTTCAAGTTTTCCACCATTAAGTTTGATGTTGGCTGTTGGTTTGCTGTATATTGCTTTTATTATGTTTAGGTATGGACCTTGGATTCCTGTTCTTTCCAAGACTTTTAACATGAAGGGGTGTTGAATTTTGTCAAATGCTTTCTCAGCATCTAGTAAGATGACCATGTGATTTTGTTCTTTGAGTTTGTTTATATGATGGATTACATTGATGGATTTCCTTATATTAAACCATCCCTGAATCCCAGGAATGAAGCCTACTTGGTCATGGGGAATGATCGTTTTGATGTGTTCTTGGATTTGGTTTGCAAGGATTTTGTTGAGAATTTTTGCATCAATGTTCATAAGTGAGATTGGTCTGAAGTTCTCTTTCATTGTAGGGTCTTTGTGTGGTTTAGGAACGCGGGTTTATAGCCTCAAAAAAATGAGTTAGGTAGTATTCCATCTAATTCTATCTTGTGGAATAGTTTGAAGAGTATTGGTGTTATGTCCGCAATAAATGTCTGATAAAATTGTGCACTGAACCCGTCTGGACCTGGGCTTGTTTTTGGTTGGGAGGCTTTTGATGACTTCTATTTCTTTATGTGTTATGGGATTATTTAGATGGTTTACCTGGTCCTGGTTTAACTTTAGGATCTTGTTCTTGTCTAGGAATTCATCCATTTCCTCCAATTTTTCCAACTTTGTGGAATATAGGCTTTTTAGTAGGATCTGATGATTTCTTGAATTTCCTCAGTTTCAGTTGTTATGTCTCCACTTTCCTTTCTGATTTTGTTAATTTGTATACTCTCTCTTTGCCCTCTAGTTTTTCTGGCTAAGGGTTTATCAATCTTGTTGATTTTCTCAAAGAACCAGCTCTTGGTTTTGTTGATTCTTTCAATGGTTCTTTTTGTTTCTATTTGGTCTATTTCTGCCCCAAGTTTGATTATTTCTTGCTTTCCACATCTTTTGGGTGTATCTGCTTCTTTTTGTTCTAGAGCTTTTAGGTGTGCTGTCAAATTGCTCACTAGACTTTCTTTTTGGAAGCGCTCAGAGCTATGAGTTTTCCTCTCAATACTGCTTTCATTGCATCCCATAGGTTTGGGTATGTTGTGTTTTCGTTTTCATTCAATTCTAGAAAATCCTTAATTTCTTTCTTTATTTCTTCCTTGACCCTTCTATCCTTTAACAGAGCGTTTAGTTTCCATGTCATTGTGGGCTTTTTGTTGTCTTTGTTGTTGTTAAAGACCAGCCTTAGACCATGGTGGTCTGAGAGGATGCATGGGAATATTTCAATATTCTTATATCGATTGAGGCTTGTTCTGTGTCCAATTATGTGGTCAATTTTTGAGAAGGTGCTGTGAGATGCTGAGAAGAAGTTGTATTCTTTTACTTTAGGATGATATGTTCTGTAGATATCTATTAATTCCAGTTGGTTCATAGTCTCTGCTAGTTTCACTGTGTCCTTGTTCAGTTTCTGTTTCCATGAAATGTCTATTGGTGTGAGTGGGGTCTTAAACTCTCCCACAATTATTGTGTGGGGTGAAATGTATTTTTTGAGCTTTAGTAGGGTTTCTTTTATGAATGTGGGTGCTTTTGCATTTGGAGCATATATGTTAAGGATTGAGAGTTCCTTCTGACAGATTTCCCCGGTAATGAGTAAAATGTGTCCTTCCTTATCTTTTTTGATAACTTGTGGTTGGAAATTTACTTTATTCCATATTAGAATAGCCACTCCAGCTTGCTTCTTGGGGCTGTTTGCTTGGAAGTTTTTTCCTACCCTTTTAATCTGAGATAGTGTCTGTCTTTGTCTCTGAGATGAGTTTCCTGTATGCAGCAAAATGCTGGATTTTGTTTATGTATCCAGTCTGATAGCCTATTTCTTTTTATTGGGGAGTTGAGTCAATTTATGTTAATAAATATCAAAAAATAGTGGTTGCTCTTTCCTGCTATAATTGCTTTTGTAGGTTGAGTTGTGTCTGTGTCTCTTTCTTCTTTTGGTTTTCTTGTTAAGAAGATTTCTTGCTTTTACTAGGATGTAGTTCCCCTCATTGTATTGGGTTTTTCACCTATAATTCATTGTAGTGCTGGGTTTGTGGTCAGATATTGTGTAAATTTTGATTTGTCTTGAAATATCTTCATCTCTCCATATATGGTGATTGATAGTTTTTCTGGATATAGCAGCTTTGGCTGGCACTTGTGGTCTCTTAGGGTCTGCATAATGTCTGTCCAGGCTCTTCTAGCTTTCATAGTCTCTGCTGAGAAATTGGGTGTGATTCTGATTGGTCTGCTTTTATATGTTACCTGACCTTTTTCCCTTACTGCTTTTAGTATTTTTTCTTTGCTTTGGGCACTTGGTGTTTTGACTATCATGTGTCGGTGGAAATTTGTTTTCTGGTCCAACCTATTTAGAGTTATGAAGGCTTCTTTTAGGCTCCTGGTCATCTCATTCTTAAGGGTAGGGAAGTTTTCTTCTACGATTTTGTTGAAGATATTTACTGTGCCTCTTAGTTGATATTCTTCTCCCTCTTCTATTCCTATTATCCTTAGATTTGGTCTTCTCATTGTGTCCTGGATCTGCTGGACATTTTGGGTTAGGAGCTTTTTAGTTTTTGCATCTTCTCTGTTTTGTCTATGTTTTCAATGTTGTCTTCAGCTCCTGAGATTCTTTCTTCCATCTCTTGTAGTCTATTGGAAATGCTTGCTTCTGTGACTCCTGATTTCTTTGTTAGGATTTCTACTTCTTGGGTTGTCTCTTTTAGTGTTTTCTTTATTGTGTCCATTTCTGTTTTAAATTCCTTCTTCTATTATTTCATCTCTTTGGTTCTGTTTTCTTCTAGTTCTTTGAATTCTTTGAGTGTTTTTCTTGTTTCTTCTTTAAAAAGCTTCTAGTTCTTTATTCTTTTCCTCCTGTATTTGTTTAAGGATCTCCATTATCATCTTGAGGCAGGATTTCATGTCTGAGTCTTTTGTTTCTGGAGTATTTTGCATTCTTCTGTTTGCTGTGATGGGAGAGCTGGGTTCTAGTGTTGCCAGGTTGTCTTGGTTTTTCTGAGATATGCTCTTTCATTTTCCTCTTGCCGTCTTGTTGTCAATGATAGGTTCTTGCCTTTCCCTTGTACCTGGCCTGTGTCTCTGGATCTCCATTGGACCAGGTGGTGGATGGTCCAAGCCCTGTTCTGTGTCCCAAAGCCTCTGGGTCGGAACAGAGGTCCAAATGCTGGGTTTCTAGTCCCTGGGTCAGGCAGGGCAGGGGCGTGCTTTCCTTGTGCGCTTGGCAGAGATCTCTCTGCCCCCTGGTTACTCGGATCACCTTCTCACCAGGCCTTAATCTCTCTGATATCATCTCTTTATGGGACTGAAGCTAAACAGATTTTGTCATGGTCCATGGCTAAGTAGACTATGGCAGCCATGCTGGATCAACATTGAAATGAAAAGCATGACTTCTTAGTAGATAGAGGAAGAGATACACTGTGAGATCTTCAATTTATCTCCTCTATAAAAGGAGTATCTCTTATGGATTTCTCCAGGCACTTTTAAAGCCCCACTCATAAAGGAAAAACTACTTGCTAGAGGTTCCCATGGTCATAGGCTCCAGAAGGGTGACTATAATCATAGCATAGGCTCTAAGGATAAGGGCCTTGACCATAAGCTATAACTTCACATAGAAATACCAGGCATGCTTAACCATCTTTTCCTGTGACAGTTTCTTAGTGCCAGCCATAGGTTATTACTTCTTAGGTGAAATATATAGAACCCTATCCCATGACCACACAGGGGCATTCCCGAACAAGCAATCAGGTGCTTCTTGAACTATTATGTGATGACTGTCTTATGTCTTGTGTCAAGCTCTGACTGATGTCATATACCCTGTCTCTCTGGTGTGCAGTTCCTTTGGGATGAATCTAAGCACGATCATATCATCACCTCTGTCTGGTAAACAGATCCAGGGAGTATTTGTTATCCATCTCTTCCATACCTAGAAGGTGCCATGGGATGCTTTGAAGACAAGAGGGTAGCGTAGTTCTTTGTATTTCTGCAAGCAAAGATAACAATCACCCAATGGGGCTCATTGATAATGGATAATATCTGCTCTTTGAGGCTCTGTTACAGGACGTCATTTTCTACTTTTAATGCCATCCTGACTAAAGTGATGACCATATAAGGTCATTTTATCATCCCTTATCAAGGAGGACGATGTTTGGTTGGCTGTTTTTCTCAGCAGTTCTCTGTCTCAGTGTCTCTTACACTAATATAATGCTGTAGAAGGCATGTGGAACCTTGGTCTCCAGAACACCAGTCATTATCTGAGTGTTTTCCCACTGCTGGTTCATCCATAATCCAAATTAATATATTTTTGATCTTCCTCACCTTCTTTGGACTGGATCTCTGGGCAAAATATGATTAATAAAGACAATTCTTCTTACCAGGGTCCTTGCTATGGCTGTATCATCCTCTAAAACAATGTCCATTGGCAAATATCAGTGCAACTTTCTAAAGATTGACAGTTATAAGTGAGACTCTCAGTGTAAGCAAAGATTTAATTGTTATACATGTAGAGGTGCTGCTTTTTAACATAGTAGTTGGCCATATTGTCCTTCCAGAAGACACTGGGAGCTATGTAAATGACTATGGGGTCTCCTCAGAAGTATTTTTTCTGCTTGGAGCTTATTATAATAGCCACCTAAAAAACTAAGCAGTGTTCAACAAAGACTACAACTAACTATTCCTCCAAGGAATCATCTTAGTGACTTCTTTAAGGCCTCACATTAACATGTAATATATTATATATTATATCACCATATAGAGGAATAAGCTCCTTTCTGGGACCCTATCAAACCATAAAGGATTAGTTAGATTTGACTCCCAAATTCGTCAATATTAAGGGTCATCTTAGAGTATGACGATTATAACACCTCTTTAAGACAGTAGCAATTTCTATGCGATAGGAAACTGATCTAAAATACCTTCTGTACTGGTTGGTTTTGTGTAAACTTGACACAAGCTGGAGTTATCACTGAGAATGTCTCAGTTGAGGAAATGCCTCCATGAGATCCAACTATAAGGCATTTTCTCAGCTACTGATCAAGTGGTGAAGGCCCAGCCCATTGTGGGTGATGCCATCCCTGAACTGGTAGACCTGGGTTCTATAAGATTGTAGGCTGAGCAGGCCAGGGAAAGCAAGCCAGTAAGTGACATCCCTCCATGGCCTCTGCATCAGCTCCTGCTTCCTGACCTGCTTGAATTCCAGTCCTGACTTTGGTGATAAACAGCATGTGGGAGTGTAAGCTGAATAAACCCTTTCCTCCCCAAGTTGCTTCTTGGTCATGATGCTTTGTGCAGGAATAGACTAATAATAAACCTTGACTAAGACCCCTTCATTCATAGAAAACAAGTGGAATACACTAAGAAGTAAGTTACTAATTTCAGTTGAAATATGTTTATATTAAAATTAGATTTATAGGATTTATTCTGTAATTAGTCAACAGATTATGATAGATAGTGATCTGATAGTAATTTGTGGAAAGCAGAATTTGAGCATGTGTCCTTACCTGTCCTTAGTGAGAAATAAAGACCTCCTCTCTTTGCTACTGACATGTGGAGATGAATAATTACTCTAGAAGCTACGTTTTGATATGGAATACCTTATCTTTAATCCAGGATAAATGACACAATTATAAACTTAGATTTAAACTCTAGAATAAAATATACACAAAACATAGGAATAAGAGAGAAGTAAAATTGGTTGTCAGTGTTTTTGCATATGAATTAACATAATTATTACTACTTATATCTCATAATCTTTTGGACTGTCAAAAGTACAGTGTATTTTCTTAGTTGCAAGAAGAATTGTATCAGTGATCAATCCTGATAATGAAAAGAAAGTGCTCATTCCTATCAAAAGAATAATAAATGTACTATAGTATATTTACCCCAAATCAATAAAAAGACATCTAAAGGGTAAAGGGGGATGGGGGAAAAAGAGAAAGAAACAAACAACAAAACAAGAAAATGATATGAGTAGAAAACCACAGAAAAAGATGTACAATTAGAGTAATGAGCACTTTAAGAGATTGAAGAGTGTAACCTTAAAAATACAAGGCATACTTTTGCATTCCAATTTTACAAGTATGTTTATATGATACAGTCTTGGCAAGTCTGTAAGAAGAGTTGTTATTCTTCCATACAATCAGAGAGTCATCTGGCAAGTTTTCTAAGAATTAAGTGTTCATATGTAATAATCATTTCTATTTTTCTTGAAGTCTAAACACAGCATTTTACAAAAATATGTGTTTGTGTGTTACTACATATTGATTTATAAAAACTTTAAATCTGGATGCCAAACACTAATGGCTCAAGGTGTAAGGTCAAAGATTAACAAATGGGACTTAATGAGATTGCAAAGTTTCTGTAAGGCTAAGGACATTGTCAAGAAAACAAAATGGCAGCCAACAGAATGGGAAAAGAACTTTACCAACTCCACATCAGACAGAGGCCTAATATCCAAGGTATACAAAGAACTCAAAAAGCTAGACACCAGAGAATCAAACAACCCTATTGAAAATGGGGTACAGAGCTAAACAAAATGTTCTCAATTGAGGAATATCAAATGGCTGAAAAACATCTAAAAAAGTGCTCGACATCCTTAGCCATCAGGGAAATGCAAATCAAAACACTCTGCAGTTCCACCTCACAGCAGTCAGATTGGCCAAGATCCAAAACTCAGATGGCAGCAGATGCTGGGGAGGTTGCAGAGAAAGAGGAACACTTCTCCACTGTTGGTGGGGTTGTAAACTGATACAACCACTCTGGAAATCAGTCCGGCGATTCCTCAGAAAATTGGACATAGTACTACCTGAAGATCCAGCTATTCTACTTCTGGGCATATACCCCAGAGACACTCCAATATACAACAAAGATACATGCACCACAATGTTCATAGCAGCTCTATTTATAATAGCCAGAAGCTGGAAAGAACCCAGATGTCCTTCAGTAGATGAATGGATACAAAAATTGTGGTACATTTACACAATGGAGTACTACTCAGCCATCAGAAACAATGACTTAACCAAATTCTTAAAAAAATGGTTGCATCTAGAGAATATCATCCTGAGTGAGATAACCCAGTCACAAAGGAACAGACATAATATGCAGTCACTGATAGTGGGATGCTAACCCCAGAGGCTCGGACTGCCCCAGAAACAACTCACAGATTTTGTGAAGTTCAAGAAAAAAAGAAAAAGAAAAAGAAAACAAAACAAAAAACAAACAAACAAACAAACAAAAAGTCATGCTCAATCCTTACACACCAAGAAAACGCTGACTAATTCCGGGTCACATCCTGTTTTACATGTACTTTTTGCTCATTGTAACTAGTAAGACCTTAATGCAGAGTATCAAACCTTAAAAAAAGAAGAAAAAAGCCAAGCACTGACACAATTGTATTTGTATATATTTATGCAAAAATGTTTAGAATTTTTTTTCTTTTATCTCTGTTTTTTAAAATAAAGTTGAAAAAGAAAAAAAAAAGAAGGATCTATCTCAAGGAGAGGATTAATAGCAAAGAGGCAGGAGAGAAAATATTTATATGATATCTTATCTCTAATACTGGTTCTATGAATTAACATATGTCCACTCTCATTGAACTCAATATTAGGGTTTATTCCCAATAAAGTGTATTGAAAATAAAATAAATAAATAAATAAATCTGGATGCCATTCAAGAGTGATTTAAAGATAAACTAGTCAGTAAATTATTGTACAAATATGGAAAGAATGCAATGTTATTAGATACTCTAGGGTAAATACACATGTGTGTACATGTATATTTCATTTTAGATGTGTGTCTATATATATAAGAGAACTATTTGAAAACCATATTTTATTACAAAATAATGTATAGTGTATTTAGTATGATGTAATTAATTAAGAGCCTAAACTCATGTGCTTGTGTGTATATATATTTGTGTGTATGTGTGTATATGTAAACATATATGTTAAATGTTAATATATAGTATTAACTCTTAAAACAATAATTGCATTGACAATTAATTCTTGGGTAATTTTCAAGACTGGAAGGAAGAATACCCTAAAACTATAATATACAATTCTCTATGTTGATTGGTACTTAAACTTTTAAAAGATACTTACATTTTCATGAAATATTTAAAGTAAGAAAACTTTGTTTTAAGAATAACTTGATGGTGACAGTCAAAGAATGAAAACCTGGGTGCCTCTCAGATGGACAGCTATTTCTCTGCTTGGTGGCTGCTGCAGGCAAATTCCCTCCATCTTCACTGACTTGCTTAACTAGAACAGGAGGCAGCATTAGGAGGAAGGAGGCTTTCTCTCCACCTGTGTCCCATGGTAGGAAACATGGTTTGTGGGTACCAACAATAGGCATGGGGCAGAATCCTAAGAAGTACACAGTGCTGGGTTTCTGTGATTTATTCAGTTACAATCTCTAAAGAGAGAAATAAGACCTTGTTGTCAACCCTGATTTATAATCTCTCATTTGGCAATTCAATAAACAAGTCAGGTGGGCGTTGCTAAAATCTCTTTGTGGGTTTTGCCAAAGAAGTGTAATTATATTTGTGTTGGAAGTTCTGATTTCATTCTTTTCATGTGATTTTTGAGCCTTTTCCTTCATTTAATTTTTATTTATGTATTGCCTTCACCTACTCAGACCAGAGTGTAGAAAGTTGACTGCTTAATATTGCATCCATTTTACCTCCTCATGCATTCTTTGCTTCAATGCTATGCTTCTCTACAGCACTGGAAATAAGCCAGTTGATTGCAATTTCCACCCCTCTCCAACACCAATCTCTGTGAGCCACTGATACCCTCATACAAAACATAAAATGATATCCTCTACATTTGGAGGTGAGAGAAATAAGAGTTCAGAACAAACTTTGTTTAAGTTGGTAATTTAGCTCTACATCTCTTTAAGAAGTGAGATTATGCTGGGAACAGAGAGATAAAGAAAGTTCTTTAGGAATAATCTGGGAGAAACTGATGTTGGGTAGAAATGATGAAAATATAATCTTCAAGAAAGCAAAAAAAAAAAAAAAAAACAAACAAACAAAAAAAAAAAAAAGAGGCAGAGTGCCTTGATATGTACAACAGAAATAAATACACTATGCTTTTGAAAGTATAGGTGATAGAATCTGGAGACAAGTGTCTGTAACTTTACACAGTTGTATAAATAAAACCTTGGAATAACTATAAGGTGCAGGATAACCATGCTACAATCCATAAACCTAAACAAAAACTGGGTAAGAAATCCCAAGGGAGGATGCAGGAATCTTACTCAGAAGGTGAAACTAGTCATCTGAAGTGGATAAAGAAAGGTAACTGGGTAAGAGAGGAGGTAAGGAGGAGAAGGGGGTTCAGAGGAATCAGGTGTAGGGAGAGGTGTAAGATGATGTCTTTATGCAGGATGGTGGGGACAAGATAGTAAGAGGCCTGTCATTAGTCAAGAAGGAAGGATGGGCAGGAATAAAGGTTTAGAAAGAGGGAGAATCCAGAGCAAGGAGAAGGATCTGGGAGCAATATGGAAGCAGATGTAAACGTATTTCTCTGTGCATAGATAGAGGTTGTTATGAATATTTTATAAGAGATGGGTGTATATGGGGATTTTGTGCTGTCTAGATCGGAAAATTATATCTTATCAATTGGAATAAAGTTTATAGTCTGGTGTTTTCTTTCATATGTCCAGTTGAATTCAAAGAAGGGGTAGTAGTAGGACATGCCAACCATGGAATTGGGATGTGTGAGCCTGGCATGATAACAACATGCCAAGGGAATTGTGAGTAGGTGCCACAGCTAGAAGGGCTCACAGACCATGCAGTCCAGAGAGTACCCTGACAGCCAGTGTCTAGCTTCTTAGATAAATTAGTGCAAGTTCCATTTGGCCCTCCGGTGCCAGAACTACTGTGGGAGCAACTGCCCCGGGTTAGAAAGAGCCAGGGACAGTGTGGGGTGGTAGACTCTCACAAATGGCCACATTGCTTTTTAAATATTTACCAAAACAGAGAGGGAGTGTTGGATAGGAATGGGAATGGAAATGGGGAAAGAGGAAAGGGGAACATCTCTGGTGACTAGTGAGAGGCCTGAAATGAGAAAGGATATAAGAGTATGAAGATGATCATAGCTTAGATGTCTATTAGACAGGGATATAGAGACTGAAATGGTCACCTCCTGTAACCAGGCAAGCTTTCCAGAAGAAAGAGGGAGACATCACTCCCATCACAAAACTTAACCCAAAATGTGTCTTGCCTGTAAGATCTGCAGGAATAATGATAGAAAAGAGACTAAGGGAACAGCCAGCCAATGAGTGCCCCGGCTTGAGACAACCCCTGACACTATTAATGATACTCTGCTATGCTTT
Organism: Micromys minutus; assembly: GCF_963924665.1. Classification (NCBI taxonomy): domain Eukaryota; kingdom Metazoa; phylum Chordata; class Mammalia; order Rodentia; family Muridae; genus Micromys; species Micromys minutus. Next base: position 39,006,727 of record NC_137983.1, on the reverse strand, counting down.
CGGACAGGAATCTAGCACATCTGTCTTCTGAGAGACTTCAACCAACAGCAAATAGAGGCAGATACAGAAACCTACAGCCAAACGTCAGATTGAGCCCAGAGAGGCTTGTGGAACAGTGAGGGATAGAAGTGAGCAAGTCGAAGGGGGCAGGGATATCCCAAGAAGACCCACAGAGCAAACTAACCTTAGACCATGAGGCTCAAAAGCCAGGGCCAGCAACCAGGGAGCATTCACGAGTTTGACCTAGACCCTCGACACATTCACATCACATGTGCAGCTTGGTGTTCATGTGGTTCCCCTAACAGGTGAACCAAAGAGTGCCCCAGTCTCTGTTGACTGCCATTGGATCACCTTTCCCCTACTTGCACTGCCTGGTTGGACTCGGTAAGAGAGGATGTGCCTAGACCTGCTGGATCAATATGTCCTAGGGTTTGGCTAAAAGGTATTCAGTAGTCAGTGTGGATTCAAAATTCTAAAATCTGACTCTTAGTGGTTTATTTTTGGAGTATTTAAGCACAACACAATTGTTGGAGATATTCCCTAGTAATAATTAACTCCACACCATGTACACAATAAAGGCATGACTCCTCCTTTAGAGCTGTACACCATGATGTATTTAGCACCTTAACACTTTGATGGTAGTTCTTATTTTTTTTTTTTTTTTTTTTGTGTCCCTTTCTCCAGAGAACAGTTGCTGATTCTATACTACTTAACCTCATTAACAAAAAAAAAAAAAAAAAAAAATCAGCATTATGCCTGGGAGCCACTTAAAGTGGCATTGTCTGTATAAACTTACATGCTCAAATAAACATAAATGTGAGTTCATGCCAGGCAGTTTTTTTTTTTAAACTAGAAATCCTAAATAACACATTACAATGCATAAGATTTATCTAAGAGATTATGGAAACTAGGTCCACTGGTTTGTCTGGGTGCTTTAAATGCTCAGAAAGGTGACTCTTTGCCTTTTTAAGGTCTTAGTATAGAAGAACACTTTCATCTTTTCACACTGCCCTGAAGAAGTATTGGAAACTGAGTAATTTATAAGTAACAAAAATGTATTACTCCTGGTTCTTGAGACTGTATATTTTGAGGTAAATGCAGCAGCAAGTTTGGGGTTCCATTACAGTTGATCTAGGCTTCTAGCTGGTAAGTATCTTGTTCTTTGTCATAAATGGGGGAATAACTTTGCCACTCTATATAGCAGGGGGAAAATGGTTAGCTGCAAGCATGTTCAGCTGTATCTATATGACTCTAGCATAGTCCCTGAGAGGAAATCTCTGTCTGGTTCCTGCCAGTAAGTACTTTTTGGGACCAGCTATAGTGCTTAGATTTGATGACTGCATATGTGTTGGATCCCCAGGTCAGGTGGCTTCTGAGTGATCTTTACTTCAATCTCTGTTCTTCTATTTGACCTTGCATTTGACAGTTTTCTAAATAACATGAATAAATGTTTCAGGTGGCTGAGAGAAGCTACCCAGGCAATTATCACCTATGCCTAACCTCTAGTCTCTGAAATCCTCATCAGAACAGGGGAGTTGGTACAATTGTTGAACCTATGCTCTTATGTCATTATCACTCAATGTCCATGTTTAGCTACATCTTAACATGTTTTATGCTACTGAAACAAAGTAGCACAGGCCAGGCTACTTTAAAACAGACAAACCTTATTTCTAATAATTACAGATTCTGAAAACTCTAAGGTCAAGGTAACAGCAATGTTTATATAATTATTCCTTTCTGGTCTGATACATTTAAGAATTTAGACAAGTTTATAATTACCTGTGTCTACTATTGTCGAACCATAGACAGTAATTCCAGTGCCATAAAAAAATTCTACTTTATTGCACCTATGCGTCATTTCTTTTATAATCCCTAGCAGTAGCTGATGTTTGTACTATATCCATAATTTTGTCTTTTCTAAAAAGTCATATAATTGGACTTCTATAAGTAGTAACATTTTAAACGAGCACATCACTTAGTAATATATATATATATATATATATATATATATATATATATATATATTATATTCATATATATATATATATATGAATCGAGTGTTTTCTGAGCAGACATCTATGCTTTAGTAATATATTTAAATATTTGCTTAATATCCGCTTTATTTTACTTATATATCTCTCATTTGCATATAATTTATCTATCATCTATGTATCTATCACACTTAATTTAGTCCATCTGCACACCCCTCTGAGTTTAAGGTATATATATGGGTTTCTCAGCAACAGAATTGAAAAATGAAACACACATGACTATCACAACAGACCTAGGAACAAAGAGCCGTAAACAAAGTTTAGTACCTGTTTCTGAAGACTTTCTTAATTTAAACATGAACGAAATCCTTTCAACAAAATACAGGACACATGACAAGCAGGTGGCCATCACCATAATCAGCTGGGGAGAAAAGTCAGAGCTTTTCTTTCAAGATTCCTAAGGAGACACAAATACCAAATTTCAACATGTCCAGTCAGTGCAGTAAAGCAGTAGTAGCAGGAGAAATGAGACAGTAAAAAGAACTAGAATTCAAGTAAAGTCAAAACAAAGTAGCAACAGTACCTCTGTCTCCAGGTAGCATGTTCCTGTAAGTCCACGTTTGTCATTCTTTACTGTCTTTCATCTGAGTTGTATACCTTTTCTTATATATTCTTTTTTGTGTGTTAATGTGGTGAAGGATGGATTCTAATTGTTTTGGTAGAATCATGAATTGAGCATCAAAAATCCATATGCACGCAAGGGTTACCAAAAGCTACATCTTCAGCCGTTGACTGGTAAATCTGCCTTGATTACTGACATAAATCTCCCCTATACAGTACTGAACAATTCTTTTTATGCATCCTTTGCTGGTTTTATTAATACTTAGGTGAGTATTATCACAATTATGCTAATTAGAAATAGGGTCTGTAGTTTCTTTTCTTGCATTTTATCTGATTTTGTTTTAGGATGAAAAATGTTCTGCCTTTATTTTTGAAAGATATTGTAGAGAAGTCACATACATACTGCCCTAAATGTGGCGCAATTTATCAGGAACCACTTTAAAACCTGGTACTCTTTTTTTCATTAGGCAATTATTATTTCAACTTGAAATTGATATATTCATATTCATTTTGGGGACTAGAGAAGTGGCTTAGCAATTGTGAGCTCATACTGCACTTGTAGACGTATAGATATATTGCCAGTCCACATTTCACCAATATCAGAATTGTATGTAACCCTAATTTGGTGGAATCTGGTGTCTACTCTTTCCATATATACATGACCATAAACAGATACATGCATTTTAAAACTTAATTTAGAAAGCTTACTTATAGTTTCTGTTCTTAGATTAAGCTAAAACTTAAACTGCAGTCACTTATTTCCATTCAAATGCTCTTTAACTCATTCATAGATCCACGTTCCTAATACACATATATAATATATATATATATACACTTTCATAATCTATCTAATTTTAAAGTTATCCTCCAAACTCTCTCTGTCTCAATACCAACTAAACCTGTCAAACTTTGTTCACTTGAGGAAAATCCTTACTTATTTCTTCAATCTTAAAGGGTGATTTAACAGAGGAGATGACTTCGGGGTGCTGGTTTTGTCTCCCTTTCAATACTTTTAACATATCCCCTCATTTACTTCTTGCCTGCCTGGATTCTGAGGCATCAGACATAATCCTTAGATTCCCCTTTCATAGCAAAGGTACTATTTCCCTTCTGGCTTATTTTAGAGCCATTACTTTGCATTCCATTTTCTGTAATTTAAGGTTATGTGCTGGGATTTGGTTTGTGTAGTTCATCTTATTTCATGTTCTCCGTGCCCACTGGTGTCGAGTGTTAATTTGAAGAAACTCTTAGTCATTATTGTTTCAAATCTGTCTTCTGTTGCTCTGTTGATTTTTTTTTTTCTGCCCTTCCTGCTTTGTGCATAATATGCCTTCTGCAGGTCTCTCACAGTCTTTGAATATTCTGTTTGTTGTGGGCTTTCCTCACCTTATTTTTCTTTGCTTTTCAATTGTGTGGACTCCTGTTGAGATATCCTCAAGGTCAGAAATGCTTTTCTCAGCCAATTCAGTCTACTAACAAGACCTTCAAAGGTGTTCTTCGTTTCTGCTACAGCACTTCTGATGTCTGCTATCTCTTTTTGTCTCCTTTGAATTTTTATTCTTCTGCTCACATTGCTGTTCTGTTCTTTCAGATCCCTAAGGCTCTCAACATGCTAATTGCTGTAATTTTAAATCCTGCATTATATGATTTTAAGGTTTGCACTCTTTCCTTCTAGCTATTTATTGGTCTTGTCTTTTATGCCTATCCTACTAGAGAATTCTTAGAAGCTAGGCATAAGCTAGTGGGATAATTATCATCAAAGATGTGATACTGGTACTAAGGTATGTTCTACAGTCTTACCTTATGTTTCAGTTTTATAATAAACCTAGTCCTCTAGACTATAAACTACATCCAAGCTGCTTGTTTCTTCTGTCTCCTCATGTGAGAAGAGATAGACTGACAGCTGAACATGGGGATGAGAGTAGAACTAGATATCCCCCATACCAGGTTGCTTGGTAAACTCCATATTAAGCTTGGGTAAGATTGCTTCTTTTATCGTAAGGCCCCTAGAAAAAAACAATATAGTTGACCATATAATATAATATTTTCTTTTTATCTGATCCTGCGGAAGTACACATATTCTTCTAGAAGATTCCCTGTGAGGATATGGCAAGCTCCTTAGAAAGAACCCACAAGTCAGTGTATACAGTCCTTTTGATTGTGTCCCCTGGGATGCTTAATTCATACCGAAGACTTTCAAATTATAGACTTAGTTCCCATGGAATTTATGGCTCTGTTCTAGTAGATTCTAGTTTTCCACATCTCTCTGTCTGGATAAGCATAACAAGAAATCGTGAATCTCATGCTGCTAATTTCTAATTTTGGAGTTTACATTGAGTCAAGATCTTTTTATCAATCAGTTTTTAGTTACAATTGTTTGCTCATCCAAAACTCCATCCTTATTCAAAACAAGTATCCATACTTAAAAGATGCAAGTGTTTCTACTAGTGTTATTAAAAGTGGTATTTTTTCATTATACAGTATGATTTGAGTTTTGAACTCTAGATTTAAAATTGAATTTTAACTACAATTTTTCTAGCTAAAGGTACCCTATGATTTGAGTTAACTGTTCTTATAGAAATTATTCTAAACATATCAACTTCTTTATAACAACAAAATTTTAGATCTTAAGTACTGACGTTTTATAATTACATTAGTATCTGGGGTGTCCTATAATATAATTAACCAGGTTTTAAAAAAGCTTAACAGTATTTGGATTTTTCTAATAAAAAGGAAGCATACAATGCTACACTGAGTCCCTCCAGGATATCATTTCTATGTCTGGATATTTAAATAAAAAGTAAGATTTGATTATTCTTATAAGGGCAATGAAAATCTGATTTCTTACAGGTCTAATATTTGCTAATATAGTTATTAATATTTACTACAAAATGACAGTCTTGTTTTTAAAACATTTTAAAGATTCTAAACTATCATATAATATAGTCTATAATATTTTTATCTATCTTTCAAACTAAAATTAAAAGATAATAAATTTTTCAATACTCCAAATATAGATAAGATGGTTCATAGAGGAAAGAGACTATAAATACAAAAGAAACATGTAGCTAAGGTAGATTTTTTTAAAGTTTGTAAATTTGGTTATTTAAAATGCATGCTTTTTGGTTTCTGCCTGCATCTGCAACTGACTTGGTGCCAGAGCATTCTGTACCCAGCCCCCACTGGAAGAGAGCCTCTCTCACAGAAGCCCTAACACATCTGAGAACACAGGGAAGACTACCACCCCTGCTCAAATTCATGGCCCAAGAGTAACCCATCCAGATTACTCATGACACAGGAACCGAGAAGCAGCCAGGGACAGGATCCTTCCAGTTTCTGCCTGCAATCGAAGCTAACCCTATGTTAAGTTCTCTATACACAGACCTCCCTGGGAGAGAGCCAGTACCAGAGAAGTGCTGACAGACCAGAGAGCATAGGTAAGACAACCACTGCTACTCTGAATGATACATCCAGAGCCTTCAGGACACAGGAATAAAGAAGCAGCTTGGAAGAGGATCCTTCCAGTTTCTGTATACACTCTGTGCTCACCCAGTGCCATAGCTCTTTCTACCCAGAACCTGTTGGGAGATAGCTGGTGGCTCAGGCATACAGGAGGGTCAAGTCACAGTCAGAATCAGCAAGACCAGCTAACACCAGAGATAAGCAGATGGCAAGAGGCAAGTCTAAGAACCTAAGCAACAGAAACCAAGAATACGTGGCATCATCAAAACCTAGTTCCCACGCCTCAGCAAGTCCTAGATATACCAACATACAGGAAAAGCAAGATTCTGATTTAAAATCACACATCATGATGATTCTAGAGGACTTTAAGATGGTCATAAATAATTCCTTTAAAAAATTACAAGGACAACAAAGATAAACAGGTATAAGCCCTTAAAGAGGAAACACAGAAGTCAACAAAACAAGTAAAGGAAATGAACAAAACTATCTAGAATCAAAGAGGAAATAGAAACAATAAAGAAATCACAAAAGGAAACAACCCTGAAGAGAGAACACCTAGGGAAAGAATCAGGAGTCATAGACACAAGCATCACAAACAGACTATAAGAGTTAGAAGAAAAAAATCTCAGGGGCAGAAGATACCATAGAAAGCATTGACACAATAGTCAAAGAAAAAGCAAAAGTTCCTGAACTGAAACATACAGGAAATCTAGGACAGTGTGAGAATATCAAACCTGAGGATAATAGGCAGAGAAGAGAGCAAAGATTTCAAACATAAAGGGCCAGTAAATATCTTCAGCAAAATTATAGAAGAAAATTTCCCAAGCTAAGAAAAGAGATGCCCATAAACATACAAGAAGCCTACAGAACTACAAATAGATTGAACCCAAAAAGAAATTTCTCATGTCACATAATAGTCAAAACATCAAGTGCAAAAAAAAAAAAAAAAAAAAAAAAAAAAAAAAAAAAAACCAGAGAAAATATTAAAAGCAGTAAGGGAAAAAAGGTCAAGTAACATATCAAGGCAGACCTATCAGAATCACACCAGACTTCTCAACAGAAACTATGAAAGCTAAAAGATGCTGGGCAGGTGTTACACAGATCCTAAGAGAACAAAAATGCCAACCCAAGATATTATACCAAGCAAAACCCTCAATTAACATAGATGAAAAAACCAAGATATTCCAGAACAAAACCAAATTTACACAATACCTTTCCTGAAATCCAGCCCTAAAAAGGATAATAAATGGAAAACTGCAACACAAGAAGAGGAACTACACCCTAGAAAAAGCAAGAAAGTAATTTTCTTTCAATTACTCCAAAAGAAAGTAGCCCCACAATATAATACTACCTCAAACAACAAAAATAACAGGAACTAGTAATCACTGGTCCCTAATGTCTCTCAACATCAATGGACTCAATTTCCTAATAAGAGACAGACTAACAAACTGGGTATGTAAAGAGAACCCAGCATTTTGCTGCGTACAGGAAACACAACTAAGTGACAAAGAAAGGAAGGACATTTCATATTTGTCAAAGGAAAAGTTGACCAATATGAAATCTCAGTTTTGAATATCTCTGCTCCAAATGCAAGAACATTCATAAATGAAACCTTACTAAAGTTCAAAGCACACATTGCATCTCACACAACCATAGTGGGAGACTTTAACACCCCACTCTCTTCAATGGACAAATCATGAAAACAGAAACTAAACAGAGACACAGTAAAGCTAACAGAAGTTATGAACCAAATGGATTTCACAGATACCTATAGAAAATTATATCCTCAAACTACAGAATATACCTTCTTCTCAACACCTGATAGAACTTTCTCCAAAGTTGACAATATAATCAGTCACAAAACAAGCCTCAACAGGTACAAGAAGATTGAAATAGTCCCATCCTATCAGAAAAATATGGACTAAGCCTGGTCTTTAAAAACAACAAAAAACAACAGGAAGACCACATACACATGGAAGCTGAACAATGCCGAATTCAATGAAAATTTGATCAAGGAAGAAATAAGAAAAGAAATTAAAGACTTTGTGGAATGTAATAAAAATGAAAGCACAATATACCCAAACTTATGGGACACAAGGATAGCAATGTTAAGAGGAAAACTTATAGCTCTGAGTGCCTCCTAAAAGAAACTGGAGGGAGTATATGCTAGCAGCTTGTGAGGCCATCTGAAAGCTCTAGAAATAAAAGAAGCAAATGCACCCAAGATGAGTAGACAGCAGGAATTAATCATATCAACCAAGTAGAAACAAATAGAACTACACAAAGAATTAAAAACAACAAAACAACAGGAGTTAGTTCATTGAAAAAATAAACAAGATAGATAAAACCTTAGTTAGATTAACCAGGGGAAACAGAGATAGTACTCAAATTAACAAAATCAGAAATGAAAAGAGAGACATAACAACAGAAACTGAGGAAATTTAAAATATCATCAAGTCCTACTACAAAAGCCTAACTTCAAAAAACTAGAAAATCTGAATGGAATGGACAAATATCTAGACAGATACCAGGTACCAAAGTTAAATCAGGATCGGAAAAACCATTTCAACAGTCCTGTAACCCCTAAAGTAATAAAAGAGGTCATCAGAACTCTTTCAACAAAATAAAGCTCAGGAACAGATGGGTTTAATACAGAATTCTTTCAGACCGTCCTTCATAGCAGACCTAATACCAATGCTCTCCAAACTATTCTACAGAATAGAAACAGAAGGAACACTACCCTATTCCTTCTATGAAGCCACAATTATGCTTATAACTGAACCACACAAAGACCTTAAAAAAAAAAAGAAGACTTCAGACTAATTTTCTTATGAATATAGATGCAAAAATACTTAATAAAATTCTTGCAAATCAAGTCCAAGAACACATCAAAATAATCATCCATAATGATCAAGTAGGCTTCATCCTAGGGATGCAGGGATAATTCAATATAGGGAAATCCATCAACTCATCCACTATATAAACAAACTCAAAGGGGGGAAAAAAACACATGATCATCTCATTAGACTCTGAAAAAGCATTTGACAAAATTCAATATGCCTTCATTGTAAAAGTCTTGGAAAGATCAGAAATTCAAGGCTCATACCTAAACATAGTAAATGCAATATACAGCAAACCAGTAGTCAATATCAAACTAAATGGTGAAAAACTGGAAGCAATCTCACTAAAATCAGAGACTAGACACAGTTGTCCATTCTCCCACTTCATATTCAATATCATACTAAATGTCCTAGCAAGAGCAATTAGAAAACAAAAGGAGGTCAATGGGATACAAATTGGAAAGGAAGAAGTCAAAATATGACTATTTGCAGAAGATATGATATAATAGTTAAGTGACCCCAAAAATTCCACCAGTGAACTACAGCTGATAAACAGCTTCAGAAAAGTGGCTAGATATAAAAATTAACTCAAACAAATCTTCCCCTACTCAAAGGATAAACAGGCTGAGAAAGATATTAAAGAAACAAACCCCTTCAAAATAGTCCCAAATAGTAGAAAATACCTTGGTGTGACTCTCACCAACCAAGTGAAAGATCTGTATGACAGAAACTTCAAGTCTTTGAAGAAATAAATTGAAGATGATCTCAGAACATGGAAAGATCTGTGCTCATGGATTGGCAGGATTGATATAGTAAAAATGGCCATCTTGCCAAGAGCAATATTCAGATTCAATGCAATCTCCATTAAAATTTCAACTCAATTCTTAATAGAGTTAGAAAGAACAATTTGCAAATTCATTGGAATAACAAAAAAACCCAGGCTAGGCAAAACTATTCTCAACAATAAAATAATTTCTGGGGGAATCACCATTCCTAACCTCAAGCTGTATTATGAGTCATAGTGATAAAAACTGTATGGTACTGGTACAGAGACAGGCAGATTGATCAGTGGAATAGAATTAAAGATTCAGAAGTGAACCCACACACCTATGGTCACTTGATATTTGACAAAGGAGCTAAAACCATCTAGTAGAAAAAAAAGATAGCATTTTCAACAAATGGTGCTGGTCTAAGTGACAGTCAGCATGTACAAGAATGCAAATTGACCTATTCTTATCTCCTGTACAAAGCTCAAGTTCAAGTGGATCAAGGACCTCCACATAACACCAGATCCACTAAAACTAATAAAAGAGAAAGTGGGGAAGAGCCTTGAATAAATATGCACTGAGGAAGATTTCCTGAACAGAACACCAGTGGCTTATGTTCTGAGATCAAGAATTAACAAATGGGACCTTATGAAACTCCAAAGCTTCTGTAAGCAAATGACACTGTCACTAGGACAAAATGGTAACAAATAGGATGGAAAAAGAGATTTTCCAATCCTACATCTGATAGAGGACTAATATTCAATATATACAAAGAACTCAAAAAGTTAGACTCCTGAGAATCAAATAACCCTATAAAAATAGGGGACAGAGCTAAACAAAGAATTCTCATTTAAGGAATATGGAATAGCCCCAGAAACACCTAAAGAAATGCTCAACATCCTTAGTCATGAGGGAAATGCAAATCAAAACAACCCTGAGATTCTATCTTACACCACTTAGAATGACTAAGATCAAAAACACAGATGATAGCAGATACTGGCAAGGATGTAGAGAAAGAACATTCCTCCAGTGTTGGTTCTATGCAACCTGGTACAACTCCTTTGGAAATCAATCTGGCAGTTCCTTAGAAAAGAAGTCACTCTATCCTTCCTGAAAACATTCAAAATAAACCCTTTATGTGCAAAAAAAAAAAAAAAGAAAGAAAAAGTGGCTATAGTACTACTTAATGACCCACCTATCCCACTCCTGGGCATATACCCAAAAGATTTTTTAATGCACATCAAAGACACATGTTCTATTCTGTTTATAGTACCCTTATTTATAATAGCCAGAAGCTGGAAAGAGCCCAGATGTCCTTCAACAAAGAAATGCAAACAGCAAATATGGTACATTTACACAATAGAGTACTACTCCACTATTCAATATAATGAATACATGAAATTCTTTGGCAAATATCATCCTGTGTGAGATAACCCAATCACAAAAAACCACCCATGGTATACACTCACTTAGTAGTGATATTATCCAAAAAAGCTTAGATTTCCCAAGATTTTATTTCAGTTCACAGGTGACATGGAGCTCAGAAGTGGGATGACCAAAGTACAGATGCTTTAGTCCCTCTTAGAAAGGGTAACAAAAATATTTCCAGGAGAAAAAAAAAAAAACAGACAAAATTTGGAGCAGAGACTGAAGCAAAAGCCATCCAGAGACTTCCCCACATATACAGATACCAAACCCAGACAATATTGCTGATGCCAAGAAGTACATGCTGAAAGAATCCTGATTTAGCTGTGCTGAGAGGTTCTGCCAGATCATGACAAAAACAGGGATGGATGCTCAGGAGCCAACCATTGAACTTAGAATGTAGTCCTTAATGGATGATTTAGAGATAGAATTTAAGGAGTTGAAGGGGTTTGCAACCCCATAAGAACAGCAATATCAACCAACCAGAGCTCCCAAGAACTAAACCACCAACCAAAGAGTACACATGAACAGACCATGGCTCCAGCCGCACATGTAGCAGAGGTTGGCTTTTTTTGGACAACAATTGGAGGAGAAGCCCTTCACCCTGTTAAGACTTGATGCCTCAGTGCAGGAGAACATCAGGGTAGGGAGGCAACAGGGGGTGGGTAGGTGAGTACCCACAAAGAAGCAGAGGCAGTGGGGATGGGATAGGGGTCTTATGGATGGGAAACTGGGAAAGGAGACATTTGAAATGCAAATAAAATATATTCAATAAAAGAAAATAGTTCATTATTAAAATACCTGTTATCTTCATCTATTCCTTTATAATTAATATTTCTGATTAATTTAAGTATAATAATCCTATTATATTATGTCACATGTAAATGTTGTATCAGATCTAAAGTACATATTTTAAGTCATGATGTTGGATGGATATCTTACCTTTTAATAACACTCTCTTTCCCCTCAGAAACCAAGATTCATAATCCAGTGTTTATAGGACAGCTAACAGTAGTGTGTACTTTCATTCTCATGGCATCTGACGCCTTCTCCTGCCTTCTGTGGGTGCTGCACACATACAGTACACAGATATACATGCAAGCAGACCACCCATTCATATAACATAAAAATAATTAATTTTTTTAAAAAAAATAGTTAGATCTGGGTCACCATATTTAGTTTCTTTTATATAATCTCAGTGTCCATACAAGCTTTTCATGTATCCTAAAGTCTGCTGTCCTGCCCATTTCTGTTTCATCTATATCGGTTCATCTATAGCAATAAACCTTCCTAGCTATGAAGGGCTTCATAATAATAAACAATATCTGGCTACACACATGTATAAAATATGATGCTAGACTAACAGAAAGAACTATGAGTAAGACGTCCTGAAAGTTTACTGCATCTGCAGAGGATGACTGCTTACACTGTCATTAACTGCAGAGAGTTTGAAATGTTTCAGGTTCAGTCTTAATTACAATTTATTATAGGTGATTTTTTGCTCTACTAAATAGTCTTTGGCTTTCCTCCCCTTTTTCTGACCTAACATGTTGCTATTACTGTACCTAAAATTTTGACAAGTAGATTACAAAACTTTTAAAATATATTTTCTTAACAAAATTGTAGTCTTCTAGTCATCAAAGGGCTAAGAGTACTGCCAGACAGAGTGCAAGGCTTATAGCAGAGTACCCTCATCTATATGATATATATCTGGATGATATAACTCATCCAGCTCTCTAATATTTCTATCAATATATAACAGCTTTTTTTTTGCTGTGTTACTGTATATTCTCCATGAGACTTTATGGATATACCTTCTAGGAAACCTAGTAGCCACAATCTCATAGAAACTTCCCTGATCTCTGCTTTTTACAATGTGTCCGCCTCCTCTTCCCCAATAATAGGGTTTTAGTTGTATTGCAAATGCCTGCTGGAACAGGGATCCAAACCTCTGCCTTTTGGTTGGCTGTGGTATTCTATTGAATCTCCATCTGTTGCACCAACAAAGTCTCATCAACATTGCTTTTAACCATGGATCGACAAGGCAATGTGAACAAGGGAAAGCCCTGAAGCCTCAACCCTACACAAAGAACTACAGACAACTAAGGCATGCTGACAGCAGGAGAAGTAGTCTTCCCTGGGAAAGAGAACCACAAATTGATCCAACACAGAATGGTCAACCCTAAAGCATACATATATTATAGCATTCAGGGAAGCTGACCCACTAGTGCCTTGCTTGGCATCATTAGAGACACTTCCTCCAGCAGCTGATGGGAACAAATACAGCGACCCCATCCAGATATTATGCAGAGAGTGAGAGGCTTTAGGACACTCAATACTAAGTAGGATGTCCCCCATTAAATCCCTCTTCTCAGGGCTCAAGAAATTCTGCAGAATGAGCATGAGGAGGGGTATGGAGGACACAAAGGGAACGAGGCCTTCTGAAGCAACAGGCTCGATAGACACACTAACTCAGAGACTGAAAAAGTGTGCACAGGGCCTGAATGAGTCTGAACCAGATGGGGCCCTAGAAAAGAAAAGTGGACAGATGCCTCCATCGCTAATTCAGAAGCTATCTCCAATGGTAACAACTTGCACATGAAAAATTAAGTTTTTCCCCAAGGGAGTCTCACTGGGAAAACAAACTACTCTTAAGGGTAGGCTGCATGCTCACATGCATCTTTGGATGTTCCTCGTCTCTGGATGTCATATCAGGGATTTTCCTTTTTCTCTATTTTTGTTTATCCCACAGGTTCTTTGTGTATATATTATAGCTTCCAGTTTAGTGTTTTTGTGGGATGTCTGAGGTGAGAAATAAGTTGGTCTCTATATTTGATTCTTGTGCCATTTCTTGGACTCTTCCTTTATTTTGTCCTATTCTATTGTGTTAGGCTTTATTTTACTTTATAATATTTCATTTCATTATTATTCCTCAGAAGCCTGTTCACTATCTAATGAGAAACAGAAAAGGGTTGGATCCAGATGGGAGTAAAGGTAAGGAGGAACACGGAAGAGGAGAATAAGGAGTGAAAACCATAATCAAGATATATTATATCAGAAAACAGATATTTTTAATTTAACAAACAAAAAATCAACTATTAATATGATAACCAAAACAAACAAACAAAACCAAAAAAGGCATATATACAAGTAACAACATAAAGACTGAGCAGGAGATACAGAATAGATAAAAATATAGAAACATATAGATACATGCGTGTGAATCATATATATATATTTCATATATACATATTTCACATATACATATATGTATTTCACATGTACAGACATATATATGTGGCAACAATTATTAAAAAACAACATATTAAAATATATATATTTTTTTAAATCTTAAAAAACTGCTTTCACATTGGAACAAGGAACCTGGAGTAATCTCAACTCATATTTTTAGACCAAGCTCACTTCAATTTGATGCTTTAATGCAGGTTTTCAAATTAAGATGATAACAGTTAAAAGAGGAAATTTAGTAAAATAGCCATACATGTAATATATACATACATACACAGTAAATATACCAAATATTTAACTGTTAACATCTTCTTTATTTTTTATTATAGTTATTAATGAGGAAGTACTTTATAGGCTTGATATTTTGAATCAGAAAACTATGACAGAGAAGAAAAGTAATTGGTTTTGTCTTTGTGATTTAAAAAGTGTGGTTTGGTTCTGTGTGCCTTCCAGAGTTATATGGATCAGATTTGGTAGAGGAGAATGCCTGAAAATTAAATTAAAAAATATCAAGCAAAAATATATCTTGATACTAACATGTTTTCTTTTGAAGTTTATATATTGAAAAGTGTGCAGCTGTAATGAAGCCTATTATCAGAATGCTGAACTGGCCTCCTTAGATTCCTAACATCAGAGACTACAATAATCAATCATCAGTGTGGCTTTCCTTCTTGAGGTCTGGCTGGCTTCCTCAACCTCAAATTCTTTCTAGAGTCTCAATACCCATATTCAGCTTGAAGAAACTATAAAGAGTAGCCACCCCAATTCCCTGGATTTTGGGAAAGGGAGTGAAAGAAGGTGGTTATTCTAAGGTTGTGTTTTAAAGCAATTTAGAAATGGTCATAATTTACCAGGGAGGAATTAGCCAGATTGAATTGTACAGAGATAATCTTCATTTGGTAACTAAGCTAAAGTCATATCTTACATTGGTAGAAATCCTTTAATTGATACAAAGTTTAAGTTATAATCTTTATAGTGGTATAGAATTTATTTGATACAGATTTAAGGTTTTCATTGGTATAATTTCTTATTGATTTAAAACTGAGGTTAGTTTTGTTACTTTTATATAGGTATTATACGTATAAAATACATTTGGGAAGATAAGCCTTAGACCTAGTTCTATAACTGCTATTATACACTGTTTCCAGTTGATTAAACAATACAAGTTAAGGGCCAGATAACAGTCTCATGGTTCTGAGTCAAATAAAAGAGTGTGCTTTCAAGATATTTCAATTAGAAATGGCCAAGATTAGTCAAAGCTTATAAGTTCAGAAATGCTTTTTGTAAATAGCTGGTTTTCAAAAATGTCAGGAATCCATAAATCATGACATTTCAGGTTATTTATCTTTTGTTGAGACATATTTGCTCCTTACAGTTTCCCTTTAATGGATTTAAAAAAGAAATTGAGCATTTATACCTCCAAGTGAGATATATTTTATTGCTAGTCAGCCACTAGGCAGAAACTGTCGATTTCATCTACAGACAAATACTGGCCAGAAAGGGACATATTATGCAAAATACTCAACTGATAATCTTTGCTTAGCCAAAATTATTGGCCCTTAAAGATTTCTGCATTTCAAAGCTGTCAGTGATCCTGGGCCAAATGGCTGAAGACTTGGTCTCACATGTTACTAACAGGGGACTGCTAGTGGAGATTTATCCCTACAAACTTTCTCAGCTCTGGAAGCCATGTTAGGTTTCCTATGTTTTTAGATATTTGGCCACTCAGATTTCTGATGGAGTTGAAGACTAATTTAGTTTTATAGACTACCCAAGCAAGATGACTTTAAGAAAACAGTCATTTAGAATATTTTCAAGTGGTAATAGTTGTACACAGCTTACATTTGAAGATAAAGTTTGTTTGTTTGTTTCTCTGTTTGTATTTAAGTAAACAGAAAGGGTGATGTTTAGGTCTATGTTAAGGTGATACATGATTGAACAGTAGAGAGGTATGCAGAGAAGGGTCTAGGAAAGTGGAAGAGGAGATGGTAGACACAGATTCTGGAGGCAAGATGGAATTGGGTGTGTACGCTTCTCTTGACACATCTCTAGCTTGATGAGGTTGTTATGATTATTTCTAAGGGTTTCTATGAATCTAATTTATCTTTTCTGGATGTGTAATTTATATCTGTGACTACTGGTTGTAAGTTTATTGTGTAGAGGGTTTATATTGAGAATTTAACATATAAACTTGTTTGATAGTTGATGGTTGCAAGTGATGGTTTTACCAGGCTGTAGAGAATGTGAGTTAAGTTCTCCTTCTCAGCTGGTAGAGGAGCAGCTGGGGTGAGTGGTCTCAGTGTGGTGCCCTGCAGTACCAAAGTTACAGAGGAGAAGAGAAGTCCAGGTGCCAGCACCTGGTTTTCACTTTTTAATATTTGCCACAACAATGAGGTCCTGCAGCTGCAAAATAAAGAAGGTGTGGTTATGGTGAACTCCCCATTCCACTCGTAATGGATACTTTAAATACTGTCCACTCTGATTTTATCATAATCTTCATCAGAGCAAGGTGGGCAGGGTGCTTACTGCACAACTATAGGAAAACATTATGTACTTCTAAAATGTTGGTCAGTACACAGCAGACACAACCATTTATGTATGTATGCCCCTTCTTCAACTTCCTTCCACTATCACTTACCTGATTAGCCCTTTATTTTTACAGAAGCTTCCCCACAACTTCAGTGCACACTGGTTCCTCCTCTATGACACCTTTAACCGAGTGTAGTAAATATACATCCTGCCTGGATTACAAAATCAGTATCATTTGAACTTGGGATCTTGGTTAGCAACAACTCTCTAAACACTTGCCTAAAATTTTTCCAAAGGTTAAACTCATCCCCAGATGTAGAATATGTAGGCAACAAATGCATATTAGTTGTTTGTATAATATTCTTGGAAAAACACTATCATATAAAGTGAGTTTTAGGAAAATATTTGGAAATAATTTATGAGAGTGAATAGGCATACCTCAGATTACAAATTACATTACAGTATAGTAGGTAGCTATTTGAAGATGAGAAGGGACAGTGACCAAGTGCCCATGTTGATGAAATTTTAAACTAAACTTTCTTTGCCTGAGGTCCACAGAGAAGATGAATGAAATGATTTGTACTTGTATGAATATGCAATTTTGCAATTTTCTGGTTCAACTGTGATGCAAATTACTGACAGTTTTAAGAGTGATTTAAAAGTATGATCATCAAAATTCTGAGAATAAATCAAATTCAGTGATATGAATAACAATGGGACTACAGACAGAGCAGGCTGCTTTTATGGGCTTGTTTTCATTTTGCAGACTGCCCATTTGTATACATTTCTAAATGTGATTCCTATATACAGATGGCAAAACCAAGGTCAGACAGGAATGATGTCTGAGAGGAAGGATGACATGGGCAGAGGCATGCCAGTTTCATCTTTCAGCGGCCTGAAGCGCATTTCCATAAAGGAAAAGAAAAGTGCAGGGACAAAATAAGAGCGTGTTACTCATCTGATTTCTTCTGCTTCCTTTTGGCTCTGTAGTCTATGTGGATCCACTTTTAGACAGTGAAGAATACATTGTCAGGGAGTGAAAATTCAATCTTCTTCATGTATCACAACACATACCCATCAGACAAACAAGCACAATTTCACATAAAAACTCATGCCAATAAAAGAACACAATATTTAATACCTACCATTCAATGAGTCTGGTCTCCTATCCAGGCGTCTTTTTATTGAGGAAAGTAAGTGTAAAACTATCTACAGCATGTGTGCTATACTTTGGACATTATAGTCTATGCTGGACACGAAGAGGAGGTAACAAAGACAGAAAACAGAAAACTCAGTAGAGACTCACCAGAATCCACTCCCTGGTAGCAAACTAGTAACTTGACCCACATGTGTGTGCACAGGTGTGCCCTTTCAAGGAGCCAGTGGAAGTTCAAAGGCTGCCCTGCTTCTGCTAAGAATTTCCTGCATCCCAGAGTACTAATGGTCTTTTTGGAGAAAAGAAATAGTTCCTTAAATTAGCAGAAATGGTTTCTTGGAGATAATGTAACTACAGGCAATTTTCAGATCAATTTGCATAATCTTCTCCTTCATGCAGCTTCTCATTGCTTCTCTACTTGACTGCCTGGCGACATTAGCCCTTACAATTAAAACTTTTCATCTGGGGCTCCTGTTTCCAGTGGTTATGAATTAAGTCATCTCCCATGTAGGTGAATGATTAGCTGTTCTCTGGCTACAGGGAAACTTCTCATTCGGAAAGGTCCTACCTCAAAGCTGACATAAGAGATGGATAAAAACATGGATCATAGAACCAATTCTGTAATCTTGCTTAGCAATTAATCAAAAACTCCATGATCCAAACTTTTGGAAATTTTTCAGTGCTGGGTCTCTGGCAGCATGATTTAATATGAAGAATAATATACATATTCATATTATTCACTTTAATTGTACTTATCAGCAAGCTTATGTTTTCTTTGACCTAAGTATGAAACGTAAGTATGAATGATGCTAAACTTTTGGTCCTTTCTTCTACCTTTATAGTTGTGTATTATAACCACATGCCACCATATTTCATGTCCATTTATATGATGCTAGGATCGAAAGTCAGGAGTGTGTCCCTGCTAAGTAAGTACCTTACCAAGTAAACTATAATTTTAAATATTTATAAAACTTCATAATAAATAATATTGACTGTAGCTTATTAAATAAATACTATATACCACCTCCACATTAAATTGTACATTCTTGCCCTTCCCACCACTTTCTCATACTTTATTTTGTAGGAATGCTAGGTATGAAATACAGGTACTTGGGAAAATGCTTTAGCCATGACCTTTACACCTGCCCTCATGCTGTTATTTAAGGGACTATATATGACCAAATCAGAGGGGTGAAAACACTGAGGCGCATACCTGTGTTGGATCCCACATTATTAGCTTAATTATTAGTATAACCTCTCTAGTAAGCTGTCATATTACTTTTGATCCCACCAAGTTTCCTCATGTTAAAATCTAAGCAACACTGTCTTTTGTTTATCTTTATCTACCTGCTTGTCTCTGTCTAACCCACATGACAACTCCCAGGCTGATATTAGACAAGCACTCTTTCTGATTGACCACCACTCTTGAATTTGCCCATTACCTCTGTGACTCAATTTCTAGTACAAGGCATTCAGTTCCTTCACTAAATAGGCCACCTTCTCTAAAATAGCTCCTGTTTTATGTTCCAAACTGAACTCTGTCAATTGGGATATTATTTTCCTCCAAATTATTCATCATCAAATTAGGGTTTTGTTTGACTTTCTCTTATTTTTATGTGCTATCAGGAATGCTTTTCTCTGGGGGATGGGGAAGTCAGGGTCTTACTTATCCTCAGGGCCTATGCCACAAGATGCTGTTCATGGAGAATTGTCAGATCTAATTTTTTGTACACACACACATACATCAGCTTAATCCTTTATCTGCAATAGTCACTGATTGTTATGAAGACCTCAGTGTCTGTACTATGTCAGTCTATGGGTGGAATGCTGCTGTTCCCTACAAACTAAGAGGAGGAAAATGTCAAGAAAACGATAGGAGCAAAGTTACAATCAATTATTTCTGCATCCTTGGATACAAGACTTAATTTTTTTAACGCTTGTTTTATCAGTGTCCACCAGCAGTCTGTCATTCCCTTCTTCAGAGAGTGGGCAGGAAGGAAAGAGTCAAACTCTCTCTGATGGAGAAGCAAATTAGCACACAGAAAAGCAAACATGTCCCAGCTCATCATGAATTGTTAATGTCCTGTTTACTGCTGGAGCTGTCACAGAAAACAAGAGAGTCTGCTAAGTCAATAATTTATTTCAGAGTGTGGAATTAATTAGAAAGACAATTAAATAATTGTGAGAAAGAAAAAAAAATAAGACGTGTTTGGGTGGATTGTTTTTAAAACTCAGGGATAATTTACATGGTATTTGAGTATTGCCTAAGGGGAATATGGAAGTTAGAGGCTGAAATGGAATCAACTTTCTAGATGTTTCTTCATTAAAAGATTTTGCTAAACTCTCCATTTTCTCAACTCTGTTGAAAACCTTGTAGTTAATTGCCCTAAAGCTGAAGACAAGTTGAGACAGCTTTTCCCTTCAGGTAAGGTCTAGTGAGCAAAGCTGTTCTGAGTTGGGCTTATTTTACTCTACTTTGAGGTTATTCAGTCACTTGAATATTCTCAGTGGATCGAAAAGAAATGTCATGCCATGTTAAGTATATTTCATAGTAACTTTACAAGTATCATGCTGCTACATAAATAATAGTAAGGAATCAGACTTAAGGTAGAAATTAAATTCAAAGACTTCTAGTTTCTACACATGAGTAGTAACCTAATTAATAAGGAAAAAATGGGACCTAATTCTTGTTAACAAACAGATCTTTATTAATGAGAGATGCTCACATGACCCACTAGGAGCAACATAACTACTTCTGGTGGCTTGGGCAGTTCTACACATGTCTACTGGTAAATTTGCAGCTCAGCATTAGGGTGAATTCTGAAGCAAGTTACCCAAATTGTTTTATGAAGTCTTTTATTAAAATTATTTTATTGGATATTCTCTGTATTTACATTTCAAATATTTTCCCCTTACCTTGCTCCATTCCCCTCCTCCTCCACTTGTTTTCATAAAGGTATTCCCTCTCCCAATCACCCTCTCTACCTCAGTGCCTTGGCATTCCCCTACACTGGGAAAACTCGCCTTCACTGGACCAAAGACCTCTTCTCCCATTGATGCCAGACAATACTATCCTCTGCTACATATGCAATATAGGTCTCTCCATGTGTGCTCAATGGTTGGTGTTTTACACAATGGGAGTTCTGGCGGGTTTGGTTGGTTGATAACCATGAGGTTCCCATGAGGTTGAAAACTCTTTCAGCTTCTTCAATTTTATAAAGGGGGAAATGTGATCATTAATTTTGACTGTCAAATAACTTGGATTAGGAGACTAACAGACAACTCTAATGATGTGTCCTTGTGTCTTTCAAACTAGGACGTCTATGGGGTATTAACAGCACCACTTTAGAAGCTCTGGGGGCTTGTACGGGGAGAAAGCTGTAGCCTGAGCCTTCTCTGCCTACTTCCCAGCTGCTTTTTAACTCCACTGCTTGCTCAGTATTCTTTTTGTCCCCAGTATGACAGAAAACCTGCTATGAAATCATAAGCAGATACAAACTCTCTAACCTTTAATTGTTTTGATCAAGTTTTTGTCATAAAGATAAAAAGCAAAACCTGATATACAGACAATAAAAGTATTGATTGCCAAGTGGAGGTTTTTTTCCTTTTGAAAAAAAAATCACTGCAGAGAAATCTATAGGCATAAGAAATTAAATATTTTAAAAGTGCCTTCTTATTCTAAATTTAACAATATGCCACTTCTAAGATTCCTTTCCTTTACTGACAATAACTTTTTAAAAGATTTTACTTTCTGTGGCCAGCTAGCCTCATGAAGAAAGAAAAAAAAAACAAAACAAAACAAAACAAAATTCATTTCAGATGTGGTTTTTTTCCATGACAGCATTTGCACACTTTTATATACAACATCCATACCCTTCCGCCATTATCTTGGAAGGAGTATGCTTTCATTATTGACCATCTTTACTTTCATGTTACCTCCTCAGAAATTAGTATTACTCAAGATTAGAAATGCCCCCCACTCCAGGTTGCAGACACCCACAAGAGCAGCTGAAGGTTTAAGAACAAGGAGAATAGTGAGCAAGCAGGCAAGTTATAGAAGAGAACCTCAGTTATTCAGACTGATCTGGTGCTTCTTACCCATTTCCCAAGAGAATGGCAGAATGGCTAGCAAGGAGATAAACTGGAGCTCAATGGGAAGGAAGGGGCATGAGCTCAAGTTTGTACTCCTCTCTGACCATTAAGATATATGCAACTAAAAAGCTGAGAAATAAGCCAGATGCTGGAAGAACTCCAGACACCCCAGCTATGGGGAAAATAAGGGTGCAGAGTATAGATTCATGTGATTGGAAAAGAGATCTCTGCCTTTATCTTTGTCTTTGCCTCTCCCCACCCCCGTGTGTGTGTGTGTGTGTGTGTGTGTGTGTGTGTGTGTGTGTGTGTGTAAAAGATTTAGTAGTACCCAGATTCAGAAAAGTATTATCTGCTCCTGCTTGTAATTTCTTGATGGATTGTTCCTAAAAGCAAAGTTGAAGAAACAGATATTTGCTGATGAGGAGGGAACAGTGAGACACAGACAACCGGAGGCTCAGAAGCTGTTTTCTGACTCGGGGTCTTTGGAAATCTAATGTTCCTGAGGGAACAGAGATGGGGTGTTTCTACACTGCCAGTTGGAAGGTGTCCTCTTCATCCTGAAGCATCAGCCCACTCAAGAAGAATCAAACTGACACAGGAAGCCACCCAACAGAACTGCATGATTTAGGATTTTACTCAACTGAAGTTACTAGGCCAGATGAATTCTCAGATTCTCCTTAAGGCTCTGAGCTGCAGTCACTGAATTCTCTTATCAGAATTCCACCATATTGGGAGAGCTGTTTCACTTGAATCAGAGCTGGTAGCTGTTTCTCAGGTGAAGACCTAGAAATATAAATAAATAAATAAATAAATAAATAAATAAATAAATAAATAAATAAATAAATAAATAAATAACCAAGTAAGTAAGTGAATAAATAAATAAAAACTGTGGCCATATAATACTGGCCATTTGGTTATCCTTGTTATTTTAGATGATTGCCTTTCTATTCTACATCAAGAATTTTATTGAAAGTTTTGACTAGATACTATTGAAGTTTTGATCACTTTGCATAAGAAACACATTTACTAATTATATACAACAGCATCACTCATAACTTCCCCTCCCAGTTTAAAAAAATGTCTTTTAGCCTATAAATTCCAAAGACCATTTCCCAATGGTACTATTTTATTTACACAAACTCAGAAGAAAAGAATAAAGAACAGAGACTTTGACTCATGTAATCATTTAATAAATATTGACTAAACAGCTTTAATGTACTAAAAACTGTTCTAAACATTCATGATCCATCAGCTTTCAAAATATTAGGCAAAAACCCCTGGTTATCTTATTGCTGGGGAAGAGACGGCTAACAAACAGTAAATACAATACATAAGTAATTAGTCTGCATGGTGCAGGCAAACAAGCCTTGAACAACCTGCAATATTATTTCTTTTCAAACACCTTCCTCTGACAGCAGGTTCACTTGATTTAGTGATGAGTCAATTCTTCAAGATATTCACGTAACACTATAGAAGAGGAACTGTGGCTATTCCTCTCTCTAGAAGACTTTTTAGATTAAAAGACCTCATACACAGATGAAAAACTCTTGAGTTTCATAACAGAAGGGCACTCTAGTAGTGAGAACTATTGCAACACTCATTTTGTGGTCTATGGAACTTATATGGTCTGCACACCCTCTGCTCTTTGTCCTCAGATAAGCTGAGCCCTCAACTGAAAGCCTTGTCCTCTTACCACACAACTGAACATGGTGTGAGTAGCTTGGCATTGAGATAGAGTGGAATTGTGCTACATGAATAAACAAGCCACGATATAGTGGGCAGCATCAGGGTGCTCTAGAGAGTCCAAGGTATTAGCCTTCCAAAGTTTCACTTGGACTCAAAAGGCTAGTGCCTCACTCAGGATATGTGGGGAAAAAATGCAATTCAAAAATAAAATGAGGAACAGAATGCTTAGAGAATAAAAGAACTCTCTTTGGATCGGGTTTTGCTCTCTTCTTTTAGTAGGTTCATAAATGGTTCTGTCTCCCTCTAATCTGCTGAGCAGGAGGAAGATCACAGGGAGCTGACACAAACGAACTAGTAGTTTAGAACAGAAACAAATAACAACAAACAAAACCAAAGCACTGTCACAGTGACAATAGGGCATGTGAACAAAAAATATGTCTGGAATAGTGAGTGGGGTCTAAGTGTTTCCTTTACTGCCAAGTTGTATCATTAGTGGACATTTCCCAACCTGAGAGAAGGAAGGAGCAATTGAAAGGGATACTATTATCACCTTCAAGCCGCAAAATCCCACCATGTTCCTGTTTCTGGTGCAACCAGATTACAGGTTAGAAGGAGCAGGCCCATCTACATAAGATCCTAACAAATAAGTATGTGCAAGGGACACTTTAAGGAATAAAGACTTTTGGTGGATTGGCTGTGTCTATGCACCATGCTTGTGAGGGAGACAGAGTGCACGTTGTAGAACAGTGATGGTGGTAGACTCCTGAGGTGAGGAAATCTGAGAAAACTGAATCAAAGCAAAAAGTTCAATGTACAATCCACTCTCCCACTACTCCAAGCAGAAGCCACAGTTAACTGAGTGAGCACAGGACCTTTGACACATAGTTTCCACCCTCCCTAATGCTGCCACACTTGAACACCATTTCTCATAAGATGTCATGTGGTGATCCGCTCCAACAGGAAAATTGCTTCTGTTGCTACACCATAAATGTAGATTTGATAGTGTCATCAATCAAAATATAAATATCTGATTTTCAGGAGCATCTTAAGTGGCCCCTATTACAGTGGTGTACGTATTCTCCCCAAAGGGGTTCCAAGCCACAGGTTGAGAACCACTCTCTTAGACCCTTAGTGAAATACCTTTGGAGGCTCCCAGTAGCATGGACAGAAAGACTCTTACTGATGCTATTTGTAACCAGCAAGCCTCCCTTTATCCCACTCTTCAATTCCCCCTCTCCCATTCCTTCCTTGACCTACCCATGAATCTGCTCTCATAATTGAAGTGTGGCCTGAACAGCTGATGACTGAAAGTGCATACTCAGTCCTTCTTTATGACTGCCACTTACTCAGAGAAGAGGTTCACTTGTCAATACACTCCAGCCAACTCTCAAGCATGATGTGAATATAATAATTACTGTATATTGATTTGGGTAAATAAACCTCCTGTTATAGCGATTGATCTGTTGATCTAATTTGATCAAAAATACATGCAGTTCCTTGGAGAAATTCTTTGACACAAAATGAGATTTTCCTGACTTAACAAAAGGGGAAATATATAAATACCAATATAGTTCACTGCATCCTTAATTCCACAGATATTTATTAAGTGTGCAGAGCAGGTAAGTAAGCTCTTTTTCTCTCGTTGGTTGTAATCATTCACAGCTGCTTGAAAATAGCTCATTTCCCCCCAAATAAATGAGTGAACATTATGTGCTATTTTTTGATAACCTGCAATTTGATTTACAGATATCTTTTACTCCATGTTTAAATTGGTGATCAACATAACACATTAAGATTCTCTCAAATAAATATTTCATGGAGCTCAGGACCAGCTATTGAAGTTAGTGTCCACATTAAGATTCAATAGAAGCAGAAACAGCCACAGGTGTTTCTCCTCTCAAACACCTCCATGTTAAACAGTAAAAAATAAATTTTGTGTATTTCCTCAAACATGTTCATGCATTAATGAAGAATAAAATACCTCTAACGGTGAGGTTAAAATGAAAGCCAGGAAGCACTGGTTCCTAGCATCCCCTTTATTAGTCCTACAAAAAATGGTGCCTATGTCTGTTCTTCACTTTCCTGATATTTAACTGAATGTCACTGAATAATCTGTATTCTTACCGGGAATAAAGAATATTGTGTGTCAGACCCATACCAAGTTTAAAGATGCAGAAGTCTTCTGTTTTGTTTTGTTCCAAATCAATCTATTTGATGTATTCTGGCAAATGTGTTGCAGCCATCTTATCTAGTGTTGTCATTTTGGATCTATATAAATTAGAGATGATATAAGTTTATGGATTTTAAAGAATGGAAGAAGATAGTCATCCATATTCATCACCTCTACCAGAGAAGCCCTGGTTTCTTTGTAGAAGTTCTGCCTGGGCAGAGACTTACAACTGATCAAACTTCTCATAGTAACTGACTGTTAAGTATTAATCTCTAAATATATATCTATATATAACCCTTGCATGACTAGGGTGCCACCAAAAAAGAGGGGGCAGTAAAAATTCTAAGAGCTGAAAGATTTTGGAAAGTGCTGTCAAACTCTAACTTCTGAAAAAGAATGGATGTCACAATCTGGAACACACAGCATGTGTGGCAGCCCACACAAGTACTACACACCCACACAAAGAGAAAGAGAGACAGAGACAGAGACAGAGAGACAGTAGAGAGAGAGATAGAGAGAGAGAGAGAGAGAGAGAGAGAGAGAGAGAGAGAGAGAGAGAGGTGGATGTGGGAACATGAACAGGCCTACTTTAGAAGGAAAGAGTAAGCCAGAGTGGAAGAGGGGGAGGATGATCACAATATACACACATGCAATTAGTGATGAAATATTGTAAATGAAAATAAAGTTATATTAGAACGAGAGAGTTATTAGGTCACTGTGACATAAAGAAAATAAGGCAAATAAATGAAACATGGACAGATAGAAACACATTGAAAGGGGAATTGGGAAGCTTAGGCAGTATCTACAATCCTGTTGATGACCATGCATTCACTGGCTTTCACAGTGCTTGTTAACTATAATGAGCTAAATTAATGTTAACTGAATTAAATATAATGACATTAGCTCACACTATCTTCCAAGTTCTGTGAATGTGGTACTGACTTACACATTTAAAATAGCTAGAAATATTGTTCCATTTTCAAATGAGAGTGTGTCAGAAGAATAGAGATTGGGGGAAATTGCATCAACACTAGAAAGGCATATCCTCTCTGTGGATACTGATACAGGCCTCCTATATGTGTCCTTTGTAAATAGGCCACTGAAGAAGCTTTCCTTAGACAGTCTTGTGCATAGGTGGCTTTATAACTGGATATTGCAAACACACTAATTTTACAAACATTAATGAGTAAATATGGATGAAGTCCAACCAGAATCAAGTACATTTCACTTGACCTACAATTGCAAATGGGGTGAAAGCACTGAGAACATTTTCACATTAAAACCTTGAAGCATAGGTACTCTACAAGCTTAGAGTGAATGCATCTTCATATTTTAAGGGTATACACTAAAGCCTTATTCATCCTTCTACCTGATGTACTCCACATGTAGGCCCATGAGTCACCACACTGTAAAGACTTTCACTAGTAGAGTTGAGCCCTCTGTTCTGAGTCCTGTTCCCAGCTCTGAATCCTCCACCCACCATCATCACAGTACCTTGTTCATAGTAGATAAAAAGCTCTTCCAACAAAGCCCATAGTTGAGAACAGCTATCCAGTGTCAGCGACAAACAGTTCCTGGGAGCTTCAGATTCTCCCCAGCCAGTAGAGTTTCTGAGTCAGCTCATTCATGACCTAGGACAGTGTCTCCTTGCTCTGTAACCTAAACATATTTGTTGCAGTATATAACTGCTCATCTTTTAGGAGCTCTGGATCCAAGGTCTTGACTGTCTAGATAAGGGGTTCTGGGAGTGGAGATATTTTGGAGCAATGTAAGTTGAGCAGGAAGAAAAAAGCAAGTTATTAAAGAAATCAGAAGGTAGAAAAATAGTGGAAGCTCTTCCCCATCTGGATTTTGTACAAAAGATGTGTGCTAAATGAAACCTGCATTATATGCACATAGAAAAGGCAGATGCTAGGTAAATGTCTCAGCCTAGTGCTTTGAGCTCTTTTCCAACATCTCACTAGTCCACTCCTATTTGGTGAGTGTTTGCACTTTCTTAATGAACTATCCCTATTTCTATATCTAATCTTGTGTCCCTGGTTCAATTGTTTGACATAGAATGCAAGATACTGGGGAATTTTTTAGGAAGTTGAGAACTCAGATTCACACCTAGAACAAGAACACCAAAACTTAACAGCAGTTACATGCTTTTGAGCTGGGTTTTAAATCCAAGTTTGTTTCGGAGCCCATGCTTATTTAATTGGTTCCTCTTAAACATTAATTAAATACACATAACTTGAAGCTCTTCCATTTTTCTAAGACCTTTTCATTTGCATCTGGCTCTAGAAATGAAAGTGAATAAGAGCATGAAGGATCACCTTGATGTGTACTGCTTGTATGCTTGTAACATCACCTCTGACTCCAAACATGTCTAAGTAGAGAGTCCCTGGTAGACACAATTTCTGGTTCACTGAGAATCCATAGCTTTTCCTTTAAACATACAATACCTCTTCTCTGACAGGACACTCCTGGGATAGATACTAACTTGCTCATATAAATCTAGAAAGTGAGTAGGAGTCATGGGTCTAGGGAACTTTCAATTTAGAGTTAATTATTGGGGACATTCCATGGTCTGTAGGCTTAGAGTTTTCAAAATCTACTTTAACTGAGTTCTTAAGTGCTGGAAACTATCTTCTAGCCAAATAATCAGAGGTAGAAGAAGGTGGTTAATAGGACAAGGGGGATACGGACCTATTTAGAAGTAGTTCTTTGGGGCAATTCCAATCTTGTCAAGCTATCAACATTATAGTAAAAAAAAAAAAAAAAAAAAAATCAAACATGAACCCATAGTGGTTGCTCAGCCCAATCCACAAACACAAAACATGAATCAGTAGCAGTGTCTCAGTCCTGATGAAGCCTTCAGTCTCCACTGTATTGGCACAAGTCTGGAAAAGTGGTAAGAAGCAATCAGATACCATGAGAAGTTCCGTGGTGCATTTCTCTCCACAAGATCATGCAGGACAAGCAATAGTCCACAAAGAACACCAAAGCGTTGCAAGGTGAACCATCCCAAGAGCACAGCTCACTGTCTGTTCTCTGTATACTGGGTCCTACTTATACTCGTTCCAGACATCATGCATCCTCTCAAGTGTCTAACGTCAGTAAAATGTCCTGACATGTCTGCCTCAGCAGCGCATTCTCTTACCTGTCTTCTTCAGCAAAACATAAGATCTCATAAGACAGCTTCCAGAAAAACATCACATGACACAACTGAGTCTCAAAAGAAACCAGAACTTTCCACTTCAGTGGACCTCTCTGTAGGTTCCTCACATGGATCCCATAGCAGTGGCAATCAGCAGATTATGCCCCGCTGTTGTAGTTTCCTCTACCCTAGCCTCTTGATTGACATTCATTCTCCTCTATCCTTTGTTTCTGCTTTTGGGATTCATTTCACAAATGTGTCGCCTGCATTGTGCTTTTTCCCTCTAGTCCTGTCTACTTGGGAATCTATATTCAGATGGTAAAAGGTAATGTACTGGCTGGTTTTGTGTAAACTTGACACAAGCTGGAGTTATCACACATGAAAAAAGACTCAGTTGGGTAAAATTCTTTCATGAGATCCAGCTATAAGGCATTTTCTCAAATAGTGGTCAAGAGGGAGGGCCCAGTTCATTGTGGTTGGTGCCATCCCTGGGCTGGCAGACATGGGTTCTACAAGAAAGCAGGCTGAGCAAGCCCGGGGAAGCAAGCCAGTAAGTGACATCCCCCATGGCCTCTGCGTCAGCTCCTGCTTCTTGACCTGTTTGAGTTCCAGTCCTGGCTTTCTTTGGTGATAAATAGAAATATGGAAGTGTAAGCTGAATAAACCCTTTTCTCCCCAACTTGCTTCTTGGTCATGATGGTTGTGCAGAAATAGAAGCCCGGACTAAGACAGGTAACTACTCTATTTTTGCAAATGCTTAGCTGGCAGTGATTTGGAAACACATAAAGTACCTGACAAAGACAAAGATTGTTTCTGAGGAAAGTAATGCTTGAGGAATACATATCGATATATATGTATACTCTGAGTAGAACAAAACAAACAAGCCAGAGCAAAGTATGAACCATGAGCTTTCACTCATTCATCTCCTTCAGTCATTATTTACAGATGACATACTTTTTAAAGGTAATATCTAATTTTTTGAAGAAACCTTTGAAATTTATTATTTATTTACCCTACATATAAATATCAGCCCTCCTCTGCCAGTGCCCCTTCATACAGATCCTCCTCCCATTTTCCCTCCCATTCTCTTCTGAGAAATGGTGAGACCCTCTGGGTATCACCTCTACAATACCTCCTCTAGGCACATGAAGTTATTGCAGGCAAGAAAATGTGTCCCAATTAGGGACATAGAATACATAGGTAGGCATGCATGCAATAGATTCAGGAAGAGCCCCTGATCTAGTTGTTGAGGGAACTGCATGAAGAACAATCTGCACATCTGAAACATGTCCCGGGGGCCTTGGTCAAGCCCATGCTCACTCTATAGTTGGTGGTTCAGACTCTGGGATCCTCCCAATCATCCAGGTTAGTTGACTCTGTTGGTCTTCCTATGGAGCCCCTTGATGATAACTTCTGAAGAATATGGTATCAAAAAAAGAAAAGGAAGGAAGGAAGACAGACAGACAGACAGACAGAAATTAAGAAGAAAATACTACCAACAACAAAATAAAATAAAACATACTCATCCTGGAAAAAATAACAGAAAGGTGGGATTTGGTGAGACAAGCATGCAACCTCAACACTCCTGAAACAGAGGCAGAAGGATTTCTGTCTGGAGCCAGTCTGAGAATGAAAGGCTGGAAGGAAAGGAAGGAGGAAGGAAAAAAAGATCTGATTGTAAAGGTAATTGATATGATAATCACCCTCTACAGATCACAATCCAGGGAATTTCAACCACCACAGAGAATTTTAAATGGGTTTTTTAAATTAAAAAAAAAATCATGTGTTGAAAAAAATGAAAATAATTACCAGACCTAGTGAGATCCATGGAGACATCCGACAGATGAATGTAGGTGTGTAGGAAATATGAATGGTCACATGCTACAATGAGAATGAAGGTAGAAGGAGGGGACTCATAAGGACAACCCCACTCTGGGGAGATCTGTCAAAGTGAGCACCTCACAGGAAGAGACACATGACCTGGAAGAGTCCCAGGAAGTATTAATGGCTAAGGTAAACTTGCAGGTATTGTGTAGGAAACAGGAAAGAGACAATGGCTTTGAGGCAGAATGAATAAAAGTTTAAGAACAACCAGGGTTTCCTAAGGCTGGCTGAACATGTCCATATTTAATTTATGTTTTTAAGGATTTAGCCCTCATGTAAAATAAAGAAGTAATGATTCCACAGGCTCCCTTCTGATGCTAAAAATCTCCTATTTTTAAAGGCTCAGGCTTGACCTTTAATCTTGAATATTAACTCTACACATGATAAGTCTACTTGCTTTGTCCTCTACGGTTCAAAGAAGGGATTCCAATCTTATACGTTGACTTATAAGATGAGCCAAAACGGAAATAACATCTTTTAGAATTATTCTAGGCCCAGGCATGAAGAAACAGTACCCAGCTGCCTTAGAGAATTCAGTCCCACCCTTAACAAGAGACTTCAGGAAACACAGAGCATCAGGACAGCAACAGGAGGCACCTGGCAGCCTACTTCTGCTAGTGAACTTGATTTGAAACTGTGGCCAGGGCAGAACCTCTGGAGAGAGATTCTGCTTAAACTCTAAGGCTGACTGCCCCTTTAAATAGCCAACTAAGGGCTTACTGCCCTCCGAATCACCAATGGCAAACTGAGTGAAGGCCAGCTTCACAAAACAGCAGTAAGATTAAACTTAAAAATCCTTACCCCTGCTACCACTGCAGGGTAATAAGCATTTGCAAATTTGATCCAACTTCCATCTACATTAAATAATATTTGTCTTGTTTACTTAGCATTCACATATTAAATAAATGCATGTACCTTACCTTAAACAATGGTAGATCCCATTGATAGTGCCACCAATGTAGGGCTTCATTAATTACTAGTGCTAATGGAAAAAGAATAAAAAGCCTTATAGAAAACTCTCGATCTGAGTCTGCTACTGTGAGAAGATAAGGTCTCCACCGTGAGTAGATACTATCATTTAGTTAGCCTGAGGTTTTTAGCTACTTCCAAGATGTGGAATTTGAGCTGCAGGTACAGGCTTGCCAGGACTGTCAGGAAGATTAACAACAGGTATTTGAAAAGAAAACGGTTGGCAGTTAGGAGCTGTTCTTAGAGTATGATTTATGAAGGTTCTCATGACAA
Organism: Micromys minutus; assembly: GCF_963924665.1. NCBI lineage: Eukaryota > Metazoa > Chordata > Mammalia > Rodentia > Muridae > Micromys > Micromys minutus. The sequence continues at coordinate 38,974,471 of NC_137983.1, read as the reverse complement.
GACTGTGGTTTTGATGAGAAAACAGTACACGTGTCATGAAACCAACTACATGGGAGTTTCAATAAATAAGTTACATTTGACCAGTAGATGCTATTCATAGACCTAAGCCATCCCTGAGAGTAAACAGTCAAAAAGAAATACCAGCATGACAGAGAGGCAGCCCCAAGGCATATTCTAACAGCATAAACTTTTTGTGTGCCCTTTTTTATGTGTTACCTGACCCCTCATGTGACCCTTCATCTATATTGTACAAAAAGGCATCAATTTATCAGCCTCAAGCCACATCCTCTACAAAGGCACCCAGTCATTTTATTAAGTGTGGTCATAAAATAATTCATATATTAAAGACCAAAGGCTCTCATAAAACTATGTTTAAAATATAAAAGCACAAGATAAAAAGGAGTTTAGAGTTATAGTTCACCACTATGATGAGAAGAATCATTGTGATTAAAATGGTTTAGTTCCAGGGGTTCCTCGCTAGAATATTCTTAACCTGACAATGAACCATGGTCTTTAAGGAGGTAATACATACACAAATATATAATTTACACAGCATTTGCTTCCTGTGATAATTGTTGACAACTATACCACTCTTTCATTTCTCAAATATAGTTAATTTGAGCTCTGTCTTTCTTTTTTGAGAGCCTATTTGGGTAATCTACCAATTGAAGCCAATTTGGGAAAGAAGTGCTGTGTCAAAGAATTTATCTGTCTCCTTGCCTATCACAAAGCTCACAATATCCATAAGGAACCACCTCTCCCCGGCCTGTCATTGCCTAGTCTCTCCAGCACGGATTTACTATTTCCTTGCTCTGCAGAGAAACAGTTGCAGTCCAACCCAGGTGCGCCCCTGGAATAACTTGATCGAGATGATTACATCTAAACAAACAACAGCTATTAAGTTTCATCAAGCAACGTTTCAGAGAAACAGCAGGTGAGTGAGGCCAGTTGCTCACTGAGGAAAAACACATTAAGAAGGTTTAAACCTCAAGCAAGCATGGTTGTAGAGGCATCCCTAGGGACAGAAGTCTAACCCATAGGACATTTCTGTGGCGACAATCTAGATAATGGAGAAGAACATTACTATTTTAGGTTGAACACGGAGGATTTTGTGCCGCAAGGGGTACTTTTCAATCTCCCAAGTCAGTACCCAGCACCTTTGAAAAATGTCCCTACATGATACAGAGCCACATGGATTCCGATGAAAATATTTAGAACATACGTCTTCAGCAATGGGCTCTTGGCTGCTACCCATATATCAAGGTGACTGTACTTGGGCAAAAATGGGAGAAAGGAAGGATAGTGACAGTTTTAAGAAGATTAAAAAACCAACCAACTTTAAGGAAGATTAAAAAAGAGAGAGCCAGGAGGATCATTTATAAAAAGAAGGATGTAAATTCTTAACAACTGGATTGGTTTTCGCTGGATTTGCTTGCTTGAATGAAACCGTGACTTCTGAAGGACTGAAAGGTCCTTTGTAATGTGAATAAAACCAAACTGAGGGGCAGAATATTGTTAGTCACTGGCCTTGGGAGACTACCACTGATGTCCTAATTAGGTTACATGAGTGCAGAAATTAGTTTACTACCCCACTTGCAGAAGGCTAAAGGGTGGATGGTTTCTGAATGTTGGATGGTTAGTACTTCCAGAATGTTCTGTGTGTGAGCTCAACATACCAATATTTTTCTGCCTTCAAGAGAAAAACTAAGTTCTCAACAGAGACTCACTTTAATTGGCTATAATTTTTTTCTGTTCAGAAGACATTAAAGATGTCTTTCAGTTTTCATTAGATTTGTGTGAGTGTGTGGGGGTACCTGTGTGTGTCTGTGTATGTCTGTGTCTGTGTTTGAAGCAATTACTGACAAAATTTGTGCATTTTTTTGAGGTTCTAAAAGCTATCAGTCAGAATGGTAATGTTCCTGCTTTATTTATTTAGAGTCAGTCAACCTAAGGAATTTAAAAGCAAACCAAAGCTCAAAATAATTTTTTTCTTTTTAGTTTTATGAACAAAAGTTCTGCTTGCTAGTCATGTCACTGTGAACTCTGGCTAACCCGTTATTAGTTCAGGAAGGTCAAAAATCATTCATGTAGCTACAAACAAAACTTGGAAAACAAGGAGCAAGCCATGCAGATTTTTTAGCTTTTGTCTTTCTCCAGTTACACAAAGAAAATAGTAATGCATACCTCATACAGGATTTCCCTTAATTGAAAGAGAAGATGTAAGAAAAAACACTGTGTCAAAGAGAAATTGCTTCACAAAAAAGATAAGTCTAGATATATTAAGCCATTTGAATTGCCTGTTGTCCTATATTGGCCAATGAGAGAACAGAAATTTTTTAGTATAATTGAATCTTTCACAGAAAGAGAAATACTTAGTATTAGCCAATGAGGTTGAAATTTACATTGTTATCCCCTGAAATGAGCATCATTTCCCAAAAGAAAATGAGTAGGCCTTCTATTGGAAACTCTTAAAGAAAAGATATGGGTCTTTCAGGTGTATATTTGTCAGATGATTCACTCTTTAAAATTTAAAGGTATTACTCCAGAGACCATGTTCAGCTAGGTGCTGAAAAGAGAATGAACCCGGAGGGCCCAGGAGCAACAGACTTGGACTTTTGATAGGGAATATACCATTTTCATAAAGGCATTGTTTATTCACAACCCTAGCAGCTTGAACTAAATATATTCAATTTGTTATAGAAGAGCTGAAAAATAGACTGAAACTACACCCTATGTCACGTAGAACATCCTTTCCAAGATTGTTGAATTCTCTGCTTAATTCAATGAATTTTGTTACTCCATATGGCAACCAAACTTGGTAGTCCATATGGAGTTCCTTCTTCCTTGGAGTGACCAATTTGGAACAACATTAAGAACATACTTGTAGGCATCATTCTGCCTCCCTTGACTGTGGGTAGCATTTCTGGAATTAATTTTGACTGACTTCTTGCTTGTGATTAATCATGAATGAGTCTGCCAACATCTGTCTTTGTTTCTAATTAAGATGTACGTTATACTCTGACAAGTTCCTCTCCTTACCCATACTTCCTTAAGAGACTGTCCAAGCCTGAAGGAAATGGCATTAATCAAATATAGATACTGTGTACCATAAACTTGCCACATAAGGATTTGTGGTCATTGTTTATCTTCCTAGAATTGGTCATGCTTTGTGTTGCTTGCCTTTAAAAGACACTGAGAATGTATACTTGCTCACTGGCATGGTATTCACCAGCATCCCTCCCATACCTGTCTCCAGCATCTTCTTTTTGTGTTTCCTATAATCATCCTCACTCACTTGACACAATGTATATATTTACATTGCTGCTCAGAAAAACACAGGTCTCTTTTCTCACAGTGTGTATTCAACTTTTCCAGCCAAGGTTGTTCCAGAACAAGATAACTAGCTTTACAGTGCAGAATAAACTTTCGTTTGTTTTTCTTTCTGTCTGTCTTTCTTTTTAATTTTTTTAATTATTGGTAGTACTAGGGAATGAAATGAAGTCCCTCAAATGTCCCTCTACTGAGCTGCATTCCTATTTCTGTGTTTTAATTTTATTATGATCCATGGTCTTACTAATTTGATCTGTTTGGCCTTGAAGTATGGCCCAAATCATACTTTCAGATCATGAATGCTGGATCTTTCTGCCTCCCCAATACAATAGATGGCAAGACTGCATTAATCTGTTTTGTCTAGATTTTCTTTAAATGGCTGTTGGAAGAAAGGTATGGCAGATTTTGTCTCTTACCTTGGCACTCCGGTGTTAATTCCATAACATGAGTTTGAGGCTGACCTATACCTCAGAGTATCACCCAAGCTCTTGAAACCAAAACAAAGAAAATAATAAAAACATAAGACAGTTGGTACCTAACATTCACTAAGTCCTCAACCAAAAAGAAAATCAATTTTAAATGTACACGATGTCTACTGTGGACAACATCTTTCATTCAAAGTGAAGATACAGCCCTACATGTGAAGAAACCAGACTCATCACTTCATGGGATGGATGTTAATTATACAAAAGACAGTTCCCAAAGACATATTGCCCTAAAAGGAGATTCCAGAGATTACACTGTACTAGAGTTCACATGAGATTTGGTAGTTGTGGAGAGTGGATTTGGAATCAATAAGGAGTGAAGTATTCATAAGAATATGATATGTAAAGACAAGAAATGTGAGGATGAACAGGAGATTTTGTACATAATAAAAACAAGACATGGTATTTTACATGGTATCCTTTTATCCTTTAGATGTGAGTTGAAATCACTGAAATCATTCAAAGGCTCCATGTGGATCAAATTATGAATAATATAAAAACCCAAAGTGTGGCAGCCTACAAGAAATTAAGACCAGGTAGGTTCCAATAGTTTTGAAATTGTACTATATAGTCCAGAAACTATGGGGAAGTTGAAGGAAAATTTTTCCACAAATTAAGAGCATGTCTAGGAAATGTAGTGAGTTCTAGACTAGCTGTTGCCATGGTCATAGAGTATAACTGTGCTTTAAAAACAATAGTTATAATTTACAAAATGGTGTTGGAAATAAAATGTCAGGTACTTCTTTGACTGCATACTCACAGTTAAAACATGGTTTCATCCACCTTTGTTGTAAGCTACAATAATGAACAAGTAGAAGAATTAAAAGTGAGAAAACGGTGAGTGAAATAAAATAGAAATGTTCAGTTAAGAGCAGGTTGAGGCCAGTGGGACAGCATGTGTCTAGGCTGGACAAGGCCCTGAGTGTGATACCCAGCACTGAATAAACAGAAACTATTCATTAAACTGGGAGATAGCACATGGATGGTCATATGGCAAAACCCAGTATAGCTAGAAATTACTTTTCAGCAGTCTGTTTTTTTATATGGATTTCACACTTCCAAGTCTTATGGTACTCAATAGCCGTCAGCCATTCTCAGCCATTCTCAGCCCTTGTCCATCTTCCTACACCATAAGGTGAATTTCTATTTCTATTTCACTCCTGGTACTGATGAGCAGAATATCTCACATGATGAGAGCCTCAGAGGATAGTCAATCTAGTCAGGGGAACCTCACTTTGGATACTTTAAGACAATGCTGCTATCTCAGGACCCAGAGAGAGCACACGTTCTTTACACGGAACAAGAGCAAAAGAGGAATTCACTCATCTGACTGAGGTTCATGACTTAACCCTCTCGGATAAGATAAAACTTTGGTCGAACTTAGTTATTTGTGGACAATGGTTGCAAATAGATTTGGTGAAAGATATTGGTTGTGATCAAATGCACAAAAAGAAAGGCTCTTTCTTCTGCCATGCATGCTCTCCAAGTCCCCCAGGGGCTTCTCTGGAGACATGATTTATTTATGCCAATGTACAAAAGCAACATTCTCAAAACACACCAAGTAGAGATACATCATACTTTTAGCCAAATATTTTTAATTGTGAAGTAATTGGAGGAGCATACGTTTTGAAAGTAAACAAATGGTCACCTCTGGGAGAATTTAAAATGGGATTCTTACAATTCCTCCCTAGCAGTATACAAAGGAGTAAACTATAACTTGGAAATGAGATTCTGAGCATCCAAGCAAAGAAAGATGTTCAGTGTATTGGGCTGCCTCTGTGCCGTGCCGAGAACTGCAGGGTGAGAGTATTCTTAAGGTGATGAGTACTACAATAGGTTTTGAGTAATCCGTGCTCCTCTGCCTGATAGTTATCCTTTATCCATACTGCTTTGTAACCTAAAATAAAAAAAAATTCCTTGTCTCACCAACCTGATTTTTGGTGCAGTTATTACTTTGATCTGTTGTAGGATCTCATTCTGAGGGAAATAGATGTTTGTCTACATGTGTAGGTGTATGTGTGTGTGTGGTGTCTCATCAGGAAACGTTTGTCAAACAGCAAAAAATAAATAAACTCTACTAGTTGGATATTATCAAATAATATGTCCAGTTGACACATTCCTCTCTAGGCAATGAATGTGCCAAGGACAAAGATGTGTCAGTGTCAACTATGGAAATTTGGGGAAATGACTTCTTAGCAATGGGGTATGTTAAGAGTGAAATTTCAAAACTATTCATTTAGAACAATTAGAGTAGATAGAGCCTGTCTTTCAATATCACTGTGGCTAATAAGTATCACGCATACATTATCACGCATACATAAGTGTATGCGTGATACATGTATGTTCAGTGTGAGTGTGTGTGGATGTGTGTGTGTGTGTGTGTGTGTGTGTGTGTGTGTGTGTGTGTGTGTAGGTTTTAGCATCGACTGTTTCACAGAATAATCACATGTCATATATCAAAAAAAAAACCCATAACTATCATTTAAATACCTTTAAACATACACTTTGTCAGATGCATCTAAAGTGTTTGTTAAATGTGACAACTTACCTTCTAGGACTCCATTCCAGGTCAGGTAAATTAGGATGCTCATGAGAGGTAGGACCTGAAACTTTGTACACTGCAAAGATGCTCATCAGGTTTTAATGCTCACTGAAGTTTAGAAACCTTTGTTCTCAGGCCCTATGAAGATGCTCGTGAAGTGGCATCCTTGTTCCAAACCACAGGTCTTTCAAGAGAAGCATCTAGTGGGTCTACTATTTTATTCACACATCATACATTATCTTTTTAAGGTCTCTCACAGAAGTTTCCATTTTAAGTATTTATAACTGTTTTTCTTTTGGTGTCCTCTTGTTTAACTTTTGTAAGACATATAATTTTTAAAAGGCTTGCCGTTATTGTGGGATTGTAAGCAAGTTGGGAGTCAGACTTCTACTGTATTGTTGAAGAAGGCTGTGTTTATAACCTGAGACAAATTTTCCGAATTTATTTTCCTTTATCCCCTGCTGCCTCTCACACCATTTTCATACCACACTAATACACAGTCTCAGATATCTCGTGAGACTGGGTGATAAGCAAACCTAAATTAATATAACAAAAAAATGCCAAAAGACTTATTTGAACAAAAAAGGAAATCATGATTTAGCAATTTGTCAGAATACAGACTAGTTCTTTGAGGTGAAACAACCAGGTAACATCAACTGCTCACATTTCCAATGGTTCAAGTTTTAAATTTCATTTTTTATTTATTTACTTAGCATGGACACATGCATCCATGCATACCATGGTGTTTATGGATGTCAGAGTGCAACATGTATGGAATTGGTTGTATCCATGAATAATGTGTATCCACCCATGGTATGGATTCCAGCGATCAAACCCAGCTCATCAAGCTTTGCAGCAGGTGACTTTATGAGCTGAGCCCTCTTGCCACCTTCCAATTTAAAAGAATGTATAAAACGTTAAAACAAATTAGAAAGAATTTCTCTGACATTTTGTTCAGATGTACATGTGTGTGTGTTCATATGTGTGTGTATGTATGTATGTATGTGTTTTTCAGTGTGTTTGGATACTATATTATTGCCTGGTTCTTCACTTTAGATTTGGTTTTTTAAAAACATTACAATTGCTGATCATCTCTATTGCCAATGACGTAAATTCTAAAAGTATTAAAGAAGATAGTGATTTTTGTCTGTAAGATATTTTATAAGACCCCTAAACTTGACCTTTTTTGTTTTGTTTTGTTTCTAATGGCAGATCATCTGAACATATACATTTTAGATCACAAGAAAAAACTTAGCTATTGTGTTTCGCACCCAGATGCTTCAAACAAGAGGAATTGATTACAGAAGTCCCAATATTAGTAAAGGGTCAGAACTGCAGAGGTTGGCTGTAGCCTAAATTTATATCAACTCCTTACTAGGAAAAGAATAAAATGCCAAGAGGGAAAGTCTCATGCTTTACAAACCTGACAAAAATAAGAAGTGGCTACTGGGAACATAAAGTAAAGTCTATTGATGAAAAGATGAAGTAGGACAGTCAGGATGCATGCTCCTTAGCATCACACACACACACACACACACACACACACACACACACACACACACACACACACACACAAGATTAGTACATAGAAGAAAAGTGGTTGATGGGAATCTACTGTCTCCTCCAACCATTTCAGAAGTGTATAGTTTGCAGCAGGCTCTGCTGCTGAAGGAATACAAGAAGTGGTAGGCTATTGGTTTTCCATTCTTGTCTGATGGGAAGGCCTACCTCCATACTGATGCAGAGTAACTAGGACTTACTGAGTCCAAAATCTGAGGAGCTTCTAGGTTTCTCTAACATTCTTACATGAAAAGGAATGCTAAGTAGCCACAGAATTCATAACCGATACCTACATACAGACAAACAGTAAAGCAACATGCACAAGATCTTGACAAACATGAGTGAAGGAGTTATAGTAAGCAAATGGTCACCAGCATTAAGGTTAAAATGAAATGCTGTTGGTTCACATAGTAAGGTACTTTACATAAATTAAATAGCAAGGTAATTGGAGAGGGTTTTACTCATGTTTTGACTATTGCTTAGAAATAAACTATCCTTTAAATTGAAATTAAATATTGATTTGACTTAACAGTAATTGCTAAGTTCTTCACTTCAATTTGACTATGCAATTTATGATCACCATCTCTGTCCCAGATTTTCTTTTAATGAAACTAGCACAATAATTTATGTCACATGTCTTTGAGGGTCTTCTAAGCCCTGTGAGCGAATATATTTCCAGCACACATGTACGTGTCTGTGTGATTCAATGAAGAAAGTTTATGTTTCCTCTATATAATATGCCAAGTCAGCATATGGTTTGATTGCATATTTATTGTTTCTATGCCCCCATTACAAACAATAGAATGGAAGCCTCTGTTAGATCATAGATTTTAACCATTCTGATTAATGCTAAATCACCAGTGCTTAGAAGAGAACCCACAGCATAAAAGATATTCCATAAATATTTCTTGAATATATTAATAAACAGTTGACAGTTGGAATACATATAAATCATTCTGCACTGCTCTTGGCAGTGACTGAAATATGAGATAAAGAATGGCAAGGATATGAATATGCCTCTCTCTCTCTCTCTCTCTCTCTCTCTCTCTCTGTGTGTGTGTGTGTGTGTGTGTGTGTGTGTGTGTGTATGTGTGTGTCAAAAGTAAATTAAAGAAGGGACAAAGAAAGATAAGCACCAATTATGTATTATTTCCCTAGCAGAATTAATTCCAACTGAGAATTACTGAGTGTCTAAGAATGTTCATTCTCTAACTCCTGCTTTTGTTTACTTTCACAGAAATAAAGAAGCCAACAAGACAGATTGCTCATGTGCCTCATGAATGATTTCCCATGACTCTGACATTTCTCATTATCAATGCTTCATGAGTTTTATCTTTTTGTTGTTTTGCTAGGATCTTCTACCCCAGCTATGACTGTCACTTCCACTAAAGAAGGAGCACAGGAGAGGAGTCTTTGAGTGGTACTTGTCAGAGTTCATCTTTAAAGACATCTTACTAAAGTCTGGTAGTGGGAGCCAAGCATAATGCTAAGAATATTCTGACATCGTGTTGAATTTCCTTGATCTAAAATCTGAATCAAAGGTATAGATTGCAAACTATCTTTAAACGAAAACATAGCAATACTGACTAAGTTCTTGAAAGGTATTCTCAGAAGAATTCCTAGAATTTAAATAATATCAGACTAAAATTGCAATCCTCCTTAAGCATTTCCTTTGTCTTAGATCAAAGCTACCCATTTTTCATTCTCAATTCTTACCTTGGTCAGGTCATTATAACCAAAATCAATAGCACAAAAAACTGAAAAGCATCCTTTCTTCACATTTTACCCTACCCACAATATGACCTATGCTGTATTGTATATTAAACTCCATCTAATTATTCTCCATTATTTAGTGGAGTTCCAAACTAGAGACTTTTGTAAATGCAATTATTAAGCTGAATGAGTAATCAAAATAACCACACTGAACAAAAATCAAACAGTGTCTTCTGTTTGTAGCTTGTACACTTCAAAAATAGCCTCTAAGTCAACATATTATTTTTTAAGCAAGATGCCTTCTGGGAGTGAAGAGGCTTCAACTGAAACTCCTATCTTCCACTATCAAGATTTATAAGAAATACCTGAGTTCAGCATGCAATGTACATGGATATCTATCCCTATCGTCACAAATTTGAGGCCCTCTATCTTCCTTAGTCTGTTAGAATTAGTTGTATCCTGTAATGTGCATTTATTTATTCCCCATGCCACAAAATGTTGAATCCCAATCTTCTCCTCGTGTCTTCTGTAGGCCCTTTAGTCCTCACACACCCTGCATTCTATTTCCTCTTTAGGATTTCCATTCTCCTGACACCCTTCCATGATGCCTGCTAGAACTTACTGCTGCTTCAGAGGAAAAATACTATTCCAGAACTCTGGACTCTTCTCTTCTTCCAGATCTGAAAGAAGAGTGTTTCTCTTCAGAAGGAACTGCTTCTCTATCAACAGCTAAGACCAGCCCACCAGCCCTTCTTAGGAGACCCTAGAACTCTTTGCCACATCCAGCCCTTCCATATTTATTCCTCTACTCACAATCTTGCCCACTATATCCATCTGGTAGAACTATCAGTGTACACTTAGATATTTCCCACTTAACCCAAGCTCCACGGTCTCTTGAACTCTTCTTTTAGAAGGTTTTCCCTTCTGGTAATTTCTCCTGCTAGGAATTCAACTTAATCTGTCTTTTCTCCCTAAAGACCCAGTCTAAGCAAAACAGTATTCTCTTCTTTTCCATCAGCACCCTGGTCTTTCTAAAACAAAATTCCATACTTGACTCCATATTATGACTCTCATCTTTCTAAACTTGGATTGAATAATGAACACTTTAAATTTTTAATTTTTTCTATTTTGATCAATGAAACATCAATTTTGACCAATGAAATATCAGTTTCCTTGAAACTGTTTCTGTCAAAGTCGTGAGTGGTCACGTTGATCTTTTCTATGGTCAGTTGGTTTTCATAGTCTGGTCTTTTTCATGATGTTGACCTGTATAGTGGTTTGAATGAGAAATGTTCCCTGCAGTCAAGGTCATTTGAACATTTGATCCCCAGTTGGTGGTGAGTTTGAAAAGGTTTAGGTGCCAAGGGCTTGCAGGTGGAAATAAGTCACTGGAGAGTTGTTTTTATGTTTAAAGTCCCCATTCCATTTCCAATTTTCTCTGTGTGTTTCATCCTTGAAGGTGTGAGCTTTCAGTTTCCTGTCCCTGCCACTACACCAGCTGCTTATTGTCACCTGATTCCTCTCCATCATAATAGATTTTATCCACCTGGAACCACAAGCTAAGATAAATTCTCTTCCTTGAGTTGCATTGGAACATTATGTTTTTATCACAGCAACAGAAAAGTGATTAATATCACTTGGTATTCAAATGTATTTTATTCTTTTATAAACTCTTTTTGGTGTCTCAATGATGCTACAGCTTCTCTGATGACACCTAATTAATATCTTAAGTCTTGATCTCTGCTAAATATGAACTGCATATCCTTACATCTAACAGTTCTCCCAGCAACTACAAAAAACACCTAAATTAACTTTGGCATGTGCAAAAATTAGAATGAACTGCTGACCTTGTTTACGAGCCTTCAATAGTCCTATCTACTGCTCCATTTCTGTTTTAATTGCAATTAATATTTCCAGATTATCAAAACCAAAATCATAGTGTGATCTTGTCTTCCTTCTCTTACACTTCAACTACAATCTGCTAGCAAATTCCCTTTCAATTAATTTTAAGATATATCCCGAACCAGAACTTACTGTTTGACTAGCTTGCCTTTTACTTCCTTTGTCATATCGATGACTATTCCTCTCCTAGAGTGCTACAGCGATCTTCTAATAGTCACTCTGCTGTCACATCAGATCCCAGTATGCTGTACAAAGATAGCAAGATTGTTTAAACATTCTAATGAGAACTTGTCAGTTTAGTTTTATCTTTCTAAAGATTTATTGAATCATTGGCCATGGAAGAGAACACAGTGGACCACTCTTCAGGGCTTGAGCTTCTCAGTGGTTTTGGCTTTCATTTCCTACATCGTTCCTATGTGTCATATATTATACTCATTCCATTGACAAATCAGGCTCAGAATGTCCCCACTCCAACTGGTACATACTATTCTACCTGTCTGAGTCTCGCAATAAACATAGGTCTTCTCCCACATTATAATTTGGTGACACCCTCTTTGATCACCCAAATTGAAATGATATATATGTATCTCTGCTGGAACTTTTAAATTTGTCCCTCAAGTTTTTTGCACCCACTCAATACTTTCTAACACACATTATATTAATGATTTTATTAATTATCTGCTCCTTCTAGAAGAGTGCAAGTGTTTTTGGTTTCTTTCATTATTAGTGTCAGAGATAGTGTTAACATGTGGTGAGTAATCGAATTTTATTGAATGCATATATGTGTGTTAATGAATGAATATGTAAATGAACAGGTGATAAAATCCCATGTTTTTATTCTTTATAAATCCCATACATTTATAACACACACACATACACACACATACAAACACATACACACACACATACAAATATACAGTATTTGTGGAGTTTCTTGTCCACCATTATTGTTCTCTAAGTTCCCTTTCCTTGACTCTCTTCTAGATTCAAGTCTTTCTTTTATTCACCTTTTATATTTATTAATCCCCTGACTCATCTTCAATTAGTATTGTCCAAATTTTTATAGGTATGGATCCATTCTTTCTGGTTTGAACAGCATACAAACAGCCATGTCCCCAAAAGAGAACAACTCTCACTTTCTTCGCATTCACTAATTGCCAATAGCTCCTCAGGCAAGCATAGCACCACACTGGATTTTTTTTTTTATTAACTTGACCTTATGCAGGTCTTGTACAGGTAAACACTTGCTGTGAGTTAGATGGAATCAACAGCCCTGCCATGTTCAGAAGTCAACATCTTATAGTTCTTCCCCTCCACTAGCTCTTATATTCTTTCAGAGTCCCGTGAAATGTCCTGAGTTTGTATGGTGAGTGATCAATAGAGATAACCCATCCACAACTGAGCATGCAGTTATTTATAATTGGTTCTTTGGACAGGTAGTCTCTATAATAATGACTACCCCATGTAAAAAGAATATCAAATGATAATTAAGTACACTGTGGAAGGATTTCTAGTATCATGTTAGAATCTTAAGGTAGAGTTTCCAGAATTAATAAAGCCATTCATTGTAAATTCTGACATTCCCTAATTCCACCATTTTGGTTCATTCTTAAAGCAATGTTTATTAAGTATGAAATACTGACCAAGAAATCAATTTAATCAGACCCATGCTCAAGAATTTCCCATCTGAGAATAGCACTGAGATAAGTGATACCTGGGCTTATAAAAACATAAACCTATAGGTGAACTGTACTTTCTCAGGAGGCTTTGTGATTTGCCAAGAAGTATAGCTCCCAGCATTCCAGGAAGTTACTTGGGTCCTGAGCTGGTGGGGCTTACAGGTTAATTTTCAGCATTACATCACAAGCTTGAAATATAAAAAGTTATTGAAAATTAAAGGTCTTCCGAAGATGGACTTACTGAGGGGGCACTACTTAGTTTCATCTATTCAGTGAGAAAGTGAGAAGTTTTGGATGTTGGCGCTGAAGCTTTTAATCTGAATGTGCAGATGCTGAAGGTTCGAGTCTGATCTATGAATAAATATGCCAGAGGCCAATGGCTGGGCACGGGGTAGGACACTTAGAATTGTGCAGGCAGGATGCAGGCAAACCGCAGGGACTGGGAAAAGAAGGGGAGACAGTCAAGGCAGGAGACAACGCCATTCAGCCATATGAAGAGGCCACTGGCTACTTCCTAGATTGGACCTAAGGTAGCCAGGAAAGGTTTAGGAGTGCCCAGTATTTGAGTTAGCTAAGGCATTTTAAAATTAGCTGAAGTGTGTGAGTAGGGAGTGGGGGAGGTGGGGGGGGGGTGTCTAGGCAGGTGTGGGAGCACAAAGTGGAGCAGCCAAAACCTAGCCACAACTGTTTTACTCTCTGAATTCAGGAGAGGAGAACTTTAAGACTTTATGAAAAGATAACTCTTCCATGTTTAGACCTGAGGGTAGAGTCTGTACAAGCTTCCCCCCACAAAAAAAAAAAAAAAAAAAAAAACAAAGGCAAGAGGGTATATCTGTCCTCTGAGGTGAGGTCCTGGAAACACGTATATGAAGGGAGTAACCAATGTAGGGGGAAGAGTCCTTCTATGACGGAGGTCCTCAGGATCGCTAAACTGGTTCACAGAAGAATGAGCACACGCAAATAGAACAGGCATGTCCTTATCAAGAGAGAGCATTACCCTTTTATCCATGAGCCCCTAACTGTCCTGCACTTCCATCATAATCCTGAAAACATCAGCATTTACCAACAGAGATGGCCTTTCTTCTGAAGAACAGAGGAAGTCTCCTTCCTAAGTTTTATACTTTACCCTTGTTATGGTGTTTGCTAGAAGGGGTGCTAACTCGAGTACATAAATAGGTTTTCCTGAATGCTGGTGATATTTCATTTCTGATTGAAAATTACAGGATGTAGCTACTGTGTGAAGATTCATCAAAGTGCGCACCTTGTGATTTGTGGGGTTTTTATGTTCACATTTGAACATTTAATCTGAACACCATTTGTTCTAAAATATTGTATTACAACAAAGCAGAAATCCAAATAGTAAATGTCATAAGCTTTGGGGGAGGAGATGGAACCATTGACACATTACAAACTTCAGCTTGGCTGGCCTTTTTATTTATTATTATAGTTTTTAATCAAAAAGAAATTCCAGAGAACTGCCCTTCCATGTTTAATGCTCCATCCATTTATCAGCCTACAGAGATTGTCAGCAAAACATGACTTGCCCTGGTTTATCTACAACTGTCTTACTACATATTTTTTCCAGTAGTTGAATGCAGGCTTACTATCAACGGGGGTTATTATAGCAGATCCTTGTGATTTGTAACTGATGCTTCCTAAGTAAAAGAAAAACATTTATATTTGAAGTAAGGTTTATCCAAAGCATACAAAATTTCTTAGGATTCAATGGGAACAGAAGACCATCAGTAATATTATTGTTTAAATATTACTTATTCTTATGAACATTCCTCAATTTAGAGTATTAATTTTTAACTTTACTTTTATTTTCAAAATTATTTGAGCAACATATGAGTCTTTTAAAGGCAAAATATTCTTTTTCATGCACATATACACTAATTTGCTTCTCTGATTTTTAGCTTGGCAATCATTCTTTTATTCATTTTATTTATTTCATATAATGGGATCCTACTGAATCGATGCATTGAGCATTTATAGTTTCTTTCTTGTCAATGATATAGCTTCCTTGGTTACAGAAGAACAAATAT
Organism: Micromys minutus; assembly: GCF_963924665.1. Classification (NCBI taxonomy): domain Eukaryota; kingdom Metazoa; phylum Chordata; class Mammalia; order Rodentia; family Muridae; genus Micromys; species Micromys minutus. The sequence continues at coordinate 38,959,215 of NC_137983.1, read as the reverse complement.
TGTTTGATTTAATTTCAATAAATAAACTCTTTAAGACAGCTAAATAAATAAATACATTTAATTAAGTGGTAGTTGCCAGAAGCTGGGAGATTAGGAAAAGAATATGTATTTTCCGATAAATGAAGTTTCTGTAATTAAGGATGAATAAAATTTGGATATTTGGTATATGGCATATTACTTAGAGTTGATATAGTATTGTATACTTCAAATTGTGTTAAGATAGTAGATCTTAAAGTAGACTCCACAATTCTTAAAAACAAGCGAATGAAAAACTGCCTGAGTGTGAGCTGAGCTTAATTTTAACAAAAAGAATCTCCAATCTTCAGGGTAGCATAAAGCAGCTACCACTCTGGGCTCTCTCTGTCTTCTTCCAGTGCTGGGGACTCCAGGTTCCATGGAGACACCATATACCATGCTAAGGATTAATGATCCCAGTTAGGCTCACACAGAGCCCTGAAGCCTGATGGTGCCCACTGAACTGGCTCAGCAGGTACCTTTTGATCAATGCTGAAACTGCATCCAGCAATAGCTTCAACCTGGGTTATCAGTGAAGCTACCTAGGGACTTACCTTTAGTCACAAACAGTCAGCCAACACCTCACAGCTTCCTGACCACACAAACTATGAGGTAGTTACACATTTGTCATGTCAAACTGATCAATTTTACAGAAATGTGTTCCACGGAAAACCATGATGAGAACACCAGCCCAGCTCTTGATTATTCAACATGACTCCCTGTGTTGCCAGCCTCCTGGGAACATTTGTGTTGTTGACTCAGCATTTGGGCATTGGTAGGATTTGCTGTTGTTGTTTTGTTTTGTTTTGCTTTGCATCCCTTCTGCATTCCTCTATATGCAGCAGTTTGGTCTTTTGACTTTTATATTGGAGGTTCTCTATAGTAGTTAATGATCAATGCTTTCTGTTTTCATAGATGGTACAAATATTTTCCTCCTGTTAAATGATATGTAGTTTATAATTCACGTGCAATCGGGTTTCTGGGTTGCTTCTCGGTCTTGTTGCAGCTGGTATTATTCTTAGAAGAAATTCCAATCCGTAGATTTTTTAGTGGCATCCTGTATTTTATTGTCAGTAGTTCAGGCCTTGTTCTTTACTTAACAATTTAGTCCACCTGTAGTTAGGCTCTTTATAGTTATGTACAGCGAACAAAGTAAAAATTTCAGAGAGGATAATGAAGAGCAAGCATATCACTGTCATTAGCCAAACGAGGCTTAATGGGTTGAATCCTCATAAAAGCAGACATTTGGACAGTATATGATGTTCCTTTAACTTTCTTGTGATTTCCAGTAATAAGCATATGGATTTTAATAGCTGCAATTCTGAATGCTGTGATATTTCGGGGACTTGTGTCTTTGGTCTTCCTTTCTAATGTTTCCTAACTTTATTTTACATATAATCATCTGTGATAGATTTAAAATTCACCACATAAGTTCACAGAAGTTACACTGCAATTTCAATCTTCAAATTAACTTTAATTTGTAGCATGATTTGGGATTTCTTTCAAATATTGAGTTTTTCTGTACCAAGGGCAGAGTACAACTTCCTCTTCTTCCTAGTGCTTGCTATATGACCTTCAATAAACTTCTATAGTTTTCTTTTAATAGCTTTACAAGGTGCTCGTTGTACCTAATCATAAGTATTTAATGAGCTTTCTGTCCATTCTAAATGAATCCCATTTTTCTATTACATTTTAAATTGGTCATTTCTTGTGTATTAGAAAGCTACTGATTTTCCAATATTGATTTTTTTAAAAAAAAACTCTGGCTACTTCCTGGATGACAGTTTTTTTTTTTCATTGCTTTTGATTATTTTTTGTTTGCTTTTGCTTTTGTTTGTTTAGGGGTTTGTTTGTTTCTTGATTGACAATCAGTTTACCTTGCCATATGTGTTTGCAAGTATTTGTGCTTTTGGGACATGCTCTGGTATTTCTAACAATAACATAAAAGCTAATCCTTTTCTTATTTCAAACGTATTATGGACCATTTCTGCATTAATTTTCATATGTGCCACTTGAATAAAATCCAGAGAGTATAAAAATTATAGTTTTAGAGGTCAGAAACCATGCCAGCCTCACATGGCTCTAATTCAGGAATTCACATACACAGTAAGGCAGACTCACTCACAAGGGATTCCACCACTGACAGCCTGCATACTTCAGGGGCCCTTCCCTAGACAACCTCCAGCATCCTGCTTTCATTATTACCAATGCCTTCCTCTACATCCAGGATCCTGCCACTCAGAACCAAGCTCACACTTACCATACCACACTCCTTAAATTCACCACAACTGGCATGCTCCTTTACCAAATTTCTAAGGGTGAGGACTTTTTGAGAGAGGGAACATAATTGACTTGCATTCCAGTTTAAAATATTTTATGATTGTTTATGAAGTTTTAGTAATTATGGGGAGTTGTTAAGGCAAAGTAAACCAGTTAAGAAAAGTTCAATATTTAGCTTAGTAAGAGAGTCTCACAAAAGAACAGACATAATATGCAGTCACTGATAATTGGATACTAACCCCAGAAAGCTTTGAACACCCCAGAAACAACTCACAGACTATATGAAGCTAAAGAAAAACAAAGGCCAAAAAAACAAAAAAGAAAGAAAAGAAAAGAAAAGAAAAGAAAGGAAAAGAAAAGAAAAGAAAAGAAAGAAAGAAAGTCTCAGTCCTGCTTTGGGGAAATATATATATATATATATATATATATATATATAGCACCCTCTCAGAGTGTGGTACACCTGGACCTCAAATCATTAATAATCTAAGAGCTAAGATTGACAATAAATTACCTTGTGGCAATTTTTTGTATTCACAGGTTATTATGCTTAATCTATACCCAACAAGAAATCTGTTTCCATGCTACGTTCTGTCCTACATGTACTTCATGTTTATGGTAGCTAGTGGCATTTCTATGCATGCTATCAAACCTCTAAAAGAATTAAGTACTGACAAAATTATTCATGTAATGTTATGCCAAAATGCCTTTAAAAATCTGTAAATTTATCCCTCTTTTTTTCTTTTTTTAAATAAAGCGGTGAGGAATAATTTTAAAAAAAGAGTCTCTTTTCTGGGACATTGAAAATTACTGTAATGAATCAAATTATTCCCCCACGTTGAAATGCTTAGATGTGTATTCACTTTTCTTCTAATCTGTTGCTGTCCCATTAAATTAATCCACATGTTTCAAAATGCAAAATGCTTTTGCATCCTCAGTCTATGCCTTTTAGACATAATATATCACTCTACTAACACATTTTAAAATTAATTTGCAAATAGTTCCATTAGGATTATAGCCTTTTTAAATGAGTTTTCTCTGCCATCTTTGTTTAATTTTGCCACTGGAGTTACCTTGGGCCCAGAAAATGCTTTGAGAAAGGTTTTGTTTTCTTTTTTTCAAGTCAAACTGCTCTGTAAAGAAGAAGGTATCTTTGTAAGAGTGCAGTTGTTCTTATAGAATGACTCAAGTCCCAGCCTATATTACTGTGCCAGGAAATTTTGAAGGGCTTCCTTTATTTTCTTAGCATTTTCTATTTTTCTCAGATTCATTTGTGCCACTAGAAAACAATTCTTACTAATGTGTTAAAATGTTTATTATAAACTGACCTAAATTGGTTATATCATTACTCATTACTCAGATATATATATATAATATATATATATATATATATGTATGTATGTATATGTGTGTGTATATATATATCTGTGTACATATATATATATATATATATATATATATATATATAATTCATTTACATCAGTTACCCCTCCACAAGCACCCCAACCCATAACCTCCTTGTCCTCCCTCCCGTTTGCCTCTATGAGGGTCCTCCTCCACCCAAGCACCTTCTCCTGCCCCACCCCTCTAGCATCCCCCTTACACTGGGTCATCATAACTCCACAGAATTAAGGGCATCCCTTCCCATTGGTGTCACACAAGGCCATATATAATATATATATATATATATATATATATATATATATATATATATATATATATTTTAAATTCATACTATTTTTATATTGCTAATTAGTGAAATGTTCCCAAGTCTATCATTATTAGAGTCTTTTTGTACTTCGGTGCTCATTTCTGAATTTATTTACATTTTTTATTTAGTCAGTCTTGCTTTTTCCCATTCCTCCTCTATAAAAGATCAAACTTAGAGATTGTCACATGCTAAGCATGAATTCTATCACTGAACTGCATCCCCTAGCTTAAATTTCCTGCTTTTATATCAAGTATTTTTATTGTCTTGGTTGTTTGGTATGTGTGCATGTGCCTGTGTATGTTTTATAGATCTCCTAAGTTAGTCTTTAAAAATACTTTGGTAATTTAAATTTTTATTCAAAATATATATTTTTAGACTATAACGTTTTAGGTTAGTAGTACTTTGGTGATATATTGCATATAATATGTTGCCTTACATGTATTTTGTTGCCAAAATAGATGTTTTTTTTTAAATTGGGTATATTTTATTTACATTGCAAATGTTATCCCCTTTCCAAGTTTCCCCTCCATAAACTCCCTATCCCATACCCCCTTCCCTGTCCTCCTACTTCCCTTTCCTGATATCCCTCTACACTGGGCCATCAAGCATTGGCAGGACCAATAGCTTCTCTTCCCATTGATGCCCAAGAAGGCCATCCTCTATTACTAGTGGTTTAGTTCCTGGGAATTCTGGTTGGTTGGTATTGTAGTTATGATGGGTCTGTAAGCCCCTTCAGCTCCTTCAATTCTTTCTCTAAATTCTCCATTGGGGATGCTGTTCTCATTTCAATAGTTGGCTGTGAGCATCTGCTTCTGTATTTGTCACGATCTGGCAGAGCCTCTCAAGAGACAGTTATATCAGGCTTCTGTCAGCATACACTTCTTGGGGTCAGCAATATTGTCTGGGTTTGGTGGCTGTATATGGGCTGGATCTCCAGGTGAGGCAGTCTCTGGAGGGCTTTTGCTTCAGTCTCTTCTTCAAACTTTGTCTGGTCATTTCCTCATGGGAATATTTTTGTCCCCTCTTCTAAGAAGGACTGAAGCATCTGACTGTGGTCTTTCTTCTTCTTGAGCTTCATGTGGTCTGTGAATTGGATCATTGGTAATCAGAGCCTTTGAGCAAATAGCCACTTGTCAATGAATACAAACAATGTGTAAATTTTTTGTGATTGGGTTACCTCATTTGAAATGATAATTTCAATGACGACATAGTCCTGACTTCATAAGTTAACTATAGGAATATTTCTCAAGGCTTACCTGTATAAATATTTTAAACTTCTGATTTTAAGGAATTGTATTCTGGTACTATTTTTCATAAGGCATAAATTCTTGCTCTATTTTTATATGTCCTATTTATTTTTGAGAAAACTGTTTTCTCCAGTGCCAAATTCCATTATTTCATTGGTATTATATTATGCATATTTACTGTGTACATAAATTTACCATTAAACCAAAACCATATTGTTTTGCTTCAATATAAGAAAATTCTTATAAATAAATAAAAATGTCACATACCTAAATTAACCATACCCAAAGACTATATGAGTTAATGATCTTACATACAGTTAGAATAAGCATTAAAAATGGAAGCCACAAAGCTTAAAATTTAAATTATACTTTCAGGGTTTAATATATTTTATGCATTTATCCACCACCAAAACACACACACACACACACACACACACACACACACACACACAAAATATGGCAGGATTAGAGCTAGAAAGCACATCTAAAAAGAAATATTTCCATATTAAATAAAAATATATAACCATTCAATTAAAAGTAAATTGGGAAGATATTTCAGAGTGAAACAGAATATGTAATACCAATAACACATTAAAATTAATTTTAAAAATAAATGGTATTAAAAAGTTCTTATTAGATTAACAAAAATATATTTTATTTTAAAAGTACAACCTTAAAATATTTTTGTAGTATGTACTGCAGTAAGTCCAGCATTTGAACATGTATTACGATTTTGACTTCATATAAAGCCAACCAGCTGATATGAGGCCAAAAACACATACCCAGCAGAGACCTGCAGAGTCTAAACTCAGTCAGAGAAGATACCCCTAACCTTGGAGAAACTTAGGACCTGAGGGAGTGGGGAGTTCTGTTGGGATGGGGTGGGGTTGAGACATTCTTTTGGAGACAGGTTGGGGTAGGCAGTGTGGGATGTAGAATAGGGGAAGGTTAGTTTTCTTCCAGAATGTGCCTTGAAATGCTGCCTATGCTGCAGTTGATGGCCCCTCTCCAATAAATACACAGGCATCATGTAGATTGTCCTGGAGCTGTTTTCATTATAATGTTAATCCCACTTCCTCAAGAAGGGCTGCCTAATTCCATACTCATGAGGTGACTTCATCTGAGCCAGCCCATTCTAATTAGTAAAATAAAGGAGAGCCAGTGACTAGGTGGGATAAGGAAGGTGGAGAGGTCAGAGGAGGGAGACAGATGGAAGAGAGTTCCAAGAGGAACCTCCAAAAAGACAAGCTGTGTCCAGGTGGGCTTAATTGGTATTAAATATCTATGAAATTAAAAACTTTATAGGTCTAATATCTCATATAGAAGGATAGTTTGTATCTTTGTCTATTTGATATAATCTTGTTGTGTAGAGGGTTTGTCGATTGAGAATTGAATACATAAATCTGTATGGAAACCTATCAGGCTATAGAGTTGTGTTTGTGTGGGATTTGAGGGTAGAGAACACCCAGGTTTGTAGGCAATAGGGAAGGCAGAGGAGAATGTCCAATGGAAGGGTATTGTGCAAATGGAGTGAAACCCGGGTGGCGGCTCGGAAGAGGTGGAAGAGGCACAAAGGGCTCCATACTAGAATCATACCCACAGAGTGAGACTGAGGAGCCGATAAAGAGATAAGCCATTATTTCTATTTTTTAATATTTACTGCAACAGCATCACATAAATTTGAATAGGGAACAAGAGAATATACACATAAGTTGGAAAGGAAATAAATTGGTGAAGGGATAGGGGAGAATTAAAAGGGAAGTTATTGAGATTAGATTTGTTCCAAATACATGGAGATATAATATAAATATTAATAAAACTGCTTTAAATTATTTTAATTAAAATAACATGACACATTTTTAATTCCTAAAAAAATCTAAGAGAAACATTAAACTATAAAAGATTTATGTGTAAAATTTCAATTGTTTTGAAACAAGGACAAAACAAGATAAAAGACCTACAGATCAGAAATTTGTATTAAGTATCCACAGTTAAGTATTTAATCACTCTATTATTTAAAGTTTCTATTGCTGTGATTAACAGTATGACCAAAAGTTACTTGAGTAGAAAAGAGTTTATTTCATTTAATCTTCCATATCAATAGTCCACTATCAAAGGGCAGAACCTGGTGTCCAGAGCTGATGCAGAAGCCATAAAAGAGTGCTTCTTCAGACATAATGTGCAGTCACTGATAATTGGATACTAGCCCCAGAAAGCTCTGAATACCCAAGAAACAGCTCACAGACCGTATGAAGCTCAAAAACGGAAAGGCCAAAAAGTGGAAGCCTCAGTTCATCTTAGAAAAAAAAAAAAACAATAAGTGTATAGCACCCTCTCAGAGTGGGGTACATCTAGACCTTAAATTATTAATAACTCAAGAGCTAAGAAAATAGCCTTGTGGCAATTTTTGGTATTTAAAAATAATTATAATTAACCTTTACACACCAAGAAAACTTTGACTATTTCCGTGTTATGTTGTGTTTTACATGTACTTTATGCTCATTGTAACTAGTAAGATTTCAATGCATACTATCAAATCTTTAAAAAAATCAAGTACTGACAAAATATATTCATATGGTTTTATGCCAAAATGTTTTAATAAATTGATACATGTATCTCTATTTAAAAAACAAAAAAAGAGTGCTTCTTACTAAAATGATCCTTTTAGAGTGCTCAGGCTGCTTTATTATAGATCCCAGGACAACCAACCTAGAAATGGCTCAATCTACAGTGAGCTAGGATCTCCCACACCAATCATCAATCAGAAAAGAAATGCACCATAATAGACTTGCCAACTGGAATATTTTCATAATTGAAATTTCCAGCTTCCAAATAATTCTGGCTTGTTTCAAGTTGACATAAAAGCAGCCAACAAAAGTCACTAAGGTGGATAACAAAGGGAAAGTGTACTCATTATTCCTATTTTATTCTATGTTGTGTTGTGGGTATTATTTATGACAACAGGACAAGTAAGAAAAAAAAACGTGCTTTCTGGAAAACTGTGGGGGGAAAAAGAAGACATGAAAGAAAGTCTAGAGATGCTGAAAAGAGTCTGCTGCTACTGTTCAGTTGTTGCTTAGGTATGAGAAGTTGAATTATATAGGGATTGCTGGCATAAAATCCAGAAGTTGCTTTATTATCTACTACTCCGATACTGTTCAGGAGAGATCAGTGGAGTCCGGATGCTCCCCAGCCAGCCAGTCTAACCAAAAGAATGAGTGGGCTTCAGGTTCAGTGAAAAGACGTTTTCAGAAAACATGTACAGGACGGAGAACGAGAAAGCATTTCTTTAGTTTCTACATGTGTTTTCACAGGACTGAATATCTCCCAGACAATGCATATACATACATACATACAACACACAAACACACACATGCACACCGAACACATACACACACACATTCACACACATACACACACAGTTAAATATTTTAGGTGTCTATTTCCTCAAAACTGACTTATAGAATAAATACAATAACTATCTAGCAATAGTGGGAGAGAAATAAGAACTGGTGTGGGGCGAGTAATTATAATGGATTGTATACATGTAAGAATAAAATTTGTCAATAAAAAAGAAATTGGAAGTTAAAATCCCAACATCCTAATGTTGACTAATAATAAAAATGCAATTTTAAGAACAACAGATGAACATAGTGAGGTAAATATAAAAAACAACCAATCTCACTTTAACAAGAGTGATTCAAATTAAAAGATGAGGAAAATAATTTTGCTTTTAATGTTAGGAGAATGGCAAAACTTGATATTAGAGCAAAGAAAAGACTTCACCCCCACTCTGTGAAGGCTGAAGTAAAGGAACTAACAATAAATGCATTGAACTGGAGATAGGCTATACAATCTTATCACATGGAATAAGAGAACAAATTTTGAAACACAAATAAATGACATCCTTGGTGTTCGCTCTAATTATTACCAGGTGTCATAAGTCACACATTCTCTTCTTCCCAGACTATTTTAAAACAGCAAAGAAAAGTATGTTTAAAAAACTTTAGCTAATAGTCCATATGTGCATTGATTTCTGGAAACGTGCATGCTATTGCAGATACTCTGCAAAGTAGGGAAAAGGGGAATTTCATTTCCCTTCATGTTCCCAAACTCCCTCAATTTCCCATCTTTTATCCCTTCAGAACCAGTGCCATATGAGTACCTTCGCCCAGGAGCTATTGTTAGCACAGAATAGACCCTGTCCTTTGGACCACTGTTGCCTTGTCCTTTGTATGGTAATGAGAAAACATACATTCTTCGGTAGTTGTTTCTAGTAGGAAAACTCCTTCAATAGCATTCTCAGTTTAAGCTCACTCTGAAATAAATTTGCAACTTCCCAAGATGGGGGCTGTAAAGGTATTTTAATCCAGCAATATGGCTGTTCTGACAAGTGATCACATCCAAAGACCTTCTAGATCTATGTGATCCAGTAAATCCCTTTAATCCCTCTGGCTAGAATAAAAAGTGGCTACTACACACTTTTATTCCCTAAAAGTGAAGTTGGCTTGTAGAAGGGAGCAGTCATGTTTGAAAGTGACATATAATTAAAGAGCAGACAAAGTGTTAAATCAAAGCGAGATTTGACAGAATGAATCTCAGACAGCATACACTCGACACTCATGAGAACAACATAGAAAAGAGAAACTATGTAAGAGCAGCCTAGGCAGAGAGGGGGAGTCAGTTGGGAGTCAGTGCAGTGAATGCAATGGAAGGGAGTTGAATTTGCTGCAGTTCAGTGAAGGTCAGCAGAGACAGGTGAAGCCAGAGAATAAGAAGAAACCAGGGCAGAGCAGAGCCTGGCCCAACCACCAGCCGGAAAGGCGGCTCATACAGGCTGAGCAACTGTGACTGGGAACAGATCTTGGGAACTTCTGTTCCCACCCGGAGAGGACTTCAGGACGCAGAGCAGAGCCTGGCCCAACCACCAGCCGGAAAGGCGGCTCGTACAGGCTGAGCAACTGGTGAGTGGGAGACCTAGGCTGCGGGGGAGCAGAGGGATCTCTGCGGAGTGCACACGGAAAGGGCACCCCCTGCCCTGACCTGCCCTGTCCTCCCCGATCCAGTGACCGGGAACAGATCTTAGGAACTTCTGTTCCCACCCGGAGACGACTTCAGGACACAGAGCAGGGCCTGGCCCAACAGCCAGCCGGAAAGGTGGCTCGGAGAGGCTGAGCATCTGTGACCAGGAACAGATCTTAGGAACGTCTGTTCCCACCCGGGGACGACTTCAGGACTCAGAGCAGAGCCTGTCCCAGCTACCACCCGGAACCTGGGCTGCTGGGGAGTAGAGAGATCTCTGAGAAGTGCACACGGAAAGTGTACCAGGGACACAGACCAGATACAAGGGAAAGGCAAGAACATATCACTGACAACAAAATGGCAAGAGGAAAGAGAAAGAGTATATCCCAAGGAAACCAAGACAATCTAGCAACACCAGAACCCAGCTCTCCGATAGTAGCAAACATAGGAATTCCAAACACTCCAGAGAAAGAAGACACAGACCTGAAAACATGCCTCAAGACGCTGATAGAGTTACTTAAACAAGAAAGGGAGGAAAAGCAAAAAGATTCAGAAGCTTTTAAAGAAGAAACAAGAAAAACACTCAAAGAACTCAAAGAACGAGACGAAAACAGAACCAAAGAAATAAAGGAATGGAAGAGGGAAATTAAAACAGAAATTGACACAATAAAGAAAGCGCTAAAAGAGATAACCCTAGAGTCAGAACACCAAAAAAAGAAATCAGGAGTCACAGAAGCAAGCATCTCCAACAGATTACAAGAGATCGAGGAGAGAATCTCGGGGGCAGAAGACAACATTGCAAACATAGACAAAACAGCCAGAGAAGATGCAAAAAACAAAAAGTTCCTAACCCAAAATGTCCAGGAAATACAAGACACAATGAGAAGACCGAACCTAAGGATAATAGGAATAGAAGAGGGAGAAGAGTATCAACTAAGAGGCACAGTAAATATCTTCAACAAAATCATAGAAGAAAACTTCCCTACCCTCAAGAATGAGATGACCACGAGCATAAAAGAAGCCTTCAGAACTCCAAATAGGTTGGACCAGAAAAGAAATACCTCCCGACACATAATAGTAAAAACATCAAGTGCCCAAAGTAAAGAAAGAATACTAAAAGCAGTAAGGGAAAAAGGTCAGGTAACATATAAAGGCAGACCAATCAGGCTCACACCCGATTTCTCAACAGAGACTATGAAAGCTAGAAGAGCCTGGACAGACATCATGCACTCCTTAAGAGAGCACAAGTGCCAGCCCAAGCTGCTATACCCAGCAAAACTATCAATCACCATCGATGGAGAGACAAAGATATTTCAAGACAAATCAAAATTCACACAATATCTGACCACAAACCCAGCACTACAACAAATTATAAGTGGAAAACCCAATACAAGGAGGGAAAATACAGCCTAGTAAAAACAAGAAAACTCCTAAACAAGAAAACTAAAGAAAAAAAAAAACACAGACACAACTCAACCCAAAAAAGCAAAAATGGCAGGAAACAGAAACAATTATTCCTTGATATCTATTAACATAAATGGTCTCAACTCCCCAATAAAGAGACATAGACTATCAGACTGGATACATAAACAAAATCCAGCCTTTTGCTGCATACAGGAAACTCATCTCAGAGACAGAGACAGACACTATCTCAGAGTAAAAGGGTGGGAAAAAAACTTCCAAGCAAACAGCTCCAAGAAGCAAGCTGGAGTGGCTATTCTAATATCGAATAAAGTAAATTTCCAACCAAAAGTTATCAAAAAAGATAAAGAAGGACACTTTTTACTCATTACCGGGGAAATCTGTCAGGAGGAACTCTCAATCCTTAACATATATGCTCCAAATAAAAAATCACCCACATTCATAAAAGAAACTCTACTAAAGCTCAAAAAATACATTTCACCCCACACAATAATAGTGGGAGACTTTAACACCCCACTCTCACCAATGGACAGATCAGGGAAACAGAAACTGAACAAGGACACTGCAAAACTAGCAGAGACTTTGAACCAACTAGAATTAATAGATATATACAGAACATACTATCCTAAAGTAAAAGAATACACCTTCTTCTCACCACCCCATGGCACCTTCTCGAAAATTGACCACATAATTGGACACAGAACGAGCCTTCATCGATATAAGAAGATTGAAATACTCCCATGCATCCTCTCAGATCACCATGGTCTACGGCTGGTCTTTAACAACAACAAAGACAACAAAATGCCCACATACACATGGAAACTAAACAACACTCTGTTAAAGGATAGCAGGGTCAAAGAAGAAATAAAGAAAGAAATTAAGGATTTTCTAGAATTCAACGAAAACGAAAACACAACATACCCAAACCTATGGGATGCAATGAAAGCAGTATTGAGAGGAAAACTCATTGCCCTAAGTGCTTCCAAGAAGAAACTGGAGAGAGCTCACATCAGCAACCTGACAGCACAGCTAAAAGCACTAGAACAAAAGGAAGCAGATATACCCAAAAAGAGTAGACGGCAAGAAATAATCAAAATTAGGGCAGAAATAGACCAAATAGAAACAAAAAAAACCATTGAAAAAATCAACAAAACAAAGAGTTGGTTTTTTGAGAAAATCAACAAGATTGATAAACCCCTAGCCAGACTAACTAAAGGGCAAAGAGAGAGTATCCAAATTAACAAAATCAGAAAGGAAAGTGGTGACATAACAACTGAAACTAAGGAAATTCAAGAAATCATCAGATCCTACTACAAAAACTTATACTCCAAAAAATTGGAAAATCTGGAGGAAATGGACGAATTCCTAGACAGATACAAGGTCCCAAAGTTTAACCAGGACCAATTAAACCATCTAAATAACCCTATAACACCTAAAGAAATAGAAGAAGTCATCAAAAGCCTCCCAACTAAAAAAAGCCCAGGTCCAGACGGGTTCAGTGCAGAATTTTATCAGACATTTATTGGGGATATAACACCAATATTCGCCAAGCTATTCCAAAAGATAGAATCAGATGGAATATTACCCAACTCATTTTTTGAGGCTACAATAACCCTCGTACCTAAGCCACACAAAGACCCTACAAGGAAAGAGAACTTCAGACCAATCTCACTTATGAACATTGATGCAAAAATACTCAACAAAATCCTTGCAAACCGAATCCAAGAACACATCAAAACCATCATTCATCATGACCAAGTAGGCTTCATCCCTGGGATGCAGGGATGGTTTAACATAAGGAAATCCATCAATGTAATCCACCATATAAACAAACTTAAAGACCAAAATCACATGGTCATCTCACTAGATGCTGAGAAAGCATTCGACAAAATCCAACACCCCTTCATGTTAAAAGTCCTGGAAAGAACAGGAATCCAAGGCCCATATTTAAACATAATAAAAGCAATATACAGCAAACCAACAGCCAACATCAAACTTAATGGCGAGAAACTTGAAGCAATCCCACTAAAATCAGGGACTCGACAAGGCTGCCCACTCTCTCCCTACCTATTCAACATAGTACTGGAAGTCCTGGCTGGAGCAATTAGACAGCAAAAGGAGATCAAGGGGATACAAATCGGAAAGGAAGAGATAAAAACATCACTCTTTGCCGATGACATGATAGTGTACTTGAGTGACCCCAAAAATTCCACCAGAGAACTCCTACAGCTGATAAACAAGTTCAGCAAAGGGGCCGGATACAAAATTAACTCAAACAAATCAGTAGCCTTCCTATACTCAAAGGACAAACATGTGGAGAAAGAAATTAGGGAAAAGGTACCCTTCACAATAGTTAGAAAAACTATGAAATACCTTGGTGTGACTCTAACTAAGGAAGTAAAGGACCTGTATGACAAGAACTTCAAACCTCTAAAGAAAGAAATTGAGGAGGATCTCAGAAAATGGAAAGATCTCCCATGCTCATGGATTGGAAAGATCAACATCTTAAAAATGGCCATCCTACCAAAAGCAATCTACAGATTCAATGCAATCCCCATCAAAATTCCAACCCAGTTCTTCATGGAATTGGAAAGATCAATGTGCAATTTCATATGGAATAACAAAAGACCTAGAATAGCGAAATCCATCCTCAACAACAAAAAAACATCTGCGGGAATCACTATCCCTGACCTCAAGCTATATTACAAGGCAATTGTGCTGAAAACTGCATGGTACTGGTACAGAAATAGGCAAGTGGATCAATGGAATAGAATAGAAGATCCAGAAATGAGCCCTCATGTATATGGTCACCTGATTTTTGACAAAGGAGCAGTAAACATTCAATGGAAAAAGGACAGCCTATTCAACAAATGGTGCTGGTCCAACTGGCACTCAACATGTAAAAGAATGAAAATAGACCCATTCTTATCTCCTTGTACAAAGCTCAAGTGTAAGTGGATTAAAGATCTCCACATTAAACCAGATACACTGGAACTATTAGATGAGAAAGTAGGGAAAACCTTAGAACACATAGGCACAGGAGAAAATTTCCTGAACAAAACACCAATGGCTCAAGCTCTAAGGTCAAAGATTAACAAATGGGACTTAATGAGATTGCAAAGTTTCTGTAAGGCTAAGGACATCGTCAAGAAAACAAAACGGCAACCAACAGAATGGGAAAAGATCTTTACCAACACCACATCAGATAGAGGCCTAATATCCAAGGTGTACAAGGAACTCAAAAAGCTAGACACCAGAGAATCAAATAACCCTATTAAAAAATGGGGTACAGAGCTAAACAAATCATTTTCAGTTGAGGAACACCGATTGGCCGAGAAACATCTGAGGAAGTGCTCGACATCCTTAGCCATCAGGGAAATGCAAATCAAAACAACCCTAAGATTCCACCTCACACCAGTCAGATTGGCCAAGATCCAAAACTCAGATGACAGCAGATGCTGGCGAGGCTGCGGAGAAATAGGAACACTTCTTCACTGTTGGTGGGGTTGCAAGCTAATACAACCACTCTGGAAATCTGTCTGGCGATACCTCAGAAAATTGGATATAGTACTACCTGAAGACCCAGCTATTCCACTTCTGGGCATATACCCCAGAGAAACTTTAATACACAACAAAGATATATGCACCACAATGTTCATAGCGGCTCTATTTATAATAGCCAGAAGCTGGAAGGAACCCAGATGTCCTTCAGAAGATGAATGGATACAAAAATTGTGGTACATATACACAATGGAATACTACTCAGCCACCAGAAACAATGACTTAACCAAATTCTTAAGAAAATGGCTGCATCTAGAGAAGATCATCCTGAGTGAGATAACCCAGTCACAAAAGAACAGACATAATATGCAGTCACTGATAGTGGGATGCTAACCCCAGAGGCTTGCACTCCCCCAGAAACAACTCTCAGACTGTATAATGTCCAAGAAATAAAGAAAACAAAAACAATACATATATTCACAAAACAAGAAGACTTTGACTATTTCCATGTTGCGTTTTGTTTTGCATGTACTTTACGCTTATTGCAACTAGTACGTTTTCAATGCATACTGTCAAGCCCTTGAAAAAAATCAAGTACTGACTAAAAAACATATTCACATGGTTTTATGTAAAATTTATTTTAATGTCTGAAAAAACAGTACTGACAAAAATGTATAATTTTAAGCAAAAAATGTTTAAAATCTTTAAAAAAATTAATAAGATGTTAGTCTTTTGTGTAGATGGAAATATCTCAAGAAACACTTCTTGTTATGATTAATAATTTGAGTCTTATTTGTAACAGATAAGAGACCAATGTATTTTCCATGTATTTTCATGTTAAAAAAAAATAAATCTTGTTTTGAAGACAAAAAAAAAAAAAAAAGAAGAAGAAGAAACCAGAAGAGTAGGACAAATTACCCAAGTTAGCATAAGGCAAGGACACCAGAGGCTCTCTTCAGTCTTCTCTTCTATGGCTCCACCACAAAATGCCACTTAGCTCTATTTACCTTCCTCGAGGGTTTTTCTAGGGCACCCCTTTAAAAAAAACGTTTCCGCAATCTACCCATAAACCAAATTTAAAGGCTTAAGGACCACTTGGCAACATTTGTCACCAACAGACCAATTATTCAGGAACTGAGACCTCCTGAGTCAAATAAATCTCCTTTGAGAAATACATTGATTTGTCTGAAGTATCTATTATGATACTAACATGTTGGTTAAGATGGTTGGCAAAAGATGGTAACCTCCACCTTTCATTATGATGACATCAGAGGAGTTCATATAGAAAAATAGAATGTTTACAATTATCCAGAAGTAAAAAAGACTTCCCTGAAACTTCCAGGGTCAGTGAGTCCTATGTGAGGAGAGTAGTAAGGCACTCTTCCTTTCTCTGCACAGGGATCCTGAAATATCTCCTCTACTCAACAGCAGTTAGATCAAACCCTGTAACTCTTCGGTGCTGGTGAAATGTAGTAATTTTTATTTACCTGTAATAATTGTTGTCTCAGAGGCTTACTGATTTGTCTGCTAACCTAAGCTTAGTCCTCAAAGCTTTTAGCCTCTGTATAGTCTTACCTATGCCCAGAATGTTTTCAGCCTCTGAGACTTACTACTGAATAAAATCAGTCCTTCTTCTCTATGAGCTCTGGCTGAATTCTTGTTAGCTCATTCAACTCAGCTGTTCTGACTCAAACTCCTCTCTGTGCTAATCTAGCTTCACTTTTGACATCTGACTTCTTAACCTGCTTGGCCTCCAGCTAACTCTGGCAACCTGTTCCAATCTCTCGCTCATTCTATCTTCACCTGTGTCTAGCTTGTTGTCTCTCTGTAACCTGTTTCTCTATCACTGTCTCAGTAAACCTGCCTTCTTCCCTCTCTGCATTGCCCCTGAAGTAGCTTCCTTTTCCTCTTTATTCACATGAGAACTAGCCATATCCTATTCTGTCAAATCTGTCTCTGAATCATCACTTTCTCTGCCCCTCAGTCAGATGACACTTTCAAACATGGCAGCTTCCTTCTGCAAACTAATTTGAACTTCATTGTTTGAGATTAAAGGTGTATACTAAGAGCATGTCTTATTCTAGCCAGAAGGATTAAAGGATTTTGCTTAGGGTGAAGCCACACCACAGCTTTTTTCAGTAAGTTTTTCCAGAAAACCCGGGAATCTCAAGAATCAGCGAGTGATCAAATACCTCCAACATGGTCTGGCATTTAGATTTTGTTCTCACTGTTTGGAACAAAGTATCTCCACCCTGGTTATATCAACATGGCTTTATAGGGTCTCTACTGACACAGAAAATTTACATAATATTCAGGAACTTAAGTTAACCAAAATGTCAAAATATAATAGAGCAAAATAACTGTTCTTCTGAGGATTTTCACCTCATTTGGAAAAGACAACACCACGATGATACAGGAGCTGTAATTTTCTGGGAATTATTCTAAAACAGCCCTCATAAAAATCATTCCCTAAATAAATTGACAACAAACACACTTCAAACAATTGAAATAAAATTAAAACAGTTCATTTGAGAAAAGTTTAAAAAGAACCAAAGAAAACATTTAACTATAATAATTAAAATTTCAAGTCAGCAGTATTAATACTCCATACCTGAATGAAGAAAACGCAAAGAATCAGGGACTTTAAAAACACCATAAAATTGCTCAGTTTTAACAACAGAAAGACAAACAGAAAATAAAACTAGAAAGAAACTTGAAAAAATATATAAATATAAAAAATGAATGTTTTCTCAATAGGTAATTGATAATGGGTTATTGGTATCTAAAGAGGAGAGGGGCAAGGCACCAATATACACAAGCTTCTGCTGTTTCTAAAAGACACCTTTCCATACATTAGTAAAGGTGACCGAGCTCATGTATGAGAAACTTAAAAGAATGAATATTAATGCATATCAAAAACTCTGGAAAAGGAAAAACCAAAAAAGATTCTTGGAGGTAACATGAGAAAAAATGATACTTTATCTGAAGGGGAAAAGGAGTTTTCTAACAGTCAATTTCTCAAAGAAACTAAAAGCAGCAAGAAATGGTGTGTCTTTTCAAATGCAGAAAGAAAGAAATCCATGATCTCTGACCCATCAAAAGCTTTCGGGAAAGAAGAGAAATCAAGATTTCCTCAAATAAACACTACGAAAATTTGTTCTAAATGGATCTTCTCTGACAGAGACAAAGATAAGTCACAGAAACAAAACTGATAAAAGTATTCCCCAATGATTAAGGATAATAGTCAAAAAGGGAAAACATATCAAAATAAAATAGGATAAAAAAAAACATAGTGAACTCAATAGACCTTGATTCTTGCTTTGGGTTTTACATATTAGCTTAAAGGTTGAGCATTATCTACTATAGCTGTTAACATGTGCAAAAGGACTATTTGATGATTATCTGATACATAAGAATGGGTAGAGAAAGTCAATGATCAGAAGGCTTTAACATTTCTCCCCAGCTATTAACAGGCTGACAGCACTGGATCCTTACATGATGGAAAAGTCCAACACCTGAAAGCTGTACATATGTGTCTGCAAAATCTGAAATAATCTAAGAAACGAGCCTCCAAAGCACACTTGTGAAGATTTTCTTGATTACCATAGCCTCTGGTGATGCCCTGATTATCTTGATTAGGTTAATTGAGGTAAATGTCCTACTCTAGAGGATATCACAGTAAATAAAAAGCAGAAAGCTGTGTGAACACCAACATTCATCACCGTCACAGACTACAGATCCTATGTCATGTAATCAAATGCTTCAAACTCCTAACACTATGATGTTCTCACTATAGTTCAATATATACTGTAACAGTGAGCCACAATAAACCCCTTCCTTATCACACTGCTTTTACGGAATAATTCACAGCTAAGAAAACATGAAACAAAATACATATACATATTTCCTTGTTTTAACATTGAATCTTAAACAAAATGTCAACCTTTGAAGACATGTGATGAAAGCTAGTCTTCTAACATGTCTCCTCATTTTTTAGATATATAAATTAAAATGTATAATCTAATAAAAATCTTTTAATAAAAATTGAACTACTGATTCTAGATAAAATCCTGGTATTTCAAACAACAAGTTACCTCCAGCATAGTCTCAGCATACTCACAACACACACCTCTAAGTGTCACCTAATGTTACCACTATGACTTATATTTAAGATAAAACAAAACTCACTGGTACCTTTGCATCTCCCATGATTATCTCATTCCAAACCAAGTAGAATGTATCCCACATCTAGTCTTTTAGAACGTGTTCCTTTCTCTGAAATTCTCCTCATGCCTTCTCATACATAGAAACCTAAAATTCAAAGTCTTTTGCATGCTCTTTCCTATTTACATTGCCAAATAGAAGGAAGCTAAACTCCTGAGATTTTAATATGTAAAAGAATTAAGAACATTAACTCCATAACATTTTACCTTCTGTTTAAAGCATCAAGATCACACTCAATAGCTACATGGATGAGCATCCCAGCAACTACAGGAAAACAGGGTAAGAAATCCTGCCTGGTACAATTTGCAAATGGAATCTGTGCACTTACCTTGTATGCAAAGCTTGGCACAGCACCCCATCCTGTGTGTCATAGCAAGGCAGATCGTAATCATTCCACATATACATTTGTTTCATCCAATAGCTGTAGGTCCCAGACCTCAGACTGAGTAACAGAAGCCATTTCTATTAATGAAAAAAAAAAACCTAACCCATGTTCAAGATTTACTGACACTAAGGTTTCACAAGCTAAGTGTTTAATTCAGAGATTACACATACAAAACTACTGCATTGTAAACCTCCATATAATATGCCTTGTTTATCTTGAAGCAATTGCCACTCAGCCAATAGAATACTTATTTCTACCTGTGAAATCACAAATGAAAGCATCTCATTCTTAAACTTCTGCACCATTGAATTGCTGCTAAGATGGGCAACCACAGACGCATTTGCAGGTTTCAAATCAAAATGACGTTGTTGTATGAGTATCAATAGAACTCTAAGAATTTGTTCAGGGAACTTGCTTTTAGACTCCAGGTAGTAATCAAATACTAATAATATAAATTTTCCCACTTAACAACAGGCAGTGTCCACCAACACATACCTTAATTCCAATGTTCATGCTCAACGAGAAACGTTTTCAATGGCTATGAGGAGTGGAGTGTTACAAATACTTGATGAGTAGACAGAAGGAAAAAAAAAAAAAACTCTCCTCTCATAGTCAGTAAACAAACTGAAAGAGAATGGCTTTCCAGCATGCTGAAGATTCTATGACAGATCATTAATCCAAGGAAAATCTCTCCAAACTTACTGATGCGTGGATTCCATTTTCAAATTTCTCATTAGTTCCTCTTTATGGGTTAAATGCTGATGTTCACGAGTGAATGCACACAGCTTCAGCTGATGGGTGTAATTGGGTTGTAATGGATTTTAGCTGCTGTTCCTTCTAATCTAGCCAATTTGAAATGCAGTATCAATGTATTCTCCATCTCTGGGCTGGGAATGAGAAATTGAAACCTACAAGATGAAATTTATCAACTTTCATAAAGTCAGCTTCAGCAATCATAAAACTGTTAACCTTCTCATTATCATTCTACTGCGACTATTTCTTGAACTCTGGTCTGGCAGTCAAAATATTAAAGTGTATTTGGAGTAAGCAGAGTTGATCCTTCAATATTCTGTCTGTCCTCAACATTGATTTAGGTGCTGTAAATATTACCAAGTAAAGATGACATTAACACAGCAAAATTTAACACCAGAAACATAAAATGACAAGAAGAGATTTACAGGTTGTGAAACCTTCTGCAATTTTACATTTAAAACGTGATTTGCAGCTACACCAGGTTTGATAACAAAGATTACACGTTTCAAAGTCTCAGAAATTGCTTTTCTGGCATATTCTGGTGTCTCTTGGGTCTGAAATCTCTGGTGATAAATGGAGGACACAGTCAGGAGAAAACCCTAGAAGTTGTAAGATGTCAGAGTTGCCCTTCATTTTCTCTACTCGTCCACGAGTGTTTGCAAGTCACCAGCAAGTCCTTTGATTCTGTATTCATGAGCACTGTATGTCAGTGAGATACAGAATCTAATTGACCTCAAACAGACTGAACTTGCCTTTTATCTTTAATAGTGTGAAAGTGGAAGATATGGTAAAGCAGCTATTTTATTGAGAATGTTCAGCCAGAGGTGTCATGGGAAAACAATTCTCTATTTCTACCAGCCTTAAAACCTTCTAAATTCATGCAGAATTTCAAGGTTCACATACAATTCTAAAGATTTTTTAATAATGTAAAGAATACTGTAAAACACCAGCAGACATTACATATCATTTGTTTTATTCTACAGAGGCATCTTGTCATTGATCAATTTAGAGTACATATATACTAGGTAAAAAGACTGAGGAAGATATATGGTCTAGTCCCATCCCACCCTTAAATTTATGCAAAATGTTCTTTGTGATGTGAACCTTAAACTGCAAAAAGCATCTGTTTCCTGAGTTTATACATGCTTGGAAATGAAAAGAATTACTATCTTATTTGCTTTTCATAAATAATGGTAATTAACACACATACTCCATTTCGAATCCTTGAAACACTTGACAACATTAAGTAATTAATTAATTAAACAGAAGGGCATGAGGAGCTTAATTGGGATCTCTCCAAGAAAATGCAGTACTTCTTGGTTTGTGTAGGTTTTGGAATAACAGGAATAACCTTTCCTGTGATATTTCACTGCCAGTTTGAGCATGGAAAGTACCTGAGTGTGTGGCAATTAGATTTTTTTAAAGGTCAATTAGATTTTTTGTAACCTCCAAACTGAAGAGATCTCTCTCTCTCCCTACCCCCTCCTCTCTCTCCCCACACTGTCTTTCTCCTCTACCTATATACCTGCTCCCTTTGTCTCCATATCTTCTTTGTTTTCTTTCTCTCTTCTATACCCTCTACCACTATTCATGCTCACACACATTAGCACATACTCACATAAAAGAACAAGTCTTTAACTACCTATATGGTTCCCTATTTCTAGACTCTAGTCAGGACCTTCTCTGCCTATCCTCCAACACCCAGTCTCTGAAGCATTAATTACAACTGCTCCACCTAACCAAACCTACCCCAACATTTTACCATTGGACCAGAAGACACATTCAGTACAGCAGACCCAGTCCTATTTGCCTATCTGATATCATCCCACCTAAACAATTTCAAAAATTTAGGTCCAACCTACAGCCTAATCTAATTATATTAGACTTAGAACTAAGTCTAAAAGTTCAGATCTTATTGTAAGAATACAATCGATATGAGATCAAACCAGTATCTTCTCTCTAAGACCCACCAAGTCTATACAAAGGTTGGGAAACAATAACTACCTTGATACCCAGTTACAGAATTTTAAAACAACCATAAACATCGTTAAAAATTTCAAGAATTCAAGTTGCTTACAAAAGGTACACACACACACACACACACACACACACACACACACACACACAAGATTACTGGAATTAAAGAGAAAGAACTTAAGAAAAATAGTTGCTGATGCCCAGAAAACACAAACATAATAAGAATTGAATAAGGAGATAGAAACAATGAACACACCTAAAACTGAAATGAAGGTAGAAATGAAAGGCCAAATAACTCAACTAGAAAACTTACAAGAAAACTTTATAAATAGAATTAATCAACTAGAAAATAGAGAATAAAACCTCAAAGATAAACTAGGGTGTCTAGACTGAATAATCAAGGAATATGAAAAAAATGAAGAGAGAAAAGACAGATACAGAAAATATGGGGACAGTGAAAATGACCAAATCTAATTATAGGCATAGACGAGTGAGAAGAATCCCAAATCAATGGCAAAGTCCATTTTATCAACAACACCATGAAAGAAAATTTCCCTAATCTAAATAGAGACCTACCCATACAAATACAAGAAGCACACAGAAGAGAAAATGGATAAGTCCAGAAAAGAACATTTCTATGACACATCATGGTTAAAACACTAAGTATACATGACTTGAAAATGCGTATTGATAACAGCAAGAGAAAAACCCAAGTAACATGTAAAGGGAAACCCATTAGAATAACACCCAGCTGGACATTTCAAAAAGATACTAAAAAATATTTTGATACTCTAACACACACACACACACACACACACACACACACACACACACACACACACACAATTATTTGAAGTTAATGATATGCCAATTAGCCTAATCTGATCAATTTACACTTTACATTTGTATCCGAATGCCACACTGTACCTGATACGCATGTCTAATTATTCTCAACTAAGAATATAAAACTGGTATTTTAGAAAGCTAAAACAAAATAATAAATAAAGTTGAGATAAATAAACATAATTAGAGATGATGGGAAGAAGGCAAGGGCTGCCTTCTGTCAAGCAGTCTTGCATCATCTAACATAAATGATATAAACTTAACAATACTATCATTTCTCATGAGGAAACTATACAAGAAAATACCAGGCAAAGAAAAATAAAATCAGAGGATGACCGTGAGTTGGTATAGGTTTTATCTTATTTTTTAAAATGTTTGTGGATATGTGTGTGTGTGTGTGTGTGTGTGTGTGTGTGTGTGTTCCAGGTGTTTGTGCATAAATCAAAGAACTTTTTAAAACCAATTTCTCCTGTCATGTGTTCTGAGGATCAAATTCAGGTTGCCTTGTTTGCACAGCCAAATACCGTTACAGGATAAGCCATCTTGTTTTTCTCTTGGTTTTATTTCTAGCTATCAAATCTTTTATATCTACTCATGAAACTAACTATTGAAAGAATAGTAGGCAAATTAGGATTAGAACACAGAATGTTAGCACTAGGGAGAATAAGACACTACATTCTTTCTCTTTTTATGGTCATCCTATGTCGGGAGCATTTCTCTTCATTGTAACTTCTCTTTTTATCCTTTGTCAGATCGTCTCTGCATTTCTAACCCATCAGTTAGTCTTTCATGGAGAGTCTACATAGAAGAACCAGGTCTTCCTTGTTGTTGACTACAATGACAATGACAATGATGCATTTTATTTTTCTTTCTTCCTGTTTTGTATGATTTAAAACTCTCTGACCTAATTACCCCATTTCAGCCAATATGAAATCTGAATATCTTTGTGTAACTATTGCGACCATTAGAGTCTCCAGTCTCACTTCAAAGATTGTCATAAGCACAAAAATCACACAGCAAGGACATTCTGAACCAAACTCTTTTAAAATGCTCCTGATTATGGAAAATTAATCAATCTAAAATAACAGTGGGAGAGTTTTCCCTTCCATTAAGAAAAAATGATAAATGAAAGGAAAAGCCAGCATAAGAGAATCCTTTACTCTTCTTACAGCCTTTCTACTTGATTTATGGACAACCTCTATTTTTCTGATGAAGAAAAGAAAAGAAAAGAAAAGAAAAGACAGAAAATCTTATAAGAAAGAAGTAAAAGAATAGCTATTGATGTTTTTTTAAGTTTTGGTTTTTTTGGTTTTTATTTATTTATTTATTTTTTTGCCTCTCCAAAGTAATAGAAAACCCAAAGGAAGAGTGCTTCTTAGCAACCATATTAGACAAGTCATTTTGCTTGAAGGACATTTGCCACCATTAAACTAAACATTTATTTTATTAGCATTTAGCTAAACCAATAAACCATTTCATTTCTGATAAACAAACTGTTCCTCTTGTTTTCCTCTTCCTGTGTGTGTGTGTGTGTGTGTATGTGTGTATTTATTCACAGGCAAAAAATTTATTATTCTACATATTCAGCAAGGACACTCATTCCCTGAGCTACTTAAACATGTGTATATGGTATGCATATATGTAGATTTAAAAAATAATTTCTTTATTATTCAAGGGAGAGAATGAACTCATGGAAAGTCATAAACAAGGGTGCTTGCCCCTGGTACTGTGTAGGTTTAACCAATTACTTCACCCCTGATGCTTTAAGATATGATAGAGGATAGCATAACTATTTAGATAAAGGTATCAGACATTACAGTTGCAAACTCTTAAAGAATTCTCATAAACATCACCAAGAAAAATCTCAAAAACATCGCCCATACTCTTAGGACTCTTTTATAATGTAGATGGTACATGAAGTCAGTAAAGTGAATTTATTATTTTATGACATCTTATAAGTGTTAAGTAAAATAGAGTCCAGTAAAGTGAGAGTAGAAATATGTGTGACTGCCTCAAATGAGAAAAAAAAGCAAACATGGCCTTGAAGAAACTAAGCAAAGATCCATTTTGCATATGGACAGAACAAAACTATAGACAGCAAGAAGGCTGTACATGCTGAAGAACAGCACATAGCAGTTGTGACAGGTGCGGGCATAGCAACCATAAAGTGCTGGATCCATGAGCCTCGTGCAGGTTTATAAGAAGAAATGGGGGCACAGAATGGAGAGGGGAGCCAGCATTGTAGCTGGAGAAAATGTAGCAAAAATTACACAGCAGTGTAAGAGAAAGAAATGGAAATGCTGCCCATTAAGATGGCTTTTAAATGAAGCATGCATAGTTTGAAGGAATAGTTGGAAACCAAAGACTAACCAACAGGTATGGAGAATGTTCCCTGAATCATGATCACTTGTAGTTTCTGACATATATACTAAGGATCCTAGAGGATCAAGAGGCAGTGTGATTATGGAAAACCAGCGCCTTATTTTCTATCTGATGGATCTATAATGAGTATTGGTAGTATCTAAGCATGTAGAATATTCTGTTAATTCTTTTATTTTTGTCATTATTTTCCTTGTTTTTATTCTTTATATATTTCTGTCCTTTCTTCTTTCTGCCTTTCTATCTCTCT